>NC_133842.1:7679589-8331163 GCF_047830755.1 Zonotrichia albicollis
CTGCAATTGTCTCTGCTCCAAAGAGAACAGTACCAAAATACACCCTTTAAAATAGGAGTGCATTTTTTAGAAGCTCTTTGAAATATTTCTCCATAACTGGAGTAGGAAACCTAGAAAACTAGGATAGCCAAGGACACTGTGGCAGCTTCAGGCCCAAAAAATGCAAACAGCGAATTGAGGACAGCAGACTGGGAGGATGGGACTTCATAAGCTGAAGCTGTAATTAGACAATTAACCCCAATAAAGAAATGGACGTAAACCTATAAAAATGTGAAAATGTGTGACCCATCATCCATCTTGGTTGTACCCTCAGCCGGGCTCTTGTACTGCCCCAGGTGTATTCTTTGAAGGCCTTTTAGTAAATCTCTATTTTATTCCTGTAACTCTGTCCAGCCTCTGCTTTAGGCAGCCTCTCAAGGCATCAAGGCCTGGCTGCCTGGAACACCTGGGGTCACCTGACAGCTCCAGCTGACCCTGGCATGTCAAGGGCTGCTGCTCATCAGCCCCTGGAGCACTGGGGCTCTGGGCTCTCCTTCCTGTGGACAGAACTGTCCCTCTTCTCCAGGTGTCCATGGCCAAAATCAGGATTCATCCTCCAGATTTCCATATATGCAAAGATGTTCCCAGATGAAATCTGCCAGGACAGACAGATCTGGCTGGCTTCGCCACCCAGGGGCCACCTCTCATCTGCCTTTGAAACACTGGGACCGTGTGCTTTTCTTTCTTATGGCAAAAAAGCGCCTTTCACATCCAGGCACCCATGGGCAAAGTTGGGAATCTATCTCCAGGATTCCCTATATCCAGGGATTTCTCCCAGACAAAAGCTTCTAGGAGAGACAGCTCTGGCTGGCCTTGGTTTCTGAAGAGCTGTCTCTCATCTGCCTTTGAAACACTGAGGCTCTGTGTTTTCCTTCCTAATGAAAAGAACTCTTCTTCCTGTCCTGGTGCCCACGGCCAAAACTGAGATTCCACCTCCAAAATTCTCTACATCCAAGGATTTCCCCGGATGAAAGGTGTCAGGAGAGACAGATTGGGCTCTCTTGCCCATGCGTAGTCACCTTTTGTGTTCTTCCAAGGAAGCTGGACTTCACACTTTTCTTTCCTATGGGAAAAACCATCCATTTTGATCAAGTACCCATGGCCAAAGTTGGGAATCCTCCTCCAGAATTCCCTATATCCAAGGATTCCTCCATGATGAAAGCTGCCAGGACAAACAGGTCTGGCTAGCTTGGCCTCCCAGGAGCCTTCTCTCTCTACTTCAGCCCCTGAAACACTTGGGCTCTGTGCTTTCCTTCCTGTGGAAAAAACCATCCTAGATATCATAGATATATGCAGAAATGGCCAAAACTGGGATTCCACCTGCAAAATTCCCTATATCCAAGGGCTGCTTTCAGACAGAAGCTGCCAGGACAGAGAGGTCTGGCTGGCCTTGGCCTCTGATGTCCGCCTTTCTTCTGGTCCTGAAACACCGGTGTTCTGTGCTTTCCTTCCTATGGAAAAGAACCATCCTTCTTCTCCAGGCATCCATGTCCAAAATTGGTATTCTCCCTCTAAAATTTCCTATATCCAGAGATTGCTCCCAGACAAAATCTGCCAGCACCGTCTAATCTTGCTGCTCTTGGCCTTTGATGACTGCCGCTCATTGTCATGGTTTGGGCCTGGCACAGTCCACCACACTCATCTGTCCCTGGAACACTGGGGCTCAGTTGTTTCCTTCCTATGGACACCACTGGGACATTGTGAGGACCTGGTGGAACCATGAAAACCACTGTGACACTTTGGGATACCATGATACACCGGGGCTTCATGGAACCAAGAGACCACCATGACACTGTGGGGCCTCATGGGACCATGGACACCATTAGGACCCTTCAGGGCCTCCTGTAACCAAGGGGCCACTGTGACACCTCAGGGAGGCATAGAATAAAGGGACCACTGGGACATTGTGGGGCCCATGGAATGAGAGGAATATGGAACACATCTGGCTGACTTGGCCTTCCAAGGGGGACCTGACAGGTCTGGCAGATCTTGGAATGTCAAGGGCTGCCTCTCATCTCCCCATGAAACACTGGGGTTCCATGCTTTCCTTTCTATGGAAAGAACTGTCTCTCTTTTCAGACACCCATGGACAACATTGGTACTCCCCCCTAAAAAATGCCCTGTATGCAAGGGAAAGATACCCAGAAAAAAACCTACCAGCTCTGGCTGGCCTTGGCCTCTGGTGATCACATCTCATGTACCTCAAAGCAACAAGGCTCTGTGCTTTCCTTCCTATGGAAAAGAACCATCCTTCTTGTCCAGGGGCCATGGCAGAAATTGGAATTTGGCTGAAAAAAAATCCATCTATCCCAGGATTACTCCCAGAAAAAAGCTGCCAGGACAGGGAGCTCTGCCCCGCCTTGGCCTCTGCTGATATTCTTAGATTATGAACAGAATGTTTTCATCTGAAAACACCTTGTAGAGAGCCCAGAGATCTCCCAGGCTGGGGTTTGCAGGCCTCAAGAACATAACCAATATGTGGAGGCTGAGGGCGCAGGGCACAGTTGTGAAGAGATTGAGGACAGAACAGGAGAGACCTGGAAGGGCTGGAACGGTGGATTCAGAAATGGAGGAGCTTTTTCTCCATAGTGGGAAAGAGACAGACAGAGAAATTATACCAAAAATGCAGAAGGGGAGGCCCAGACTGAACATGAGGAGACAGAAATTTCCCTCCCAGGGCAGGGCTGTGGTGCAACACATCCCCCAGAAGGAGTCTGGGTCAGCCCAAGGCTTTGTGTGGGCAGGCAGAGGCAGGCAGGAGGCAGAGCTGTCAGCAAAGGAAGGGCCCAGCCAGGTGGGGCAGCCGGGGGATGCCGACAGCCTGCAGGGACAGAGGCGCAGGGCAGGGACACCGTGGGACAGCCTGGGCTGCACAGGGCACAGGGATGGGCAGCAGCTACAAGACAGCCCTGCCAGAGCCAACTTGGGCAGCACTTTGGCCATGGCTGCTGGGCCTGGGCCTGAGGCAGGAGCAGGAGACAAGTGACCCTTGCAGGGCTGGGGCCTCATTGCCTCCTTGTCCCTGCTCAGCAGCCTGGCTGGGGCCGCCCCATGCTCCTGCCGTTGCCATTGCACATCCCCACATGCCAGTGCCCATCCCGGGAAGAGCCCTGAGCAAGGAGGGAGGGACAGGTCTGCCTGGCCAGGGGCTGGGGCTCAGGCCTTGGCCCTTTGCATTCCTTAAACACACCCAGCTTTGCTCAGCACCAGAGACACCTTGGCCTTGTTTGTCCCCAGCTGTCATCACTGCCTCCAGCGTTCTGCTCCAACTGGAACCTGGGGACACTTTCTGAGTTGAGTTCCTCAGTGGGACCCATAAAAAATTCAAGAAACTTCAGAGTTTCAATTTAATTTTGAGTTCTTCAGAAGTTTTTTGAAGACACTCTGAGGGACTGGTTCTGATGTAAACAACACCAAAGCCACGAGAGGGTCATTAAAGTCCTTGTGCTGTGTCTGTGCTGCTGAGCTTCATAGGAACAGCTCTTCCCAGGACCAGCTCCTCTCCCAGCCCAGCAGCGCTGAGGGCTCTGCCTGCAGGCACTGAAGGGACAGAAGCCAGGCAGAGACAGGCTGAAGGCAATCAGGATTGGGAAGGCATTCGGCTGAGACTTCACTTGGGGAAAGATCTTCCCAGCCCTGTGCATGGTGAGTGTGTGGGTGCAGGGCAATGTCCCCTGTGCTCCTGGAGGGATCTCCTGAAGCTGACCCAGGACAGGACTGACATGACTGTAAGGATGGCTCTGCTGCTCTTTCTGCTTTGGGGGAGGATGTGCTGCAGAGTGGGGCTGCCCTGGGCACGGTCAGAGGGACAGGGCAGGACGGCTCCTGCTGCCAGGGCCAGCTGAAGGGGGTGAAGCTGGGGCTGCAGCCAGGGCTCTTCAGAGCTCCAGCCCATGACCCAGCTCATTTCTGATGGGACTTTTCATGAGCTCATTCAGTACAGGAGTTTCCTGCTTGGATCTCTGCTTTCCTGAATCTCTGCTCCCACTTTTCCCTGGCTCAGCTTGGTGGAAATAGAAACTCAGCTGTGCAGGGCAGAGCAGGGGCTGAGACATTTAAACCATCACCCTAAAGATTCCTGGGCACCTCAGCAAGTGCCTCCACCTGCCCAGCCTCCAGATCCATGCAGCATCACCTTTCCGTGGTGCCCAGGCTGGGGGAGCTGTTCTTTAATCCCTGCAGGGCCCAGCAGCTGCAGGGCAGCTGGGCTGGGCTGGGCTCTGGCAGCTCTGGCAGGGAAGGAGCCCGGGGCCACAGGAGCAGCTGGGGCTGGGACAGCTCCAGCAGCAGAGCCGTGGGCAGGCAGGGAGGGAGGCAGTGCTGAGGGCAGCCCTGCTGCAGGGCAGTTGTGGCACCTGCCGGGCCTGCCCTGCAGGGCACACACTGCCCTGGGCAGCACAGCTCTTGTGTCCCCTCACAGCCAGCACAGCCCTCAGCCCGGGGGCTCGGGGCCCTCAGTCCCTCCTGGGCCGGCAGAGCAGCCCCAGAGATGAAGGGCATCTCTCCGGCCATGTGCCCATTCCCTGCTGACCAGGGCCTGAGGGCCACTGTCCTGCCCTGCGGCTGCCTGACAGGGGCTGGGCAGGGCTGGCCAGGGAAAGGCTTTTCCTCAGCCCCGGCTCTCTCTCTCCTTGCCTTTCCCAGGTGCTGCTGGCATTGCTGAGGGGCTCTCTGCAATGGCAGTTCCAGCTGCAGGGACAGGCCCAGCCCTTGGGCTCCTCCTGTGCAGGCTGAGCACAGCCATGGGGTGTCCCAGCTCCCTGTGCCCGGGCAGCTCTGGGCAGGGCAGCCTGGGAGGCTGGCAATGAGCCCACTCTCCTGACTCTGGGAAAGGCAGGAGCCACTTTGTGTGCCAGGGATGCCTCTGCTCTCAGCAGGGTCTCCTGGCTGTCCAGGGTAACACGGGAGTGGATCTCAGAAAGGTGCAAGTGCAGGGCAGCTGGAACAGGAGAGAGGGACAGAGCAGCTCCCCTCAGTCTGCACTAAGCCTCAGGCAATCCTCCTGCCTCCCTGGAGAATCTGTTCTCCCCAGGTGCAGCGGAATCCCTTGTTCTGCCTTCTGTTATCCCCATCCCTTCACCCAGGCAGCTCCTCTGATTTAGCTGAACATTCATTATCCAAGTCCCAACACCGGGACTGGCCCCGCCCTCACTGTTCCTCTGCACTGAGTGGGGGTCAGGGCTTACTCCCAGATGCCCTGCAGGTCAAGGTCCAGCTCCTCACACAACATTGGACAGCAGAAATCAGAACTCCAGCAACAGAGCTGAAAGAAGATCTGCAAGACATGGACAGGGGAGTTGTTTAGTGGCAGGAAAGGGTATGTGAGAAAGGGCTTTGACTTTTCTGCGAGAAATGTCCCCTCAATTGTCACTGTCATTCCTCCTTCTGTAGGTTGAAATGTGCAAACACAGCAAATGTCCAACAGCAGCTCCATCAGGCACTTCCTCCTGCTGGCACTGGCAGACACGCGGCAGCTGCATCTCCTGCACTTCTGCCTCTTGCTGGGCATCTCCCTGGCTGCCCTCCTGGGCAACGGCCTCATCATCAGCGCCGTAGCCTGCAGCCACCACCTACACACGCCCATGTTCTTCTTCCTGCTCAACCTGGCCCTCAGTGACCTGGGCTCCATCTGCACCACTGTCCCCAAAGCCATGCACAATTGCATCTGGGACACCAGGAACATCTCCTATGCTGGATGTGCTGCCCAAGTCTTTTTTTTTGCTTTCTTCACTGCAACAGAATTTTATCTTCTGACCATCATGTGCTACGACCGCTACGTGTCCATCTGCAAACCCCTGCACTACGGGACCCTCCTGGGCAGCAGAGCTTGTGCCCACATGGCAGCAGCTGCCTGGGCCAGTGCCTTTCTCAATGCTCTGCTTCAAACAGTCAATGCATTTTCCCTGCCCCTGTGCCATGGCAATGCCCTGGGCCAGTTCTTCTGTGAAATCCCACAGATCTTCAAGCTCTCCTGCTCACAATCCTATCTCAGGAAATTTGGGCCCATTGTGTTTTCCATCTCTTTAGCATTTGTCTGTTTTGTGTTCATTGTTTTCTCCTATGTGCAGATCTTCAGAGCTGTGCTGAGGATCCCCTCTGAGCAGGGACGGCATAAAGCCTTTTCCACCTGCCTCCCTCACCTGGCTGTGCTCTCTCTGTTCCTCAGCACTGGCACATTTGCCTACCTGAAGCCCCCCTCCATGTCCTCCCCATCCCTGGATGTGGCCCTGTCAGTTCTGTACTCGGTGGTGCCTCCAGCCCTGAACCCCCTCATCTACAGCCTGAGGAACCAGGAGCTCAAGGCTGCAGTGTGGAGACTGATGACTGGATAGTTTCACATGCATTAAACTGCTGGCCAATTTCTGCAAATCACTTGTAATAAAAGTCATCTTTGATACTTCTTCCGGCTTTAATTTTGGAGTTCCTTTTACTTTGGTTATTTTTTCTTTTTTTTGTTTTAATAAACAACCAAAAAATGTAATTATTGCTGCCATTTCTCATTTTGTGTTTCTCCACTTTCCCGTGGCCACAGACTGTGTCAATGAAGGGGTGCACTCTTCGTGTCTTTAAATAAAATCAAGGATCTCCCAGCAAAGTTTTTTGCAGAGATGCTCTTGTGTTGCCTTCTCTGGAGCTGCAATGTCTGTGTGCAGAGCTGGGGCAGATCAGGGCTGGCACAGCAGCTGTGCCCAGCAGCAGCAGCACTTGGTGTTGCCAGTGCTGCTGCCGTGGCCCTGCCCCGCTGCCCTGGTGGCCCTGGTGTTGCTGTAGGGCCTGAGTGCTCTCGGGGCCGGGCACAGTCCTGGGGGTGGCAGTGCCGGGGCTGCAGCAGGGACAGGCCATGGGCACTGCTGGGGCAGTGCTGACGCCTCAGCCCAGGGCCTGGGGGCTCCAGGCTCCTTGCCCAGGCTCTCTCAAGAACACGCCGAGGCCAATTGTCAGCAGAGAAAAGCCCTGTAGGCAGCCCATTGCTGTTAGTGTGGGGACATGAACCTGAGGGAGCACAAATGCCATCAGCCCCTGGGGCCAGCAAGGGCTGGGGGACTCCAGGGAAAGCACTCAGCTTTGTCCTGGCCTCTGCAGTCAGCCAGAAAGTTTGTTCCCATCAGCTGGGAGTTTCCTGTCCCACTGCAGATGCTGTTGCTCAGAGCCAGGGCTGCCTGGCAGCCACCCCTAAACTGCCCTGACCATTTTCTTGGCTTCACCTTTACTTTCTTTACTCTTCCCTTGTCCATATTTCTTGCTCTTGCCCAACCCTGTTCCTTTCCCTGCAAAGAGCCCATCCCTGTTTGCCCTTTCCTCTTTGGCCCCACTCCCCATTGCAGTTCCTGACTTGGCCCCATGGGAACGTCCCTTGGGCAGCAGGCTCATCCTACAAGTGCTGCAGGAATTGTCTGCAGGCTCCTGCAGTGGCTCCTGCTGCTCCCTTGCCAGAGGCACCCCAGACCAGGGGGGCACATCTGGGCTGCTGTGTCTGGCTCTGGGGCTCCCTGTTCTGGGCAGTGAGGAGGAGCTGCAGAGGCTCTGCAGGACTGACAGGATGGGCTTTGGGGCTGGCAGGAGAAGCTGAGGGACCTGGGCTGCTGGAGCTTCTCAAGAGGAGGCCCAGGGCTCATCCTGCAACTGCTGCAAGGGTGGCTTCAGAGAATCCCAGAATCAGCACAGGTGGAACAGGCCATGGAGATCATCAAGTCCACCCTGTGCCCTGACACCGCCTTGGCTCTCCTGAACCTCTTCTCCTCCAGGATAAACAACCCCAGCTCCCTCAGCTGTTCCTCACAGGAGTTGTGTTCCAGACCCCTCCCCAGCCTTGTTGCTCTTCTCTGGACATGCTCCAGCCCCTCCATGTCCTGCCTAAATTGGGGGGCCCAGAACTGGACACAGCACTCGAGGCGCTGCCCAAGCAGTGCTGAGCACAGGGGAAGAATCCCTGTCCTGCTCCTGCTGGCCACACCATTCCTGATCCAGTCCAGGAGCCATTGGTCTTCTTGGCCACCTGGGCACACTGCTGGCTCCTGTCCAGCCTGCTGTCCATCAGTCCCTGCAGGTCCCTTTCTGCCTGGCTGCTGTCCAGCCCCTCTGTCCCCAGGCTGTAGAGCTGCAGGGATTGTTGTGGCCAAAGTGCAGGGCCTGGCACTTGGACTTCTTAAACCTCACCTTGTTGGATTTGGGCCCTGGATCCAGCCTGTCCAGGGCCCTGTGCAGAGCCCTCCTACCCTCCAGCAGATCAACACTCCCAGCCAACTTGGTGTCACCACAGTTCCATGAGGCCCCAGAGTGACCCAATGTCCTCCATGATTCCATGAGGCCACCCAGTTTCACAATGTCCCTTTGGTTCTATGGGACACTTCGGTGTCACAAAGTCCCTTGGATCCTTGGGCCCTGCAGTGTCACAATAGCACCATGGTCCCCTATGGCCCTGCAGTGTCACAGTGAATCCTTGGTTCCACGAGGTCTGGCAGTGCAGCAAGGCTCTCCCTTGTTCCACAGGGTCACAATGGCCTCTTGGTCCCAAGGGGCACCATGGTGTCCAACATGTTTCCTTCATTCCAGGAGTCCATGAGGAGCAGCACTGACCCCTTGGTTCCATGGGGCCCTGCAGTGTCACAATGGCCCCATCACGACACCAGGTCCTGCTCTGTCACAATGCTCTGCATGGTCCCAAAAGGCCCTGCAGTGTCACAGTGGCCTCTGTGGTTCCACCAGGACCCAGACTGTCACAATGCACTCCTTGCTTCCATTCAGACCCACAGTGTCACAATGGCCCCTTGGCTCTGTGCTGCCATGGCGTACACAGTGTCACCATGGTCCTCTTAATGCCACCAGGCCCCGCAGTGTCACTATGGCCCCTTGCTTCCCCAGGGCCCTGCAGTGTCACAATCATCAGAGAATCAACCAGGCTGCAAAAGACCTTGGAGAGCATCAAGTCCATCCTGGGACCCAACACCACCTTGTCACCCAGACCATGGCACTCAGTGCCACATCCAGTCTTTCCTTAAACACTTCCAGGGTTGGTGACTCACACATCTCTCTGGACAGCCCATTCCAGTGCCCAATCACCCTTTGTGAGGAGATTATTTCCTAATGCCCAGCCTAAACGTCCCCTTGTGCAGCTTAAGGCTGTGTCCTCTTGTCCTGTCTATTCCCTGGGAAAGGAATCTGACCCCCACTTTGCGGCACCCTCCTGTCAGGGAGTTGTAGAGAGTGATGAGGTCTCTCCTGAGCCTCCTCTTCTCCAAGATAAACAACCCCAGCTCCCTCAGCTGCTCCTCACATCACTTGTGCTCCAGACCCGTCATCAGCCTTGTTGGCTCTCTCTGGACACGCTCCAGCCCCTCCATGTTCTTCCTAAATTGAGGGCCCAGCACTGGACACAGCACTCGAGCTGCTGCCCAATCAGTGCTGAGCACAGGGGAAGAATCACAGTCCTGGTCCTGCTGGCCACACCATTCCTGATCCATAGGAGTGCCAGCGGTTTGATGAGGGAAATGGTGGGGAGGGAGTGGGGACAAAGTGTTATTGATTGTCAGCCATGAAGGGTCTTGATCTTCATATCTGTTCAGACTAGATTAGAAAGTACTGGGGGTCAATATCAATTGGACATTGCTGATAGCAGTCTATGAACAGGAAAGAATAAATGTCAAAACAATTCCCTCTGCTTTTTTTTTTTTCAATATAGCAGATTCACTTTGAATACACTTTTGAAATTTGTCTAATTTACCACAGAAGAATTTGAAACTTTAATTATTCCCAAGGGCTTTTCTTGTTTGACTGTTTTGAACTATTGCTTATGAGCCTTTTTCATTGAATTCCTGAACTGAACAGCTGAAGAAAGAAGAGATATCTGGAGTAATAAAATTCATCAGCAAACTCCAAGTGGCTGAGGATCCATCCCCATCAGAGCAGCAATGAACAGAAATGGGCAAAGCTTTATGGCTGCCCCAGCTTTGGCATGGGCCCTGGGCCTGGAGCAGGAGCAACTCTTGAAGGCCCCAAGGCCGGGGCTCTTGTGCTGCCCTGGGCAGATAGGATGGCAGCAGGGGCTGCCGAGCTCTCAGCACCTCAGCCCGAGGGGAGCAGGGCAGTCAGGGAGCCTCCTTTGGCCTTGGCCCAGCACCTTCCCCCACGGCTGGGGCTGAGTCCTGTGGCAGCTGCAGCTGCCCTTGCCAGGGGCTGAGGCCGTGGGGCAGTGCCCAGAGCAGCCTGGCCTGAGCAGAGCTGTGGGGCCAGAGCCGGCTGGGCTGGGCTGGGAAGAGGCCCTTGGTGCTGCCCAGAGCTCAGGGCAGCTGGCAGAGCTTGCAGGGAGCTGGGCTGGGCTCAGAGAAGCTGGCCCAGAAACCATCAGTATCCATCTCAGCCTGGCTGAGCGTGCAGGGGCAGGACTCAGGCCAGGCCTTGTGGGGCAGGGCCAGCGCCTGTGCAAGGCATTGCAAACAGGCAAGTGCCCGAGAGAGGAGGCTGCTCTGTGCCCTTGGTGGCATGGACAGAGCAGGGAGGGGGCCCAGGACATTTGTCAGCACCAGCCTCTGTCCCCAGCTCCTGGCAGCCCTGGCTGCTGAGCCCAGCTTTGGCCTGGCTGCTGAGCCCAGCTCCATCCTCCTGTGGGGCTCAGGGCCTGTTCCCAGCCATGGCCAGCCCTGGCTGTCTCTCTGCTCGCCCAGAGGTTGGCAGAGCCCGGGCAGGGCTGTCTGTGCAGCCCCACAGGTGCCACGGGCTCTGCAGGAGCTGGCAGAGGCTGCCCAGCAGGGAGGCCATGGGGCACAGAGCCCCGAGGCTGCTGTGGGCACCATGGCACAGGGGCCGTTCCCAGCCGCAATGCTCCTGGCCTGGGCTGGGCCTGCACAGGGGCTGGGCCACCATGGCTGGGCCAGCACAGGGCCACAAAGGGGCCACGCAGCCGCTGCCGGGGCTGACAGCAAGGCCAGGCACACACAAGCAATTGCTGAGCATGGCCTGCGCTGGCCAGGCCTGACTGTGCCAAAGGCAGAGCTCAGCTGCCCTTGGGGGCTGCAGGAACAGTCCAGAGCCCAAAGAGCCTCCAAGGCTGTGCTGGAGACCAAGGCTGCAGGAGGGAAATGCAGGGCTGCTGCGGGATGGGGAGGGCATTGAATTCCAGCACACACCTCAGCTCTCTGATGATTCCAGCACCATGCTGGGCCCTGTTTCAGACTGGAGCAGAGCAGATGTTGATAGGACAGGGGCCCTTCAGGGCTGTCAGGGACCTGCAGCTTGCAAGGTGCTCTGTTCTCCCTCAAGTGCTCTCTGAGTGATCCACTCCCAGCTGGGCACCTCAGGGCACAAGTGGAACTGGCTGTTCATGGGCACACAACTGATGTCTGCCTGGATAGGGGCACAGCTTTTATTATCTGTTAGTTTCATAATATACAAGCAAATCTTTATTATCTGGGTCATTTGAGTACTGTTAAGAAATGGCACAGTTTTCACATCAGGAACAGGAATTTCTTGGAGGTGTACAGATGTCAGGAGGAAAAATACTGATCTTGCCTTCTACTGGTGTGACCAATATTTTCTTTATTACTTCCTCTCCATTTTCCTTCAGGTGTTTTCAGCTCTTCTGTTGAAATGGCCATGTCTAAGGACATCTCTTCCTTTACAGCAGGTGGATCTATGTACTTCTACTGCTCTCTGATTTCCTCCTCTAGATGCTCTCTGCTCATTCAAGTGCCTCTCAACTGACTGGCTTCATGCTTTGAGCTGGAAGAAATTGCCCAATATTTCTGAAGTTTAAATAAATATATAATAAATATCATCTTAATTGTGTTTTTATCTATCACAGAATTACCTTATGTCTTTGTCTAAAACTGTTCCTGTACAGAAATCCCTTGGGGATGGGGGACATGTCAGGTGACGCTGGAACATCACAGAGAGCTGAGGAAAGAGCTGTGATGGTTGTTAAACTGTTCAAATATTCAACTTGTGGTTGTTGGCAAGAAACCTTTCTGTGCCTCTGAGTATCACCAGTCCCTAAGCCCAAAGGACACAAACCTGATGAGTTGTGGTTCCCACTGCAGGGGCTGCACTTGGACCTTGGCTCTGCACAGGGGAGCTCTTCGTCCCCGTCCTCTCTTTTCCTCCCTCTGGGCATGGAGGGAGCTCCTGACTTCAGCCTGTGACTCATGGGTGCAAAGAGCAAATCTGGGCAGAATTGGGGCAGGGAGGGTTTGGGGGGACCTTGGGATCTGTGCTGGGCAGAGAAGGTGATTTCCATTGCTCTCAGGCTGTCTGCTGTAGAATGTGGATTTAGTACCCAACAAAGGAATGACTTTTGCATTTGATGGAGCTGTGACTTCCCTTGGCTTTGTTGGCTGACAAGAAATGAACATCCCTCTGTGTCTTGGGGAGCTCCTTCTCCAAGGAAAGCAGGTGGGAGTTGGAGGCAAGGAGCTGAAAGCTGCAGGTGCAGCCTGGGCTGGAGGGAGCTCAGATTTGCACAAGGCTGCTCTGAGTGCCAGGGCTTGGATGGGGGAAATGGTGGGGTGGGGGTAGGGACAGAGTCTGATTGATTGTCAGCCATGAAGGGTCTTGATTTTCATATCTATTACAACTGAATGAGGAGGTACTTGGATTCAGTGTCAATTGGAGATGGCACATATCAATTTATGAACAGGGAAAAATCCTCAACCGGACTTAAAAAAATGTTTTCTGTCTTTTTAAATAGAATATATACAGTTTGAATACACTTCTGAAATCTGTCAAATTAACCACAGAAGATTTGAACATTTAAGTCAAATGATTGACAGAGGCTTGGCTTGTTAAGATGTTCTGAATGTTAATGAGCCCTGGGACACTGAATTCCTGCACTGAAGAGCTGAAGGCTGAACAAGCCTCTGCAGCAGGAAAATTCAGCAACAGCCTCCAAGGTGCTGAGGATGTCAGCAGCCCCCACTGAGGCCATCCCTGCCCAGAGACCGTGGGGGAATGGGCAGACAAGGAGAGCGTCCCTGGGGCTGAGGTAGCACAACTCAGAGGCACCAGCGGCTGCAGCTGAGAAATGGAGTGTGGAATGTGGCTGGGAAAGCCCTGCCTGGGCTGGGCCAAGCAGGACAGACAAGCCCTGACCCCCATCCCCCAAAAAATTCTCTCAAGGAGACATTTTAAAGGAATTAGAATTGTTCTATACTTTGGTTTTATGTGCTTGAGAAATACCAACAAGAGATTCTCAGGAGGTCAAAACAACCTAACAGCCTTGGCTGGCAAATTTAGAAAATCAGAGAAACTTTGGCAAAAGGATTAATATGACATTCAGTCAATAAAAAACACTTCTCAAAGCATTGATTTGGCCCATTCAACTTCACAAACTCTAAACCTGTTCAATTTTAAGTTAATCAAAATTTGCAAGAGGACATATATAGAACAAGTAGACACAGAAAGAGAGAAAAATAAGATTTAGAGAAGTACACACACAGCTACCAGCTCCTGGATTCCAGTGGTGTTCAGATAGAAATTTCAAGAGGAGGTAGTGCCAAGATGTGTGCTTGCCTTTTGGTCAGCTCGCAATACCCCTGGATCTCCATGGGCCCTTCCCCCAGGTGGGACTTGGGCCCATTTGGTCCCTCAGGAGCTGGGCTGGGGCTGCAGAGATGGCTGTGGAGCATTGCCTGTGCTGTGCCAGGGACTGGCAGCCACTGCTGGGCTGGGATGGAGGCTCTGGGGGGATTGGGGTTCCAGGGCAGTGCTGGGTTTACAGGGCAGGGCGAGGATGGACCTGCTTCTTCCTCCCCCACACACAAAATGTTTCCAGCCAACAATCTCCTCCAGTCTCTCACAACAGGGAATGCTGGAGGTGGAAATCACAATTCAGGTCGTGTGCACTTGGCTGAGAAGGGCAGCTCTTTTCTATAGGAAAGAAAGCACACAGCCCCAGTATTTGGAAGGCAGGTGAGAGCCTCGCTAGGGCAAGGCCAGCCAGACTTGTCAGGAATGGCAGATTCTGTCTGGGAGCAGTCTTTGGATTTAAGGAAATTTGGAGGTGGAATTCCAGTCTCAGCCATGGGCACTGTGAGAAGCCAGACAGTTCTTTTCCATAGGAAGGAAAGCACACACGCTTTCCACAATGCCGCATGACTCCTCTATTCCATGAGCCCTGCAATGTCACAATGGACCTTTGGACCCTGGAGTTTGCAGCGTCACAATGGTCTCATTTGGCTCCATAGTGTCACACTGAACCATTGATGACAGGAGGTCCCTCTGTGTCACCTTGGAGCTTTGGTTCCACACAGCCCTGCAGTGTCACAATGAACCCTTGGTTCAATGGGGTTCCACAATATCACCATGGCCCTAAGGTTCCATGCATCCCTGCAGCATCACAATGGTCTCCTTTGGTTGCCCAGTGTCACAATGGACCACTGATGACACGAGGCCCAGCAATGTCACAGTGCTCTCCATGATTCCATGAGGCCCCACAGTGTCACAATGGTCCCTTGGTCTCACAGGGCCCACAGTGTCACAATGGTCCCTTGGTTCCATGGGCCCTGTGCTGCTGCATTCCCCCTCCCCTTCTCAGGCCGCCCTGCCAGCTGAGAAATGCTCCTTGGGCCTCGGCCTTGGCCAACAGCCCCTGGGCTCAGCTCCTCTGCAGCTCATCACAAACACTGTCTGCTCCCAACCAGCTCCTCCAGCAGCCACTGCTGCTGCCCAACCAGCTCCTGGTTCCTGTAGGAGAAGCCCTGGGAACTGTTTTTGTTCCCTCAGTGGCACAACATCCCTGTTCTCACCCTGCCAAAGAAAGCTGTTGGTGCCAAGTGCAGCAAGGATGAATCATTGCTGGGAATGAAGCCCCTCTCTTGGGGCCCTGCAAACAGCGCTCCAAAAGGAGCCCTTGGAGCTCTCCTGGGCCAGCGACTCCCTCTGAGTGGGGCCTCTCCCAGCCGGGAACTCTCCCGTTTGCTGCACTCGGGAATCCCCAACAACAATGGAGCCTGGGCCGATCCCCCCACTCTTCCAGGCTCAACCCTTTGTCCGCTGGGGAGATGCCAAAGGATCCACAGGGAGCATTTCCTGCCCTCAGGGGAATTTCTCACAGGTGCCTTGCACTGACTCTTTGTGTCTGTGTGCACACAGGAGTGCCTGTGCTGGGGAAATGTGGCAGAAATGCTGCTCTCTGAGGGGCTTGAGTGCCTTGGATAGATGAGCCAGTCAGGCCTGTACGTTCGGTTAAGTCACAAGGTTTAAGCAAAGTTAAATGCTGCTAAGAGTTCTTCTTTTGCTAAGTTGTTATGTTTATTATAAGCTAAGTTAAATATTAAGTGTTATTCCTGTATTAAATTGCTAAGTCATAGGTTATAAGTAAGGTTACATACTGTTAAGCTCTGTTCTTTTCTAAGTTGTGAAGTTGAAGGTATCCGTTAAGGTTAAGGTATCAGTTAAGTCCTGTTAAGTTTGAGCTCTGTTAACATTTTTGGCGGTATTCCTTTTATCCTTGCCCTCATTGTCCTTGTGTCTCACACACACTGGGACAGTTCTCAGCTCATTTCTGGTTTGGTTGCCTGGATTCTGTTTGGTTTTGTTGTTGCTTTGTTTCCTTGCTGTGCCTGAAGTGTCCACTCAGGAGCAAAGTGACTCTTGCCAATGAACTTTGTGGTTCTAATCCCTTAATATTAAATCTGGTTTTTGCTGCTCCCTTGCTGGGGATTTTTTCAGTGCTCTCAAGGCCTTGTTCGTAACAGGGTGAAGGAGCCCTGACCCAAGCTCTGGCCCTGGGGGACACGGGGATGCTGCCAGGGGGTCCCTGTCCCCCTGTGCCACCCCCAGGGCCCCGGCCCCCCGTCCCCATGTCAGGCTCTGGGGTCGATCTCGTGGAACATCCTCTGGGGGAGGCTGCAGGGCCGGGGGTGGGGTGACCCGGGGGGACAGGGGACCCTGCTGTGCACGAGCAGGGTTGGACTGTGCTGGGGGGAACTGTGAGGGGGGCCGGGGCAGGGTGACCTCCCTAGTGACCTCACACAGCCCCTGTGATGTCACACAGCCCCTGTGATGTCACACAGCCCCTGTGATATCACACAGGCATCTGTGATGTCACACAGCCCCTGTGACGTCACAGCACATGCTGGGATGTCACGAATCCCTCTTGTGATGTCACAGAGCCAATGCTGGCATATCACTCTGTGATGTCACACACCTGCCCCCTGGGATGTCTCAGAAGACACTGTGATGTCACAAACTCACCCAGTGATGTCACTGCATGTTCGCTGATGTCACAGACCATTCTGTGATTGTTACTCAGACACCCAGTGATACCACAACCCACTCTCTGATGCCACAGTGCCACCCTCCATGATGGCAGAGTCTGCTCTATGGCTCACATCCTTCTCTATCATGTCCACGCCATCTCTGTGATGTCACAATCCCCTCAGTGATGTCACACAATCATCTCTGTGATGTCATACTGCCACTCTGTAATGACACCACACACATTTTGACCACACAGCCTGCTATATGATGTCATACAGGCATGCCATGATGTCACAGCCTGCTCTGTGATGTCCCACAGTCCCCTCTATGATGGTGTAGCTGCTCAATGACCTCACCCAACAAACTCTGTGATGTCATTGCCCAATCTGTGACCTCACACAACACAGTCTGTGCTGTCACACAGCCCCTTGCTTGTCGGATCTCAAGATTTCAGTCCTGAGATGCTGAGCATCCGAGACCAGCTTGGGGGTCTCGGGAGTCCTGGAATGTTGCCAGAAGTGTCTGGTAGCTGGACTTTAACCCTACACAGGAGACGACAAGGATGAGGGCTTCACAGGGTGAATGGTGAAGGGATTAGTTAATTAGAGAGTGAGACACAAGGTTTAGGATTTATGTATAGGGGGGTTTAGAGGAGTAAGATGGAGGAATTGGGGTGTGTCCTGCCCTCCTTCTTCTTCCTCCTCTCTTCCATCTTCTTTGGCCACGGTGGCACCTTTGTATTGGTTATTGCTGAGAGTACACCGAGTTATAAGAATAGATGGTATTGGGGAAAAATGATAAATATTGTATACGTCACAATGGGTATAAAGATACGTGGCTGCCCGGGAGGGCAGAGACAGTGTGCCCATGGCTGACTGCTGAGCAGATCTCTGGTGGCTGAAAGAACATCTTTTAGATAAACAATTAATAAACATAAAACCAGAAAGAAGAACTGAAGCCTCTTCTCGTCCTTCAACACGCGGGCTGCCCCAAGGCCACCCCCGGGCCTTCCAGGCCCCTCAAACAGCCGAGATAAACCGGACATTTGGCGTTCCCTGGGCGGACAGAGACCACCACAAAACCTTTCGGGGGGGGGCACCACCACCACCTTCAAAGCCCTGAAGAAAAAGAGAGAAGAAGAAGAAAACAAAAAGCCAACAGAGACTGCAAAAAAAAAAAAAAAAAACAAAAAAACAAAAAAAAACAAAAAAAAAAACCAGCAGTCACTGAGAATTCCACCTCTCAGTTTCTGCCAAAGACAATCGTAGCAGAACAGCCCGGACTGGAACCAGAAGGCGCCCTGGAACCACTTCTCCTGATCTGCTGGACAGTGACCGAGACGTCCAGACTGCTCTGACAAGAGATTTGGTAAGAAAGCCTGAAAAATAAGAACATGGGAGGCACACCTTCCCAGGAACAACGGGAAATTTTGTCCACCTTATAAGGTGTGACACAAACATACACAAAAAAAAAAAAAAAAAATTAATTAGCTCTGGCCTTAAAAGGCCAGGAAGGAAGACCCCCGAGACGCAGCAGACGTCCGGGGGGGGGGCCCTCAAAAGAGGGGGGAGCAAGACTCCGGAAAAGATTAGCTCTGGCCTTAAAAGGCCGAGAGGAAAATGCTCTTGGAGAAAAAGAGTAAGAAATATTATTAAAATACCCGGTCCCAAAACCCAAAAACCCTGGGAAACTCCCAAAAAGCGTCCAAAAAGTCCAGAGAGCACGGAGGACTCAGGAGCAGAGGGAGAGCAGGGGGGAGGAGAGAGGGGACCGGGGGAGGCGCTTTCTTGCGGCAGCCAGGCAGCGGCGGAGCAGGCGGGGAGCGCGGGTAAAGAAAAAACAAAAGACGCATGTTCAGATACGGCTTTGCTAAGCTCAGGGCCGGGGGGTGCAGCCGCCCCGGGGGCCGGCAAGGTAGCAGAAACGCGCGCGACGGGCAAAACTCGCAAGAACCTGGGAGGGCAGAAGTCACATGCCAGCGCAGCAGGGGCGTCCGACATGGGCAGCGGCATGGGGGAAATTGCGCAATCCCAGAAAAGCTGCGGTGAGACGCAGGGGGCGCGCGGTTGTGACGCAAAAAACCCGGTGCGAGTCGCGGCGGGCGCGGGTGCCGGCGGGGGCGGCCGCACACACTGACGAAAGGCCACACACACACAGCGTCGGAGGAGGGGGAGACAGAGTCGGGGCAGACCGAAGGGGGAAAATTCAGAGGCGGAACAAAAAGGGAGAGGAAAAATTACCTCGGGAGAGACAGGGAGCGGCTCGGAAAGCACGCATGCGCAGAGCGCGGGCGGGCCAGACCCCTGGTGACGTCTCAGGCGAGGAGGGGCCCTCTCCAGACTTGGTGCCTTTGGTAAAAAACCCTCGTGGAGTCCAAGCCTCTCCCCTCCTGGGGAGGCTTGTGTGTTTTCTAACCCTATTGTCAGTTGAATCAAAAACAGGTAACCCCGGTCTCAAGTAGGCTTGCAAACAGCAACAATCGGCGGAACAAAGAGGCAGTTGTGTTCATGGCTCCCAGCCACGGAGGCCGGTGACAGCGCCACTCGTGGGGGAATGACCGAAGTGCACGACATGCCTTTTCCTCAACAAGATATAAGAAGAAACGAATACTCAGACTGCAAAGGACAACTCAGAAGAGAAACAAGAGAAACGAAAGACTCTGGGGGGTTTTCTCTTTGGGGTCTTGAATATTTCTGTATAAGGACGAAAGACTCTGGGGGGTTTTCTCCTTGGGATCTTGAATTGCAATAGGCAATGGGGTAAATTTACCTATTACAGGGGAAACTGACAAAGGATCATATATTGATCAGCTGGTAGATTTCTTTGACATTTCTCCCATTTGGAGAGAAATTTTAAGGGTAGGATTTTGACATTTCTCCCATTTGGAGAGGAATTTTAAGGGCAGATCTCTTTGACATTTCTCCCATTTGGAGAAGAATTTTAAGGGTAGGATTTTATGTTTTAATAGTTTAGGATTTTATATTGTAATAGCTCTCCTAGTCCTCATCCATGTCGTCCCAGATGCCATGAATCGGATTGTAAAAGAGGGTCTCTTGGTGCAAACAGAAGGGGGAGATGTCGGATCTCAAGATTTCAGTCCTGAGATGCTGAGCCTCCGAGACCAGCTTGGGGGTCTCGGGAGTCCTGGAATGTTGCCAGAAGTGTCTGGTAGCTGGACTTTAACCCTACACAGGAGACGACAAGGATGAGGGCTTCACAGGGTGAATGGTGAAGGGATTAGTTAATTAGAGAGTGAGACACAAGGTTTAGGATTTATGTACAGGGGGGTTTAGAGGAGTAAGATGGAGGAATTGGGGTGTGTCCTGCCCTCCTTCTTCTTCCTCCTCTCTTCCATCTTCTTTGGCCACGGTGGCACCTTTGTATTGGTTATTGCTGAGAGTACACCGAGTTATAAGAATAGATGGTATTGGGGAAAAATGATAAATATTGTATACGTCACAATGGGTATAAAGATACGTGGCTGCCCGGGAGGGCAGAGACAGTGTGCCCATGGCTGACTGCTGAGCAGATCTCTGGTGGCTGAAAGAACATCTTTTAGATAAACAATTAATAAACATAAAACCAGAAAGAAGAACTGAAGCCTCTTCTCGTCCTTCAACACGCGGGCTGCCCCAAGGCCACCCCCGGGCCTTCCAGGCCCCTCAAACAGCCGAGATAAACCGGACACTTGCTGACATCACAGCTGCTCTGTGCCTCTATGACACAGCTCCTTCTGGGACATGCCACAGCCCCTGCCAGTGCTGAGCCCCTGTGAGCTCAGTCTGTGCCCTGCTGGTGTTCCTGAGGGGCCCTGGCAGTGCCCCAGCCCTGCTGGGCTGTGCACAGGAGCTGCTCCTGGCCAGAGCTGTCTCTCTGCAGCGCTGCCCTTGCCAGGAGCTGCCTCTGGGCCAGGAGCCCGGCCCAGCTCAGCAGCACAGACACAGCACAGGGACTTCAATGACCCTCTGGGGCTTTGGTGCTCTTTGCATCAGACTCAGTCCCTCAGAGTGGGCTCAAAGAACTTCTCAAGAGCTCAAAATCAGATTCCAAGTCCAAAATTTCTGTAACTTTTAATGGGTCTCACTGAGGAACAGGACTGAGAAAGTCCCTGGGTTCCAGGGAGAGCAGAACACTGGAGGTGGTGATAGCAGCTGGGAACAAGCAAGGCAAGGGTGTCTCTGGTGCTGAGCACACCTGGATGTGTGTCAGGAATGCAAAGGGCCAAGGCCTGAGCCCCAGCCCCTGGCCAGGCAGATCCTGTCCCTCCCTCCTTGCTCAGGGCTCTTCCCGGGATGGGCACTGGCATGTGGGGATGTGCAATGCCAAGGGCAGGAGCATGGGGCGGCCCCTGCCAGGCTGCTGAGCAGGGACAAGGAGGCAATGAGGCCCCAGGCCTGCAAGGGTCACTTGTCTCCTTCTCCTGCCTCAGGCCCAGGCCCAGCAGCCATGGCCAAAGTGCTGCCCAAGGTGGCTCTGGCAGGGCTGTCTTGCAGCTGCTGCCCATCCCTGTGCCCTGTGTAGCCCAGGCTGTCCCACAGTGTCCCTGCCCTGCGCCTCTGTTCCTGCAGGCTGTCGGCATCCCCCGGTTGCCCCACCTGGCTGGGCCCTTCCTTTGCTGACAGCTCTGCCTCCTGCCTACCACACAAAGCCTTGGGCTGCTCCAGGCTCCTTCTAGGGGATGTGTTGCAGAGGAATTCCTCTCTCCTCATGTCCAGTCTGGACCTCTCCAGCTGCCCTTATTCTGCATTCCGACGCAGCGAGGGGCACAACAACTCCCTCAGGCCCTGGAGTCTCAGACCTCAGGCAGCCACTGTTGACCAGCAGGGAGAGGAAGACAACAGGATGGGTTCTTCTTTACCAAAACCCAGAACCCTTTACTCTGCCAGGGACCAAGGTAAGAAACGAGGGGTTAGGGTCATGGGTTTTATATGATGGGGTATGTTGCAGACATTTTTTCATAGAAATCCTTTCTTTGGGATTTGTTCATCTTCTGGGAAGCTGAGGCCCCAGAAGAAGAATGTAAACAATTGTTATTGGCTGGTGTGGAATGCAACAGGTGCAGCAGTGATTGGTCTTCTGTGAGTGTTTGGATTTGCTGACCACTCACAGGAGAGTTGGTCCTTGCTTTCTGCTGGACAGAACTTTATTATTCAATCTTTTCTATGCTATTCTTAGCTTAGCAGCCTCTGCAACTTCTCTCTTTATTCCTTTTAGTATAGTAATAATGTATTATATATCATATATCAATAAATCCAGCCTTCTGATCATGAACCAAGATTCTCGTCTGTCGCAGAGAAATGAAGGCCTTTGCCGGGGATGAGCCATTTGTCGGTGAGGGGAGACTCAGACACTCAATATGAGTGATAAGCAAATTCCAGTTTATTGAAAAGAGCATCAGACACTTATACAGCGAGTTATAAGCTTATGAATATTCTGTAAGCTAAGCAATCTATTGGTTAAACTATAGCATTAACTCATCTTCATACCTTAGGGATTACACTCTCTTTTCTCATGTCTCTTTCACTGTTTGTTATCTTACCACAGCTAGTCCCAAGGACACTGCTATCTTGCAAGTGCCGGACTTGGAATTAGCCATGGTTTTGTACTTTTCTATTCTCTAGCAGCTAAATTCCCAACATCTTCCCTGTTTTTTATTTTTAAAAAAATAAAAAGGTCTATGGGCTAGCTGTCACACTCTGCAACACAAAAATAGGCAATTCTAATAACTAAAGAGTATTTTCAGCTAGTAAGGTTTCTCTTTTACAAGGGATCTAAGCTAGGGAAACAAACCAAAAAGGCTATCACTAATTACAAAACATGCTATACACTAAATATAAAAAAAAGAATTCTATGTGCTATAAAGCTCAAACAAAACTTAAGTGTGCTAATATAATTCATAAAAATAAGCTAAAGAAAGCTTACTTTCTACTCTTAAACAGCAGATATATTTTAAACAAAAACAGCTCTACTCACAAATGCTTCTGATTGTCTCTTTTAACTAGTGTCTCTCTAATGTTCACAACAACACTTTGCACACAGGTCATAAAACAAATGCCTATCATAAAAGCATAAATCCATCTAACATCACTCAAACTCAATAATATTTAGACTGAAAAATACTTAAAATATTTAAACTTAACAAAAATTAACATTACTTAAGCTTAATTTTAACAAAATCAGCTGATTTTAAATTCTATATAACTTATACTTAATATAATTTTAATCTTAACAAAAAACTTTTGGTCAACAAAAGTTTGTTTGCCAGCAATCATGATAGAAAGCAAGTGATATCCCAAAATGAATACCAAATGCTGTATGTTTTTGTTAATCACATGCTTTTAAAAAACATGCTTTTATTAACTACAATTTGAAATTATTAATTATTTCAAATTCTTTTTTATTTCATATTTTTATTATTATTTCATTTTATTATTATCATTCATTTTATTATTTATCATTATTTCATTTTATTATTCATCATTATTTTATTTTATTATTTATTTCATCTTTTGTTATTATTTATTTTTATTATTATTCATTTTATTATTTATCATATTTTATTTTATTATTTATTAAATATTTTATTATTTTATTTATGTTATTATTATGCTTTTTAAAGTGGCTGTGGTGGGAAACACCACTTTAAAAAACAAACATTTCCTTTGGATTCAGAGAAAGGAAACAATTCTTATTTAAAAATATTTATAGCATGTATTATCTTCTATATTAGTAATTTAATAAAACTTTTAATTTATACCAAAACTATTTTTCTTTACCCTTCCTAATTTAGCTTTCAAGGTTTGAGTTAAAACCATGTTATTAGAAAACTCTGGGTTTCTCATTTTTTAATTTTTCTTTTAAGTTTTTTTTTTTCACTGTACGTGTTTACTTTTGACTCTATAAATTCATTATGAAGGCTATATGAAATACATTCTTTCCTAGGAAACAGCAAAGCTACATTGCATACCACTGGAATAAGACACTGTTTAAGGTATAGCTGTAGAAAAAATTCTTTTGAATTCAGTGTTTGCTTTTACCTTTACCACATTTAAACAAAGCTGAAAAAATATAAAAAATACACTTATTATATTTCACTTCTACAACCACGTTAACCTGTTTTTAACATTTTTTAATTTTTCAAAATACAATTTTGAAGTCTGATGTTTTACTGACTAAGTTATTTTGGGCTTTTGATGTTTAAAGTCTGTTAGGAAAAACAAAAGTCCCTTTTAACACTTAGGTGAGAAACGCTGGCACAATGGTCCTTGGTGTTGTTTGTTTATTATCACTGGTCTCTTAATTGCAGTAGGAATCTTTCTTTTGTTGACAAGAATCATATTTCTTACGGCTGTCGAACTGAAGCTTCGGAGCGGGCGAGCCCCCCCATGCTGGGCTCTGTTTCACAAGACGCGCCGACAGGCTGTGACTCCGCTGCAGCCACCACTGGTCGGAGCGCTCCCCCCGCAGCTGCTTGGCTCCCCCGCGGCTGCTCGGCTCGGCTTCCTCCGCGCTGGGTGTGGCGCAGCCCCCACCGCTCTCGGCTCCCGCGGCGGTTCCCGCGGCACTGGGCTCGGCCTCCGCCTTGGCCCCCTGTGGCTGCGCTACGGCCGCTGCGCCCATGTCGAGTTTGGAGTAGGACAGCCAGGCAGGCGTCCCGAACCGCGGCTGCTTTGCATTCAGAAATATGTTGAAGCAGTGTGTGGTGCATCACTTGCCATGGCTGGCTCAGTTTCTTTGCTGTTTTATCATCTAACACTGCTTCCCACAGTATATCCCCAGATTTTTTCCGTTCTGAGAGTTCATAGACCGTATGAGGGTTAAGGAAAATTTCTTCAGCATATCCATAGGCTAATAACAAATTTATCCCCTTTATCTCTTGCCATTCTAGATACGTGGCTAATAACTTATATGCTGCTTGCCTTTTTCATACCTCTTTTTATTTTTCGTGAACGCTCTTGCAGCTTTCCAGGCTCCGGCAGCACGTGAATGGCTTGAGTCACCGATGTGAACCCCAAGGGTGCTTCAAAATTCCGGCACCGTCTCGGCTGCATACGAGACCCAGCTCCAACTTCCTCTACCGTGGCGTGCTCTCTCCCCCTTTTTCTTTTAGTTGAGACGAGGGGGGTCAGCGTTCAGGGTCACCATTATGTCAAAGGAAGGCGACCACGACATCAGTTGGTTCATCACAGGCCCTTCGGTTCCAGTCCGGTCCTGGTCCCTCAGGTCTTTTTGGTCCAGTTTATTGAAGAAAGTATCAAACACTTATACAGCGAGTTATAAGCTTATGAATATTCTGTAAGCTAAGCAATCTATTGGTTAAACTATACCATCAACTCTTCCTCATTCCTTAGGGGTTACATCTCTCTTTTCTCATGTCTCTTTCCCTGTTTGTTATCTTACCGCAGCTAGTCCCAAGGACACTGCTATCTTGCAGGTGCCGGACTTGGAATTAGCCATGGTTTTGTACTTTTCTATTCTCTAGCAGCTAAATTCCCAAAACTTGTCCACTTCTCTCACCCTGAAGACCTTCATCAGGTCACTGTAATAGGGGTAGGGTGGAGTTTAGTGTCAGGGTCTGTGGAGAGCTTTGTTCAAAAATGCTCATAGAAAGAGGCCATGAAAATATACAGCTGATGGAAAAGTAAAAGGCAGCTGTAAGCAGCTAATTCTCAAGCCTGTTTCTCAGGCATGTTTGTGTAAACATCAAGAGTTCTCATGCTTGTCTTCAATAACAAGTAAATATCTTGCCCTTGGATAAGTGTGGGAAAGTAAAGTGACAAATATGGAGGCCTTGAGAACCGCTCATAACAGGATGAGAAAATAAGTTTTGGTCTCACAAACAAACCACAGGTATTGAAAACAAAAGGAGGGGTTGCTGTGTAATCTGTAACCAATGATGAGCTTGGGTTTTGCAACATGTATGAACTTAATTAACACGGTTATAAAATGTGCATGTTGGATCAATAAATGGGAGTTCGATGCTGATCAAAGGATGGGTCGTCTCTCTTCGCTTTCCACAAGGGTCCAATAGCAGGAGGAGCAGGGGACTGCAAAGGGGTGGATAGAGAAGGACGACCAATGGAAAAAATAAGGCAGGGACACTGCAGTAGAATTTAAAGCAATGAGGGCACAGAAATGGAATAACATTCTTGGGCCATTCCTATTTTGACCAGATGGGGTGGAGTGTCTTTTCCCGGGCTTGCAGGGCCAGGGCCCACAGGGTGGAGGGGTGAAATCTTCATTAAATCATGGCCCTCACCCCATGCTCTCTGTCTGGGTAGAATCCTCACCTCCTGGGGCGGGGCACTCCACACCCTTGGTGCCGTTCTTTCTTTCTCTGTGTGTTTCATACAATGAAGGAAAACACCAGCCTCTCTGGAGCCACCCTTCAATTCCTTTCAGGCTACTCCTGTCCTCAGTCTGCACACAAGTGAGCCCAGAGCCATCAGACTCTACATCCTGGTTATGGGATGAGGCCTCCCAGCCCCATCTTGGGAGATTTTTTTTTGTGCCCTGTGCAGCCCAGGCTGTCCCACGGTGTCCCTGCCCTGCACCTCTGTCCCTGCAGGCTGTCGGCATCCCCTGGCTGCCCCACCTGGCTGGGCCCTTCCTTTGCTGACAGCTCTGCCTCCTGCCTGCCCCTGCCTGCCCACACAAAGCCTGGGGCTGCTCCTGGCTCCTGCTGGGGACGTGCTGCACCACAGCCCTGCCCTGCCAGGGAAATTTCTTTCTCCTGGTGCCAGTCTGGGCCTCCCCAGCTGCCCTTGGCATTAAGTCTTTCTCTCTCTGACTGTTTTACAATATGTCAAAAGGACCACCATCCCTGAAACCACCCTTTAAACACTCTCATGGCTCTGCTCCACTGTCCTCAGTCTCCATCCCACTGAGCACCGAGCTCCTCTGTCCCTGTACAGTGCTCATGTGCCCAAGGCCTCCAAACCCCACCTTGGGACATCGAGAGGGGTATGGCCTTACAGCAGAAAGTGCCACAGAGAGCCCAGAGCCAAAGAGTCTCTCCCCTGCAGGCGCTGCTGCTTCGGTGCATTGAAATATTTCCAGTGCTGGAGAGGGCTCATGGCTGTTCCTCATCCCACCCAAAAGAAGCTGATGGTTGGATATTGTCAGAGAATTTCTCTCAAGTTGAGCCTGGCAGGGGGTTCTTTACATGGAGAAGCTGCTACAAGAAATACCCTGATGCCCGCCCCCCGGCTCTGTGTGTTTCAACGCTCTTGGCCTTTCTTGATGCTTCTCAAATGAAAAGAAATTTCTGGGGCAGCAGCAGTAGGATTTGCCTCTCACCATAAAATACTGTTACATCAGTTGGTTTTCCAGTCCATCCAGCTCTTACAGTGGCTATCCTGGCATGTGTCCAAACCCTAAAGATGTTCATATCCCCAAAGGGTGACACAGAGTTTTTCCTGTTGTTCAGACCTGGAAGACTTTGAGGTTTACAAATAGAAAGGGAAGTAATTGCAAGGTGTTGTACTGTATTTATAGTGGTCTTTTAATAAGTAATACAATTACAGATGCACCATGATAGGAAAATAACCTGTTGCAGGAAAAATTACTCAGGATACCTGGTTATTCTCAAGATCTATTGCTGTCATTTATTAGGGAAAGATGGACAACAAGCCATGTCTGAATAACAACTGATTAATGTTGTGCTCTCTTCCTGAGTCTGCTCTCAAAAGATCTGGGATTGAAAAAAATAAAGGAATTTTAAGAGCTGTTTTGGTAATTTCAGAGAAAGTTGAAAAGGGAGAAGGCACTGGGGTGATGAGGAGGTTGTCACTACCTATCCTTTTCAGTGCTGTCTATTGCAGCAAAAATGAAAAATGTGCCCAGCTGGTGTTTAGATCTTCTGAGTCCCTCAGCTGTGAGTTGGGTTCCTGTGCTGTCCTGCCTGGTGCTTGCTGAATGTGCTGGAACAAAGAGCTTGGGCCCTTGATGAAAACAACCACAATTGAGTTCATTGGGATTTACTGGGCTCACAGTAAAAGGGATGAAATTCAGATTTGATCTAGAAAATACTTCTTCCCTGTCAGGGTGGTGAAGTCCTGGCTTCACAGGTTGCTCAGAGAAGCAGAGTAAATCAAGTTTCAGAATTCTTCCTTTCTGTCCCATTCCTATTCCATAAGTTCAGGTTTGGTTTTCAGAGTGCCACCTTCTCAGCTGGTTGCCATTTGTGTCCTGCTTTCTCTGCTGCCTTCCTTTGTCTGCTCCTTTTCCCTTCCAGGGTCTCTCTTTACCTGTGGCAGCTCACAGCCAAAGACCCTCCTCTGATTGTATTTTTTTTTTCTTCCCCATCCAGGTGCTCAAATAGCCCTGGATGAAGTTATGGAGGCTGGCAGTGAAATGTCTTTGTAAGATCTTGCTGCACTTGTGTCTTGGCCCCTTCAGAATTTGGCCTTGAAGGGCAGGAACATCTTTTCCTTGCTGGCAGCTGGAATTGCAGCCCATGGCAGTGTGTGCCAGAGATGTCAGAGGGCAATTGCTGAGGCTGCCAGGGCGCTGCTCCTGCTGTGCCTGCCAGGGGAGCTGTGCAGGGCAGGGTCAGGCTCCAGCAGCTGGCTGGGCTTCGTGAGCAGACAGCAAAGGCGGCTTTGCTGCACATTCTGCAGCTGGAAGCAGAGGCAAGAAGGACAGGGAGTACCTGACAGAATCCTGGAATGCCTGTGCCTGGAAGGAACCTGCCCATGGTTCCATCCAGGCTTAAGGTGCCATGAGGGAGAGGTGCCTCTGCCACAGTAAAGGCACAAATGAGACCATAAGAGAACAAAACCAGATTGTTTTGTTCATGGATTTTATTGAACAAGAAATGGGAGCTAGGGAGATGGAAGTACAAAAGAGGTCTTGGAGAGAGAGAGCTCAGGAGATGATCAGCTGGAAGTAGATACTTTTTTAGGTCCTTTCCTGCATTCTGGGATTCTAGAAGATGTGTACATGATCAATTTGATTTAATATTCTTCTTCTTATTATTATTTCTTCTTCTTTCTCTTCTTCTTCTTCCCCTTCTTTTTCTTAATTCCTACTAGTATTACTTCTTCTCCTTTAAAATATTATTCTTTTTCTCCTTCTAAGTAATCTTATTCACTTGTTATGCTTATTTTCTATGTCATTCTTATTTTTTTAATATTCTTATATTAATTACTAGTTTTTCATCTTCCTCTTCATCTTCTTATTCCTATTCTCATTCTTATTATTCTTACTAAATTTACTACTACTATTTCTTCTTCTTCATCTTCTTATTCCTTTTCTTTTTTTTTTTTTTTTTAATTTATTAATATACTTTTTGGGTAACTTTTAAATTTTTTTTTAACTACTACTATTTCTTAAACTCAACTTGATTTTCTTTTGGAAGAATGGTATGAGTCAAAGTCCTGTAGTCACATCCATGGAGCAGCATCTCCCATCTCTGCCCATCCTTCAGGCATATACTCCCAAAGGACCAGCACGGAATCTTTTCAAGATGAGAGGAAATGGCCTTTGATGGCACCAGGGGAGGTTTGGATTCAATATCAGAAAGAATTTTTCTCTGACAGAGGGGTGAGGCATTGGAAGAAGCTGCCCAGGGAGGCGGTGGAGTCGCTGTCTCTGAGGCGTTGAGGAATTGTGTGGATGAGGCCCTTGGGACGTGGTTTTGCGGTGATGATGGTGCTGCCAGGGTGCCGGTGGCACTGGGAGAGCGTCAGGGTCTCTTCCCACCTCAATGACTTTGGGATTCCCTGCTGAGCACTCTGGCACCGATCGTGTCCCATGTGTGCTGTTTGGGGCTGGCCCCAGCAGTGACTGTGGGTGCTGGGGAGATGCTCCAGGCTGGCCGGGGCAGCTGAGGCTGTGGGGCCATGTCCAGGCCGAGGCCGCCCGTGTGGCTCCCTGGGGCCCCGCTCAGGGAGCAGCCACCATCGCCCGGCCCAGGCTGGGCAGGGCCATGGGCGCTGCTCCTGCAGCTGCCGTGCCAGGCAGGGCCAGCAGAGCAGCACCCGCAGTGCCCGCAGGGCCCGCCTGAGGTGGCCGGGCCGTTTGCTTGGGGCAGCTGCTGCTGCCTGTGGGCCTGCGCTCCCAGCTGGCCAGCTGAGGTGCCGCCAGGGCTCTGTGGGGCAGGCTGCCAGAAGACTGACGAGAGCCACAGGAGGAACTGATGCAGGCGCTGAAGCCACACACGGTTGTAAAACCGTGACACAGCTTTATGCAAATGTGAGTATGCTAATGAAGTGTTGTAATTGTGACTTTTAAAATATAACTGAAGGCTAAAGGACATCATGTGGGTGACAGCGTGGAATCTCATGGAACCAAGTGTCAATTGTTAGAGGACCCAGGAGACCATGGTGACACCATGGTGGAATCTCATGGAACCAAGTGCCCAGAGTTTCACAGCTCAGACTCATGGAGCGCTGGAGACCATTGTGTCCCAATGGGAACACAGGGAACAAAGGCTCCTTAGTGACACAGCAGGGGCTCATGGAATGCAAGAGATCCTCCTGATGGAATTGAAACTCATGGAACCAAGAGTCCACTGTTTTACAGCGTGGCCTCATGGAATCCGAGAGACTATTGTGATGGAATGGAAACTCATGGATTCAAGAGTCCACTCTTTTGCTGCATGGCCTCATGGAATGCTGGAGACTATTGTGGCACCATGGAAACGTATGGCAGAAAGGCTCCACTGTGACCCAGCAGGGCCTCATGGAACCAAGGACGCTGCTGTGATACAATGGATCTCATGAAGCAAGGTCCAATTGTGACAAAGCTGGGCCTCAGGGAACCAAGGACAGTGCCGTGATGCAATGGAATCTCTAGGATCTAAGGATCAATTGTCAACACACCAGGTTCTCATGAAACCAAGCAGAACATTGTGGCACAGTGGAATCTCACGGGAGCAAGGCTCTGCTTTGATCAAGGTGGGCCTCATGGGACACAGGTGCCACTGGGACATTGTCAGGCCTAGTATGAACATGGCACCACTGTGTCAGACCAAGGCCTCATGGGACCTAGGAGAACACTGTGACACAATGGAACCTGATGGAACCAAGGGCCCATTGTGACATGGCAGGGTCTCATGGAACCCCTGAGCCACTGAGACATTGCCAAGGCTCATGCAAGCAAGGTTCCACTGTGACAAAGGCAGGCCTCATGGAACCCAGGAGACCATTGTGGGACATTGGAATCTCATGGAACCAAGGCCCCATTGTGACAAAGCACGGCCTCATGGAAGCCTGGTGCCACGGGGACATCTCCAGCCTTGGTGGGAGCAAGCGTCCATTGTGACATTGAGCACAGCCTCAAATCACAGGAGAGCAGAGGGATGCCATGGAATCTTGGGAAATCAAGTGTCAATTCTAAACACAGTGAGGACCCATGGAACCCAGGACACTATTGTGACACTGCCCTTTGTCACAATGGGGCCGTGCTTCTATGAGGATCCATGGGCCCACAATGTTCTCCTGGGTTGCAGGAGGCCCCGCTGTGTCACAATGGCCCCTTGCTCCCATGAGCCACAGCACGGTCCCTGTTGCCCCTGGGTTCTGTGAGGCCATGCTGTGTTCACAACTGACACTTGCTTCCATGAGATTCCATTGTGTCACAGTGGTCCCCACGTTTCCATGAGGTTCTGCTGTGTCACAGTGGACACTGGGTTCCACAAGAGCTGGCAATGTCCCAGTGGCACCTGTGTCCCATGAGGCCCCACTTTGTCAAAGCAGAGCCTTGGCTTAAAAACTGACCCTTGTTTCCTTGAGATTCCATTGGTGAAAAACACGATCACTCTCCTGTGAAAATGTAAAAAGTTTAATAAAAGACAATGGGAGACCAGGACCATGGAGCAAAGGTTATTATGGCCAGACGCATCTTGGCACTCAGCCAGGAGCACCCTGTTACCTTCAGGGATCCCCCTGAAATACCTTTCCACTTACATCAGCCTGTTGCATATTCATAGACCCTCATGCATATCCATAAACTACATATTCCAGGAACGATTTTACATGGCCCCCATTGGGTCTGCCCTTTCAGAGCATGTGTGTTTCTTGGCTGTGATTTTGGCTCCTTCTCTTTATTACCTCCAGTTTTTGGGCCTTGGTCCACTTTGCCTTCAGATGGGGACTGCTGATAGTAGGTAGATCAGTACAGGTGTCCTCATCCTGTGTGCATTGGATGTTATCCCATCCAAGCAGGCAGTTTAACACAAGCAGTAATTTCACTAAGCTCAATTAACACCAGACATAAAAATTATATCTTTACAACAAAGTTACTGTAACATAACATATATAAAATCCATTTTAATATTTGTAAAAACCCAATATTATAATATTTATCTATAACAGGATGAAGGAGCCCTGGCCCAGGCTCTGGCCGGAGGGTCCCTGTGCCACCCCCATCCCCCAGCCCCCGGCCCCCTGTCCCCGTGTCAGGCTCTGGGGTCGATCTCGTGGAACATCCTCTGGGGGAGGCTGCGGGGCCGGGGGCGGGGCGACCCGGGGGGACAGGGGACCCCGCTGTGCATGAGCAGGGTTGGACTGCTCTGGGGGGAGCTGTGAGGGGGGTTGGGGCAGAGTGACCTCCCCAGTAACCTCACACAGCCCCTGTGATGTCACACAGCTCCCGTGATGTCACACAGCCCTCATGATGCCACACTGCCCCTGGGATGTCACACTGCCATCTGTGATATCACACTGCCACCTGTGACGTCACACACCCCCTGTGATGTCAATCGGCCCCTGTGATGTCACACAGTCATCTGTGATGTCACACAGCCACCTGTGATGTCATATGCCACCTGTGATGTCACACAGCCCCTGCAATGTCATAGGCTACCTATGATTTCATACAACCTCCTGTGATGTCACACAATCACTCTGTTATGTCACACAGCCTCTATATGATGTCATTCAGCTGCTGTGTGATGCCATAGAGCAGATTTGTGATGTCACAGTCACCTTGTGGTGCCACATCACACAGCTGCTCTGTGATATCCTACTCGATGTCACAACCCACATTGTGATGTCACAGAGCTGCTTCTATGATGTCACAGCTAGCTCTGTGATGTCACACCCCCCTCAGAGCTGTCACACAGCCCACTCCGTGATGTCACACAGCCCCTTGCTGACATCACAGCTGCTCTGTGCCTCTATGACACAGCCACAGAGGTGCTGCTGTGACACAGCCCCTCTGGGCCATCCCACAGCCCCTGCCAGTGCTGAGCCCCTGTGAGCTCTGTCTGTGCCCTGCTGGTGTCCCTGAGGGGCCCTGGCAGTGCCCCAGCCCTGCTGGGCTGTGCACAGGAGCTGCTCCTGGCCAGAGCTGTCTCTCTGCAGCGCTGCCCTTGCCAGGAGCTGCCTCTGAGCCAGGAGCCCGGCCCAGCTCAGCAGCACAGACACAGCACAGGGACTTTACTCCCCCTCTAGGGCTTTGATGCTCTTTGCATCAGACCCAGTCCTTCAGAGTTTGCTCAAAGAACTTCTCAAGAACTCAAAAAGAGATTGAAACACTGAATTTTCTCATACATAAAATAGATCTTTCTGAGGGACAGGTGTGAGAAAGTATCACCCAGGTTCCAGCTAGAGCAGAACACTGGAGGCAGTGATGACAGCTGGGGACAAACAAGGCCAAGGTGTTTCTGGTGCTGAGCACACCTGGATGTGTTTCAGGACTGCAAAGGGCCAAGGCCTGAGCCCCAGCCCCTGGCCAGGCAGACCTGTCCCTCCCTCCTTGCTCAGGGCTCTTCCCAGTATGGGCACTGGCATGTGGGGATGGGCAATGCCAAGGGCAGGAGCATGGGGCAGCCCCTGCCAGGCTGCTGAGCAGGGACAAGGAGGCAATGAGGCCCCAGCCCTGCAAGGGTCAACTGTCCCCTCGTGGCCTCAGGCCCAGGCCCAGCAGCCATGGCCAAAGTGCTGCCCAAGTTGGCTCTGGCAGGGCTGTCTTGCAGCTGCTGCCCATCCCTGTGCCCTGTGTAGCCCAGGCTGTCCCACGGTGTCCCTGCCCTGCGCCTCTGTCCCTGCAGGCTGTCGGCATCCCCCGGCTGCCCCACCTGGCTGGGCCCTTCCTTTGCTGACAGCTCTGCCTCCTGCCTGCGTCTGCCTGCCCACACAAAGCCTTGGCCTTGATATCTAAAGGTTTTATTCAATTTTTATAGTGCCTGTGAACTTTCAGTAGAGTAACAAGGTATTCAGGGGCTGCTTTCTCAGTAAGAATGATGGAAGAGAAGATGAAGACATCTGTCTCAAAAATGCAGTGATAGAAAAAGCAAGGACTGAATCTGGGAATTTGGGGTTGGTTTTACAGAAATGGGTAAATTTTAATATACACATAGTGACTGTATGTAAGCAGTACAGTGGTAGAATCACATGTCCACCCAAGGAGTTATCATCCGCTGGAGCTCAGGCCTGAATAAATGTTGCTCTCTTAAATATGAAATTAGTGTTAAGGATTCTTATTCTGATATTTTGCCCATTTCGTGACAGCAGAGGCCCACAGAACCAAGGATCCAGCTGTGACACTTGGAACCTCATGGAACAAAGCGTCCATTGTGATGTAGTGGAACCCCATGGAACCAAAAGTCCATTGTATCAGAACAAGGCCTCGTGGAATCCAGGAGACCATTGCTGACAGTATGGAAGCTCATGGAGGCATGGGGTCATTGTGAGAGTTTGGGGCTGCATGGAACCAATGGTCCATTGTGACACTGCAGAACCTTCTGGAATCAAGGTGGTCATGTTATGCTATGGAACCTCATGGAACAAAGAATCCATGGTGACACTGTGGAACTCAGATCATTGTTGACAGTGCGAAAGCTCATGGAACCAAGGGTCCATTGTGGCTCTGTAGGGTTTCACAGAACCAAGGAGACCATTTGGACAATGTGGGGCCTCATGGAACCACCTGCCACTGTGACACAGTGGGGCCACATGGAGCCAAGGGGCCATTGAGACACTGAGGAACCTCATGGAACTAAAATCTATTGTGATGGAGTGGAACCTCATGGAACCAAAGGTCTATTGTTAAACTGTAAGGCCCTGCAGAACCAATGGGACCATGGTGACACTGTGTTGCTCCATGGAAACAAGGGGCCGTTCTAATTCTGCTTTGTCTCATGGAACCAAAGGGGCACTACAGCACTGCAGAGCCGGGTTGAACTAAGGCAGCCTTGTGACACTGTTGGCCCCCTTGGAACCAAGGGTCCATTGGGATATGGCAGGGCCTCATGGAACCACAGAGACCATTATGAGCCTTTGGAACCCCTTGTTACCAAGGGGCCATTGTAGGACGGCAGGGCCTCATGGAATCAAGGGGACCACAGTGACACTGTGGGGCTCCATGGAACAAAGGGTCCATTGTGATATCATGGAACCAAGGAGACCATTGCTGTGCTACAGAGCATCATGGAACCAAAGAGGCCATTGTGACTCATGGGGCCACATGGAACCAAGGGACCATTGTGGCACTGCAGAGCCTCATGGAACCAAGGGCACAATAGTGACACTGTGGGGCTCCAAGGGACCAAAGGGGCATTCTTAAAGTGCAGAACCAAAAAGGCTGTTTTGACGCTCTGGGGCATCATGGAGTGCAGAGTCCATTGTGAAACAGCACAGCCTTGTGAAACCATGGAGGCCATTTTTAGTCTTTGAGGTCTTATGAAGCCAAAGGATCATCATCACACTGCATCCCCATGGAACCAAGGAGTCCATTGTGACACTCTGAGGCACTGTTGGGCCAAAGGGAAATTGTAGCACTTTGTGGCACCATGGAACCAAGAAGAAAATTGCGACACTACAGGGCCCCATGGAACAAAAGATTCACAGAACAATGACGGACTCAAGGAACCAAAGGTTCATTGTGACATTGCAGGGCCTCATGGAATACAGGAGACCATTGTGACACTTCAAGGCCTCATTGGACCAAGGAGACGATTTTGACACTGCAATATACTCTATTGAAAACAATGCAGAGAGAATTAATTCGTCCTGGTTACTTTTCCTGTTTATAGATTGGTATCAGCAATGTCCAATTGATGTTGATCCCCAGACCCTTCTAATGAAGTCAGAAAAGATAGTAAAGTCAACACCTTAATGGCTGACAATCACACTTTGTCCCCACCCACTCCCCACCATTTCCCTCATCCAAGCCGTGGCACTCCTATGGATCAGGAATGGTGTGGCCAGCAGGACCAGGACAGTGATTCTTCCCCTGTGCTCAGCACTGGTTGGGGAACACCTCAAGTGCTGTGTCCAGTTCTTGGAGCCCTGGAGTGGGACATAAGAAGAAATTTGTACAAGGAAAGAGTAAAGAAAGCAAAGGTGAAGCAAAGGAAATACTGAGGGCAGTTTGGGGGTGGCTGCCAGGCAGCCCTGGCTCTGAGCAACAGCACCTGCAGTGGGACAGGAAACTCCCAGCTGATGGGAACAAACTTTCTGGCTGACTCAGAGGCCAGGACAAAGCTGAGTGGTTTCCCTGGTGTCCCCCAGCCCTTGCTGGCCCCAGGGGCTGATGGCATTTGTGCTCCCTCAGGTTCATGTCCCCACCCAACAGCATGGGGGTGCTCCGCCTGCTGTGTGCAATGCAAACAGGGGCTGCTGAGCCAGTGCTGCCGTGTCTGTGCCTGCAAGGATGGGGCACCTGTGTGAGCTGGGGGAGAGGCCAGGGCTGTTGGAGAGGGGGGATGTTGTTGGAAGCTCCATTAGGACACTCAGGATGCTGCCCTGGGCTGTGCAGCACACTGGGGATGGATCAGCCCCTGCTCTGCTGCTCCTTCCCGTCTGCCCCAGGGCCATTGCAGAGCCCCAGCCATGCTCTTTGCCCCCAGCCTGCCCACGGCCAGCCTGGGGCTGCTCACGGGGCTTTTCTGTGCTGAGCATTGGCCTGGGTGTGTTCTTGAGAGAGCCTGAGCAAGGAGTCTGGAGCCCCCAGGCCCTGGGCTGAGGCGTCAGCACTGCCCCAGCAGTGCCCATGGCCTGTCCCTGCTGCAGCCCCGGCACTGCCACCCCCAGGGCTGTGCCCGGCCCCGAGAGCACTCAGGCCCTACAGTAACAGCAGGGCCACCAGGGCAGCGGGGCAGGGCCACGGCAGCAGCACTGGCAACACCAAGAGCTGCTGCTGCTGGGCACAGCTGCTGTGCCAGCACTGCTCTGCCCCCAGCTCTGCACACAGACACTGCTGCTGCAGCTCCAGAAAAGGCAACACAAGGGCATCTCTGCAGAAAACTTTGCTGGGAGATCCTTTAATTCCTTTAAAGACACCAACAGCACAGCCCCTAATTGACACAGTCTCTGGCCACAGGGAAGGTGGAGAGAAACAAAATGAGAAAGGGCACAAACAATGAACTTTTTCTATTGACAAGATATAGTAAGTAAAACAAAGAAAAAGACACTACAATGAAACAAAATAGATCAAAGATTACTTTTCTTCCACGTAATTGGCAGGATCGGGCAAGTATTTATTGCTCCTGAAATCATCCAGTCATCAGTCTCCACACTGCAGCCTTGAGCTCCTGGTTCCTCAGGCTGTAGATGAGGGGGTTCAGGGCTGGAGGCACCACCGAGTACAGAACCGACAGGGCCAGATCCAGGGATGGGGAGGACATGGAGGGGGGCTTCAGGTCAGAAAATATGCCAGTACTGAGGAACAAGGATACCATGGCCAGGTGAGGGAGGCAGGTAGAAAAGGCTTTGTGCCGCCCCTGCTCAGAGGGGATCCTCAGCACCGCCCTGAAGATCTGCACATAGGAGAAAACAATGAACACAAAACAACCAAGTGCTAAACAGACACTAACTGTAAGAAGCCCTAGTTCCCTGAGGTAGGAACTGGAGCAGGAGAGCTTGATGATCTGTGGGATTTCACAGAAGAACTGGCCCAGGGCATTGCCATGGCACAGGGGCAGGGAAAATGTATGGGCTGTGTGCATGAGAGCAGTGAGAAAGCCACTGGCCCAGGCAGCTGCTGCCATGTGGGCACAAGCTCTGCTGCCCAGGAGGGTTCTGTAGTGCAGGGGTTTGCAGATGGACACGTAGCGGTCATAGCACATGATGGTCAGGAGGTAAAGCTCTGATCCAATGAAGAACACAAAGAAAAACACCTGTGCAGCACATCCTGTGTAGGAGATGTCCCTGGTGTCCCAGAGGGAATTGTGCATGGCTTTGGGGACAGTGGTGCAGATGGAGCCCAGGTCAGTGAGGGCCAGGTTGAGCAGGAAGAAGAACATGGGTGTGTGCAGGTGGTGGCTGCAGGCTATAGTGCAGATGATGAGGCCGTTGCCCAGGAGGGCAGCCAGGGAGATGCCCAGCAAGAGGCAGAAGTGCAGAAGCTGCAGCTGCCGCGTGTCTGCCAATGGCAGCAAGAGGAAGTGCCTGATGGAGCTGCTGTTGCACATTTGCTGTGGCTGCACATGGGATCATGTTCATGGAGAAAAACACAGTGAAGAGCTAGAGGAGATGTCTGTACCGGAAATCAAAGCCATTTCCCATACACCCTCCCTGTAACACCAATAGACACACTACTCTGTTTAAGAGTTATGAAGTTTTCTTTTTAACCTTCCCCATATCTTTCATGGTATTCTTGGATGTCAGAAATCTTCAGCATTTCTGTTGCCCTCTAGTAGAACAGAGTAAATTCCCTGAGGCAAGATGATGAGTGGAGAGTAAGGGGAGATGATCTGTCACTTTATTCTGTTTGGAGTTTCTCTGGGCTTTCACTTTTCTCAAATTGTGGATTTTCACACTCCCATGTATCACTTAAAAACAGCCAGGTACTGCTGAGAGCAGATAGATCCACCACAGCCCAGCTCCACATTTGTAGCCAAGGATTCACGTTGCTCATTTCACCAACCCAGCAGCATTTTCACTGTCACAACACCTTTGCCTTTCCCCATCAATCTTATAATGCAGAGATGCTCTAGGACAGGTTTACACCCTGGATTGAAGCTCCCAGCTTGGATGGAAATCTCAGGGAGATTTCCAGATGTCCTTATGATGGCATTGGGTGAAGGGAGATGCAGCTCCTTCCCTGGCTGCCCTGACAGCATTGCCCAGAGCTGGGCACTGGGGACAGTGTCACCCTGAGCCAGCTGGCACTGGGGACAGTGCCACCCAGAGCCCCCAGGGCCGGGCAGCTGCTCCCAGCCCTGTGCTCTGCAGAGGGAGCTGGGCCCGGGGCTGCAGAGCTGCCCCACGGCTCTGCTGCAGCTCTGCCTGCACTGGAGGGGCTGCACGCCTTGGAGCCCCGGCCCTGAGGGCAGAGGCTTGGCTGGGGGACAGGAGGGAGGGGGCTTGTTCAGAAGGAGGGGCTGCACTGGAGGGGATCCTGTGGGCATCTCTAACCTCTCCCTGCCACAGCATTGCTGGATTTTGTTTTCTCTCACTGCCTGATCTTCTCTTTGCTTCCTGGAGATTTCCCTCCTGCAGGTGTTTCCCTGTTCCTGATCTCTCCCTGCCAGCACTCACAGACCCAAATCTCTGTGCCCTCTCCTTGGCCCTACAGAACCCTGCCTGCTTGCAGGGCACTGCCTGAGGGCAGGTTCTGTTTGCAGGTGGGACAAAGGACAGCTCAGACTGAGCCTGATGGGTCCAGCAAAGGTGATGCTGGTGCTGTCCATGGGCAGAGAGGCTGCAAGCACATTAGGAATCTCCTGTGAATCTACGGAACACGAAAATAACAGTTCCAATGTCTCAGAAACTTTTAAAATTCCATAATTAATAATTCATAACCAATCTTTAATATTAATGCCCCCGCTCCCCGCCATTCTTCAATATTAGGAAGCTGAATACAAAGTCTTTGGAAATGTCCTAATTTTTAATGAAATCCTTGTATTGGAAATATTTTATGACTGAACAGCATTCCTGAGCATGTCAAAGCTTCATGAGCATTTCACCTCCCCTGCACCAGAAATATTCAGAGATTTACTCACAGAGTCTGGAGGCATTGGGATGTTTCAGCTTTAGGAGATCACTCCAGGAGCTGCAGCTGCATTGTCCTGCAGCCAGAGGTTCCTGTGCCAAGGGCTGGCAGTGATTGTGCCCCAGGCACTTCTCAGCACCTTCCCAGCCCTGACTGATTGAAGCTCTCTGTGCCTCTGTGCTGTGCCTGGGGTGGCTGCAGGCAGTGCCCCAGCCCTGCTGGGCTGGCAGAAGAGCTGCTCATCAAGAGAAATGTGCTTTTGAAGCTCTTCTTGGTTACCAGGAGCTGCCTCTGTGCCAGGAGCCCAGCCCAGCTCAGCAGCACAGACACAGCACAAGGACTTTAATGACCCTCTCGTGGCTTTGGTGTTGTTTACATCAGAACCAGTCCCTCAGAGTGTCTTCAAAAAACTTCTGAAGAACTCAAAATTAAATTGAAACTCTGAAGTTTCTTGAATTTTTTATGGGTCCCACTGAGGAACTCAACTCAGAAAGTGTCCCCAGGTTCCAGTTGGAGCAGAACGCTGGAGGCAGTGATGACAGCTGGGGACAAACAAGGCCAAGGTGTCTCTGGTGCTGAGCAAAGCTGGGTGTGTTTAAGGAATGCAAAGGGCCAAGGCCTGAGCCCCAGCCCCTGGCCAGGCAGACCTGTCCCTCCCTCCTTGCTCAGGGCTCTTCCCGGGATGGGCACTGGCATGTGGGGATGGGCAATGCCAAGGGCAGGAGCATGGGGCAGCCCCTGCCAGGCTGCTGAGCAGGGACAAGGAGGCAATGAGGCCCCAGCCCTGCAAGGGTCACTTGTCCCCTCGTGGCCTCAGGCCCAGGCCCAGCAGCCATGGCCAAAGTGCTGCCCAAGTTGGCTCTGGCAGGGCTGTCTTGCAGCTGCTGCCCATCCCTGTGCCCTGTGTAGCCCAGGCTGTCCCACGGTGTCCCTGCCCTGCGCCTCTGTCCCTGCAGGCTGTCGGCATCCCCCGGCTGCCCCACCTGGCTGGGCCCTTCCTTTGCTGACAGCTCTGCCTCCTGCCTGCGTCTGCCTGCCCACACAAAGCCTGGGGCTTACCCAGACTCCTTCTGGGGGATGTGTTGCACCACAGCCCTGCCCTGGGAGGGAAATTCCTTTCTCTTTGGGTCCTGTCTGGCCCTCCCTACCTGCCCTTTGCATTAATTCTTTCTCTGTGTGTTCTCTACTATGTCAAAAGGAGCCACCATCTCTGAAACCACCCTCCAGTCCCTCCCAGGGCTCTCCTCTGCTGTCCTCCTTCTCCACCCCACTGAGCACAGAGATGCTTTGTCCCTATATTGTGCTCATGTGCTTCAGGCCTCCAAACCCCACCTTGGGAGATCTCTGGGCCTTCTCCAAGGTATTGGCAAATGAAAACATTCTGCTTATAGTCTACAAAAATCACCTCAGGACAAGACCAGTCAGACCTGTGTGTCCTGGCTACTTTTGCCTTGGAGCAATCCTTGACTAGATGGAATTTTTTAGGCCGAATTTCAGTGTTGCCCATGGGCACTTTGATGTGAACAATGATTCTCTTCCATTGGAAGGAAAACAGACGCCCAGTGTTTCAGGGGCAGATGAGCAGCAGCCACCAAGGGCCAAGGCGAGCCAGACCTTTCTGGAATTGCAGCTTGTGCCTGAGAGAAATCTGTGGATACACATAATTTGGGAGGTAGAATACAAGTTTTGGCCACTGGTCCCTTGGTGAAAAGGCCATTTGTTTTCCATCTGAAGCAAAGCAGAGAGCCCCAGGGTTTGATGGTAGATGAGAAGCAGCCCCTGGGAGGCCAAGCCAGCCAAACATGTCTCTCCTGGCAGCTTTTGCTTGGGAGCTCTCCTTGGATATATGAAATTTAGGGCCCAAATCTCAAATTTGGCCACGGTCCCTGGATGAGGCGACTGTTCTATTTCCATCACAAGGAAGGCAGAGAGCCCCAGTGTTTCAGGGGTAGATGACAGGTGGCCATCAGAGCCCACAACACCTGTGAGAGCAGGCAGGTTTTGTCTGGGAGAAACCCTTTATGTAGTGAATATTTTAGGAGGAGTAGCAATTTTGGCTGTGGAGGAATAAGAAGATTCTTTTTCATAGGAAGGAAAGCACAGAACCCCAGTGCTTCAGGGGCTGATGAACTGCAGGCACCAGAGACCAAGGCCAGCAGTACCTGTCTGTAATGGCAGCTTTTGTGTAGGAGCAATCATTGGATATAGGACTTTTGGTGGTGGAATCCCAATTTCAGCCATGGGCACCTGGAGAAGAAGGATGTTTCTTTTCCCTTAGGATGGAAAGGGCAGAGCCCCAGTGTTTCAGGGCAGAATTCAGGCAACCACCTGAAGCCAAGGCCAGCCAGACCTGTCTGTACTGGGAGATCTTGTCTGGGAGAAAAAACCCTTGAATGTAGGAATTTTGGAGGGCAAGTACCAGTTTTGGCCATGGGTGCCTGTTCAGGAGAGAGAGCTCTTTTCCATAGGAAGGAAAGCACAGACCCCCAGCGTCTGAAGGCAGGTGAGACCCAGCCCTCAGGAAGACAAGGCCAGCCAGACGTTAGTAATGGCAGCTTTTTTTCTGGGAGCAATCCCTGGATATTGGGAATTTTGGAGAGGATATCCCCTTTTGGCCATGGATGCTTGAATGAGAAGAGCAGTTCTTTTCCATTTGAAGGAAAGTCCAGCGCCCCAGGCTTTCAGGGGTACATGAGAAGAGACCCTTGACATGCCAAGGGCAGTTGGACAAGTCAGGCCAAGCCAACCAGAGCAGTTCCCTGTTCCCCTGTTTCCATGGGGCCCTGCAGGATCACAGCGGTGGTGTAATATTGGATCCTTGGTTCCATGAGGCCCAGATGTGTCCCACTAGCCTCTTGTTTCCATGGGGCTCCAGTGTCACAATGGTCCCTTGCTTCCATGAGGCCTGGCAGTGTCACAGGGGTCTCCTTGGTACCACAGTGTCACAATGGACCCTTGGTTCCATGGGGACTCACAATGTCAGAGGGGTCTCCTTGGTTCCATGAGGCCCTGCAGGGCCTCTTGATCAAACGAGGCCTCCAAGTGTCACAATGGCCTCCAGGATTCCATGAGGCCCTGCTGTGTCACAATGGACCTTTGGTTCCATGAGGCCCCAGTGTGTCACAATGGTATCCTTGGTTCCACAGTGTCAGAATGGACCCTTCATCCCATGGACACCCACAGTGTTCACTGCTATGCCCTTGATTCCACCAGGCCCTGCCATGCTCTAATGGCGCCTTGGTTCCAGTGGGTCCCAAAGGGTCAGAACAGTCTCCATTGTTCCATGAGACCCCACAATGTCACTGTGCTCCCCTTGGTCCCACAGGGCCTCACAGTGGAACAACGGACTCTTGGTTCCATGAGGTTCCTCAGTCCCAATGGTCTCCTTGGATCCGCAGTGTCATGGTGGCCCCTTGGCTCCATGTGGCCACGCTGTGTCAAATGGCTCATGGTTCCATGAGACCACACAGTTTAACATGGAACCCTTGATTCCCTCAGGCCACACTGTGTCACAATGGCTCATGGTTCCATGAAACCACACAGTTTAACATGGAACCCTTGATTCCATCAGGCCTTGCTGTGTCACAATGGCCTTGTGGTTCCATAAGCTCTCACACTGCCAGCAGCAGTCTCCTTGGTTCTGCAGGGTCACCATGGACCCTTTGTTCCATGAAGTTCCGCAGTAGAACATGGTCCCCTTGGTTCCGTGAGGTTCTGCAGTGTCACAATGGACCCATGGTTCCACCAGGCCTTGCTGTGTCACAATGGCCCCTTGGTACCAAGAGGTTTCTCAGGGTCACCAAGGTCTCCTCGGATCTGCAGTATTACAATGGACCATTGGTTCAATGTGGCCCCAAGGTGCCAAAATGGATTTTGGTTCCATGGGGTTCTGCTATGTTACAATGGACCCTTTGTTCCATGAGTTTGCACAGTGTCACAGCTGACTCCTTGGTTCTCTGAGGAACCACTGTCACTAAATCTCTGAAATATCAGAAGAAGGCTCCTTAACACTCATTTGCCATTTCAGAGGGAATCACTTACTCAGGCCAGAGGTCCAACATGGGATAACTCCCAACCTCACATGAACATGTAATTCTACCTGTGTGTTGCTTATACACAGTCCCTAAATGTGAATTACAATTTGCTCATTTCCATAAAACCCACCCCAAGTTCCCAGATTCATTCCTTGTTTTCTCTATTCCTGCACCCTTGAGCCAGATTTCTTCTTCTTCTATTCCATGCATCCTTGCTGCGAAAGCAGCCCCTGCATGCGTTGTTCCTGTGTTGAAAGTTCACAGGCAGGGTAAACATGGAATGAACCCTTTTGGTATCAGCCCCAGGGTTTGTGTGGGCAGGCAGATGCAGGCAGGAGGCAGAGCTGTCAGCAAAGGAAGGGCCCAGCCAGGTGGGGCAGCCGGGGGATGCCGACAGCCTGCAGGGGCAGCGGCTCAGGGCAGGGACACCGTGGGACAGCCTGGGCTGCACAGGGCACAGGGATGGGCAGCAGCTGCAAGACAGCCCTGCCAGAGCCAACTTGGGCAGCACTTTGGCCATGGCTGCTGGGCCTGGGCCTGAGGCAGGAGCAGGAGACAAGTGACCCTTGCAGGGCTGGGGCCTCATTGCCTCCTTGTCCCTGCTCAGCAGCCTGGCAGGGGCCACCCCATGCTCCTGCCCTTGGCATTGCCCATCCCCACATGCCAGTGCCCATCCCGGGAAGAGCCCTGAGCAAGGAGGGAGGGACAGGATCTGCCTGGCCAGGGGCTGGGGCTCAGGCCTTGGCCCTTGGCATTCCTCAAACACATCCAGGTGTGCTCAGCACCAGAAACACCTTAGCCTTGTTTGTCCCCAGCTGTCATCACTTCTTCCAGTGTTCTGCTCTAACTGGAACCTGGGGACATTTTTCTCATTCATCGCCCTCAGTGGGACCCATTAAAACTTCTAGAAAGTTCAGGGTTTGTATTTAATTTTGAGTTCTTCAGAAGTTTTTTGAAGACACTCTCAGGGACTGAGTCTGATGTAAACAACATCAAAGCCCTGTGAGAATCATTAAACTTTTCCTAGTCCAGTTATGGAGAAAGATTTCAAAGAACTTGTAAGAAATACACATTCCTATTTTAAATGAAGTATTTTATTTTATTTCTCTTTAGAGTAGAAGTGACTGCAGCAGTCTGTGATTGATATTGACCCAGGGTCTCTTCTCAGGAGCTCTGGCCTGCTCACAGAAGCTGTGCCTTGAGCTCGGACCCAGTGTGGACAACCTTGCTCCACATTGCCCTGCCCCATCCTGTCTGTCCTCACTCCCCTGGGACCTGCTGTGCTTGGAGAGCTGGCTGCACCCAGCCTAAGAGGGGTTTTCCCCTTTTTTACTTTTTGCAGCAATCTCAAACTGCTGAGTTTCCCCAGTGCAAACAGACACACTGCTCAGGTGTGTGCCAGCCCCAGGTGCCACCAAAGGCACTGCAGAGCTGCCCTGGGCCAGCTGTGAGGGTGGATCATCAGCCCAAGCTGAACTGGGCCCCTGCAAGGGGCTGCGGCCATGGGCACTGCACTGACCCCACTGCTGGGTTTGGCTGCCACGGCCACCGAGAGAAATTAAACTGTCCTTGGAAACACTGGGGAGGACTGGGACATACTGGGGAACACTGTGAACGCTGTGGGAGACACTGGGACATACTGGGACAAACTGGGAACACTGGGGTTACTGCAGAGAAAACTGGGGACACTGGGGCATCCTGTGGATGACATTGGGAGGAAATGGGAACGACTGGGAATGAACTCAGGTGTATTGGGACCGACTAAGGTGTATACTGGGAGGGACTGGAGGGGCACTGGGGTTGAACGGGATTCTACTAGGGATGAACTGGGCTTCACTGGGGTTATACTGGTCTGTACTGGGGATGAACTGGGTTGTACTGGGAGGGACTGGAGGAGGGTGAGTTGGCTGTTCCCACCTACACTGCATCCCATTTGCCGATGCTCCCGCCCATCACCAGCCGCAGCCAATCAGCGCTAGGGATCCGGGACTAGGGGCCGTGCTTACAGGGGCACCGTATTTTATTTTTGCCTACAACTCCCGTCATGCCCCGCGGCCCGACTGAGCCTCATTGAGCCGTGACTACAACGCCCGTCGTGCACCGCGCTCCACAGAACACTGGGACCCCCCTAATTTGTCCCATAAGTGTCCCCCAGACCTTTCAGGATCCCTCAGTGCCCCCTCAGCGCCCATTGTCCCAAGGCGTCCCTGGACCCCCTGAGTGCTCCCAACCCCACAGATGTCCGGTACAGCCACTTCCAGGAATTCATCTCCTCTGATCCCCCGCGGCCCCAGAGCCCCTCAGAACACAGTTCCGCGCCTAAAACTCCTCCCGCACCCCTCGCCCTAAAGAGCCCGGTTAGGGCTCCCTGAGCTCCCCACAAGGGTTCTCGAACCGTTTTCGTCCCCCCCCCCGAGGATCTCAAGTCGGGGCTCGGACGCAGAAGTGTCCCCCAAGTGCCTTCTTGGACCCACAAACACCGCGTTCGAACCACTTCCGGGACTACAGCTCCCATCATGCTCCGCGTCGCACGTCCGGCTCCATCCCAGCGGGACTTTATCTCCCGTCATGCCCCGCGCCCTACCGAGAGTCATTGCAGCTGCGCCCAGAACTCCCGTGATGCTCCGCGGCCCCATCAAACCGTATGATACCCGCGCCTACAACTCCCATGACCCCCCGTGGCCCAGAGAGCCCCGTTCGAGCCCCCCAAGGGCCTGCCCGGACCCTGAAGGGCCTCAAATTCCCCTCCCTGACCTCCAAGGGCCCCCCTGTACCCCCAAGTGCTGTCGCCGGACCCCGAACTGTTCCTCAGAATCCCTGAGTGCCTCTCCAAGTGCCCACCCGGCTTCCCCAAGTGTCCTCCAGACCCTCAAGTGCGCGTGGGCGTACACGGCCCTGGATCCGGCTAGCTGGTGAGGGGCGAAGGCCGGTGCCCCTGCGCATCTGAAGCCAGCCCCCCTCGGTGTCTTGGCCTCGGGCTGAGCTGGGTGATAGCTCGGAGCAGCACGGTGTGAGACGAATTATGAGGCGACCACTTGCTGGGGGTAAACTGTCGGTTTATTACAGAAGAACCAACAAGGAGGGGAACCACCCAGCAAATGGCCCCGAACAGGGGGCGGGAGAGGGTTTTAAGGGAAAAGGGGGGAAAAGGCAGGGAAACCCGGCTAACCAATAGTACTACATATTTGGAGGTGCGAAACATAATTGATATACCAAAGTAACCAACTGTTATGAAGCATAGGTGGGGCTCCGGGGCTACAGCCAACCGTAACTCCCAGAGAAAAGAAAATTCTCGAAACCTGGGAGGAGAAGGGGGTGATTGACTGGGCCCAGGGAGGAGACAACTTTCACTTATAAGGGAGAATATGGGAGGAGCAGTTTCATTTCGGCAACTAAGAACAGCGAGGTTTCCATAGCAACCTAACTGACAGGGTAGCAGCGGCGGGAACTAACAGGGAAGGAAGAAACCATTTAATACAGAAAATAGGGGAGCAAACTGACAAACTTAAGAACACACCACAGCACTGAAGTTCTCTCTGATTTCCCTCCCCAGACCCAAAACTGCCCTAAACGTGCCCCAGAAATGTCTCCAGGGACCACAAAGTGCCACCACTTGGCCCTATCAGAGCAAAAGATGATAAATATAATGCCAAAAACACTAGAAATATTACTAGTTACCATAAAGAGGAATAAATAAATAGGCAGTAGAGAATAATTGAATAACGAAGGGAATTGTTGCTTAGAACCAATGACCAATAATTATTTTGCCTGCTAAAAATATAACAATTTTAAAAATATAAATATAAAAATCAGGTAATAAAAATATTGAATAATACTATCATGAATTTGAATAGTATAATTATCATTTCATTAAATAATGTAATTTTTCTTTTAAGGAAAAATGCCTAGATTTTTTGGATGTTTTGGGATATCAGTCCCAGGTGGGCGATGTCAGACCTGGTGAGGCTGGGGGTGAGGAGCAGCTTGTCCAAACGGTCAGCCTGCAAGGGGCTCATTCTTCTCTGTTCCCAGACCTCCACAGGAGACATTCAGCATCAAGATCACCAGGCAAAAGCTTCTGTCACCTTTTCAATGAACTGAAAAATAAAAAAATGCACCCTGGATTAAAAAACTATCATGAGATGCATTTTGGTATCTCCCTCCTGAGGAGAACTCCAAACTAACTCCAATCACTGCACAAGCTTTGTAAACCTGAAGACAATGGAAGGGAGACCAAGAGTTCCTGAGGGCTTTCTGTATTTTAATCAGCCCCACGCTGGATTTGGGGCTGGGTCCAGGAGCCTCAGGCATGCAGAGAAGGATGAAGAAGCTGCTCAAGGAGTCAGCAGCAAAACTCCAAGTGCCTTGGAGCATGGCTGGGCCCCAGTGAGGGCAGGGAGTGCCAAAGGCTGCCCAGGGTGTGGTGAGAGCAGATCCTTGAGGCCAGGATTGCAGGGAGCCCAAGGCTCTGAGCAGGGAACTGCAATGCTGAGCAAGGCCTGGGCTGGCTGGGGGAAGCAGAAAAGCCAAGCCCTGAGCCCAGCCTGGGCCAGCAGGGCCTGTCCCTCCGGCTGCCTCGGGGCTGTTTGTGGGGCAGTGGGATGTGAGGGGTAGCAAGGACAAATGGCATCAACCTGCAGCCCCTGCCAGCCTCCCCAGGGAGGCCGAGGGAGAAGCAAAGTGCAGCCCCTGCCAGGAAAGTTCCTCCTTGGGGGCCTCCAGAGGCGCTGCCCGAGCCCAGGGCACAAAGGCTTGTGTGCCTGCGGCCCTGCCAGTCCTGCCCAGCCCTTGGCCATCTGTCCTGCAGGCTGTGCCCCCTGGGTGTGCTGCTCCTCTGCCCTGGCCGGCTGCACTCGCCCATCTTGCTGTACCCCAGCATTTCTCACCTAGCGTTTCTGTGCCCTCCCTGGGCTCCCTGCACCCAGCGCTGCCGGCTCCTGGCACACAGAGCTGGCCATGGCCCAGCCTCACGCTGCCACACCTCCAGCACCAACATTCTGCCCTGCGAGGGACTTTGCTTTCTCCTCAGCTCCAGGCTGAACCTTCCAAGCTGCACTTTGGGGAGGTTTCCTGCAATTCCCTCTGCCAAGGAAAGCTCTGTCTCCAGCTGGTCACAAACAGAGAAAGGCTGGTGGGAGATGTGGTGGTCAGAGGCTGTTTGGGGCACAGTGATTATAAAATTATTGAGGTTTTAAACATTTTGTGAAAGGAGGGGCATCATCGAATCATCTGCATTGGATTTATAAGAGCAGACTTCAGCCTATTCAGGATGGAGATTTGGAGAGTACTGAATCAGGTACTGATTTTTTAAAGGGAAACAGCCTTTTAAGACAAAGGATTCCAGGAAGGATGGACACCCTTGAAGAAAGAAATCTTGAAGGAGCAGCAACAACCTGTCCCTCTGAGCCAAAGTGAGATAGCAAGGAAAATGACTGTCCTGGCTGGGCATGGAAGTTCTTCCAGGAACTAAAGGGAAATATTAGGGTGCATCACTTCTAGACAAAGAAACAGGAAACTCAGGAAATTTTAAGGATGTTGTTAGATCATGCAGAAAGAAAATTAGAGAGCTGAAACTCAGTTAGGGCTTAACCTGGCCACTGCTGTGAAGAATAATAAAAATGATTTATTAGTAATAATAATGGCAAAATGAGGGCTAAAGAGAACCTCCATTCCTTATTGGGGGAATATGGTTACCAAAGATGAGGAAAAGGCTGAAGTGCTTAACCCCTTCTTTGCCTCAGTTTTCAAGAATAAGTCAAGTTGTCCTCAGGACAAGTATTCTCCTGAGCTGGTGGATGGCAGAGGGAGCAGAACAGATCCCCTGATATCCAGGAGGAAGCAGCTGGAGACCTGCTGAGCCACTCAGATTCTCACAGGTGTTTCTGGGAGCAGATGGGATCCATCCCAGGGGGATGAGGGAGCTGTGGATGAGCTCCCCAAGCTGCTCCCCATCATTTACCATCAGTGCTGGCTCAGCAGGGAGGGCGCAGAGCACTGGAGGTGCCAGTGTGAGCTCATCCCCAAGAAGGGCTGGAAGGAGGAGCTGGGGACCTCCAGTCCTGTCAGCCTGACCTGGATGCCCGGCAAGGTTATGGAACAGATCACCTTGAGTGCCATCCCAGGGCACCCACAGGATGGCCGAGGGATCAGAGACAGCCAGCATGGATTTCAATGTCTGCACTGATGATCTGCATGAGGGGACTGAGTCCAGCATCAGCAAATTTGCAGATGACACCAAGCTGGGTGTGATTGTTGATCTGCTGCAGGGTAGGAGGGCTCTGCAGAGGGCCCTGGACAGGTTGGATCCAGGGCCCAAACCCAACAAGGTGAGGTTGAACAAGACCAAGTGCCAGGTCCTGCACTTTGGCCACAACAACCCCTGCAGTGCTACAGGCTGGGGACAGAGTGGCTGGACAGTGGCCAGGCAGAAAGGGACCTGGGGGCATTGATGGACAGCAGGCTGGACATGAGCCAGCAGTGTGTCCAGGTGGTCAAGAAGGCCAATGACTCCTGGCCTGGATCAGGAATGGTGTGGCCAGCAAGACTAGTCCTGATCTGCCTCAGCTCTGCACACAGACATTGCTGCTGCAGCTCCAGAGAAGGGAACAAAAGGGGCTCTCCAATGAAATGTCTGCTGGTAGATCCTTTAGTTCATTGAAAGCCACTGAGAGCACAGCTCCTCATTGACAAAGTTTGGGGCCACAACAAGAGACAAAAATAAGAAATGGCACAAACAATGGTTCTATTTTGTGAACAACATTAATAGACTAAAACAATGGTAAGAAACATCAATAACCCCCCCCCAAAAAGGAATTATTGCAGATTACTCATAATATAATGGCTTGAAGAAATTGGCAAGAAGTTTAATGTTTCTGAAAGCATCCAGGCATCAGGGTACTCACTGCAGCTTTGACCTCCTGGTTCCTCAGGCTGTAGATGAGGGGGTTCAGGACAGGAGGAACCACTGAGTACAGAACCGACAGGGCCAGATCCAGGGATGGGGACGAGATGGAGGGGGGCTTCAAGTGGGCAAAAAAGCCAGTGCTGAGGAACAGGGAGACCACAGCCAGGTGAGGGAGGCAGGTGGAAAAGGCTTTGTTCCGTCCCTGCTCAGAGGGGATCCTCAGCACGGCCCTGAAGATCTGCACATAGGAGAAAACAATGAACACAAAACAACCAAAAGCTAAGGAGGCACTAATTGCAAGAAACCCAAGTTCCCTGAGGTAGGATTTGGAGCAGGAGAGCTTGAGGATCTGGGGGATTTCACAGAAGAATTGGCCCAGGGCATTGCCGTGGCACAGGGGCAGGGAAAATGTATTAGCTGTGTGCAGCAATGAATAGAGGAAGGCACTGGCCCAGGCAGCTGCTGCCATGTGGGCACAAGCTCTGCTGCCCAGGAGGGTCCCGTAGTGCAGGGGTTTGCAGATGGACACGTAGCGGTCATAGAACATGATGGTCAGGAGGAAACACTCTACTGAGATAAACAACATAAAGAAAAACACCTGTGCAGCACATCCTTCGTAGGAGATGTTCCTGGTGTCCCAGAGGGAATTGTGCATGGCTTTGGGGACAGTGGTGCAGATGGAGCCCAGGTCGCTGAGGGCCAGGTTGAGCAGGAAGAAGAACATGGGTGTGTGCAGGTGGTGGCCGCAGGCTACAGCACTGATGATGATGCTGTTGCCCAGGAGGGCAGCCAGGGAGATGCCCAGCAAGAGGCAGAAGTGCAGAAGCTGCAGCTGCCGCGTGTCTGCCAATGCCAGCAGGAGGAAGTGGCTGGTGGAGGTGCTGTTGGACATTCCTTCACTCTGGGCATGGTGGACTGTCGAAAGAAGACATTGACAAGCTGGGACAGCTTTCCTTGAGTCAATCCTATGCTGTTTTATTAGTAATCCCCTCGAAGCTATTGATGTTGTGTTGAAGGAAATTTGTTAAATTTCTTTATTTTTGATTCTGGGTTTCTGTTCCTTTTGAGTTGTTGCTTCAGCAATGCTCTCAGCCTGAACAAAGAGGTGCCAGATGGAAAACAGGACTGCCTGTGCCCCAGAGCAGTCAGATCTGCTGGAACCACACAGGTGCCTTTTGCTCATTTCATCTCCCTCTAGTTCAGGGTGCTCTCACTTTAAACATGCTTGAAAAATGTAGTGCAGTTTTTGTTGGCTCTAATTTAAAATTCAGCATCTCTAAATTTTTCCACCTTCTCCTATGCAGCTGGTCAGGATGGGATATCCAAGGGTTGGTCTGGCTCTCTGCTGCCTCGAGTTGTGCCTACTGGGAGCTGGTTCTCTCTATCCCAGCGTTGTCCCTGCCAGTGCTGCCAGAGCCCAGCCCAGCCCTGGGGGCTCAGCTCTGCCCTGCAGACCCCTCCCAGCACAGGGCACTGCCCAAGGGCATCTCCCTGGCACCAGGGCCTTAAGGGCAGGGCAGACAAACAGAGATGCTGCAAACCAAGGTGTTGCTGCTGCTGTCTGTAGGGAGAGGAGGCTGAGGAGGCACTTTCTGAGGGAGATCTGAAGCACATCTGCTGATGCCCAGGGTGACAGTGCAGGAGTCTCAGTGACACAGCTGAGTGACAAAGCTGACATCCCCTTTCCCTTCCCTTAAGGAAAAAGCTGAGAGCAGCCCTGGCCATGCAGCACCATCTCCACAGCAGGAGGAATCTGCCCTGATGGGGGTGACTCCTTCCACCTCCAACTTCTCCCCCGCAGCGTCCATGGGGAGCTGCCAGGCAGGCTGAGAGCTGCCCCTGGCAGGTGGCACATGCCCTGGGCTGGCCAAGAGCCCTGAGGGCTGCAGGAGCTGCTCTGCAGGACAGCCCTGGGCAGCCCTGGCTGCAGCCCCAGCTTCACCCCCTGCAGCCGTCCCTGGCAGCAGGAGCCGTCCTGCCCTGTCCCTCTGACGGTGCCCAGGGCAGTCTCGCTCTGCAGCACATCCTCCTCGTCCTCCTCCTGCTCCTGTGCCACAGAGAAACTGGGAGAGTCCTCCTGACACATCCCCCAGGCTGTGGGGTGTGCTGGCTTCAGGAGATCCCTCCAGGAGCACAGGGGACATTGTCCTGCACCCACACACTCACCATGCACAGGGCTGTGAAGATCTTTCCCCAAGTGAAGTCTCAGCTCAATGACTTCCCAATCCTGATTGCCTTCAGCCTGTCTCTGCCTGGCTCCTGTCCCCTCAGTGCCTGCAGGCAGAGCCCTCAGCGCTGCTGGGCTGGGAGAGGAGCTGGTCCTGGGAAGAGCTGTTCCTTTAAAGCTAAAACACAGCACAAGGACTTTAATGAGCTTCTCAGGGATTTGGTGTTGTTTACATCAAACTCAGTCCCTGAGAGAGTGTTTAAAAACTTCTCAAGAACTCAGAATTAAATTGAAACTCTGAAGTTTATTGAAGTTTTAACAGGTCCCATTGAGGATGATGACTAGGAAAAGTGTCCCAAGGTTCCAGGGAGAGCAGAACACTGGAGGCAGTGATGACAGCTGGGGACAAACAGGGCAAAGGTGTCCCTGGTGCTGAGCACACCTGGATGTGTTTGAGGAATGCCAAGGGCCATGGCCTGAGCCCCAGCCCCTGGCCAGGCAGATCCTGTCCCTCCCTCCTTGCTCAGGGCTCTTCCCGGGATGGGCACTGGCATGTGGGGATGTGCAATGGCAAGGACAGGAGCATGGGGCGGCCCCTGCCAGGCTGCTGAGCAGGGACAAGGAGGCAATGAGGCCCCAGGCCTGCAAGGGTCACTTGTCTCCTGCTCCTGCCTCAGGCCCAGGCCCAGCAGCCATGGCCAAAGTGCTGCCCAAGTTGGCTCTGGCAGGGCTGTCTTGCAGCTGCTGCCCATCCCTGTGCCCTGTGCAGCCCAGGCTGTCCCACGGTGTCCCTGCCCTGCGCCTCTGTCCTTGCAGGCTGTCGGCATCCCCCGGCTGCCCCACCTGGCTGGGCCCTTCCTTTGCTGACAGCTCTGCCTCCTGCCTGCGTCTGCCTGCCCACACAAAGCCTTGGGCTGATACCAAAGGGGTTCATTCCATTTTTACCCTGCCTGTGAACTTTCATCACAGGAACAAGTCATGCAGGGGCTGCTTTCCCAGCAAGGATGGGTGGAAGAGGAGAAGAAGACATCTGGCTGAAGTGTGCAGGGATAGAGAAAACAAGGAATGAATCTGGGAACTTCGTGTGGGTTTTATGGAAATGGGTGAATTGTAATTCATATTTTACAATGGTATATGAGCAACACACTGGTAGAATTACATGTCCGTGTGAGGTTAGGAGTTTTCCCGTGTTGGACCTCTGGCCTGAATAAATGATACCCTCTGAAATAGCAAATGAGTATTCAGGAAACTTATTCTGATATTTTAGAGATTTAGTGACAGTGGCTCCTCAGAGAACCAAGGAGTCAGCTGTGACACTGTGCAAGCTCATGGAACAAAGGGTCCATGGTGACACAGCAGAACCACATGGAACCAAAATCCATTTTGGCACATTGGGGCCACATTGAACCAATGGTCCATTGTGATACTGCAGATCCAAGGAGACCATTGTGACCCTGAGAAACCTCATGGAACCAAGGGGCCATTGTGACACAGCAAGGCCTGGTGGAACCATGGGTCCATTGTGACACTGCAGAACCTCACGGAACCAAGGTGACTGTGTTCTACTGCGGAACTTCATGGAACAAAGGGTCCATGGTGACCCTGCAGAACCAAGGAGACTGCTGCTGGCAGTGTGAAAGCTCGTGGAACCACAAGTCCATTGTGACACAGCAAGGCCTGATGGAACCAAGGGTCCCATGTTAAACTGTGTTGCCTCATGGAATCGTGAGCCATTGTGACACAGTGTGGCCACATGGAGCCAAGGGGCTACTGTGACTCTCCGGATCCAAGGGGACCATTGGGACTGAGGAACCTCATGGAACCAAGAGTCCATTGTTCCACTGTGAGGCCCTGTGGGACCCAGGGGAGCACAGTGACATTGTGGGGCCTCATGGAACAATGGAGACTGTTCTGACACTTTGGGACCCCCTGGAACCCAGGGGCCATTAGAGGATGGCAGGGCCTGGTGGCATCAAGGGGACTGCAGTAAACACTGTGGCTGTCCATGGGATGAAGGGTCCATTCTGACACCATGGAACCAAGGATACTGTTGTGACACTCTGGAGAACTGGGTCTCTGTGCTTTCCTTCCTATGGAAAAGAACCATCCGTTTATCCAGTTGCCCAAGGCCAAAATTTATACTCCTCCTGAAAAATTCCCTTTATGCAAGGGTTCTTCCAGACAAAAGCTGTCAGGACACAGAGCTCTGCCTGGACTTGGCCCCTGGTGTTCACCTCTCATCACAAGGAAGCCCTGAGGAAAATATTTGAAAAGGTTTGACTGTTGGAACAACTGTGAGTCTCTCATCCTCTGGAAAATTTAGATACTCTTTTGATCATAAGGGGTTTTTTTTCTCATTGTGTATTATGTATGAAATATTTTTTTCAGCTACATAATATTATTCTTCTCCCTCTACCAGTGTTATCTGACACATAACACCTCCTATACGTAAGGATCCAGCTCACCTGTACATGCAAACACAAGAAAGAATGTAGCAGAAATGATTTGTCTCTGCTCCCATCTGTCCCATCTCCTCTGGAGCTGGAGGTGCAGCCCCAGCACTTGGCAGGACTCAAGGGCTCACAATCTCAGCTCCCACCCAGAGAACTTGCCGACCCTGGGTGTCGGAGGAAGGAGACCAGGACACCAGTTGGTTCATCATGGAGCGCTTTATTGAAAAAGTATCAAACACTCATACAGCAAATAATAAGCTTATGAATATTCTATAAGCCAAGCAATCTATTGGTTAAACTATAGCATTAACTCATCCACATTCCTCTGAGACTACGTTCTCTATCTCTTCTGCCTCACTGTCCATTTCTTTATCATGTTTTGCGAGGATCAAGGACACATTATCTCACACCTGCAAGATTTGGAACTAACTATGGTCTTGTACTTTTCCATTCTCTATCCTGCTACAGACACAAAAAAGGCTTCTGCCTGTCTCTGCCCTAGTTAGGACATCTTTCCCAAATTAATTTGGCTGTGTCCTCTCTCCTCAAGCCACTCTTTGACAAAACTCTCCACACTTCCCCCGTTTTGTTCTTGGGCAAGGAGGCTAGTCTGCCAGGTTCTTTCTATCATTTGGCTAACCATATTTTGAATACAATTAAAAACACAAGGCAAAATAAACAAAAGCAAGAAAATCACACCCAATAACCCTATAGCATATATCACAAGGTTTCTCAGCCACGGTCCAAGTCCTAAGCCTTTAAGCCATTCGTCGATTCCTAAACCCTCTTCTTCTTTAAGATTGTGAAGTCCCTGCTGTAATTCTTTTATCTTTGCATGAATGGACACAGAGTGATCAGACAAATTCATGCAACACATTCCCTCAAACTCTTCACATCCATGACCTTGTGCTAAAAGCAAAAAATCTATAGCAGCTCTATTCTGCAAAACAGCATGATTAGCACTTTGCACATCTGCAGTTAGCATATCTAAAATTTGTGACGTTTTGTCTAGCTCATCCTTGGCCCAGCATCCCAACTGCTTTGCTAGGTTCATGGCTTTATTTGCAGCTCCTCCTGGCAAGACAGTTGAGACCATCACTTGTTTTAACTCACTCCAAAACCGTGGGCCCCCTATCCGGCTGCAGTCTAAGTAATGCAGGCTGCATCTCCTCCTGCTTGAATTTTGACTGCGTTGCATTAATGAAGACACACTGGGGTGAAACAATGACAATTTCCCCAAATAGCAAGGTCCACCCTGTGGCCTGACTGGTATACCATTCCAAGCTCTGTCTCCACAGATTAAAAATATCCCTGCGGGTAGTTTCGTTGGTGTCCTAATGGTAGTGCCTTTACATTAACTATAAACCTGTTTGGATACTGTATCCAAACTGAGGGATGAATCCAAGGTAGCCCATGCGTCTCTAGGCCGATGTAAATTCTGTGGATCTAAGGGCTCAAAACTGAACCATCCGCCATTTGAGGTGTTAGTTATACTGGCGTTTGCACTTCCAAAGAGATCTAGCTCCTCTGGAGGAGAATGCAGGGTAGTATTAAGCGATAAGACTATCAAGCATTGGCGGTAACCGTCACTCTGACTTGCGGTGTAACCTGGCATGGGTGGTTTAATGTTTGTCAGATTGCGCATGCATAGAGTTTGATTATTGATCAGACTGCAAAATTCCCAAGGGGACCACATTGGAAGACCCACCAAACATGTTCAAAATGGATTAGTAACCCCCCCAAGGCTAAGGCAAAGTGAAGATTGGTTAGTTTGATTAGCAAGCGTTATCCATATGTTATCTCTAGGCTGATTAAAGCGCGTTACTCCTACTGCCCCATCCGCCACAGCACTAAGCAGTATAACAAAAATAAGCCTCATTTTTCTGTTTTCTTTCTTGCTCTCCCTTTCTTATCTGTCTTCAACCTTACTGATCCTAACTTTTGCAATCCCAATCCCTGAAGAGTCTCAATGCAGGAGTCCAATGCCTCATTGGGATCTCCTTTAATGGGTCCTACTACAGAATGCTGTGTTAGAGGCACCAATTTTCTACACCTGGCAGAAGCTATGTATGGCTTGCTTTGAGCTTTAACTCTTTTCACAATACACTGTACCTCCTACCGGTAATAGGCCAAGATTTTCTGCTCGGGTGACTCAAAAAGACTTAAAGCTAGGACTGTACCTAGCCCCATCTATCTCCTTAGTTCCCTCTGCCAGTCTTCCCCCCATGTGTAGTTATGCTTACAGGTATTACACCATAAGCCCCAGATCTCGGGCTGTTCTAACCAAAAGGTTTTACCACAACCCCCACAATATAGAGCTACCCACGCAGCACAACAGGGGCTGCGACACTCAAGGCAGCGCTCCCTCACTGGTCCTTTTATGCAGAAGGTTGATAACGCGTCAACAGTGTCAATCACCTTCCTGGCCGTCCGGAAGCGGCATGTCACTGCTCTGTCCACCGCTTTCGAGTGTCCCTTCAGCTGCAGCAATAAGGGTTGCAAGATCAGCAGCAGTTTCTTCTCCAGATGCTCCTTGTCCCCCTCCGTAAGGTTGTCCACCAGATGCTGCATCAAAGACAGGTTTAGTCCACTTGGCAGGCACCCACAAAGGCCCTGTTGGTGAGGAAACACAAAGACATCCCCCACACCAGTATAGCACTTTTGCGGGCTTTTCCCATATCCCTGTGCTTGGGTTTTTATACTTCACCCAGACCTCTGTTTCCTTAATAGCTTCCTGACTTGACCTCGGGTGATGTTTAACTGCAGGGGGGCCATCGTCCTCCCCAAAAACACATAAATGATTGATCACATACAAAACCTTAGCCAGGCATGCTTGTGGGTCCTTTAAATCCTGGTGTTTGTCAATGTACTGTTTGAGGGTACTATTTGCTCTTTCTACTATCGCCTGTCCTGTGGGGGAATGTGGTATACCTGTCAGATGCTTGACAGACCATTGGTCCAAAAACTTTCGGACCCTAGCACTTGTGTAGGCCAGGCCATTATCTGTTTTGATACCTTCTGGGACTCCCATGACAGCAAAGCAGCTCAATAAGTGCCTGATCACATGTATTGCTTTCTCTCCTCCCTGAGCTGTAGCCCATATGTAGTGGCTATATGTATCTATAGTAATATGCGCATACTTGAGCCTACCAAACCTGGCTACATGCGTGACATCCATTTGCCATTTCTCATTCATTTCCAAACCTCGAGGATTAACTCCGCAGCCCAGACCTATTCCCCCATTATGATAACTGCATATTGGAAAAGCCCTGACAATGGCCTTGGCTTCTGACAAGCCCAGATCAAAGTTCCTCGCCAACCCTTTTGCATTTTGATGGTACCTACTATGGGCTTCTCTTGCCAATGTATGCTTATCAACAGGACAAGAGTTATCAATGGGTAAGGTAACCAATTTATCTGCACGCTCATTTCCTTCTCCTAGGCCCTCAGACCATTTGTAGCTCCTAATATGGATTACAGAGTACACTGCACTTCTATCCCGGAGAGCTTTCCTTAATTGAACCAGTAACTCATACAGCCGTTTGTTATTCACTTCCTTAATTGCTGCTCCTTCTATACGGCTGGCTACTCCAGCGACATACATGGAGTCTGTGACCACATTCAAGGGCTCATGCAGATTGGACATTGCCCATACTACTGCTAACAATTCTAAGGTTTGTAGGCTGTCTGCAGGGTCTGCTGTAAGAAGTTGATGCTTCCATTGTCCTTTTTCTTACCAAGTGACAGCAGCACGTCTCGATTTCTTCCCTGCGTCTGTGAAGGCTGTGGTGGCTCCTTCTATGGGGCGCTCTCTTCTCAGTGGCCGAGTGATCCAGTCCCATTCTGTCATCCATTGCAGGACTCTGGGCACTAACTTGCTTGTCTCCACCCTTGCAGATGATGTCAATAATGCTTCCTGTAAGTCCACTGAATTAACCAGGTACCAGTCCAGTGTCTCTTTTTCCATGGGTATCCTAATGGTGGCAAGTTCTCGACCGTCCACTTCAGTAATTCTGAGACGGCCTTATTTGATCAACGCAGCCAATTGTTCAATTTTTGAAAATATTGTTCTCTTGTGTTGTAATGGTGGTGACAGCCATTCCAATACCCGTATCTCCCCCGTTTTGTTTTCATATTGGGAGAGAGCGCCAAGCGGGTGACAAGGACTATTCCAGACGGTGAGGTCAATAGGGCAATCTAGCTGTCGACGAGACACATACCCTTGTTGTACACAATTACTGATTTGCTGTAGGGCAGTATGGTGTTCCTTTGTGAGGCATACAGGGGTAGTGGGGTCAGTGCCCTTTAACAAGGGTCGTAGGGTCTCCAACAAGTGGTTTGGTACTCCCACTATGGGTTTTAGCCACTGTAAGTCTCCTAGCAACTTTTGAGCATCATGTAGAGTCTTAATGTCCAAGTGCAGTTCTAATTTTTGGGGTACCACTGTTTGGTCCATTGGAGTCCATCCCAAATACTTCCATTGTTTCGTGGTCTGAATTTTCTCTGTGGCAATAACAAGTGAGGCTGCTGCAAGAGTGTCTTTGATGCTGTCAACTTGCAAAGGGGAAAATGGCTGTTGCTGCGCGAACAAAATATCATCCATGTAATGATATATTATGGTAGCTGGCCACTGCTGACGTAATGGCTGTAACGCAGCGTCAACATAAAGCTGGCACAACGTGGGGGAGTTGCGCATCCCTTGTGGAAGTGTCGTCCACTCAGATCTTTTGTCTGGTTCCCCACGATTTATTGCTGGTAGGGTAAAGGCAAACCTCTTCATGTCATCGGGATGCAGTCCGATAGTGAAAACACAATCCTTTAAATCGATGATTAGAAGTGGCCAATCTTGAGGGATCATGGCTGGGTTCAGAAGACCAGGTTGCAAGGCCCCCATCGGTTCCATCTGTTCATTCACAGCTCGTAGATCGTGTACCAGGCGGTATTTCCCTGACTTCTTCTTGATCACAAAAATGGGTGTGTTCCAGGGACTCGTTGAGAGTTGTAAATGTCCCTGCTCGTATTGTTCCTTCACCAATTCATGGGCATGTATAAGACTCTCCCCTTTTAAGGGCCATTACTTAACCATCACTGGTGTATCTGTTTTCCAGGTGAGGGGAATGGGGAAAGTCCAAGCAATGGCAATTACCCTAAAGGGTGGTGATTGGTCAACACCACCCCCAGCTATGTTAAAACATCCCTGCCAATCAGGCAAGAGACTGTAGGGGGCAACTGAACGACTGAAAACACAACAGACACTTGTTGCCCATCAATGTGCACTGACAGAGGTGGTGTTTTGTTTGCCAAAGTAAGTCCTCCTACTCCCGTGAGCATGTTTGTTGATGGGAGCAGGGGCCAATGCTGTGGCCATGCTTCTGGCGATATAATGCTGGTGTCTGCTCCCATATCCAATAATCCATAAAGGGTTATGCTCTGATGTCCATGGGTAATTTCAACTCTTTGTTTTGGCCTCTCTTGAAGATCTAAAGTCAGGAGTGTAGTATCAGTAGAGCCAAAACCCTTTCCATCACACTTCTGTCCAGTAAGCGATGGAATACTTGATGTCATTTGTGGTAATGGTATCAATTGTGCGATGCGTTGTCCTTTGGTTATCTTTATCGGGGGATAAGGGGTGTAAGCCATGATTTGTATTTCTCCGGTAAAGTCCCCATCTATGTCCCCAGGTAATACAAATAGTCCCAGCATAGATGTTGAAGAGCGTCCGAGCAATAAGACTCCACATTTTTGTCCTTGTAGCGTGAGAGGACCGTTTACTCCAGTTGGTATCCTCTCTGGCCGGTTCGTCATTAATGTGACATCTACTGCTGCTGATATGTCCAAGCCGAGGCTCCCTGCTGTTGCTGGCTGCAGACAGGAGGTGGTGGTGATGTCACGGTGGCAATTTGTGTCTGGGCGCGGCCAGCCAGCTTGCTCCGACGACCATTTCCCGATTGGCGCCGGCAAGCCGTAGTGTTGTGGAGCTGGATAGGCAGTTTTGGCACCACAAGCCAGTCGCTCTGCATTCTCGGCGTATGTGTCCCCCACTGCCGCATCGGTAACATTTGGGGTATGCCCTTGAGCCTCCCTGCGTGACTGCCATTGAACTGTTTCGGAGAGGAGCAAGAGCGGCTAGCACTTGGTTTTGAGTGGATTCTGCTTGCTTTTGCAGCCCTACTCCTAATTCCTTTATTGCATCTACTAAAAATACTTGAGAGGCTGCTGGCTGTAATGCCATTCGCTCTAAGGCTTCCTCAATGGTCCAATTTGCTCCCAGAGTGGCTAGCACCCTTTGCGTGGCCGGATTGCTATTCTGTAAGGCACACTGCTTCAATAGCACCCCCTTCATGCATTCTGCAACACCAGCCTGGTCTATAACCGCAGCTGCTTTGTCAGTAAAACTTCTGAACGACTCCTCTCTCCCTTGTTTTATGCCCATGTACGCCGGCAGCCCTCCTGGCTCTTTAACCCTTTCTATGGGCACACGTACCAACCCCATGGTTTCTCTGAGCTTATCTGGTCCTGATATCAACCATGCCTCTGTGCGCAGGTATGCCCCTAAGCCCATCAACTCATCCACCGTCACCCCATGCAGCGGGTCCCCTTGAGCTCTCTGTGTCGCGACCGACTTGTTAACTAAAGCCTGCCAATGTGCATGAAACAACAATTGCTGATGCTGAGTGAATATTAGCCGCACTATTCCCCTTAAATCATTCGGGCACAAAATTTGCATATTAAAGAGATAATCCAGCATTTGCCTAACAGGTTCGCTTTTCACCCCGAACTGGCTGACTGTGGACTGCAACTGAGATAACAACTTCCAGTCTAATGGGGTATACTCCGCCAGATTCTGTGTATGGTTCCCCTGAGCATCATATTGTGGCGTGTATGTGACCGGGCAAGCTAGAGCAGTAGGCGCCTCCATTGCCTCATTATCCCCCATTTGCATTGCCTCTCTTGCCAGAGCAGCCCAAGCCTCTCTCCTTTGTTTGGCCATCTCCCACCATGGGTCACTGAGTGGCCCTGGGTTATGACCTGGCTCTGCGAGAGTTCTGCGCTGTTGGCGCCTCTGCGCAGGCCGTTCGGGTGGGGGAGGTGACAGGCTCGGCTCACGCTCTCAGCGGGAGGGCGGCAGGCTCAGTCCGCATTCCCTGCCGGGGGGCAGTGGGCTTTGCTCTCAGTCACTGCGGGGAGGCAGCGGGCTCTGCTCGCGCTCTCCGCAGGGGGGCAGAGGGGTTAGCTCTCTCTCTCTGCGGGGAGGCGGCAGGCTCAGCTCGTGCCCCCCTCTAGCCCCCAGCTCATCCTACTCCTCCTCCAACAGAGGAGGTGTGGACGGCCCCCCCGGCGCTTGTAACCGGATCCTGCATTTCACCCTGTTGTGAACCCAATGGTATTAACACCTTGTTTACCGAAGGCGCGAGAGGATCGTCCTCACGACCATACCCTATATTCTTCTTATGAGCTTCTGTCGCCCTTTCTGCCGCCTTACGCTCAGAAACATGTTGCAGTAATGAGTTATGTACTACACGCCATAGCTTGCCCAATTTCTTTGCTGTTTTATCATCTTCTAACACTGCCTCCCACAGTATTACCCAAAACTTTCTCCATTCAGCGAGTTCATGAACCGTGTGTGGGTTGAGAAACACGCCTCTAGCATAACCATAGGCTAGCAACCCTGGGAGCTCCTTTTTTAAATCTATACCTTTTACTCCTCGCCTTTCTAGATACGCGGCGAAGAGTTAGTATGCTGCTTGCCTGTCCATACCTTTTTTTAAAATTTTTTTGTGAGCGCTCTTGCAGCTTTCCAGGCTCCGGCAGCACGTGAATGGCTTGAGTCACCGATGTGAACCCCAAGGCTGCTTCAAAGTTCCGGCACCGTCTCGGCTGCGAACGAGACCCAGCTCCAACTTCCTTGACCGTGGCGTGCTCTTTTCCCTTTTTCTTTTATTTCGAGACGGGGGGTTCAACTTTCGAGGTCACCATGTGTCGGAGGAAGGAGACCAGGACACCAGTTGGTTCATCATGGCCCACTTTATTGAAGAAATTATCAAACACTTATACAGCAAATAATAAGCTTATGAATATTCTGTAAGCCAAGCAATCTATTGGTTAAACTATAGCATTAACTCATCCACATTCCTCTGAGCCTACATTCTCTATCTCTCCTGCCTCTGTCCATTTCTTTATCGTATTTTGCAAGGATCAAGGACACATTATCTCGCACCTGCAAGATTTGGAACTAACCACAGTTTTGTACTTTTCCATTCTCTATCCTGCTACAGACACAAAAAGGCCTCTGCCTGTCTCTGCCCTAGTTAGGACTTCTTTCCCAAATTAATTTGGTTGCGTCCTCTCTCCTCAAGCCACTCTTTGACAAAACTCTCCACAGAGAATGGGTTAGGGTAGAATCCAAGCCTGTGCAATCAATACAGACCTGAATAGGGGGTAGAGAAAGAGGGGAGATGTCAGACAGCTAGTGGCTTCTCTGTGCTTTATAGTAGTTTCCCTCTCTCACCCTTATCTTAGTATCAGTTGGTTCAGGAATGCCAGGGGCAGAACAGAAATTCTGGGTTGAATATTTGAATATTTGAACTTTGAACCCTTGAGAAAACTCTATAAATCATATGAAAAATTCAGTAAAATGTTGCGATTCTTATCACTCCCCGAGTTTTCAAAAAATAGAGAGTTTCCTTAACTCAGTCCCAGAATGCTATAAGACTAACTGAATAAACAGAAATGTCTGGGAGCTCCGTAAACAGCCAATGAACAAACGACTTCCAACTTCCTCATTGAAAGGAACTCTTCCACATTGAAAGGAGAACCTCCCTAAATCGAATATATATGTCCTTCTCATCTTTGGATAATTTGTTACCCAGAGCTGCCCCTGATGTAAAGGGAGGTCCACCCAGAGGTCTAAAATATCACCCAAGCATCCTGCACTGCAGGCGGCTGTCCCCCATTCACTACTCTGGTTCCTCCGGATGCAAGTGTTTCAAAATGTCCCCTGGGCTTCACCATCTGAGCCGGCCCTGTTGCCACTAGAGGGTGCTGATGCTGCCTTCAGCAAGCCCTGATGAAACTGATAAAACATTGCATTTAAAGGGCTGCCTCACTTTTACTTTAATTTGCCATTTTTGTCGTAAGGTATTTCAGTTCCAGTAATAGGCCCCTGGCGTCCACAACCCTGCGTCATCCTGAGACTTCATTGCTGGGTCAGGAACTCAGCAGAGCTGAAAGTAGAAGCGTGTCCTTTGTGACCCTTTGGGATGGCAGTGGAAGTGCCATGAGTGCACATTCAGAGGCACCTTCATGGCATCTCATGCCACGACACCAAAACTAAATATGCAAGGTGACTTCCTTGAATGACATGTAGTCCATTGAAATATCTGGAGGAAGTGGTCTGGAAATGCTTTGTGAGCCTGCTCCTTGGGATCAGCTGTGAGGGGCTGAGGACAGGCCTGAGCCCGGTGCTGTGTCCCACTAGGAGCAGCCCCACAGGCTCACGTGCAGAGCAGGCACTGCCAGAGGCCCTGGAGATGTCACCTGCCCTGCAGCCACCTTTGTCAAGGTGCTGTAAACACCAGCTGGTGCTGACTTTCCCCTCGGATCCCTTGGTTTAGTCACTATGGGGAATTTCTTTCCTGAAGCCCATTGGATTCCCCCTTGACAGCTGTGATGGGGATGCTCAGGGAGTGTGGGGCTTTGGGGGCAGCTGCCCAGGCAGGGGCTGAGCTCGGGGCCCTGTTGGGCCCATGGTCCCCAGCAGCAGCAGCAGCAGCAGCAGCAGCAGCAGCAGCCCCAGGGCCCAAAGCCCTGTGCCCCCTGCCCAGCACAGGCTGCCCTGTCCCTGCAGCTGTCACCCGAGTGGGGCCCAGGGGCCAGTGGCTGCTGGCAGCAGCAGGAATGCGGGCAGGGTGAGGATGCCCTGGCTTGGCTTTTTTCTGGAACAAAGCGGGCTCAGGGCAGTGCAGAGCAGGCTGGGAAGCAGAGCCCAGGGCCTTTGGGGGCTGCAAGGCTTAAAGATCAGTCCCTGCAGCTGCCCAGGTGCAGGTGGCCCAGTTGCCAAGGCTGTGGTGGCCTTGAGAGTGTGCAGGTGGATTTTGCGTGGCTGTGGCCTGCTGGCGGCTGTGGGCCCAGGAGTCCCTGTGGCTGCAGCAGGAAGGGTGGCTGAAGGTTTGCTGCCTGCTTTGGTGGCATGGCTGCAGGGGCCAGTGCTGTGAGAGCCCCCTGGGTGAGAGCTGGGGAGAGAGAGCTGAGCTCTTGGGGACAGCGCTGTGCCCCAGGCCAGGAAAAGCAGCAGTGCCCAGTGCCAGGAGTGATGTCAGTGGGAGCCCCTGTGCACAGGGACCCCCAGCCCTGGGGTGGCCGTGCCAGCACCCCCAGGGACCTCCAGCCCTTGGAACGTAGAACAAGTGGAACCACAAGTGTGCAAAGGCTGCCTGTGCCCAAAGGAATAGCCGAGAGGAGTCAGGTTTTAAAATGTTACAGTATTTATTTGCCGAAGACCAGCAAATCTAGGATTTGTCATTATAACATAGGATGTGTCATTATAACAATCATTATAACAACAACAACAACAATGTTCAGAACATATCTACATGGGATCCAATGGGCTAACAATCTTCAAAACGTATTTACAAAAAACTTCCACTGTATTGAACATATTTACAGGAAACTTCTAAACTTCATGCATATTTACAAAGGTGTGATATCTGTGCCATCATGTGCATGAGTCCTGAAAGAAAGGAAGCAGCAGAGCTGGACTCGGCTGCCAGCACTGGGCCCAGCAGGGCTGGGAGCTGAGCCCCAGGGGCTGGGCTGGGGCTGGCCAGGCTGGCGTGGCCCCAGGCAGGGGCAGGGCAGGCCGGGGCTGGTGCTTGTGGCAGCACAATCCAGGCCCCCTGCGGGCACCGTGTCCCTGAGTGGGGCCATCCAGCCCAGCCCCAGCCTGGCGTCAGGGGGACCCAGTGTGTGTGTGGGCTGGGCCTGGGAACCATCTGCCTGTCTTACCTGTGGGGCTCCATCTTCATCCAAGGACCATGGGCTCCTCCTCATCCTCCTCATCCACTTCCATCTCTTCGGTATCATCCTCTTCATCTACTTCCATGTCCTCGATGTTATTCTCCTCCTCTACTTCCATGTCCTCAACAGTGGAGGACATGGAAGTAGAGGAGGAGTCCACCTCCATCACCTCATCCTCATCCAGCCCCTGGTCCACTTCCATTGCCTCCACAGTGTCTCTGTCAGTCTGCAAGGGGCAGCACAATCTCCCATTGGACTTCCTGTCCCAAACCATCCATTCCCACATGGCTGCAGCCTGCCCAAGCCGGGTGCCCCCTGCCTGGCATGGCACTGTACCTCCATGGGCACAGCAGTGCACATCCTGCTGAGATTGGTGCTCCAGATCAGGCAGCAGGAAAAGCCCAGGCAGCAGCACCAGCTCAGCACTGAGGGTCAGAGCACAGAGGGAGTGGCAAGTGACCCTTGGCAGCTGGTGAGGTGTCTGCTGTGATTGTTTCCAGGTCCTGGACATTCCACCTGGAACCCTCTGGGAGCTGTGATGTCACTGAAGTTTCAGGGCCGCTCCGCAGTGGGAGATGGGTAGGACAGAATAATCAAATCCTTGAATGGTTTGGCTTGGAAGGGACCCTAAAGATGATCTGGTTCCAAGCTGAGCAAGCTCCCAGCACAGCCGGTTGCTGCGGCCCCTGTCCAACCTGGCCTTGGATGTTGCAGGGGATGGGGCATCCACAGCCTCTCTGCACTGGTCCCTGTGTCAGGGACAAGCACCCTGAGAGTAAAGGACTTCTTCCCATCATCAAATCTCTTCTACCTCTTACAGTTTGATCGCATTCCTCCTTGTCCTCTCACTACTACAGTTCCTGACTGTAAGTCCTCTCCCACTTCCCTGGGTCAGGCTGTTCCTGCAGGGTCACACGTGTAGCTGAATCTGCAGAGAGGAGAGAGAGAAGCCAAGTACCCAGACAGACAAGGTGGGAAAGAGGCATGAGGACTGAGAGAAGAAGGATAGAGAAGAGACATGCAAGGCTTTGCATTGGGTGTGCTGTGGGATTCATGGCTTTTATTAGAGGCCAGGTTCCCTTGTGCACTCAGTTCCTGTGTTTCAGTCCGTCCACAGCCAGCCTCTTTGAGCGACCTGCACTCCCAAAGCTGGGAGCATGCTTGCTTAAACTGCTGGTGAACGAGGTGAGAGAGGGATCTTTGTGTGGAACTGCAAACACTTCAGTGGATTACACTGAAGAGGGTCCAGGAAGGGAGACAAAATGGGGCTGTGCACACAGCAGGAAAATGGGGGGGGCGGGGGGGGGGATATTGGGGTAGCATTGCAGTAAGCCAGGTCCAAAATGGTATAAGAGAGGGGAGAACATTCTCGAGTGAGTACATATAAGAAAAATACAGCAGTTGAACTGGGTGATACCAACAAAACGGGCTGCATCACCAGGAACCTGAAAATGCCCATGGGCGAGGCCATTGCATTCAGAGCGATGTCTCTCTTTTACCTTGGTTACTTTGCCCAGAGGTATTACAGCTCCAATGGTCGGCCCCTCAGCCCCCAGAACTTCCCCTTTTTGTTGTCTATAAAGAAGGCTTCAGCCATAGAGTTTTGCAGGCATTTAACATAATGGATAAAATAACCAAGACAATGAATACAATAAACAAAGTCCACAAAACAGTCCTAACTAAACATGATAGTCAGCCTTTTATCCCCCAGTGTTTGAAAAGTCCAGTGAACCAGTTGTAGTTGCCTTCCATCTGGATCTTCTTTCCTTGATTTTTAGCAGCTGGATGCCCTGATATACTGACTCCCGATGTAACAGCAGGTTGAAAAAACACATGCCTTCAAGTGCCTGACAGCTATGGCCATGGCCATGAAATTGTGACTTGTCTGTGGAAGCACCCAGCTGAAGGCATGTGGCTCAGTGAGGAGCATCCAGATTCCTGCTGCAGTAGCAATCAATGGCAGCATCCTCTGCCTTTAGCTGATTTATTACCTGGAGGCTTGAGTGTCCTAAAAGTAAACAGATAAAGTGAGTAGAAGATGAAACGTAAGTTCAGATCCCGCTAAACTTTCTCTTCTGTAAGGCAAAGGTGTGAACACAGCTTATTAGAAGATTCTTATATCAATGCTAAAATATAGCTTTTACAAATGTTGTCATATATCCTGGTTAATGATGTCTGAGCTATCTTGGTCTTGGTGTGTGTGGTCAACGCTTCTTAGAAGATCTTCTTCTGTCCGTCTTCTTTCCCAGGCTGCTGCTGTCTCTCTTAGGTTTCCATTCTGTTCTTCTGATGGTAGCTCAGGTGTTTGCCTCACCATTCCCAGAAAGAGTTTTTATGTATTTTGCTGGGATCGATATTAGGAGTGTTTCTGTAGAGACAAGGGCATCTTCTCTTTCCCAAGTAATTAATTGGTAGGTGCCCATAAATTGTTTAGATTCAGGTTCTTTGAGCAACACAGGTGGCTGGTCTTTTAATTGGGCTGCAGTTGAATTAGTAAAATGCCTGATGACTGGGGGAGTTGGCTCCATAAATGAGTTGTTCAAAAAGTTGAGTACATAAAAGGCCTTGGCCAGTTTCTTGATGGAAGTTAATATCTGGATTACCCCTCTCAGTTGATCAAGGATGCTTTTGATTGATCAGTTGGCCCTCTCGGCTATGGACTGTCCTGTGGCAGAGCGTGGTATGCCTGTGACATGTTTTATACCCCAGTGGTCAGAAACTTGTTGGAATCAGTGCAAGGTTTAAGCAAGTGCATTATCAGTTTTAATTTCCTGTGGAATTGCTATGGTGGAAAAAACAAAAAAGTAATGTTTTATAGCATCTTCTGATTTTTCTCCAGCATGGGCAGAGCCAAAAAACACACTGGTAAAGGCGTCGATTGAGACGTGGGTGTATTTTAGTCTGTCCAAAGGAGCTCAGTGTGTGATGTCTGATTGCCAGATGTGGAGACTCTCTAGTCCTCTTGGATTGCCTCCAGCTCTGACAGAAGCAAGGCCATGTTCCTGACAATTGGGGAAGGTGGCTACAAGGGATCTTGCCGGTTCTCAGGTAATTTTGAAAATCCTGAGCAGCACAGGAATGTTTGGATGGTAGAATTGGTGGCTGATCCTTGCCTTTCCAAAATCCATCTAAGGCATATTGCTGTGTTTCAGATGTTTGAAGTATTCAATTGAGGTGCTCTTGAGTGAGAAGTATATATTCACAAGGTCTGTTCCTGCAAGGGAGCACAGACACTCTCTAGCTTTCCTGATAAGTTGTGGAATAACTTTCTGTTGGGTTGTTATCATTTTAGTAGGTTGGTGTCATCTGAGAACACAATCCATTATTATCAGGGCATCTGAGACAGTTGAGTCCCACTGAAAGAATAATGCATGGAATTTTGGACTTACACCAAGGATTGCCAGGGAGAAAGGAAAATTGAGGTGGTATCTGTGTGCCTGTTTAGTTTGAATCACCCAGGATACCTTTTGTACAGTTGCTTAGGCCTCCGGTGTCAGTGATGGCGGGAATCGAGTCCTTCACTGCCTTTAAGGAGCAGGAACAGTGGCAAGAGATCTTCTGTGGTGATTCCCAGCAGTGAATGTACCCAACTGATGGTTCCACAGAGCTGGTACAGTTCTTGCAGAGTCTTTGTGTTGTCCTTGATTTGCAGTGTTTGTGGTGTGATGGTTCTCTCTGCAGTTTTTAGACCGAGACACTTCCAAGGGGCTGTCCTTTGAACTTTATTGGCTGCAATCTTAAAACCTTCTCCTGTATCGCGGTGATGACATCTTGTACGGCAACATCCAAAATGATTTGAGCTTCTGCACAAACGACTGTGTAGTCCATGTAGTGAGTAATGATAGCATTAGGATGTTCATTATATGGTCCATATAATGAAAAGCGATTAGCTTAAGGGCAAGAGAATTTGGACTTCAAGCCATTGACAAATATTAGGGCTACTCTTCATTCGTTGAATGAATACAGTCCACTGGTACCTCTGTAAAGGTGCTTGTCGATTTAGTGACGGAAAAGGCAAACCAGGAGGGTGTCTTTGGGCTGCATGGGGGTGTCAAAATGTAGTCATTAGGATCTTTATCAACCATTTGCCAATAACAGTGTAATCATAGGTACAATTGGACTAAACCTCCCTGAACTAGCCTTCCTTCACATCTCAACCCACGCAATCTTCAAAGCAATGCTCTTCCTATGCTCAGGTTCCATCAATCACAGACTAAACGGCAAAGCAGATATCCAAAAAACAGGAGGACTCCAAAAATTGCTACCCACAACTACGGCATGCCGCACCACCGGCAATCTCGAGGTATCATGGAGGCTGAGGGCAGGCTGGACTGGAGGGCACCCATGTCCTTGATGACCTCGTTGATTTTCCTGAGGTCCTGCAGGAGCCGCCTCTTGTCTTTGCCAGGCTTTCATATGATAATGACAGGCACATTGCAAGGGCTAGTAGATGGTACAATGTGGCCCACAGACAGCTGCTCCTGCACGACGGACTGCAGGGCCTTTAACTTTCTGCCTGGGATGGGCCACTGATCCACCCATATGGGGTCGTTGGTCTTCCAGGTTAACTGAAGGGTGGCGCGCTGCTCTGTGGCCCCGTCTAGAAATCCTGAGGTGTTGATAGGATCTCTAGCCTTGTCCCCCTTTGGGACAAGAGGTCTTTTCCTCAAACTGTTATTGGTGCCCAGGCGATGAATGATCTTACTGTAGCAACTGTGCCATCAGGACCTTCCATGCAGATGTTACTGTGACTCCAGAAGCTGGTAGTGGCTCTCCTGATGCCAATAATCACTCCAGCAGCTGGAACCAGGGGCCAGTCTTTTTGCCAATCAGAGAGGGAAATTATGGTGATGTCAACTCCTGTATCTAATAGCCCTGAATGACATCTCTTTTTCCCTTTACATGACAAAGCACACTTTAGAATGGGTCTATTTCTGCTTGTAATCTGTGCCCACGTCACCATTGGATCAGCTGGTGTGGTGATCATGTGCAGTAGGAGGTAGGCTTGGGCTAGAACTGTTCTTTTTGGAATGAAAAGGGGGGAGAATAAGCATAGAGCCTGGACAGTTATCTCCTGCAAAGATGTCAAGGTGACTATCTCAGGTAGTATAGTGAGTGTCTCCATGCTTTCCCTGGTGTTGGTTAAAATCAAAATGTCTCTGGGCCATCCGTCAGGCCTGTATTTTCCTGTGGGAGTATGGTGAACATAAATATCATGGACTGGAATAGAAAAGGCGCTTAGCAGCTGACTTTGGGTTCCAGGGCAGAGCTGTCGTTTGTCGAGTTTTCTGCAGTGATCAAGCTGTCCTGATGGATCTGAGAAGGTCGCTGTGTGGTTCTCCATGATGTTGTGGAGAGTAGGGCGGAACGGCCTCCCATTTGATGTCATCGCCTGGGGCCTTTCCGTGTCTGTGTGAGGTTTCCTGCAGGCCACTGGTTTTGCTGGTGTTGGAAAGCATGTGCACGAGGGGGGCAGTGAGGACAGTGGTTGTGACACCTAGAAGGTCCCTGGTAATAGTCTGTATTTTTACCATTCTGTCAAAAATGCCTCATCTCCCCAGATTTAAAGCAAGGTCCTTTTTCATGTGTATGTCAGAGAACAGCTTGGGAGGCTACTAGCACCTCTACTACACCCTGACTGGTAGGCTTATGTAGGATGGCATCACAGTGTATGGTTGCCCTAAGGGTGCATGCCTCGACCATTTGTGCAATGGTAGGCTTTGGGGTGTGGGGTAGAGAGGGTAATATGTCTTTTCAGGGGTTGTTAAGATTTGTTTCAGCAAGGGTAGGAAGTAGAACCTTCCTGACTTTTGGATGTTCAACTTGCTTCTCTATTGCTTGTGTAAGGCGGTCACTAAATTTTATAAAGTATTCCCAGGTCCCTGCAGATTGTCTGTGAAATCTAGAGTAGGTGTTGCTTCGTTGGGTGTCTGTATGAGAGCTGTCTTTGCAGCACTTTTATCTCTTCTAACACAGGTCAGGAAGGTGTCTTGTGTGATTCTCAGGTTTAATGAAATCTTACTCCCTGGCTAGATGGACTAGTGTTAGGTGTGCCTGCCTCTCTTCCGTAGCATTGTCTTTTAATAGTTGTTGTATTAGCTTTTTCCCCATTCCTTCTCACAGAACAAATTCAGTGGAGAGAGTAGGATGTGCATAAAATGGTTCAGATTGTGAACCCCATTACATGTGCAGCAAAGACACCATTTAAGAAATTATTAACATACATTGAGCCCCTCCCATGGTCTTTTGCTGCTTTATAAAGGTCTTTCATCTCCCGTGTGTTACAGCTTCCCATCAGAGGTTAGCCCCCTCTGGTACTGCACCGGTGCAGCTTGTATTTTAGCTACCAATTCCCAGTCCCCCTCTTCAGCCACCAGCTTCTCCATCATCTGCCAAGAATCCTCAGGCTCATGCTGAAGGTCGGATGAACCTCTCCTCTCCTCTCCTCTCCTCTCCTCTCCTCTCCTCTCCTCTCCTCTCCTCTCCTCTCCTCTCCTCTCCTCTCCTCTCCTCTCCTCTCCTCTCCTCTCCTCTCCTCTCCTCTCCTCTCCTCTCCTCTCCTCTCGAGGGAACTTGGTCTTTGGCAGAGGAGTGGGGCCTTGGGGTGACTGGCCTGGCCTGGCCCAGTGTTGTGGGCTTTTGGTAGCCAAGATGGCGGCCTTCCGGTTACCGCCCCTCACACAGGATCCGCAAGGGGCTGAGTTGGAGGGGGTAGGGCAGCGGGAGTAGACAAGGAAGCGCTGGATCCCAATGCAGGGGTGGTACCTGACACAGGGGTGGGATCCAACATAGGGGGAGGACCTGATGAGAGAGCTGAGGGTGGGAGGGAGTTTGACATTGACGACCCCCTCCAGAAGTGGGACTCCATTTTGTGAGCTATCTGCCGGGGATCCAGTGAGGAGAGGTACTGGAGAAAGGGTTAGGGTAGAATCCAAACCTGTGTGATCAGTACAGACCTGGGTAGGGGGTAGAGAAAGAGAGGAGATGGCAGACAGCAGGTGGCTTGTCTGTGCTTTACAGCAGTTTCCGTCTCTCACCCTTATCTTGGAATCAGTGGGTTCAGGAATGCCAGGGGCAGAACAGAAAATCTGGGTTGAATATTAGAACTTTGAACCCTTGAGAAAACTCTATAAATCATATGAAAAAGTGGGAAAAATTTTGCAACTTTTATCACTCCCTGAGTTTTCTAAAAATAGAGACTTTCCCTAACTCAGTCCCAGAATGCTATAAGATGAACAGAATACACAAAAATGACTGGGAACTCTTTAAAGAGGCAATGAACAAACGACTTCCAACTTCCCATAGGAAAAGTCTTCCCCTCTAAAAGGAGAACCTCCCTAACTCGAATATATATGTCCTTCTCATCTTTGGATAATTTGTTACCCAGAGCTGCCCCCTGATGTAAAGGGTGGCCCATCCAGAGGACTAAAAAATCACCCAAGGATCCTGCACTGCAGGCGGCTGTCGCCCCATTCATTGCTCTGGTGGTTCTGGATGGAGAGGTTTCCAAATGTCCCCTGAGCTTCAGCAGCTGAGCCAGCCCTCATCCCTCATACTGCTGGAGGGTGCCGACGCTGCATTTAGCAAGCCTTGATAAAATTGATAAAACATTGTATTTTGAGGGCTGCCTCACTTTAATTTGTTATTTTTGTCGTGAGGTAGTATAGTTCCTGTAAATAGGACCCTGGGCCTGCACAACCCTGTGTCCTCCTGAGATATCATTGCTAGTAAGGAGCTCAGCAGTGCTGAAAGCAGAGGCCTGTCCTTTGTGTTCCCTATAGGATGGCAGTGGAAGTGCCTTGAGTGCACATTCAGAGGCACCTTCATGGCTTCTCATGCAATGACACCTAAACTAAATGTGCAAGGTGGCTTCCTTGAATGACATTTAGTCCTTTGAAATATCTGTAGGAAGTGGTCTGAAACTGCAGTCTCAGCCTGCTCCTTAGGATCAGCTGTGAGGGGCTGAGGGCTGGCCTGAGCCCGGTGCTGTGTCCCACTGGGAGCAGCCCCACAGGCTCACGTGCAGAGCAGGCACTGCCAGAGGCCCTGGAGATGTCACCTGCCCTGCAGCCACCTTTGTCAAGGTGCGGTAAATATCAGCTGGTGCTAACTTTCACCTTGGATCCCTTGGTTTAGTCACTATGGGGAATTTCTTTCCTGAAGCCCGTGGGATTTCCCCCTGGCAGCTGTGATGGGGATGCTTGGGGAGTGTGGGGCTTTAGGGGCAGCTGCACAGGCAGGGGCTGAGCTCAGGGCCCTGTTGGGCCCATGGCCTCCAGTAGCAGCAGCAGCAGCAGCAGCAGCAGCAGCAGCAGCTGCCCCAGGGCCCAAAGCCCCGTGCCCCCTGCCCAGCACAGGCTGACCTGTCCCTGCAGCTGTCACCGGAGTGGGCCCAGGGGCCAGTGGCCGCTGGCAGCAGCAGGAATGCGGGCACGGTGAGGATGCCCTGGCTTGGCTTTTTTCTCTGGAACAATGAGGGCTCAGGGCAGTGCAGAGCAGGCTGAGGAGCAGAGCCCAGGGCCTTTGGAGACTGCAAGGATTAAAGATCAACCCCTGCTCTAGCCCAGATGCAGATGGCCCAGTTGCCAAGGCTGTGGTGGCCTTGAGAGTGTGCAGGTGGATTTTGCATGGCTGTGGCCTGCTGGCGGCTGTGGGCCCAGGAGTCCCTGTGGCTGCAGCAGGAAGGGTGGCTGAAGGCTTGCTGCCTGCTTTGGTGGCATGGCTGCAGGGGCCAGTGCTGTGAGAGCCCCCTGGGTGAGAGATGGTGAGAGAGAGCTGAGCTCTTGGGGACAGCGCTGTGCCCCAGGCCAGGAAGAGCAGCAGTGCCCAGTGCCAGGAGTGGTGTCAGTGGGAGCCCCTGTGCACAGAGACCCCCAGCCCTGGGGTGGCCGTGCCAGCACCCCCAGGGACCTCCAGCCCTGGGAATGCAGAACAAGTGGAACCCACAAGTGTGCAAAGGCTGCCTGTGCCCAAAGGAATGGCCGAGAGGAGTCAGGTTTTAAAATGTTACAGTCTTTATTTGCCGAAGATCGGCAAAACTAGGATTTACAGAACATGTGTCATTATAACAATTGTTATAACGACAACAACAACAATGTACAGAACATATCTACATGGGATCTGATGGGCTAACAATCTTCAAAACCTATTTACAGAGAACTTCAACGGTAGGGAACATATTTACAGGAAACTTGGCACGTAGCAAAAATATTTACAAGGAACTTCGAAATTCTCGAATGTATTTACAAAGTCATCGGATCTGTGCTATCTTGTGCATGAGTCCTGGAAGAAAGGAAGCAGCAGAGCTGGACTCAGCTGGCAGCACTGGGCCCAGCAGAACTGGGAGCTGGGCCCCAGGGGCTGGGCCGGGGCTGGCAGGGCTGGCGTGGCCCCAGCCAAGCACAGGCCAGGCCGGGGCTGGTGCTTGTGGCAGCACAATCCAGGCCCCCTGCGGGCACCGTGTCCCTGAGCGGGGCCATCCAGCCCAGCCCCAGCCTGGCGTCAGGGGACCCAGTGTGTGTGTGGGCAGGGCGTGGGAAGCATCTGCCTGTCTTACCTGTGGGGCTCCATCTTCATCCAAGGACCATGGGCTCCTCCTCATCGTCCTCATCCACTTCCATCTCTTCAGTGTCATCCTCCTCGTCTACTTCCATGTCCTCGATGTTATCCTCCTCATCTACTTCCATGTCCTCAACAGTGGAGGACATGGAAGTAGAGGAGGAGTCCACTTCCATCATCTCTTCCTCATCCAGCCTCAGGTCCACTTCCATCGCCTCCACAGTGTCTCTGTCAGTCTGCAAGGGGCAGCACAATCTCCCAGTTCTGTCCCACACCATCCATTCCCACATGGCTGCAGCCTGCCCAAGCCGGGTGCCCCCTGCCTGGCATGGCACTGTACCTCCATGGGCACAGCAGGGCACATCCTGCTGAGATTGGTGCTCCAGATCAAGCAGAAGGAAAAGCCCAGGCAGCAGCAGCAGCAGCTCAGCGCTGAGGGCCAGAGCGCAGAGCGAGTGGCAACTGACCCTTGGCAGCTGGTGAGGTGTCTGCTGTGCTCGTTTCCAGGTCCTGGACATTCCACCTGGAACCCTCTGGGAGCTGTGATGTCACTGAAGTTTCAGGGCCACTGCGCAGTGGGAGATGGGGATGGCAGAATGATCAAATCCTTGAATGGTTTGGCTTGGAAGGGACCCTAAAGATGATCTGGTTCCAAGCTGAGCAAGCTCCCAGCACAGCAGGTTGCTGTGGCGCCTGTTCCACCTGGCCTTGGATGTTGCAGGGGATGGGGCATCCACAGCCTCTCTGCACTGGTCCCTGTGTCAGGGACAAGCACCCTGAGAGTAAAGAACTTTTTCCCATTATCAAATGTCTGCCATCTCTTGCAGTTTGATCCCATTTTTGCTTGTCCTGTCACTAAAGTTCCTGACAAAGTGTGCTCCTCCACTTCCCTGTGGGTCAGGCTGTTCCTGCTGGGTCATACGTGTGTCTGGACCTGCAGACAAGAGAGAGAGAAGCCAAATTCCCAGTCAGAAAAATGGGGAATATGGCATGAGGACTGAGAGGATAAGGAAAATGTAGAGACATGCATGTCTTTTCTTTGGTCGGTGTCGTCATTTGTGCGTTTTATTGGAGGCCGGGTTCCCTGGTGCACTCAGGTTCCGTGTTGCAGCCTGCCCACAGCCAGCCTCTTTGTGTGACCTGCACAGGCAGAGCTGGGAGCATGCTTGCTTAAACTGCTAGTGAACGAGGTGAGTGAGGGATCTTTGTGTGGAACTGCAAACACTTCAGTGGATTGCACTGAAAAGCGTCCAGGAACGGAGACAAAATGGGGCTTGGAACACAGAGGGAAAACTGGGGGGAAAAGCCGGGGAGCAATGGAAAGGGCCAGGACTAAAATGGTACAGGAGAGGCGAGGACATTCCAGGGGGAATACATATAAGGAAAATACAGCAGTTGAACCGGGTGATACCAATAAAACGCCATGGGCCTGAAAATGCCCATGAACGAGACCATTGCATTCAGAGCGGTGTCTCTCTTTTACCTTGGTCACTTCGCCCTGAGGTATTACAGTTCCAGTGGTAGGCCCCTGGGCCCTCACATCTCCCCCTTTTTGTTATCTATAAAAACGGCTTCTGCTATTGAGTTTTGCAGGCATTAAGCAAAAAAGGATAAAATAACCAACACAATGAATACAAAAAACAAAGCCCACACAACAGTCTTAACTAGAGATTAAAGCCAGCCTCGCAAACCCCTGTGTTTGGAAAGTGCAGTGAACCAGTCGATGTTGCCTTCTGTCTGGATCTTGTTTCCTTGATCTTTCAGCAGCTGGATGCCCTGGTAATCGGACTCCCTATGTGACAGCAGGTAGAAAAAACACATGCCTTCAAATGCCTGACAGGCTTCTACATGGCCATGAAATTGTGGCTTGTCTATGGAAGCACCCAGCTGAAGGCATGTGACTCAGTGAGGAGCATCAGATTCCCGCTGCAGCAGCAACCAATGGCAGCATCCTCTGCCTTTAGCTGATGTAGTATCTGAAGGCTTGGGTGTACTAAAAGTACACAGATGAAGAGATTAGAAGGTGGAACTTAAGTTGTGGTCCCACTAAATTTTCTCTTCTGTAAGCCAAGGGTGTGAACACAGCTTATTAGAAGAACCATATATCAATGATAAATATAATTTTTACAAATGTTAAGTCATATGTCCTGGTTAATGATGTCTGAGCCATCTTGGTCTTGGTGTGTGTGGTCAACGCTGCATAGGAGATCTTCTTCTGTCCTTCTTTTTCTTCTTTCCCAGGCTGCTGCTATCTCTCTTAGGCTTTCATTCTGTTCTTCTGATGGTGGCTCTGGTGTTTGCCTCGCGGTTCCCAGAAACAGTTTTAATGTATTTTGCTGAGATTCATCTTAGGAGTGTTGCTGTAAAGACAAGGGCATCTTCTCTTTCCCAAGTAATCAATGGGAAAGGGCCCATAAATTGTTTAGATTCAGGGTCTTTGCTCAACACAGGTGGCTTTTTTTTTTAATTGGGCTGCAGCTGAATTAGTAAAATGCCTGATGACTGGGGGAGCTGGCTCCATAAATGAGTTGTTCAAAAAGTTGAATACGTAAAAGGCCTTGGCCAGTTTCTCAATGGAAGATAATATCTGGATTACCCCTCTCAGTTGATCAAGGATCCTTTTGATGGCTCAGTTGGCCCTCTCAGCTATGGACTGTCCTGTGGCAGAGTGTGGTATGCCTGTGACATGTTTTATACCGCAGAGGTCAGAAACTTGGTGGAATCAGTGCAAGGTATAAGCAAGTGCATTATCAGTTTTAATTTCCTGTGGAATTGCTATGGTGGAAAAAACTAACAATTAATGTTTTATAGCATCATTTTTTGATTTTTCACCAGCATGGGCAGAGGAAAAAATCACACTGTAAAAGGCATCCATTGAGATGTGGATGTATTTTAGTCTGGCGAAAGACGGTTACTGTGTGATGTCTGATTGCCAGATGTGGAGACTCTCTAGTCCTCTTGGATTGACTCCAGCTCTGAAAGAAGCAAGGCCATGTTCCTGACAATTGGGGCAGGTGGCTACAATGGATCTTGCTGGGTCTGGGGTAATTTTGAAGATGCTGAGCAACGCAGGAATGTTTTGGTGGTAGAATTGGTGGCTGATCCTGTCTGCGTAAAAATGATCTAAGGCATATTTCAATGGTTCAGATGTGTGAAGTAGGCAATTGAGGTGCTCCTGAGTGAGAAGTAATGTATATTCACAAGGTCTGTTCCTGCAAGGGAGCACAGACGCTCTCTAGCTTTCCTGATTAGTTCTGCAATAATTTTCTGTTGGGTTGTTATCATTTTAGTAGGTTGGTGTAATCTGAAAACACATTCAATTATTATCAGGGGATCTGAGATAGTTGAGTCCCACTGAAACAATTAATATATGGAATTTTGGACTTACACCAAGGATTTCCAGGGAGAAAGGAAAATTAGGGTGGTATCTGTGTGCCTGTTAATTTGAATCACCCAGGAGACCTTTTGTACAGCTGCTTCTGCCTCTGGTGTCAGTGATCGCGGAAATCGAGCCCTTCACTGCCTTTAAGGAGCAGGAACAGTGGCACAAGACCTTCTGTGGTGATTCCCAGCAGTGAATGTACATATCTGATGCTTCCACAGAGTTGGTGGAGTTCTTGCAGAGTCTTTGGGTTGTCCTTGATGTGCAGCGTTTGGGGTGTAATGGTTCTCTCTGTGCTTTTTAGGCCGAGGTACTTCGAGGGGGGCTGTCTTTTGGACTTTATCTCCTGCAATCTCAAAACCTTTGGGCTGTACTGCTGTGATGACATCTTATACTGCAACGTCCAAAATGATTTGAGCTTCTGCACAAATGACTGCATTGTCCATGTAGTGAGTAATGATAGCATTAGGATGTTCATTATATGGTCCATATAATCAAAAGCGATTAGCATTAGGGCAAGAGAAATTGGACTTCAAGCCATTGACAAATATTAGGGCTACTCTTCATTCGTTGAGGGAATACAGTCCACTGGTACCTCTGTAAAGGTGCTTGTTGATTTAGTGACGGAAAAGGCAAACCAGGAGGGTGTCTTTGGGCTGCATGGGGGTGTCAAAAATGTAGTCATTAAGATCTGTATCAACTATCTGCCAATAACAGTGTAATCATAGGTACAATTGGACTAAACCTCCCTGAACTAGCCTTCCTTCACATCTCAACCCACGCAATCTTCAAAGCAATGCTCTTCCTATGCTCAGGCTCCATCAATCACAGCCTAAACAGCAAAGAAGATATCCAAAAAATAGGAAGACTCCAAAAATTGCTACCCACAACTACAGCATGCCCCACCACCGGCAATCTCGAGGTATCATGGAGGCTGAGGGCAGGCTGGACTGGAGGGCACCCATGTCCTTGATGACCTCGCTGATTTTCCTGAGGTCCTGCAGGAGCCGCCTCTTGTCTTTGCCAGGCTTTCATATGATAATGACAGGCACATTGCAAGGGCTAGTAGATGGTACAATGTGGCCCACAGACAGCTGCTCCTGCACGAGGGACTGCAGGGCCTTTAACTTTCTGCCTGGGAGGGGCCACTGATCCACCCATACGGAGTTGTTGGTCTTCCAGGTTAACTGAAGGGTGGCGCGCTGCTCTGTGGCCCCATCTAGAAATCCTGAGGTGTTGATATGATCTCTAGCCTTGTCCCCCTTTGGGACAAGAGGTCTTTTCCTCAAATTGTTTTTGGTGCCCAGGCGACGAATGATCTTACTGTAGCAACTGTGCCCTCAGGACCTTCCATGCAGATGTTACTGTGACTTCAGAAGCTGGTAGTGGCTCCCCTGGGAGCTAATAATTACCCCAGCAGCTGGAACCAGGGGCCATTCTTTTTGCCAATCAGAGCAGAAAATTATAGTGACATCAGTTCTTGTAGCTAATACTCCTGAAAGACATCTCTTTCTCCCTTTCCATGACAAAGCACACTTTAGAATGGGTTTGTTTCTGCCTGTTGTCTGTGCCCACAACAACATTGGATCAGCTGGTGTGGTGATCATGTCCTGTAGGAGGTAGGCTCTGGCTATATATGGTTTTTTTTTGAATGGAAAGGGTAGAGTCTAAGCATAAAACCTGGACAGTTATCTCCTGCAAACATCAAGGCGAGTACCTCAGGTAGTAGAGTGAGTGTCTCCATCCCTTCCCCGGTGTTGGTTTAAATCAAAATGTCTTTGGGCCGTCCTTCAGGCCTGTATTTGCCTGTGGGAAAATGGTGAACATAAATATTGTGGATTGGAAATGAAAAGGCCCCTACCAGCTGCCTTTGGGTTCCAGGGCTGAGCTGTCTTCTGTCGAGTTTTCTGCAGTGATCAAGCTGTCCTGATGGATCTGAGAAGGTCACTGTGCTTGTTCTCCACGATGTTGGGGAGAGTGGGGCGGAATGGCCTCGCATTTGGTGTCATTGTGCGGGACCTTTCTGCGTCTGTGTGGGGTTTCCTGCAGACCACGGTTTTTACTGATTTTGGCAAGCGTGTGGACAATGGGGGCAGTGAGGACATTGGCTGTGACACCTTGAAGGTCCCTAGTAATAGCCTGAATTTTTACAGTTCTATTGAAAATGCTCACCTCTCCACATTTTATGCAAGGTCCTTCTTCATGTGTATGTTAGGGAATAACTTGGGAGGCCACAAGCACCTCTACTACACCCTGACTGGTAACCTTAGCTAGGCTGGCAACATGGTGTAAGGATGCCTTAAGGTGCATGCCTCGACCATTTGTGCAATGTTAGGTTTTGGGATGAGGGGTAGATAGGGTAAAATGTCTTTTCAGGAGTTTTTAGCATTTGTTTCAGCAAGTTTAGCAAGCAATACCTGCCTGACTTTTGGATTATCAGCTAACTTCTCTATTGCTTGTGTAAGGTGGTCAATAAATTTTAGAAAGGATTTTCCAGGTCCCTGCAGAATGTCTGTGAAATCTAGAGCAGGTGTTGTTCCTTTGGGTGTCTGCATGAGAGCTGTCTTTGCATGTCTTCTAACACAGCTCAGGGAAGGTGTCTTGCTTCATTCTCAGCTTTAGTGAAATCTTCCTCCCTGGCTAGATGTCTAGTGTTAGGTGTGCCTGCCTGTCTTCTCCAGCATAGTTCTTTTAATAGTTGTTGTAGTAATTTTTTCGACATTCCTTCCCACAGAATAAATTCAGTGGGAGAAAGTAGGATGTGCATAAAATTGAGCAGATCGTGAGGCACCATAACATGTTCAGAGAAGATGGCATTTATCAAATTATTAAAATACAGCGAGCCCTGCCCATGGTCTTTTGCTGCTTTACAAAGGTCTTTAATCTCCCCATGTGTGACAGCTTCCCATCGGGGCTGAGCCCCCCTCTGGTACTGCACCGGTGCTGCTTGTATTTTAGCTACCAATTCCCAGTTCCCCTCTTCAGACGCCAGCTTCCGCATCCTCTGCCAAGAATGCTCAGGCTCATCCTCAAGGTGGGGTGAACCTTCCCACTCCTCTCCAGAAGAGGGAACCTGGTCTTTGGCAGAGGAGCGGGGCCTTGGGGTGACTGGCCAGGCCTGCTGCTGCAGGGGCCAGTGCTGTGAGAGCCCCCTGGGTGAGAGCTGGTGACAGCTGAGCTCTTGGGGACAGCGCTGTGCCCCAGGCCAGGAAGAGCAGCAGTGCCCAGTGCCAGGAGTGGTGTCAGTGGGAGCTCCTGTGCACAGGGACTCCCAGCCCCAGGGTGGCTGTGCCAGCACCCCCAGGGACCTCCAGCCCTGGGAATCTGGATCAAGTGGAACCCACAAGTGTGCAAACACTGCCTGTGCCCAAAGGAATGGCCAAGAGAAGTGAGGTTTTAAAAAAAACCCATTATTTATTTGCCAATAATTGGCAAAAGCTAGGATTTAGAGAACATGTTGCATTATAACAATACTTATAACAACAACAATGTACGGAAAATATTTACATGGGATCCGATGAACTAACAATCTTCAAAACATATTTACAGAAATCTTCTAACGTAGTGAACGTATTTACAAGAAACTTGAAGTTTTCAAAAATATTTACAAAGGAGTGGCATCTGTGCCATGATCTGTGTCAGTCCTGGAAGAAAGGAAGCAGCAGAGCTGGACTCAGCTGGCAGCCCTGGGCCCAGCAGGGCTGAGAGCTGGGCCCCAGGGGCTGAGCCAAGGCTGGCAGGGCTGGCGTGGCCCCAGGCAAGCGCAGGCCAGGCCGGGGCTTGTGCTTGTGGCAGCACAATCCAGGCCCCCTGCGGGCACCGTGTCCCTGAGCGGGGCCATCCAGCCCAGCCCCAGCCTGGCGTCAGGGGACCCAGTGTGTGTGTGGGCAGGGCGTGGGAAGCATCTGCCTGTCTGACCTGTGGGGCTCCATCTTCATCCAAGGACCATGGGCTCCTCCTCATCCCTCTCGTCCACTTGCATTTCCTCGATGTCATCCTCCTCATCAACCTCCATCTCTTCTATGTTGTCCTCCTCCTCTACTTCCATGTCCTCAACAGGATCTTCCTCGTCCACCTCCATCATCTCCTCCCTCTCCAGCTCCATGTCCACTTCCATCTCCTCCACAATGTCTCTGTCAGTCTGCAAGGGACAGCACAATCTCCCAGTGGGCTTCCTGTCCCATCCCATCCATCCCCACATGGCTGCAGCCTGCCCAAGCCGGGTGCCCCCTGCCTGGCATGGCACTGTACCTCCATGGGCACAGCAGAGCACATCCTGCTGGGATTGGTGCTCCAGAGCAGGCAGCAGCAGCAGCTCAGCACTGAGGGTCAGAGCACAGAGAGAGCGGCAACTGACCCTTGGCAGCCAGTGAAGTGTCTGCTGTGCTCGTTTCCAGGTCCTGGACGTTCCAGCTGGAACCCTCTGGGAGCTGTGATGTCACTGAAGTTTCAGGGCCACTGCACAGTGGGAGATGGGGATGGCAGAATAATCAAATCCTTGAATGGTTTGGCTTGGAAGGGACCCTAATGATCTTCTGGTTCCAAGCTGAGCAACCTCCCAGCACACCAGGTTGCTGTGGCCCCTGTCCCACCTGGCCTTGGATGTTGCTGGGGATGGGGCATCCACAGCCTCTCTGCACTGGTCCCTGTGTCAGGGACAAGAACCCTGAGAGTAAAGAACTTCTTTCCATCATCAAATCTCTTCCACCTCGTGCAGTTTGATCCCATTCCCCCTTGTCCTGTCACTATACTTCTGACAAAGAGTCCTCTTCCACGTTCCTGTGTGTCACGCTGTTCCTGCAGGGTCACATGTGTGGTTGAACCTGCAGACAGGAGAGAGAGAAGCCAAGTTCCCAGACAGAAAAAATGGGGAAAGTGGCATGAGAGGTGAGATAAGAAGGAAAAAGTAGAGACATGCAAGGCATTGGTTTGGGTGGGCTGTGGGATTCATGTCTTTTATTAGAGGCCAGATTCCATGGTGCACTCAGTTCCTGTGTTGCAGCCTCCCTACAGCCAGCGTCTGTGAGCAAATGGCACACCCAGAGCTGGGATCACACTTGCTTAAACTACTGTTGAACGAGGCTATAGAGGGATCTTTGTGTGGAATTCTAAACCCTGTGGATTGCGCTGAAGAGAGTCCAGGGAGGCAGACAAAATGGGGATGGGGACACAGGGTTTTATATGGGGTGGGAAAGCAGCAGAGCATTGCAGTAAGCCATGACCAATAGGGGACTAGAGAGGGGAGAACATTCTAGAAGGAGTATATATAAGGAAAAAACAGCAGTTGAACTGGGTGATGCCAACAAAAAGTGCTGCATCACCATGAGCCTGCAAATGCCCATGGGTGACACCATTGCATTCAGAGGGACATCTCTCTTTTACCTTGGTCACTTTGCCCTGAGGTATTACAGTTCCAATGGTAGGTTTCTGGGCCCTCACAACTCCACCCTTTTTGTTTTCTATAAAGAAGGCTTCTGCCATAGAGGTTTGCAGGAATTTAGCAAAAAAAGGATACAATAACCAACACAATGAATACAATAAACAAAGTCCACAAAACAGTCTTAACTAGAGATGAAAGGCAGCCTTTCATCCCCCGTGTTTGAAAAGTCCACTGAACCAGTCGCTGTTGCCTTCTGTCTGGATCTTGTTTCCTTGATCCTTTAGCAGCTGGGTGCTCTGGTATACTGACTCCCTATGTGACAGCAGGTTGAAAAAACACATGCCTTCAAATGCCTGATAGCCATGGCCATGGACAAGAACTTGTGGCTTGTCTGTGGAAGCACCCAGCTGAAGGCATGCAGCTCAGTGAGGAGCATCCAGATTCCTGCTGCAGCAACAACAAACGGCAGCATCCTCTGACTTGAGCTAATTTAGTATCTGGAGGCTTGGGTGGCCTAAAAGTAAACAGATAGAGTAGAAGGTGAAACGTAAGTTCTGGTCCCACTAAACTTTCTCTTCTGTAAGCCAAGGGTGTGAACAAAGCTTATTAGAAGGATCATATATCAATGCAAAAATATAGTTTTTACAAATTTTAAGTGAAATATTGTTGTGGTTTGAGAGGAAGTGAGGTTTTTGGGATGGTGTGGTCACACCAATGGGTGTTCAGATTTGACTATTGGCACCTGGTGTGGCCACTGGGGACATGGATACGCCTCTGAGAACACAGGAGTTAAAAGCAGAGAACTCCCAGGGGAAGCTCTCTTGGGTTCTGGCAGGGATAAAAGGTCAGACCTCCCCTGCCATCTGGGCGGGGGAGGGGAAGCCATGCGGCCGGGTGAGGAAGGTCTGGCCCTGAGGATGGAAGGGTGGAAGAGTGGAAGAGCACCGAGAGGCATCGGGCAGCCCCCCACCCCCAGGAGAGAGAGAGAGAGGGAGAGAGAGAGAGCGCGCCAGCCTCTGTCTGTGTCTGTGCTACCTTGAAACTTGATAACATGGGCCCACAGCACGGATGAGAAGGAGAAGGGAGGGAAGGGAGGGGGGGGATGCAGCAAGAAGGTGTCCGGCCACTGTGGGAGTTCTGGGCGGGCTGAGCCCGAGATTTTAACCCTTATTTTGGACAATGAAAACTTTGCAGAACAATAACCTTCCTAGAAGAGAGAGAGAGATGAAACAGAGGAAGAAATGGGCAAGTGTGATGAAATTTCCTGCAAGTGAAAGATGTCAGAAGAGTGGGGAAGAATCTTAGGTGAGAAGAGATGATGGAGTGGCCTTAGCTGGACTTTTCTCGTATAGCCCTGGACAGAACCATGTTTCCTGTGACACAGAGACTGCATCCAGGGGGAGGCAATGGCTCAAAGCCAAGAGGGTTAAGTTTTGAGACACCTCGGCCCCAGGGGGTAAAATCTGGGGGGGACAGGTGTCCCGAAAGTGAGAGATTGTGCTCTTTTTGGAACGGGACAAAGCATCCTTAAAAGGAAAACCCTAGAAGCAGCTCTGGTCTATGTGCAGTGGTGAGAGCACTGGACACGGAAGGAAGAGGTCACGATGGCAGATGTTCTCCAGGCGGTGCCACGAGTGACATGGAAACACATGTGTGGGAATCCATAAAAATCAGAGAGTTTTAGGAAGGTTGTAAAAAGGACAGGCTGCCGAAACAGCAAGAATTGGGAAGTGCTAAAGCAGCAGAAAAAGATATATAAGCTGTAGTGAAGAGAATAGGGCTGTGTAATGGGCCTTCTAAGTTGCAACAAGTTTATTTAGTATATATCTGGAAGGTTATGCTGATGAATATAGCTTTATTCGTTGTCTCTTATAAACGAGCCGTTGTGTTGGAGAATCGGCCGCTATTGTTTTAAGCAAAGCTACGTGTGTTTAAGATGATTGGATAGAACTACTGTCGGTATGCTTTTGCTCTATGTAATTGGCTTAGATGCATTTATGTTATGTGGAAACATTAAGTTTCTTTGGCCTGCTGCCTGGTCAGCGAGCTGTATGCATCTTTCCATTGTCATAACCATGTAATGAGACTGATGCTGAAAACATAAAAAGCTCTAGATGCTGATCAAAGCAGCCCCATCCTGTTCACGTCTGCATATAAACTGGCAGCGTACCAAACACGAGGTTTTGACGGTTTCCTGGGGAAACCTATGGCACAAGAAGGACTCCTCTCCTCTTGATGAACAGAGAATTGATTGTCTAAAGGGTCGTGATGGACCGAGAGTTGGTGATCTGAGGGATGGATGTATTGGAAATTTGGTGGGGGCAGGAGGAAATGTTTTTGGAAGGTTTTCATTTTCCCTGTGTATTTCTTTTTACTTGTAGTGTCGTTAATAAAGTTTTCTTTTCTTTATTTCTAAGTGGGGGCCTGCTTTGCTTATTCCTGGTCACATTTCACAGCAGAAACCAGGGAGAGTGTATTTTCATGGGGGCACTGGCTTTGTGCCAATGTCAAACCATGACATATATATATATATATATAATAAAATAATAAATCAAGCCTTCTGAAATATGGAGTCAAATCCTCGTCCCTTCCCGCATGCAAAGACCCCTTTGACCACCGTCACATATGCCCTGGCTGGCTGCAGGCTGGGCACACGTCCTGCCCTCCTGCTCTGTGCCAAAGGCAGCAGGGATGGGCAGCTCTGGGCACCGCTCTGAGCACGGCGCGGGCACCGCGGGCAGCTGGGACAAGGGCACAGGAACCCTCAGCTCACAGGCGGTTTCTGCTTTCTCTCCTTGCAGCCGGGCTCTGCGGGTGCTGAGGCTGCTCTGGGCTCTGCCAGGGCTCCGCTGGAGCTCAGCACCTAGCCAGAATCAGCCAAAGAAGAAATGGTGTGACCTGCAGCACTTGCTTGAGCATTTTGGCAGCACATCTCGCAAAGTGTACACCTCCAAGGGAAAACATGACACCCCCCCCCAAAAAAAAATTGTTCAATAACTTCTGAAATGAAATCAATCTGGCATGACCCCAAATGACATTTCTCAGTTTGCTCAAGCTGTAGCTCAGCCCTTCTCCGAACAGTTCTCTCTCCCACCCTCCTTTTACTTCCCAACTGCTCCCTCTTTTCCCCCAGTGAGTTGCCAGCCCATCGCAGTCTCCATCACACTGTTGCCTTCCTTGGTGCCCCTCACCACAAGGAAGGCTGAGCCCCAGACTTAGGGACTCATCCTGTCACTGGCTGAGGAGCAGCAATGTCTCAGATGTCCAGTGGGATTTTAGTGTCATTCAGAGCCACTCTCCAGCCCTCAGCTCTCCTCGCTGCTGAGCTCCCACTCCCTTTTCCTCATCCTTGCAGCAGGATGAGCTCTGTGAATCCCCTTGAGCCTCCCCACTCTTCCCAGCCCACGAACCCCCCTCAGTTAGGCTGAAGCTGAAGCTTTTCTGTCTCCTGTGGCACAAGAGGCCAGTGCCCTGTGCAGGGAGCCCCAGCCCCAGAGCACAGCACACAACACTGCAGTCCGGGCTGGAGCAGCTGCCCTGCAGCCCTGGCTTGGCTGTTTGTGGCATAGCAATGCTCCCGGCTCCCAGCTGTCCCTGCAGGATGGCCCCAGGGCAGAGCCCAGCCGGGCTCCCACTGCAGCCCCTGGAGCTTGGGGCAGACAGTGCTGCCAGAGCTGAGGTTCCTGGGGAGCACCTGGAGCTGTGCCTTGCACTCTGTGGCCGTGTGTCACAGTGCAGGCTGGCTTGGGCTGTGTGAATGTACCAGCCCTGGTTTGACTGCCAGGGGCCTCGCGCAGTCACATCTCTTCCAGGACTGCAGCATTTCACTGGGCAGAATCTGACAAGGCATGGAGATCAGAGCAACGAAATTATCCAGCCTGGGTTTTTCCAAGGCCCTTTAGCAGGAAGGGCTTGAGAACAAATGCTCTCTTTTTGAAACATGAACATAGGGGTGAGTACTCTCTCTGTCTCCAACCCACTACCCCCAGCCAACGTTACAGCCAACCACTCCCTCACACATCCCCCTCGTGCCTTCCCACTGCTGTGTCCTGTCAGGGTTTCCCAGCCTGTACTCCCTTCATGGCCCAGTCCCCTCAGGCTCTGCCCCAGCCCGGCCAAGCTGCCCGGCAGCAGCGCCGCAGCCCCACAGCAGCTCCACAGCAGCCCCGTCCAGGGGCACCTGGGAGCCCTCAGCAACGCAGCCAGCAGCACACGGGCAGGAGGACACGGATGGCGCTTCCTGCCTGGCACAGGGCTTGTGACCATCTTTGGGCACCGCTCTCACAGGGGTCCCCGCAGCTCCGGCCCCTGCCCAGCCGCTCTGTCACCAGCACAAGGGCTTCTGCAGAACCACCACAGGCCAAGGGGCTTCTGGCCATTTCCCCTGCAACACTGCACACCTGGGCAGGTTGCTGAGCCAGGGTACCCTTTTCCCCCTCTTCCCCTATGCCCTGCAGACCCTGCGCAGCAAAAGAAAGCTCCTGGGAGTCTGTGTATTACAACACACTCTATATTCATATACTAATGAAGAAACAAAAAAAGAAAAGAACAATCTGAAAGAAAAGGAAAATTCCCGCTGACTTGGGTGGCCTCAGCAGAAAGAGGCATCAGCTCTCTGCAGAGCTCCAGCAGCGCAGCCAGCCAAGCGGCGACAGACGAGGCCGTGTCCTCCATGCCCAGCAGAGATGTTCTTGCACCCTCTGGAAGACAGAATATCGCTCCCTCTGCAGGGCCTGGAGGACATACAATGTTTGACGTGCCAGGTCCGACACGGCACTGCTGGTGTCTTCTGTCAGGTGTTCAAGGGCTGAAAGAGAAAGGAACAGAGCCACGGTCAAATCCTGGATCTGCGGGTAGCCGAGGAGAGCCCCCGGCCAGGGCCATCCCAGCCAGCTCTAGCCATGGCCAGGAGGGAGCAGGGACCAACGGGAACAGCCCGAAGCTGCTGGCCACGAATCGCCCAGGTGGCCCTGAAATCTCTGTGTGCTCTGCCCACGCTGGCCCTGGTCTGCACAGGGAGCAGAGCCCTCCACAGCCAGGGCAGGGCTTGCAGCTGCCCCGGCAGCCCCCGCTGCCAGCCCGCTGCCCTCACTCACCAGTGCAGATGAGCCGGAGCTCTTCCTTCTTCCCCCTCAGGTGCCGCGCGGCCATGCCTGTGAACACAGAGCCTGTCACGGCGCCGGCGGCACAGCTCCCTGCCAGCGGCTCTGCCGGCGCTGTGGCCACACGGGCTGCTGGCCCGGCAGGGCTCTGCCCGGCCCTTGCCGCACGCTGCCGCTCCAGGGCACGGCTGCCAGAGGGCGGCGGCAGCAATGCCCGGGCCAGGCGGGGCTCCACGGCGCCGGGCCCGTCCGGCGCTGCCGGGGCAGCAGGCCGGGCTGGGGCCGAGCTGCGGCGGGCCGGGGAGGGAGCGCGGGCTCGTGGCTCACCCATGAACCTGATGGCCGCCGCTCGCAGGGGCTCCTGTGGGCTCTGCACGTAGGGCAGGGCCCGGCGCAGGTGCTCGGCCGCTCGGCTCTTGTCCTCTGCCAGCTGCAGAGAGCGGCAGGAGGGAAGGGTTGGCGCGGGCTCAGCCCCGGCCTCCCCTGCCCGCACAGCCCTGAGGCGCGGCCAGCAGCCGCCGGCGCCGGGCTCCCGAGGGGAGTTGGCAGAGGGCCGGCTGCTGCCCGGGGAGCCGCCGTGCCGCCCCGCCCCGCAGCCCCGCCGGGCCGGGGCTCCCCCGGCGTGCGGGAGCAGAGCCCGCGCGGCCTCTGGCTGCAGCAGCGGGCAGGGCCACAGCTGCCCGCCCCGCACACTGAGCGCCGCACTCAGGGAGCTTCTCCGGGCTGAGGCTGGGGCTTGCAGGCTGTCCTTACCAGGCCCTTGCTGAACTTCCACAGATTCTGGTTCTTCACCAGTCTTTCAAGATCTGTCCTCTTCAGGAACTCGGCCACACAAAGCAGAGTTTCCTGAGAAGCCTGGAGAGCAGCAGACACAGAGATGGCCCCACAGCCCAGGGCGCAGCAACCGGGTGCGTCCCTGTGCCAAGGCCTGGAGGAAGCTGCAGCCCAGCAGGTGCCAGGGCAGGAGGCAGCCGAGCCCCCTGCCAGGGGGACAGCAGCAGCCCACGAGTCCTCACCTGTGCCACAAGCCGCTTCTCATCATGGCAGTGGAGGACGAGGGGCAGCAGGCTCTGGCGCAGGGATGTCTTCAGGGCCTTGTTTTTCTTTTCCTGTGGAAGAGTCACCAACGTTCGGAAGAGCAGTATGGAGATGAGCTGAACCTGCCAATTGTTCTGTATGGAAGGAAGAAAAAAAAGACCTCAGCATGGGCTGCACGGGGCTCAGCCTGGCACAGGCCTGCAAATTCACAGGGCACAAAGTGTCCGGACAGCACCCAGTGGCGGTGGCTGGGAGCAGTGAGCCTTACGTGGTCAAAGAGTGGCAGGAGCGCCTCAAGCAGCTGCAGTGTGATGGGGCCGGGCATCAGCATGTCATTGTCCAGGATGATAAAGCTGAGTAGCATGACTGTCACGAAAACTATCTCTCCATCTGCATCCCACAGGAAGTCCACAAGTCTTTCAGTCAGGCTCCACATTTTTTTGGTCTGTGCAGAACACAAGTTTGTGAAACGCCGTCCTGCTGCCGCAGGGCCCAGAGGCCAAAGGCCTGTCCCAAAGCACTGAGGCAGCTGAAGTGGGAGGCAGGAGAGCTGGGAGCAGCTGCCCCAGCACTCAAAGCCCTGCCAAGCGCAAGCGACCGCATTGCCCAGCTCAGCCTCAGCCGCTGCCCCCTTCTCACCATTGAGGGCTCCTCAGTGAGCTCAAGAAGGGCCCTGAGCGCCAGGCGACGCCCCTCCCTGCACTCGCTCTGCAGCTGCCTTGACAAAATTTGCAGGACTCTGTCAGCACCACGTTCACTCAAGTGCAGGCACTCGAGGACCTGAAAGGCACAGGGCAGTGACAGGGAGCCGGCTGGCAGGAGCCCGTAGACGCACGGGGCCGGGCCCAGGCAGCAGCACAGGGCGCGGGCACCGTGCCAGGCAGCTGCGGCGACGAGAGGGCAGAGAGCTGGGAGGCGGCTCAGCCAGGCAGCGCTGGCCGTCAGGCTCACCTCCGCAAGGAACGCCAGGGCGGGCAGCTCCCAGCGTGGCTCCTGTGTGCTGAGCAGCCGGAGCAGGTAGCGAGCGATCCGGGAACACAAGGGCATGGAGACACAGCACATCTCCCTGGCAGGAGAAAAAGGAACCAAGACTGTGGGCCAGGGGGACAAACCTCTGCCAGGACTGACACACAGAGGTCTGGTCTTTCCCCAGCATCCTGCAAGCGGCCCTGGGCTGTTTGGGAGGCAGCTCCTGGTGGGCACCCTCCTCTCCCAGCCTTTTCCAGTCTGCTTGGCCATCCCTCGGTGACAAGGCCTTCTGGGCCACGACCTCGGGGACTGTGTGGAGCTCCCTAGGCACAGAGCACAACTGTCAGAGGTAGTGGGGAGAAGGGGGTCTCACCTGGCCAGCAGACCCACGGCACAGTGGTGGGTGTCAGCACACAGCAGCGTGTCCCAGCCACAGCTGCGTTCCATTGCCACCACCACATCCTCGTGCTGCATTCGGCAGAGCAGGGACTTCAGGGTCTGCACTGCAAACCTGCGTGCACAGCAAAGCCCAGGTCACGCTGTGAACACTGGCTCCTGCCCGGGGACGTAGCAGGGAAAGGAGGAGTGGGATGGAGCACCTGTTGGGGCTGGTGGCAAGGCCGTATTCCTCCTGGCATCCCTTCCAGAATGCATTGACCTCCTCTGGTGTATCCTGAGTGCTGAAGAGCACTTGGGAGAGCAGATGCAGAAAGAGGCGGGGCAAATACACCGTCACCATATGTGGGACGCAGGGCATCTGGAGGATCTTCCAGATCACCACAGTTGCCTGCAAAGGACAAAGCCTCCTGAGACAGGGCTCAGTGCCGAGGTGTGCGTGTGGCAGGGCCCAAGCAGGGGAGGGAGAGGCTCAGACAGACGCAGGGGGAGCATCTGGGGCATGGTGGGGCTAAAGCTGCCCCTGGGCCGGGTTTCAACCCAGCGCCTGAGGCAGGGAGATGCAGTGGGGGAAGAAGGATGGAGAGCTGCTGGAGAGGCAGCCTTGGGGACAGCAAAGGCCAGTTACAGAAACTCACAGCCAGGACAAAGACACCCGTTTTGTCCCCATCCGAGGTGCACATGCTGTGCTCTGGCCAGCTCCCCAGCACATCCAGGAGTATCAGCAGCGCTGGCTCTGCAGTCCTGGGCGAGCACATGATGCTCTTCCACATGGCCAAAGCAGCTCTGTTGGGTTAGAGCTCTGTCTCAGGAGGGTCTCAGACACAGCACCGTGGCCGGGGCAGCAGTGGGGACCTGAGCTGGCTGCCAGCTCTGCCTGTGCCCATAGCCACTCGCCAGCAGCACACAGGCAGCCCAGGTCGCTGGGGACAGGCCCCTGAGGGGCAGCGAGGGAGCACCGCAGCAGGCTCGGGGGCTGACGTGCCGGGGCTGGCCAAGGGAGCAGCCAGAGGGCCCTGGAACTCTCTGTTGGTCACACACCTGGGCCAGGCTGTACAGGCTGATGGGCTGGCGAGCCCTGAGCCCTCTGGGCAGGTGGGCCCCATACCTGTCACAGGACGGGGCCACACGCAGGAGCGTCATGACTACGTCAGCGGGCTGTGCTTCGCTGAGATCCAGCAGGGTCCTGTTCAGCCTGTGCTCAGCAAACTGATTGGCCAGGAGCCACTGGTGGATGTACCTGACCAGGGCAGGAACCTGGAGAAGGCACGGGGAGACTTGGAAAGCTGCCGGAGGGAGGAATGTCCCCAGCTTCCCCACAGAAGTGCTTCCCTTCCCACCACACTGCCATGGCCTCAAAGAGTTACAGAGACCAGCAGGCGTGGCTTGGGAGACCAAGCAATTCCTGGGAGGATCAAAGCCTGGCCACAGGCTGCTTACTTGCTTAGGATTGGAAAAGCCCTCCTCTACGAGCATATCCAGCAGGGCAGCACTGGTCTTGGTTTTGAAGATGTGCGAATATGCTCTGAGCCCAGTGCCCATGGTGCTGGTCTCTTCCGCCCGAATTTTCTTGATGAATTTGCAAACCAGCTGTAGGAGAAGGGCAAGAAGCCAGGGATGTTGCAGGGAATGCTCCAAGCGCGGTGCCAGCAGGCCCAACCCAGGTGGGGATGGCTGCAGGTACCTGGGCTGTGCTGCGGAAGAGGCCACGGGCGGGGTCCTGCTCCTGCGTGCGCTGCAGGGCTGCACCTGGCAAAGAGCGAGCGCAGCCAGAGCTGAGGGGCTGCGGGAGAGGCCGGAGAACACAGCCCAGCCCTGCGCTGCCCAGGCAGGGACAGCCCCGCGATGCCCCAGCGGATGGAGCACGGTCCCCGTGGGGTGTCTGCCCGGCCCCTCTTCCGTCCTGTCCGTGGGGATGGGATGGGATTGGGTGGGATGGGATAAAATGGGATGGGATGGGATGGAATGGCGCCAAGTTGGCTGCGGGCACCGGCCCTGTGGCCCAGCTCTGCCACTCACCCTCTTGCGGCAGCTCAAACGGCACCACCGCTTTGGTTTCATGTGCTGGGGCAGCTCCAGGGCCTTCTTCCTCCTCTTTCCTCCAGGCCACCTTGGGCACTTTCAGAGGTCTCTGCTCCATGACAATGACTGGATTTGTGAGGATACCCGCAGAGGGGAAGCCTTGCAAGGCCACAGGTCACCAAGTCCTGTGGTCTGGCCTCGAGCTCAGCTGCGGGAAGAACGCCTTGGAAAGGCTCCGGGTCAGAGAGGAACGAGTGCGCTGTGCGGGGGCTCCTCACGGCACCGCTCTGTCCCGTTGTGCCCCGTTGTGCGTTCCCAGCAGCCGGGCAAGCTTCTATTTCCCACGTGTCACAAAGGGCCCTTGGTCACCGGGTTCCGTTCCATGGCACAGAGACCCTGCTGCAGCCTGCCACCCAGGGCCCTTGCACACACTGCCTTCTGCCCTGGGACTGCCCCCAGCCCAGCCAAAGTGGCCCAGCTTGGAAGGAATGCCTGGCCCCAGGTGTCTAAGGCAGCCCGACAGGATCTTTAGGAAGGGCTCAGAGCATCAGCAAACGCTGCCCGGCTCTGTGGGCTCAGTCCTATCCCCATATCTTTCCCTGAGAGCATTTGAATTTCCAAATGAGAAGCATTTGAAGGGAGGGGATTTACATTTTCCATTTCAGAGCAGCCTTCTGCCTTCATTAGCAGACACGTCTCTCTTCAAACCAAGACAATTGTTTATCATCTTGCAGATGTGCAGTTGCTGGGGAGCCCCGCTTTACACCAAGGACCTGCAGAACCATTCCCAGCAATTGGGAAAATCCTAGGCGCTCCATCCATCCACAGATGAGGTCTCCACATGTGCCCCGAAATTGGGTCCAGCTCTTAGAGGCCTAAAAGAGCAAGTCCAAGTGACTTGATGATATTTTTAGCCCAGAAAGCCCTGCAGCTGATGGCACACTTCACAATCAGCAGGGGACACAGCCAGGCCAAAGCCCAGACCTCTGCTGGGAGCCTTTCCCCTCAAATACCCTTCAAACAAACCTCCATGCAAGTCACTTGGGAAAGTTTCTTCAAATGATACATTTCTGGCACATGACTACACAGGCTTATGTGAAAGATTCTAAAGCAGCTGCTGTGGAGTCAAAGAGCCAGCACTAAGAGTCCTTGTCATCTCTTGGTAGCTAAATCCCACTTTGGGGGATTTCAGGGAGTTTGGAATGAGCTAGAGAGCAGACCTCCGAGTTTTTTAGATGATGCCATTGCTTTTTCTTCTCTTCTACATAGACAGGAAGGGTGAGTTTGGCTCACATCTGGACTGCATGGCTCACGAGGCCCGCAAGACTTGTAGTTACAAGAGCTTTGAAGGATTTCTTGGCCAAGAAGACACTCCCAACAAGAATGAAATAAACAGGGCCAGGAGACTTCTTCTCCTTTTTAATGCCTTTATTAAAAGTGATCAGCTCAGGATTGGGCGGCTCGGCAGGGCAGTCCCCGTTGCGTCTCCCAGGGAGACTCAGCGCAGGAGGATATGTGCAGCTCTGTCCACTAGGGGCAGAGCTGGGGGATCCAGTCCTCGTGGGAGCCTTTAAGGTGTGTTGTCCCCGTCAGATGTTGCTTTGTCAGTGCGGTCCCCCTCAGTCTCGGCGCTGGGGACGACTCCCATGGTCAGGGCGAGAGGGGCTCTGAAGGTCTTCAGCATCTCTGCAGGCTCAGCACTTGGCTCCTCATGTCCAGACAGCACTTTAGTCTCTCAATTCTTATTTGGTTCGTTGTTTTGGGGGTTTTCTCATTGCATTTCGAGTTGTGGTCCCACAAAGCATTCTGGACTTTGGAGTCACTTTGCATAACCCCCCCCACCCTCTCAGGTGTCTTCCCTATGCTGGAAGAGAGCACAGCCTCGGGGAAGGGCCATCCACCGCACCTAGCCAGGTCTTTTACTAATACAAAAGAGGAGATAAGCTCTAACGACCCGTGATTACCATGACAAAACACTAAGAACTTTGGCAGAGACAGAGACCTGGCTGCATCCCTGTAACTCTTTCTCACAAAAAAATATTAACTGAATTTTTGTTCATAACAGTCCCCCCTCTTTTTCTTTGATCGAGCTTGAATTCTTAAGCTCGCATCAACTCACAATTTTTTGTTTTGAATCTACTATAAATCTCTTGTGCACTTTGGTAATCATGGTTACTTAACCTTGTTACTCTTCTTGGTTTCTCCGGGTTGGTTTGTACAGCCAATACTGTTTTACTAAAACAGATAAATAAGCATAGTAAAAAGAGCAATCTTCCAAGTACACACACAGCGAGAAAAACCACCTTTTCCCATACATTTCTTCTGAAAATCTCTAAGTTCTCCCACCCACTGGGATCAAGTGTAGGAGTTTGATCTTTATTATTTACACATGCCAATCTTTTTATTTCATTTGAAATGTCCTTAATAATTGAATTCTTTATTTTTAATACTGCCTGGAGCCGGATGACTTTGTTCAACACAGATTTTGGGATCCGAACTTGGCTTTTACAATTTTGGATTTTCTCAGTTTCTATTTCACTTTCCCAGTTTTGTTTAATCTCTCTCAAATCATTATATATAGGAACTCCCAAACTTGATCCAGTTTCTTTGGGTAATAAGAAAATTGGTGTTATCACCCTAGTAATGCAGTTGCCAGATGAGATCAAACCTAGGGGTTTAGAGCTCCCTTGAAATGTGTTCCAAAAGCGGTTTATCTCTTTTCCAGTACACTCATATAAATACTTGTGACAAACAATTTTTCTTACCATTTTCACCATTTCTTTACTTTTTACTAGATCTGCAGAGCTTGTTTCAGCAGCATCACATTCAAAGCACAACCAGGTTTCTCCTATAGGGCACTCTCCTAGGAGTGGCTGCCTAAAAGTGGCAGTATTCTGGGCTATCCAATACACTCTCTTATTTTTCTCAGAAAGGACCAAGTGGGAGAGGTTAACACAATCAGGGTTAGAACTGATGTGGACTCTTGACAAGGAGCTCTCTTCCTCCTCATAGCGGGGTTGGTAGCATTCACTGCACAGCTCAGCTGGGCTCCCCTGAGCACCACCAGCAATCAGAGCCATCAGTACTACCCTTCCCAAGAGTCCGGTATGGGTCATCTTGCACAGCCTGCCCACCCGGCCTTGCCTCTTGGGGAATTTTACTGAGAAGAAGCTTCCAAGCTTTTTAGAGTCCCTTCTACCTGCTTCTCTGGTTAAGCCTCTCTTGGTCTGTTCCCTAACAATTTTGGTTTCCCCTAGGGGAGTGTTCTGTAGAGGATTAACCTGGAGTCTTTAGAAATATATTGGGGAACTTAAACTAGAATTACTTATTTACAGCCTTAAACTTTTTTACCAACATAATTTACACAAAACAGTTTTGAAAACATTTTAAGCAATGTTAGAACTCTGATGCCAATTTTTCCCATACAGTTCAGTCTTTTTGACTCTTCCTCCTGAGAGTCAACTTTAAATCACAGTATACTCAGGTGAATTAACTTGTGATGTGAATGAATCCTTATCCAGTGCCCGGAGGTGAGTGGTGTGGACTCTGGCCCAATGCCAGAGGGAAAAACTGGGACTCTGGCCCAATGCCAGAGGGAGAATGGGGTGCAGTCTGGTCCAATGCCAGAATGCCAGAGAGAAAAAACTGGTGTTGAATTCTGGTACAATGCCAGGGGGTGAGAGTGATGTGCGTCCAACCTCTTTCTTTTGGTCTTCACAGTTGAATTAATAATGAAGAGTACCTGAAATGGGCTTTCAAACACAGGCATTAATGGTCTGCTATTTAATGATTTTATCAAAACTCAGTTTCTCTGTTTAATGTTATTTGTAATTTCTCTTTTTCCATAGCTTGTATGTTTCTCTCATCAACTTCTACATCCTCTGTATTTTGCAAGGAGTTGTATTTCTCAGCTAACTTAACTCCCAAAGTACTTTTATTCTCCTATTTTTCTGTGTATTCAATTCACTGGTTTTCTGTTCTATTTTTCAACATCTTATTTATTTATCTCTTGCTTCTGTTTCTTACTTTCACTTACACCTTAAATACTTCTTTCAACCCCCTTACACTTTATCTCTCTTCTTTTTTTTTTTTTTTCCTACACCATTCTTCTACACAATACACTTCCCTCTAAGGAGATGTGGTAAAACTTGTAATGCACAATCTACATTGTTGTGGTGTGTTGCAATATCCTGTTTTACCTTCTCCCTTCCCCCTCGCCCCTCGCTGAGTGTGCCCTGTCAATCAGGCTAACATACCAGCAAGGCGTCGTGTGATAGGTGACCCTAGTACCTGGAGACCCTGCCCCTTCACCTGGTTGGTGACTCACCTGTCCCCTCCCCTTCCCCTGTCCTGAGCTTAAAATGTGAATGAGACCATGCGGCCCCATTCTGTTATCAGCAGTAGCCCAGTGCAGACATATCTGTGCTCATGGAATAAACATCTGGCTACCTTCTAGCAGAATCCGCTCCCTTCTTTTCTTCGCCATCGCCAGAAGCTCTCCCCTGAGGAGAACGGAGTCCTGTCTTGTGCCCCGCTGCACTCTGCCGCCAGCCAAGGTATCTTTGAGGTATAACACCGCAGAGCTGCCTGTGGCCCAGCAGCGAAGGTCAGAACTGGCCTGGGCACCATCTAACTGGTTATATTGGGATACATATTCCAATATATTGGCGTCCCTGTGGGTGGCTCGACCCTGAGCCGGAAAACGGACTTGCAGTTCCTCAGAAAAGCTTCTGCCAGCCGTGCATCCAGCTGAAAGGAGCCTGGCTTCAAGACTCCCAGCTAGAGACTTTGGGAATACTCCCAGAAAAAGTTTCGTGGACTGTTCGGCGCCTTTGGAAAGCCCTGCTTCATTGTGGTGAACAGATTTTCCAGAGGAAGAAAAGGGCAGCCTCTCTTGCACCCAGAGAGAGGTCCTTTTCCGGTGGAGACCTGCCTGCCTGTACCCAGCCTACAGCTTCCATTTCACGTGAGTATCTCTGCTTTCGGGAGAGCAGAAGCTCAAAAACAGACTCTGCCGCGAGTTCTGTTCCTTTTTTGCCTTTGCATTTTGGCTGCGCAGCCCCACAGACGAGAATTCATAGCGTTCTAGTGTTAGCTTTCCTGCTGCGTGTTTCACTGTTTTTTAGAATTCGCGCCGGAGCGGGATCGCTCTCTGCCCTTCCCCCCCCGGCTCAGCAGCGTGCTCAGACACGTGTTAGGAGATTTTCTTTCTCTTTCTCTTTGCGGGAGAGGGGGGGGCTCTCTTTCCACGTGGCCGGGGGACCTGCGGGGTCGGGAGTGCTCTGCACACGCGGCGGCGGGGGGGGGGGCGTCCCGGTTTCGGCTGCCACGTGGAGTAGTTGCTGTCTCTGCTCCGCGGGGGTGCTGCATTCCACCGCGGGGGAGGCTTTGTGTCTGCCTCTGTTCGGCAGGGCGTGCCCTGCTGCTGCTGCCCGGGAATTTTAAAAGCAGTATATACAGCTGCATTGTGAAGCTTTTGTCTGCTCGTTATCGCTTTCTATCTGTGGTTTTTTTTAGAAATTGGTAGCTGATTTTAGCTTTGTTTTTGGTCAGGCGGGATTAAGTACTTTGCTTTTTAACATGGGTTCCAAACTTAGCATTGTACAAAGGGGAGTGTATTATGATATTGTTAGCATTTTAATCAAGAGTAATGTGAAATTCTCTAAAGGAAAATTGAAACAGTTTATAAGATGGCTTTTTCTGCAGTTCCCAAACATTTCCCCTGAAGAAATCCACAATATTCAATTCTGGGATAAAGTTGGGAATGAATTGATAACCTTAGGACAATCTGGCAAATTACCCTCAGCTAAATTTGTGTTCTGGAGTTTGCAAATTCGAACAGCATTGCTCAAACAAAAGGAAATGGAGAAAAAGCCAAATGTAAAGCCATGTGCCTCTGCTCTCCCTGTTCCTCCCTCTCCCTCTAAAACCCCTAAACCTCTTTCCCCAAAAAAATCCCGAGCACGTGTTAGTTTTTCGGAGAGCAGTGATGTCCAAAATGGCCCCCAGTCCCTAGGGGGTGCACAAGATGGTGGGTGCCACGTGGCATCTTCCCAAACCTGGTCTTCTTCTTCCCAAAATCCTCTTAAACATCCCAAAATTCCTGCCCCATCCCCCTCTCCTCCTGTTCCTCGTGACACCTTCCCCCCTCCCCCCGCCTTTCCTGCAGTACCCTCAGCTCCGCCCCTTTACTCCTCCCAGGGGGCGGCCGCTGACGTGATGTCACCAGGTGACCCCGCCCACTGTTCCCACGGTATCCCCGCCCTCTGCCAGCCCCTTGACCCCGCCCCTTGTTCCCACGGTTTCCCCGCCCCTTGCCGGCTCCCTTTCCCCGCCCCCTCCCCGGGTTCCCACGGTGGGGACACACCCACTGCCTGTCCCCAAACCTGTAGCTGTGATCCCAATGCTTCTGATTCAAGGGATACAGAGCAGGGGACAGCAGACCCAATGCATGGTGCCATGTTGTCGCTAGCTCCTGTTATATTTCAGCCTGCAGCTCAAGCTGGAGCAGCCCCAACTGCTAATTGGAGTTCTTTTGGACGACAATTGATTAAAGAGATCTGTAAATCTCATAAAGAATATGGTCCACACAGTCCATATTTCCGTGGCCTTTTAAATTCTGAATTAAGTAGGACTGTTGTGGTTCCACATGATTTAAAACAAATTTTTTCATGTCTCATGACATCCACGGAATTCAAATTATGGGAATCAGCATTGAAGCAACTGCTAAAAGATGCTCTCCCAAGCTTACAGGCTGATCCAAACACAGCAAAAGACAACAATGGTAACCTTATCACTATTGACCACCTCTGTGGTGAGGGTCAATGGTCTTCTCCCTCAGTCCAAGCTGCTGCAATTCCTGCAGAAACACTTGAGAAAGTAAAGGAAGCAGCTGAAAAAGCATTCTTTTCCCTCCAACCTGAGGGGCCTTTTGAGCCCTATAGTAAAATCAAACAACTACCATCAGAGCCTTTTGTGAAATTTGTAGAAAGGCTAACTAGAGCCATTGAAATACAAGTTAAAAAGGAAAATGCAAGGGAAGCAATTTTAGAAGAAATAGCGTTTACAAATGCAAATGAACAGTGTCGAGCAGCAATCCTGAGCCTTCCTATGGAACCTTCCCCTACATTAAAAGATATGCTTCTAGTCTGTAACAGGAAAGTGCCTCTGATGACTGTAGCTGAAGACACCAGACCAAGGCTGCTGCCAAGACCACCCCAGCGTGTTGCTGTTGCCAGCCCTGCACCTTCTCTTTCAGCACAGCAGTACCCTGGGCAGCAGCGGAGACCAGCAATAGTTGAGCCCACTAAACCATGCCTGCTTTGTAATAAGCTAGGACACTGGAGTAACCAGTGCCCCCTGAAAAGGGAATTTGATGAATTTAAAAATAGCAGGGGAGGAGAACTGCAAGCCCTCCCTGGGGGTCAACAACAAAAAAACGAAGAATAAAGCGCCAGCCTGCCAGGCGTGCAGACATAAAAGGAGCAGGCCAAGAGAATAAGGGTAGCAAAATAAATCAAGCGCACAATAATATTAACATTTGTGTAAGTGAAGCAAGTGCTTCAAAGACCAAGTCTGCTAGTCCACTGTTGAAAGTGAAACAAAATAACCTTTGTTATGATTTAAGTGATTCTGTATTAACCGCATCTTCTGTCAATGAGCCTTACAGGTTGCAGCTGACAGAGTCACTCCACCTGAAGGACACTGACTGGCATATTGTCTCTGTAAATCCTGAACAGAAAGGTACTTGGAACCAAATTCGTTGTAAGTACATCATCACTTGGGACAAAAACACACCACAAGAGATCGAAATTGCTCCGGGAATAACAACATCAGATCCCAAGCAATTTGTTCTCAGCCTGCACTGTTTCCACCCATCCCTGTTTCTTCCCAAGGGACAAATTGTTGCTCAAGCTATCCCTGTGCCATCTTTACCTGAAAATGTTGATAAACAAGGGCCCACAGTCGCCCGGGTCCAAGTTATTGGGACAGATAAACCCAAATTGTGGTGCAATGTCAGTGGGGGTGGGGAGTCTAAACGCATTGAGATGCTTGTAGACACAGGTGCAGACTGCACAGTGATTCCAGTACAAGACTGGCCAGCACACTGGCCTTTACAAAATGTTGCTGGTCACCTTCGAGGTGTAGGAGGTCTGCAATTGGCAAGGCAATCCAAAAGCATTATTCAATTCGAGGGTCCAAACGGACAATTGGCAAATATCCGTCCATTTGTGTTAGATTATTCAGAACCTTTGTTAGGGAGAGATTTAATGGCCCAGTGGGGTGTCACAATTAATATTCCAGACTCTCCACAGCATCTTTGTGCAGCAGTCATTAAACAACAGCGCCCCATCCAAAAACTTAAGTGGAAAACAGACGAACCAGTTGATGTGAAACAGTGGCCACTCAGTAAACAAAAAATAAAGGTGCTTGAGGAACTAGTAGAAGAGCAACTAAAAAAGGGCCACATTGTGGAGACCATGTCCCCATGGAACTCTCCAGTGTTTGTCATCCAAAAAGCTGACAAAAAGAGGTGGAGACTCCTCTGTGACCTCCGACAAATTAATAATGTAATTGAAGATATGGGTTCTCCCCAACCTGGTATGCCATCCCCAACAATGCTTCCTCAAGATTGGAAATTAGCTGTTATTGATATTAAAGATTGTTTTTTCCAAATTCCATTACACCCTGATGATGCACCGCGTTTGGCATTCTCTGTCCCTTCTATCAATTCAGAAGCTCCTATGAAAAGGTACCATTGGACCGTTCTTCCTCAGGGCCTAAAGGTATCTCCAGCTATCTGCCAGTGGTATGTCTCTTCCCTGCTTTCCCCAGTGCGTGCAGCCGCAGAGAAGGCCATCATTTATCATTATATGGATGATATCCTTGTGTGTGCCCCCAATGATGATTTACTCACACATGCGCTTGACCTAACGATCGATGCATTGATTGTTGCAGGGTTCGAGCTCCAGGAACAGAAAATTCAAAAGATGCCACCTTGGAAGTATTTGGGCTTAGAAATTGGAAATAGGACCATTGTTCCTCAAAAACTAGAAATCAATCCAAGGATCAAGACCCTTGCGGATGTCCACAAGTTGTGTGGGTCTTTGAATTGGGTAAGACCATGGCTTGGTCTGACTAATGAGGACCTTGCCCCTCTTTTCAATTTATTGAAAGGGGGAGAGGACCCAGGTGCTCCTAGGTCTATTACCCCAGAGGCACGGAAAGCTCTAGAAAAGGTTCAGATTGCAATGTCCACAAGACAGGCCCACCGATGCCGGCCTGATCTGCCATTCAAATTTATCATCCTAGGTAAGTTGCCACACCTCCATGGAATTATTTTCCAGTGGGAGGAAAAACAAACACCTAAGGCAAAGGACACACCAAAAAAGGACCGGGACCAGAGGGACTCTCTCTTGATCATAGAATGGGTTTTCCTCAGTCACAAAAGGTCCAAGAGACTGACAAAGCCTCAGGAACTGGTAGCAGAACTGATCCGGAAAGCAAGGACCCGGATCAGGGAGTTAGCAGGATGTGATTTTAAGTGCATTCACATTCCAGTTGAGTTAAAATCAGGTCAAAATACTATGAAAATACTGGAACAATTGTTTCAAGAAAATGAAGTGTTGCAGTTTGCTCTGGATTCCTACTCAGGACAATTTTCGGTAGCACGGCCCGCTTGCAAATTGTTTGAACAAGATGTTCAATTTGCTTTAAAATTAAGAACTGCTCTAAGTAGGAGACCTTTAAAAAGGGCTCTAACTGTCTTTACAGATGCGTCCGGGAGGTCCCACAAGTCTGTTATGACTTGGAATAATCCTCAAACCCAGCAGTGGGAGACGGACATTGCTGAGGTGGAAGGTTCACCTCAGGTTGCTGAATTGGCTGCGGTTGTTAGGGCTTTTGAAAGGTTCTCAGAACCATTTAATCTGATTACAGACTCTGCATACGTGGCAGGAGTAGTATCCAGAGCAGATCAAGCAATACTGCAAGATGTATCTAACATTGCACTTTTTGAATTGCTCTCAAAACTGGTAAAGTTAGTCACTCACCGAGAGCAACCCTTTTATGTGATGCATGTCAGGTCACACACTGACTTGCCAGGGTTTATCGCTGAAGGCAACAGAAGGGCAGATGCTCTTGCTGCGCCTGCAGTGATGGCCACTCTCCCAAATGTTTTTGAAGAGGCAAAAATCAGCCACCAGCTTTTCCACCAAAATGCACCTGGCCTGGTTCGCCAGTTTAACATCACTCGAGAACAGGCCAAAGCGATTTTGGCCACATGCCCAAATTGCCAACAACATGCACTCCCTACAGTGAGTACGGGAGCAAACCCAAGGGGACTGAACAGTTGTGAACTGTGGCAAACAGATGTAACACACATACAGGCTTTTGGACGGCAGAAATATGTTCATGTTAGTGTAGATACCTTTTCTGGAGTGGTCTATGCTTCTGCCCACACAGGAGAATCATCTATTGATGCTATTAAGCACCTCTTACAGGCCTTTTCTTTCATGGGCATCCCCAAGGAGCTGAAAACTGATAATGGGCCTGCTTATAAATCCAAGGAATTCGGGAGCTTCCTGCAGCAATGGGGAGTAGAGCACAAAACTGGCATCCCCTACTCCCCTACAGGTCAAGCCATTGTAGAAAGAACTCACCGTGATATTAAAAGGGTCCTGGACCAGCAACAACAGGTTCTGAAGGTAGAACCTCCCCACATCCGGTTATCCAGGGCACTATTCACAATCAATTTTCTGAATTGTTCTTTTGACAGCCTGAACCCACCCATCCTACGCCACTTTGGGGGGAACAGTCACAGGTTGATGAAAGAAAAACCTCCAGTTTTAGTAAAGGACCCTGAGACTTGGAAAATGGTGGGACCTTACAAATTGGTTACTTGGGGACGTGGATACGCCTGTGTATCCACCCCCTCTGGTTTAAGGTGGGTTCCTTCCAAATGGGTAAAGCCCTATGTTCCCAAAGTCTCAGAGAAATCTGCAGAAGCACCCCAGGTTGCTCATGCTGCCTGGAGAAGAAAACGCCGTGCATGTTCTCTGGAGGAAATTCCATTTAAGCCTCCTATCTGGAATAGTTTGTAATATATGTTTGTCTCAAGTTTTTGTACCAGTTTAGATCCCACTGTTCGTGTGTAGCCTCGAGACGTCATGAGACCGAGCCTGCTTCTCGTCCTACTCGTGATCATCCCACCTGCAATCTCCTACATAGTACCGCAGCCCAAACCACATATGGACTACCTCGATAAAAGTTCTCAGACATCAACAGAGAAACTGACAACGAGCTGAATGGACTTTTCAATGGCTGGGGACTCTCGGGCTGGTTGGGATCTATTCTGAAAACTGTAATTTTAGTGCTGTTTATTTTAGTTGTAGTTATTGTAGTTTTTAGCATTGTTTTTGGAGTAATCAGACGCATGGTTCTCAAGTTAATCTCAAGCTCATCTCCCCCTCCTGAGGTCTACCATTTGGAAGCCCTCAGTGCTCCAGTGGATGACCTAGAAGCCTCAGTAGAATCATTCTGCACCATAAACACAGTCCTCTTCTTTTTAAACAAAACTAGGGGGAGATGTTGTGGTGTGTTGCAATATCCTGTTTTACCTTCTCCCTTCCCCCTCGCCCCTCGCTGAGTGTGCCCTGTCAATCAGGCTAACATACCAGCAAGGCGTCGTGTGATAGGTGACCCTAGTACCTGGAGACCCTGCCCCTTCACCTGGTTGGTGACTCACCTGTCCCCTCCCCTTCCCCTGTCCTGAGCTTAAAATGTGAATGAGACCATGCGGCCCCATTCTGTTATCAGCAGTAGCCCAGTGCAGACATATCTGTGCTCATGGAATAAACATCTGGCTACCTTCTAGCAGAATCCGCTCCCTTCTTTTCTTCGCCATCGCCAGAAGCTCTCCCCTGAGGAGAACGGAGTCCTGTCTTGTGCCCCGCTGCACTCTGCCGCCAGCCAAGGTATCTTTGAGGTATAACACCGCAGAGCTGCCTGTGGCCCAGCAGCGAAGGTCAGAACTGGCCTGGGCACCATCTAACTGGTTATATTGGGATACATATTCCAATACTACATTACCTCTATTCTAATTCGTTTATATTCACTCTCTCATTTCTCATTCACTTTCACACATTCCTCCACACCTTTAAGGCACAAACTTATTGCTAGAAAATCACAGGTCCCTATAGCCCCCCCTCACCTTGGGGTTGGCCCACAGGTCTCAGTATCTCTGGGCCTCTTGGAAGGGCCCAGACTCTGGTTGCCTCTGGTGCACATTCACCTGTGAGGCTGCCTGCGTGTCACTCGCACTCTTACAGCTACAGCTCCCTCACACATCTGGGGAGCACTAGTATGGTTTGCAGGTCACACACACACACACTTTGGTCACAGCCCCCACCCGCCCGGGGGACACAAGCCTGGTTTGCAGGTCACACACACACTTCCACTGCCCCCTTCCCACCTGCCCGGGAAGTCGAGGCTGACTTTGCTTGTGACTCACTCTCACACACACAAGAACACAATAAGGTACCTTTTACTTTCACACTACCTATTACAAGTTAAGTATTACTGGCCAGTTTTGGTGGTATTGAATATCCTTTCTACCTAGCTGTTTTTGTCAGACTTCTGATGTTACTTTGTTAAGACAGGACTTATCTGCCCCTGTATCAACCAAAAATTCAAATTCGTCATTTAGGGGTCCCACTTCAAAGTTTGCCAAGGGCTCTTCTAGATATTGCACCAGGTCCCCTAAAGTGTAAAGCCCCTGACCCTCTAATCGTCACTTCTAAGGATCTTCCCTAAATTATCTTGTTCCCTGGCTATTGCCGCATCGAGACTGAGCTTTCTACAAAACCTCCTGACGTGTCCTGGCTCTCCACAGTAATAGCAATGTCGTTCTCTCAAAGGGACTTGAGGTGTCTCTATCCCTCTTGCACCTGACAGTACAAGAGGCCTATCCTTGCCTCCTCCTGGTGGTGGACCCGCCCACCCTGCACTTTCTCTGGCTACAGCAACCATGATCTTAGCCTTGGCTTTGCTTTTTCTTCCTCCCTCCTTAAATACACCTTCAATGCCTCTCTTAATAACTCATTAATGTTCTTCTCTTGCCAATCTTCCATCTTTTCCAGTTTTCTCTGTATATCAGGCCAAGATTTGGTAACAAATTGGACTTTTAGTAGCATTTGACCTTCTGGGGTGTCTGGGTCTATTCTAGAGTACAACTGGAAGTTCCGCCTTAGGCGATTAAGCCAGGCAGCAGGAGCTTCATCTTTCTCCTGTGTACTCTCAAATGCCAATTGGGTGTTGGTTCCTTTGGGAACTGACTCTTTGATCCCCCGTATTATCAAAGACCTATATTCCATCATGGCCTTCCTCCCCTTCTCCTGGTTAGGGTTCCAGCTGGGATCCGTTAGTGGCAATTTCTGTTCACCTGATGGCACCTGGGGTCCTGGACAGTTATCTTTCTCCCAAATTCTTATGCCAGCCACCCTAATCATCTGGACCTCTTCTGGAGAAAATAATATACTTTCTGGAGAAAATAATATACTCAGGATGGAATTCATCTCCCCCCAAGTGTAGATATTTGGACCTAGAAATTGATCCACTTGGTTAGCTATGCCCACTGGTTCCTCAACTAAATGTCCCAACTCTTTCTTGAATCCTCTCACCTCAAAAGCAGTTAGGGGAGCATTCACAAAGCCAACACCTCCCGCTACTCCTCCCATAGGAACCTCTCTGAGGGGAAAGAGTCTCTCTGCCTTGGAGGTCTTGGATCTGGTGCTACAGTACGGCCCATCTTCAGATGCCAAACTACTTTGAGGGATATCTGGGTTACCCTGAACTTTCTGCCCATCAGCAGGTGTATTTGCTGATAGCTGTTTATCAGGCGAGGAGGCATTTGTGCCAAAACTAGGAGGAGGTAAAGGGACAGCAATAGGAGGGGGAGAAGAGCCTGAGTGGATATTAAGTGCAGCTGGAGAAGGGGTGGAGAATGCAGCAGGTGGAGTAGGCCCTTGTGGTGGTGCAGAAGGAACTGGAGGGAATACTGGGTTTATCATAGCGGAAGCTGAAGAGGTAGAAGGAGGAGTTTGAACAGGTGGTAATGAGATGGCAGCCGGGGGAAGAACCGGACCTGCCATTTGAGGTGCTTGAAGAAGAGGATTATAAGGTGGAGGGGCAGAAGGAGGCAAATAATCCAGGGGATCCCATCTTTCACTAGTCCTATCATCCCCTCCTTCATTCCCCTCTTTATTCCTCTGTACCTTACAAATTCGCACCCCTTCATCCCCAACAGCGCTCTTTAACCAGCAAGCTACATACAATAAATGCTCAGGATCAGTATCCCCTCGAGCTGTCAGATAATTATTTAATTGTTGGCACATCCACTTATCCTTTGTCCCACACCAAGGCCATCCTCCTTGCAACTCTAATTCTGGCCACACTTCCAAACAATAATGGAACATTTTCACTTTATCTAATCCCTCCATGTCCTCTATAGAATCCCATTTTACTAACAGTTCTCCTAAGGGACTATTGGGATGTATATACCTCAGTCTCTTGCCGGTCTTTTTACTATTACACCCTCCCATTTTACAGGTCTCAACAGTATAAAGTCCCAAAGGTGCCTTTACTGACCAGTAATTTCAAAAAGAACCTTCTTTGAGGAGTTTCAGCCTCCTCCACTGAACTTCAAATTTCTGCCTGATGCTCAGGACTTCATAATGAAACAACAGCCTGATCTCTTGATTGCCCAACTTTCCCCACGTCAGGTCTTACATCTATCGGGACTTGAATACACGAAACCTTGGCCTAAGAATCCGGGTCGTGCCTGACTCCCTCAGTCAGGAAAAACAACTGCCTGATTTTAGTTTGCCTAACCCGCCAATTTTTAGGCTTCACCGTATCAGGACTTAAAAGCAAACCACAGCCTCCTTCGCTGGGGTTTGTGCCTGGCTCCTTGTGCCAGGACTTATTTTGCCTGCAGGGCTTGTGAGCTACCTGAATCCTTCTCGGGACTGATAAAATCTTACGCGAATCCTTCTCGAGACTTACAAATGCTACCCGAATCCTTCTCGGGACTGACAAATCTGCCTGACTTCCCTCTGTCAGGGCCTATTTTGGGTGCGTGCCACTCATACAAATATTCCCTCCGCATGCCCGGAGGGGGGGGCCCTTTATTCCCCCTTGGGAGACGACTCACTCACGCTAATTCCAATCGCTTTCCCTCGTTTCCGGCCGGATCCTTCGCAGGAGTCCGTAAACGCGGTACTGAGGAGCCCGCTCTCACTTCGAAAGTCCGGCTGCCGGCCTTCGTCTCATTCACACACACATGCGCACGTCTCCCACTCCCTCCACCGGCTTTCTCACCAATCCAGTGCTCCGGTGCTCCTCTGCGTCGCTGCTCCTGAGCCGATCCCTCTGGTCCTGGTAGCGAGCTGTCCTGAAGTCCAAGATGGCCAGTCTTGAGTCTTCTTGCGGCGTGGCTATCCTGGATGAGCACCCCCAGCTGAAATAAACAGGGCCAGGAGACTTCTCCTTTACAATGCCTTTATTAAAAGTGATCAGCTCAGGATTGGGCGGCCTGGCAGGGCTGCAGTCCCCGTCGCATCTCCCAGGGCGACTCAGAGGAGGAGGATATGTGCAGCTCTGTCCACTAGGGGCAGAGCCAGGGGATCCAGTTTTCATGGGAGCCTTTAGGGCGTGATGTCCCTGTCAGATGTTGATTCTTTGAGCCTCCCAGATGGCTAGTCCCGGCGTTGGGAACACTCGCTGCTCAGGGCGAGAGGGGCTCCGAAGGTGTTCAGCATCTCTGCAGGCTCAGCACTTGGCTCCTCACATCCAGACATCACTTTAGTCTCTCAATTCTTATGTGGCTCGTTATTTTTGTGGTTTTCTCGTTGCATTTCGAGTCAGGGTCCCACAAAGCATTCTGGACTTTGGAGTCACTTTGCAAAACCCCCCCCACCCTCTCAGGTGTCTTCCCTATGCTGTCAGAGAGCACAGCCTCAGGAGAAGGGTCATCCACCGAACCCAGCCAGGTTTTTTACTAATACAAAAGAGGAGAGAAGCCTTAACGACCCGGTATTGCAATAACAAAGCACTAAGAATGTGGCAGAGCCTGAGACCTGGCTGTGTCCCTGCAACTCTTTCTCACAAAAAAATATTAACTGAATTTTTGTTCATAACAGCGGGGAGCTGTGGCCCTGCCCGCTGCTGCAGCCAGAGGCCGCGCGGGCTCTTCTCCAGGCTGCCGGGGGAGCCCCGGCTCGGTGGGGCTGAAGGGGCGGCACGGCGGCTCCCCGGGCAGCAGCCGGCCCTCTGCCAACTCCAATCGGGAGCCCGGCGCCAGCGGCTGCTGGCCACGCCTCAGGGCTGTGCGGGCAGGGGAGGCCGGGGCTGAGCCCGCGCCAACGCTTCCCTCCCCTGCCGCTCTCTCCAGCTGGCAGAGGACAGGAGCCGAGCGGCCGAGCACCTGCGCCGGGCCCTGCCCTACGTGCAGAGCCCACAGGAGCCCCTGCGAGCGGCGGCCATCAGGTTCATGGGTGAGCCACGAGCCCGCGCTCCCTCCCCGGCCCGCCGCAGCTCGGCCCCAGCCCGGCCTGCTGCCCCGGCAGCGCCGGACGGGCCCGGCGCCGTGGAGCCCCGCCTGGCCCGGGCATTGCTGCTGCCGCCCTCTGGCAGCCGTGCCCTGGAGCGGCAGCGTGCGGCAAGGGCTGGGCAGAGCCCTGCCGGGCTAGCAGCCCGTGTGGCCACAGCGCCGGCAGAGCTGCTGGCAGGGAGCTGTGCCGCCGGCGCCGTGACAGGCTCTGTGTTCACAGGCATGGCCGCGCGGCACCTGAGGGGGAAGAAGGAAGAGCTCCGGCTCATCTGCACTGGTGAGTGAGGGCAGCGGGCTGGCAGCGGGGGCTGCCGGGGCAGCTGCAAGCCCTGCCCTGGCTGTGGAGGGCTCTGCTCCCTGTGCAGACCAGGGCCAGCGTGGGCAGAGCACACAGAGATTTCAGGGCCACCTGGGCGATTCGTGGCCAGCAGCTTCGGGCTGCTCCCGTTGGTCCCTGCTCCCTCCTGGCCATGGCTAGCGCTGGCTGGGATGGCCCTGGCCGGGGGCTCTCCTCGGCTACCCGCAGATCCAGGATTTGACCGTGGCTCTGTTCCTTTCTCTTTCAGCCCTTGAACACCTGACAGAAGACACCAGCAGTGCCGTGTCGGACCTGGCACGTCAAACATTGTATGTCCTCCAGGCCCTGCAGAGGGAGCGATATTCTGTCTTCCAGAGGGTGCAAGAACATCTCTGCTGGGCATGGAGGACACGGCCTCGTCTGTCGCCGCTTGGCTGGCTGCGCTGCTGGAGCTCTGCAGAGAGCTGATGCCTCTTTCTGCTGAGGCCACCCGAGTCAGCGGGAATTTTCCTTTTCTTTCAGATTGTTCTTTTCTTTTTTTGTTTCTTCATTAGTATATGAATATAGAGTGTGTTGTAATACACAGACTCCCAGGAGCTTTCTTTTGCTGCGCAGGGTCTGCAGGGCATAGGGGAAGAGGGGGAAAAGGGTACCCTGGCTCAGCAACGTGCCCAGGTGTGCAGTGTTGCAGGGGAAATGGCCAGAAGCCCCTTGGCCTGTGGTGGTTCTGCAGAAGCCCTTGTGCTGGTGACAGAGCGGCTGGGCAGGGGCCGGAGCTGCGGGGACCCCTGTGAGAGCGGTGCCCAAAGATGGCCACAAGCCCTGTGCCAGGCAGGAAGCGCCATCCGTGTCCTCCTGCCCGTGTGCTGCTGGCTGCCTTGCTGAGGGCTCCCAGTTGCCCCTGGACGGGGCTGCTGTGGGGCTGCGGCGCTGCTGCCGGGCAGCTTGGCCGGGCTGGGGCAGAGCCTGAGGGGCTGGGGCGCTGGCAAGCCCTGAGCAATGGGCTGTCAGAGGCCACAAGCCGCCCCCCGGCAGCTGCCCGCCTCGTTTCTGCCAGAGCTGACTTGCCAGAGGGACCCTGGGCACTGTGGAACTAACAGCATCGGTGTTGTTGGAAACCCAAATGCAGGGAAATCTCAGACCTTTGGTCTTGTCAGCAAAGCTTAGAATTAAACACAGGATTTGATCGGAGACCTTGGAAAGGGCTTGCAAAGCTAGGTGCTGGAAGCGAGAATGTGAATTTCTAGTTTATTATAGCAGAGACACGGGGAGCAATGTTGAAGTGGAGGAAAGTTTAGAGCTTTAGTGCTGAAGATCTAGAAAAAATAGAAGTAGTTACAATGGTAAACAAGAAGCTTAGGATGCAGTGCTGTGAGTTTCTGTGTCATAACATGATTGGCCAAGGAAGCTCACACTGTAGCATGAGTCCCTAAGACGAAATATTGAAGGATTGGCTGCAAAACCTAAATATTCTTGTTGGCAGTGTCTTCTTGGCCAAGAAATCCTTCAAAGCTCTTGTAACTACAAGTCTTGCGGGCCTCGTGAGCCATGCAGTCCAGATGTGAGCCAAACTCACCCTTCCTGTCTATGTAGAAGAGAAGAAAAAGCAATGGCATCATCTAAAAAACTCGGAGGTCTGCTCTCTAGCTCATTCCAAACTCCCTCAAATCCCCCAAAGTGGGATTTAGCTACCAAGAGATGACAAGGACTCTTAGTGCTGGCTCTTTGACTCCACAGCAGCTGCTTTAGAATCTTTCACATAAGCCTGTGTAGTCATATGCCAGAAATGTATCATTTGAAGAAACTTTCCCAAGTGACTTGCATGGAGGTTTGTTTGAAGGGTATTTGAGGGGAAAGGCTCCCAGCAGAGGTCTGGGCTTCGGCCTAGCTGTGTCCCCTGCTGATTGTGAAGTGTGCCATCAGCTGCAGGGCTTTCTGGGCTAAAAATATCATCAAGTCACTTGGACTTGCTCTTTTAGGCCTCTAAGAGCTGGACCCAATTTCGGGGCACGTTCGGAGACCTCATCTGTGGGTGGACGGACCACCTAGGATTTTCCCAATTGCTGGGAATGGTTCTCCAGGTCCTTGGTGTAAAACGGGGCTCCCCAGCAACTGCACATCTGCAAGATGATAAACAATTGTCTTGGTTTGAAGAGAGACGTGTCTGCTAATGAAGGCAGAAGGCTGCTCTGAAATGGAAAATGTAAATCCCCTCCCTTCAAATGCTTCTCATTTAGAAATTCAAATGCTCTCAGGGAAAGATATGGGGACAGGACTGAGCCCGCAGAGCCGGGCAGCGTTTGCTGATGCTCTGAGCCCTTCCTAAAGATCCTGTCGGGCTGCCTTAGACACCTGGGGCCAGGCATTCCTTCCAAGCTGGGCCACTTTGGCTGGGCTGGGGGCAGTCCCAGGGCAGAAGGCAGTGTGTGCAAGGGCCCTGGGTGGCAGGCTGCAGCAGGGTCTCTGTGCCATGGAACGGAACCCGGTGACCAAGGGCCCTTTGTGACACGTGGGAAATAGAAGCTTGCCCGGCTGCTGGGAATGCACAACGGGGCACAACGGGACAGAGCGGTGCCGTGAGGAGCCCCCGCACAGCGCACTCGTTCCTCTCTGACCCGGAGCCTTTCCAAGGCGTTCTTCCCGCAGCTGAGCTCGAGGCCAGACCACAGGACTTGGTGACCTGTGGCCTTGCAAGGCTTCCCCTCTGCGGGTATCCTCACAAATCCAGTCATTGTCATGGAGCAGAGACCTCTGAAAGCGCCCAAGGTGGCCTGGGGGAAAGAGGAGGAAGAAGGCCCTGGAGCTGCCCCAGCACATGAAACCAAAGCGGTGGTGCCGTTTGAGCTGCCGCAGGAGGGTGAGTGGCAGAGCTGGGCCCCAGGGCCGGTGCCCGCAGCCAACTTGGCGCCATTCCATCCCATCCCATCCCATTTTATCCCATCCCACCCAATCCCATCCCATTCCCACGGACAGGACGGGAGAGGGGCTGGGCAGACACCCCACGGGGACCGTGCTCCATCCCCTGGTGCATCCCGGGGCTGTCCCTGCCTGGGCAGCGCAGGGCTGGGCTGTGTTCTCCGGCCTCTCCCGCAGCCCCTCAGCTCTGGCTGCGCTCGCTCTTTGCCAGGTGCAGCCCTGCAGCGCACGCAGGAGCAGGACCCCGCCCGTGGCCTCTTCCGCAGCACAGCCCAGGTACCTGCAGCCATCCCCACCTGGGTTGGGCCTGCTGGCACCGTGCTTGGAGCATTCCCTGCAACATCCCTGGCTTCTTGCCCTTCTCCTACAGCTGGTTTGCAAATTCATCAAGAAAATTCGGGCGGAAGAGACCAGCACCATGGGCACTGGGCTCAGAGCATATTCGCACATCTTCAAAACCAAGACCAGTGCTGCCCTGCTGGATATGCTCGTAGAGGAGGGCTTTTCCAATCCTAAGCAAGTAAGCAGCCTGTGGCCAGGCTTTGATCCTCCCAGGAATTGCTTGGTCTCCCAAGCCACGCCTGCTGGTCACTGTAACTCTTTGAGGCCATGGCAGTGTGGTGGGAAGGGAAGCACTTCTGTGGGGAAGCTGGGGACATTCCGCCCTCCGGCAGCTTTCCAAGTCTCCCCGTGCCTTCTCCAGGTTCCTGCCCTGGTCAGGTACATCCACCAGTGGCTCCTGGCCAATCAGTTTGCTGAGCACAGGCTGAACAGGACCCTGCTGGATCTCAGCGAAGCACAGCCCGCTGACGTAGTCATGACGCTCCTGCGTGTGGCCCCGTCCTGTGACAGGTATGGGGCCCACCTGCCCAGCGGGCTCAGGGCTCGCCAGCCCATCAGCCTGTAGAGCCTGGCCCAGGTGTGTGACCAACAGAGAGTTCCAGGGCCCTCTGGCTGCTCCCTTGGCCAGCCCTGGCACGTCAGCCCCCGAGCCTGCTGCGGTGCTCCCTCGCTGCCCCTCAGGGGCCTGTCCCCAGCGACCTGGGCTGCCTGTGTGCTGCTGGCGAGTGGCAATGGGCACAGGCAGAGCTGGCAGCCAGCTCAGGTCCCCACTGCTGCCCAGGCCACGGTGCTGTGTCTGAGACCCTCCTGAGACAGAGCTCTAACCCGACAGAGCTGCTTTGACCATGTGGAAGAGCATCATGTGCTCGCCCAGGACTGCAGAGCCAGTGTCGCAGACATTTCTTCATAGAAATCCTTTCTTTGGGATTTCTCCTTTTTCTGGGAAGCAAAGGGCCCCAGAAGAAGAATGTAAACAATTGTTATCAGCTGTTGTGAAATGTAGCAGGTGTCCCTGTGATTGGCTCATCTTCCTTGTGTACCATTAAAGGCCAATCACAGGAGCAGCTCAGGGACAGATTCCCTGGGCAAAGAACTTTGTTATTCTTTCTTTCTATTCTATTCTTAGCATAGCTGCTCTCTGCAACCTCTCTTTTTCTTCCTTTTAGTATAGTTATAATGTATTATATATCCTATATCAATAAATCAGCCTTCTGATCAAGAAACAAGATTCTCGTCCTTCTCTCACCACAGTGACCGTCTAAGGTCACTGTAATATCTGGTGACCCCTCGTGTCAGGGCAAAAATTAATTTGATAAAGACCAGAGGAGCAAAATTGCTGCACTGGGTAAAATCCTGTATGTGTAGCATGTGATGGTTGCTTTGAAGTGACCACAGAAGTGGATCGAGCCAGGAGTTGCAGAACTGAAGATCCTGATTTGGACAGAGTTCACAGCCAAGGCTGACCACAAAGAGAACCTTCTTCTGGAACACCTTCAGGAAGATGTTCGCAGAGCTGGCCAGAGCAAGCTGGACATTTTCACAAGGTAATTTTGTCTTTTCCCTTCCTGATGACCCAGCCCTTCGTAGTTTGTGGCGGTTGGTATGGCGGACACATGCCTTGGAAGAAGAGGTTCAGTTCTCCCCTTCAGAGGAGAAACTTATTGCCCTCTGGCAAAAATGGTGTAGAGAAGATGGGATTTTTCTGTCAGCAACAGATCTCTATGAGTTCTTTCGATGGGCAAAGCTTTTTCGGTTCTTTACTGATGTCCTGTACGCCTTGGATGTTTTTGTCTGGGAGTGCATGAACTCCATTTTTCAGTTTGTCTGGGGCCAGGAACGTGTTTTGCCTTTTATCTACCCAGCATTTCTAAAGCTCTTCCCAGTTTTGAAACGGAGAGCAGCTATTTTTCAATGGATTTCTAACTGTTATGGACAGGCTCCGTTTCCACCGTCCCCGGTGGGAGAAGACCCGGCGGGGGATGAGTGGGGGCTTCCCAGCCCCCTGTCCTCAGCGGGAGAAGACCCGGCGGGGGATGAGTGGGGGCTGCCCGGCCCCCCCTGCTTCGCGGCGGGGGGGGGCGAAACTGCGCCGAGCGAAGAAGTTTTTTTTACTCTTTCTCCGGAGCCTGCGCAGACGGAACCTTCTCCCCCCCCTCCTTCTCTCTCTCCGGGGGGATGGGAATGGGCGGTCCCGCTCGAACCAGTGCCGTTGGTACCGCCCCTGCCAGCGCTGCGTCCGCCTTCAAGACCCGCCTCACCGGAGCGGCCGCCACTCCAGGCGATCCCGTCTCCGCCTCTCCAGGCAGTCCCGCCCCTGCCAGCGCCTGCGTCTGAGAATGCAGAAGAGGCACTTCCTGTGGCTGCTGAGTTGCTAAGCGACGACGACGCGTCTCCAGCTTCCGGCTCAGCGGAGGAGTTGTTCTCTCCGGCCCCTCCGGCCCCTCTGCCGCTTCCATCGGCTTCCTCGCCACCTCAAGCCGAGACGGTCCCTGTTCAGGATGGTGCTGGAGACGGCGCCGAACCTGCGGGACCCTCGGAAAAGCCCGCGGCCGCTCCTACATCCAGCGAGATTTCCTCCCCGGTTCCGGCTCCCCCCCCGCTGCCTGCACAGGCTGCCCCAGCAGTCCTGCCGTTGTCGGAGGCTGTGTCCTCCGTGTCGGCGTCAGAGACTGCCCTGGCACCGGCGGCTTGTTCGAGCTCGGACCATCCCGGACCGGTTGCTGTAGCAGGGGCCCCGGCGGCTGGCCTCCCCTTCCGTGGAGCGGGGGCTGCCCGCCAGCTGACTGGGGGGACAGCCCGTCTCCCTGCTTTTAAGATCAGCATTCTCGGCGGGTTCGGGGGTGGTTTTTCGGGGATTGTCCCATGGAGGCTGCCATCTCTGCCGCCTCTCTTGCGCCCTAGTGGCGGGGGGCAAGTGCATCCCGAGAGCTCTGCCTCTGATCTCCAACCCGGAGGGGGTGGGGATGATGCCATGGGGCGGATGAGACACAAACCCAATGCATTGCAGGGGAAGAGGGCACAGATGGAGGAGACCATAGCTGGTTTGCTGTGGGGAACAAACATGTCCAGACCCCAGGTGAGATTTCTGGGGAAGGCTTCTATTTCCCTGCTGCTGGCATGCCTCAGTGGTTTTGGGAAAAGAAAGCGTGTCCCCACTTGTGCTGCCATTGTACTGGCAGCAGGGTGCAGGCCTGTGGGAATGCAGAGCCTGCCTCATGGGTTTGGCCTGGGCCGTTGGGCTCAGGAAGTTTTTGGGCCAGGGCCAGCATTTGGCCTCTTGGTGTTACTGGGGGTTGAGGTTTCTCCTACCGGTCCTGGTCCCCCTTTGTGGGCCAGTTTTGGGGTTCCTGGTCCATCATGGGCCAGGGTCCCCAGGGCCTTTTCTTCTCTGGCACTGCTCTGCTCTGCTGCTGCTCTTTTCATTTTCGATCAAAAAAAAAAAAAAAAAAAATTAAATAAAAAAGATTGAAAACAGTGGGCAGCAGCTCTGAAGCACTGAAGCATTGAAGGGCCAGAAAAGGACATTCTAAAGTTGTTCAAATTGTTTGAAATTGTTTGAAATAGTTGTAAGATTGTCAATATGTTTTTGATAACTGTTGATGGGACTTTTGCAGCAAGTCTGTTTTCAGGACCGAAAAGGACTCTAAGATATCCAAGAGAAACAACTTCAGCTCTTGGACTGTTCCTGAAACCCAGCTGCTTGGACTTGAATTCTCTTTGCATTGTTTTTTGCATTTTTTTAGATTGTAGGATTGTTTTAGTGATTTATTAGTATTGTATATTTTACAGTTGAAGAAATCTCCTGTTCATTTCACATCAGCATTTTTCTTTTAATTTATACAATTTAGAAAGGTGAGATGTCGCAGACATTTCTTCATAGAAATCCTTTCTTTGGGATTTCTCCTTCTTCTGGGAAGCAAAGGGCCCCAGAAGAAGAATGTAAACAATTGTTATCAGCTGTTGTGAAATGTAGCAGGTGTCCCTGTGATTGGCTCATCTTCCTTGTGTACCATTAAAGGCCAATCACAGGAGCAGCTCAGGGACAGATTCCCTGGGCAAAGAACTTTGTTATTCTTTCTTTCTATTCTATTCTTAGCATAGCTGCTCTCTGCAACCTCTCTTTTTCTTCCTTTTAGTATAGTTATAATGTATTATATATCCTATATCAATAAATCAGCCTTCTGATCAAGAAACAAGATTCTCGTCATTCTCTCACCACAGTGACCGTCTAAGGTCGCTGTAATAAGCCAGCACTGCTGATACTCCTGGATGTGCTGGGGAGCTGGCCAGAGCACAGCATGTGCACCTCGGATGGGGACAAAACGGGTGTCTTTGTCCTGGCTGTGAGTTTCTGTAACTGGCCTTTGCTGTCCCCAAGGCTGCCTCTCCAGCAGCTCTCCATCCTCCTTCCCCCACTGCATCTCCCTGCCTCAGGCGCTGGGTTGAAACCCGGCCCAGGGGCAGCTTCAGCCCCACCAGGCCCCGTGCTCCCCCTGCGTCTCTCTGAGCCTCTCCCTCCCCTGCTTGGGCCCTGCCACACGCACACCTCGGCACTGAGCCCTGTCTCGGGGGGCTTTGTCCTTTGCAGGCAACTGTGGTGATCTGGAAGATCCTCCAGATGCCCTGCGTCCCACATATGGTGACGGTGTATTTGCCCCGCCTCTTTCTGCATCTGCTCTCCCAAGTGCTCTTCAGCACTCAGGATACACCAGAGGAGGTCAATGCATTCTGGAAGGGATGCCAGGAGGAATACGGCCTTGCCACCAGCCCCAACAGGTGCTCCATCCCACTCCTCCTTTCCCTGCTACGTCCCCGGGCAGGAGCCAGTGTTCACAGCGTGACCTGGGCTTTGCTGTGCACGCAGGTTTGCAGTGCAGACCCTGAAGTCCCTGCTCTGCCGAATGCAGCACGAGGATGTGGTGGTGGCAATGGAACGCAGCTGTGGCTGGGACACGCTGCTGTGTGCTGACACCCACCACTGTGCCGTGGGTCTGCTGGCCAGGTGAGACCCCCTTCTCCCCACTACCTCTGACAGTTGTGCTCTGTGCCTAGGGAGTTCCACACAGTCCCCGAGGTCGTGGCCCAGAAGGCCTTGTCACCGAGGGATGGCCAAGCAGACTGGAAAAGGCTGGGAGAGGAGGGTGCCCACCAGGAGCTGCCTCCCAAATAGCCCAGGGCCGCTTGCAGGATGCTGGGGAAAGACCAGACCTCTGTGTGTCAGTCCTGGCAGAGGTTTGTCCCCCTGGCCCACAGTCTTGGTTCCTTTTTCTCCTGCCAGGGAGATGTGCTGTGTCTCCATGCCCTTGTGTTCCCGGATCGCTCGCTACCTGCTCCGGCTGCTCAGCACACAGGAGCCACGCTGGGAGCTGCCCGCCCTGGCGTTCCTTGCGGAGGTGAGCCTGACGGCCAGCGCTGCCTGGCTGAGCCGCCTCCCAGCTCTCTGCCCTCTCGTCGCCGCAGCTGCCTGGCACGGTGCCCGCGCCCTGTGCTGCTGCCTGGGCCCGGCCCCGTGCGTCTACGGGCTCCTGCCAGCCGGCTCCCTGTCACTGCCCTGTGCCTTTCAGGTCCTCGAGTGCCTGCACTTGAGTGAACGTGGTGCTGACAGAGTCCTGCAAATTTTGTCAAGGCAGCTGCAGAGCGAGTGCAGGGAGGGGCGTCGCCTGGCGCTCAGGGCCCTTCTTGAGCTCACTGAGGAGCCCTCAATGGTGAGAAGGGGGCAGCGGCTGAGGCTGAGCTGGGCAATGCGGTCGCTTGCGCTTGGCAGGGCTTTGAGTGCTGGGGCAGCTGCTCCCAGCTCTCCTGCCTCCCACTTCAGCTGCCCCAGTGCTTTGGGACAGGCCTTTGGCCTCTGGGCCCTGCGGCAGCAGGACGGCGTTTCACAAACTTGTGTTCTGCACAGACCAAAAAAATGTGGAGCCTGACTGAAAGTCTTGTGGACTTCCTGTGGGATGCAGATGGAGAGATAGTTTTCGTGACAGTCATGCTACTCAGCTTTATCATCCTGGACAATGACATGCTGATGCCCGGCCCCATCACACTGCAGCTGCTTGAGGCGCTCCTGCCACTCTTTGACCACGTAAGGCTCACTGCTCCCAGCCACCGCCACTGGGTGCTGTCCGGACACTTTGTGCCCTGTGAATTTGCAGGCCTGTGCCAGGCTGAGCCCCGTGCAGCCCATGCTGAGGTCTTTTTTTTCTTCCTTCCATACAGAACAATTGGCAGGTTCAGCTCATCTCCATACTGCTCTTCCGAACGTTGGTGACTCTTCCACAGGAAAAGGAAAACAAGGCCCTGAAGACACCCCTGCGCCAGAGCCTGCTGCCCCTCGTCCTCCACTGCCATGATGAGAAGCAGCTTGTGGCACAGGTGAGGACTCGTGGGCTGCTGCTGTCCCCCTGGCAGGGGGCTCGGCTGCCTCCTGCCCTGGCACCTGCTGGGCTGCAGCCTCCTCCAGGCCTTGGCACAGGGACGCACCCGGGTGCTGCGCCCTGGGCTGTGGGGCCATCTCTGTGTCTGCTGCTCTCCAGGCTTCTCAGGAAACCCTGCTTTGTGTGGCCGAGTTCCTGAAGAGGCCAGATCTTGAAAGACTGGTGAAGAACCAGAATCTGTGGAAGTTCAGCAAGTGCCTGGTAAGGACAGCCTGCAAGCCCCAGCCTCAGCCCGGAGAAGCTCCCTGAGCGCGGCGCTCAGTGTGCGGGGCAGGCAGCTGTGGCCCTGCCCGCTGCTGCAGCCAGAGGCCGCGCGGGCTCTGCTCCCGCACGCCGGGGGAGCCCCGGCCCGGCGGGGCTGCGGGGCGGGGCGGCACGGCGGCTCCCCGGGCAGCAGCCGGCCCTCTGCCAACTCCCCTCGGGAGCCCGGCGCCGGCGGCTGCCGGCCGCGCCTCAGGGCTGTGCGGGCAGGGGAGGCCGGGGCTGAGCCCGCGCCAACCCTTCCCTCCTGCCGCTCTCTGCAGCTGGCAGAGGACAAGAGCCGAGCGGCCGAGCACCTGCGCCGGGCCCTGCCCTACGTGCAGAGCCCACAGGAGCCCCTGCGAGCGGCGGCCATCAGGTTCATGGGTGAGCCACGAGCCCGCGCTCCCTCCCCGGCCCGCCGCAGCTCGGCCCCAGCCCGGCCTGCTGCCCCGGCAGCGCCGGACGGGCCCGGCGCCGTGGAGCCCCGCCTGGCCCGGGCATTGCTGCTGCCGCCCTCTGGCAGCCGTGCCCTGGAGCGGCAGCGTGCGGCAAGGGCCGGGCAGAGCCCTGCCGGGCCAGCAGCCCGTGTGGCCACAGCGCCGGCAGAGCCGCTGGCAGGGAGCTGTGCCGCCGGCGCCGTGACAGGCTCTGTGTTCACAGGCATGGCCGCGCGGCACCTGAGGGGGAAGAAGGAAGAGCTCCGGCTCATCTGCACTGGTGAGTGAGGGCAGCGGGCTGGCAGCGGGGGCTGCCGGGGCAGCTGCAAGCCCTGCCCTGGCTGTGGAGGGCTCTGCTCCCTGTGCAGACCAGGGCCAGCGTGAGCAGAGCACACAGAGATTTCAGGGCCACCTGGGCGATTCGTGGCCAGCAGCTTCGGGCTGCTCCCGTTGGTCCCTGCTCCCTCCTGGCCATAGCTAGAGCTGGCTGGGATGGCCCTGGCCGGGGGCTCTCCTCGGCTACCCGCAGATCCAGGATTTGACCGTGGCTCTGTTCCTTTCTCTTTCAGCCCTTGAACACCTGACAGAAGACACCAGCAGTGCCGTGTCGGACCTGGCACGTCAAACATTGTATGTCCTCCAGGCCCTGCAGAGGGAGCAATATTCTGTCTTCCAGAGGGTGCAAGAACATCTCTGCTGGGCATGGAGGACACGGCCTCGTCTGTCACCGCTTGGCTGGCTGCGCTGCTGGAGCTCTGCAGAGAGCTGATGCCTCTTTCTGCTGAGGCCACCCGAGTCAGCGGGAATTTTCCTTTTCTTTCAGATTGTTCTTTTCTTTTTTTGTTTCTTCATTAGTATATGAATATAGAGTGTGTTGCAATACACAGACTCCCAGGAGCTTTCTTTTGCTGCGCAGGGTCTGCAGGGCATAGGGGAAGAGGGGGAAAAGGGTACCCTGGCTCAGCAACGTGCCCAGGTGTGCAGTGTTGCAGGGGAAATGGCCAGAAGCCCCTTGGCCTGTGGTGGTTCTGCAGAAGCCCTTGTGCTGGTGACAGAGCGGCTGGGCAGGGGCCGGGGCTGCGGGGACCCCTGTGAGAGCGGTGCCCAAAGATGGCCACAAGCCCTGTGCCAGGCAGGAAGCGCCATCCGTGTCCTCCTGCCCGTGTGCTGCTGGCTGCCTTGCTGAGGGCTCCCAGTTGCCCCTGGACGGGGCTGCTGTGGGGCTGCGGCGCTGCTGCCGGGCAGCTTGGCCGGGCTGGGGCAGAGCCTGAGGGGCTGGGGCGCTGGCAAGCCCTGAGCAATGGGCTGTCAGAGGCCACAAGCCGCCCCCCGGCAGCTGCCCGCCTCGTTTCTGCCAGAGCTGACTTGCCAGAGGGACCCTGGGCACTGTGGAACTAACAGCATCGGTGTTGTTGGAAACCCAAATGCAGGGAAATCTCAGACCTTTGGTCTTGTCAGCAAAGCTTAGAATTAAACACAGGATTTGATCGGAGACCCTAGAAAGGGCTTGCAAAGTTAGGTGCTAGAAGCGAGAATGTGAATTTCTAGTTTATTATAGCAGAGACACGGGGAGCAATGTTGAAGTGGAGGAAAGTTTAGAGCTTTAGTGCTGAAGATCTAGAAAAAATAGAAGTAGTTACAATGGTAAACAAGAAGCTTAGGATGCAGTGCTGTGAGTTTGTGTGGCATAACATGATTGGCTAAGGAAGCTTACACTGTAGCATGAGTCCCTAAGACGAAATATTGAAGGATTGGCTGCCAACCATAAATATTCTTGTTGGCAGTGTCTTCTTGGCCAAGAAATCCTTCAAAGCTCTTGTAACTACAAGTCTTGCGGGCCTCGTGAGCCATGCAGTCCAGATGTGAGCCAAACTCACCCTTCCTGTCTATGTAGAAGAGAAGAAAAAGCAATGGCATCATCTAAAAAACTCGGAGGTCTGCTCTCTAGCTCATTCCAAACTCCCTGAAATCCCCCAAAGTGGGATTTAGCTACCAAGAGATGACAAGGATTCTTAGTGCTGGCTCTTTGACTCCACAGCAGCTGCTTTAGAATCTTTCACATAAGCCTGTGTAGTCTTGTGCCAGAAATGTATCATTTGAAGAAACTTTCCCAAGTGACTTGCATGGAGGTTTGTTTGAAGGGTATTTGAGGGGAAAGGCTCCCAGCAGAGGTCTGAGCTTCGGCCTAGCTGTGTCCCCTGCTGATTGTGAAGTGTGCCATCAGCTGCAGGGCTTTCTGGGCTAAAAATATCATCAAGTCCCTTGGACTTGCTCTTTTAGGCCTCTAAGAGCTGGACCCAATTTCGGGGCACGTTTGGAGACCTCATCTGTGGGTGGACGGACCACCTAGGATTTTCCCAATTGCTGGGAATGGTTCTCCAGGTCCTTGGTGTAAAACGGGGCTCCCCAGCAACTGCACATCTGCAAGATGATAAACAATTGTCTTGGTTTGAAGAGAGACGTGTCTGCTAATGAAGGCAGAAGGCTGCTCTGAAATGGAAAATGTAAATCCCCTCCCTTCAAATGCTTCTCATTTAGAAATTCAAATGCTCTCAGGGAAAGATATGGGGACAGGACTGAGCGTGCAGAGCCGGGCAGCGTTTGCTGATGCTCTGAGCCCTTCCTTTAAGATCCTGTCGGGCTGCCTTAGACACCTGGGGCCAGGCATTCCTTCCAAGCTGGGCCACTTTGGCTGGGCTGGGGGCAGTCCCAGGGCAGAAGGCAGTGTGTGCAAGGGCCCTGGGTGGCAGGCTGCAGCAGGGTCTCTGTGCCATGGAACGGAACCCGGTGACCAAGGGCCCTTTGTGACACGTGGGAAATAGAAGCTTGCCCGGCTGCTGGGAACGCACAACGGGGCACAACGGGACAGAGCGGTGCCGTGAGGAGCCCCCGCACAGCGCACTCGTTCCTCTCTGACCCGGAGCCTTTCCAAGGCGTTCTTCCCGCAGCTGAGCTCGAGGCCAGACCACAGGACTTGGTGACCTGTGGCCTTGCAAGGCTTCCCCTCTGCGGGTATCCTCACAAATCCAGTCATTGTCATGGAGCAGAGACCTCTGAAAGTGCCCAAGGTGGCCTGGAGGAAAGAGGAGGAAGAAGGCCCTGGAGCTGCCCCAGCACATGAAACCAAAGCGGTGGTGCCGTTTGAGCTGCCGCAGGAGGGTGAGTGGCAGAGCTGAGCCACAGGGCCGGTGCCCGCAGCCAACTTGGCGCCATTCCATCCCATCCCATCCCATCCCATCCCATCCCATCCCATCCCATCCCATCCCATCCCATTTTATCCCATCCCACCCAATCCCATCCCATTCCCACGGACAGGACGGAAGAGGGGCTGGGCAGACACCCCACGGGGACCGTGCTCCATCCCCTGGGGCATCGCGGGGCTGTCCCTGCCTGGGCAGCGCAGGGCTGGGCTGTGTTCTCCGGCCTCTCCCGCAGCCCCTCAGCTCTGGCTGCGCTCGCTCTTTGCCAGGTGCAGCCCTGCAGCGCACGCAGGAGCAGGACCCCGCCCGTGGCCTCTTCCGCAGCACAGCCCAGGTACCTGCAGCCATCCCCACCTGGGTTGGGCCTGCTGGCACCGCGCTTGGAGCATTCCCTGCAACATCCCTGGCTTCTTGCCCTTCTCCTACAGCTGGTTTGCAAATTCATCAAGAAAATTCGGGCGGAAGAGACCAGCACCATGGGCACTGGGCTCAGAGCATATTCGCACATCTTCAAAACCAAGACCAGTGCTGCCCTGCTGGATATGCTCGTAGAGGAGGGCTTTTCCAATCCTAAGCAAGTAAGCAGCCTGTGGCCAGGCTTTGATCCTCCCAGGAATTGCTTGGTCTCCCAAGCCACGCCTGCTGGTCACTGTAACTCTTTGAGGCCATGGCAGTGTGGTGGGAAGGGAAGCACTTCTGTGGGGAAGCTGGGGACATTCCTCCCTCCGGCAGCTTTCCAAGTCTCCTCGTGCCTTCTCCAGGTTCCTGCCCTGGTCAGGTACATCCACCAGTGGCTCCTGGCCAATCAGTTTGCTGAGCACAGGCTGAACAGGACCCTGCTGGATCTCAGCGAAGCACAGCCCGCTGACGTAGTCATGACGCTCCTGCGTGTGGCCCCGTCCTGTGACAGGTATGGGGCCAACCTGCCCACAGGGCTCAGGGCTCGCCAGCCCATCAGCCTGTAGAGCCTGGCCCAGGTGTGTGACCAACAGAGAGTTCCAGGGCCCTCTGGCTGCTCCCTTGGCCAGCCCCGGCACGTCAGCCCCCGAGCCTGCTGCGGTGCTCCCTCGCTGCCCCTCAGGGGCCTGTCCCCAGCGACCTGGGCTGCCTGTGTGCTGCTGGCGAGTGGCAATGGGCACAGGCAGAGCTGGCAGCCAGCTCAGGTCCCCACTGCTGCCCAGGCCACGGTGCTGTGTCTGAGACCCTCCTGAGACAGAGCTCTAACCCGACAGAGCTGCTTTGACCATGTGGAAGAGCATCATGTGCTCGCCCAGGACTGCAGAGCCAGCGCTGCTGATACTCTTGGATGTGCTGGGGAGCTGGCAGAGCACAGAGCACAGCATGTGCACCTCGGATGGGGACAAAACGGGTGTCTTTGTCCTGGCTGTGAGTTTCTGTAACTGGCCTTTGCTGTCCCCAAGGCTGCCTCTCCAGCAGCTCTCCATCCTCCTTCCCCCACTGCATCTCCCTGCCTCAGGCGCTGGGTTGAAACCCGGCCCAGGGGCAGCTTCAGCCCCACCAGGCCCCGTGCTCCCCCTGCGTCTGTCTGAGCCTCTCCCTCCCCTGCTTGGGCCCTGCCACACGCACACCTCGGCACTGAGCCCTGTCTCGGGGGGCTTTGTCCTTTGCAGGCAACTGTGGTGATCTGGAAGATCCTCCAGATGCCCTGCGTCCCACATATGGTGACGGTGTATTTGCCCCGCCTCTTTCTGCATCTGCTCTCCCAAGTGCTCTTCAGCACTCAGGATACACCAGAGGAGGTCAATGCATTCTGGAAGGGATGCCAGGAGGAATACGGCCTTGCCACCAGCCCCAACAGGTGCTCCATCCCACTCCTCCTTTCCCTGCTACGTCCCCGGGCAGGAGCCAGTGTTCACAGCGTGACCTGGGCTTTGCTGTGCACGCAGGTTTGCAGTGCAGACCCTGAAGTCCCTGCTCTGCCGAATGCAGCACGAGGATGTGGTGGTGGCAATGGAACGCAGCTGTGGCTGGGACACGCTGCTGTGTGCTGACACCCACCACTGTGCCGTGGGTCTGCTGGCCAGGTGAGACCCCCTTCTCCCCACTACCTCTGACAGTTGTGCTCTGTGCCTAGGGAGTTCCACACAGTCCCCGAGGTCGTGGCCCAGAAGGCCTTGTCACCGAGGGATGGCCAAGCAGACTGGAAAAGGCTGGGAGAGGAGGGTGCCCACCAGGAGCTGCCTCCCAAATAGCCCAGGGCCGCTTGCAGGATGCTGGGGAAAGACCAGACCTCTGTGTGTCAGTCCTGGCAGAGGTTTGTCCCCCTGGCCCACAGTCTTGGTTCCTTTTTCTCCTGCCAGGGAGATGTGCTGTGTCTCCATGCCCTTGTGTTCCCGGATCGCTCGCTACCTGCTCCGGCTGCTCAGCACACAGGAGCCACGCTGGGAGCTGCCCGCCCTGGCGTTCCTTGCGGAGGTGAGCCTGACGGCCAGCGCTGCCTGGCTGAGCCGCCTCCCAGCTCTCTGCCCTCTCGTCGCCGCAGCTGCCTGGCACGGTGCCCGCGCCCTGTGCTGCTGCCTGGGCCCGGCCCCGTGCGTCTACGGGCTCCTGCCAGCCGGCTCCCTGTCACTGCCCTGTGCCTTTCAGGTCCTCGAGTGCCTGCACTTGAGTGAACGTGGTGCTGACAGAGTCCTGCAAATTTTGTCAAGGCAGCTGCAGAGCGAGTGCAGGGAGGGGCGTCGCCTGGCGCTCAGGGCCCTTCTTGAGCTCACTGAGGAGCCCTCAATGGTGAGAAGGGGGCAGCGGCTGAGGCTGAGCTGGGCAATGCGGTCGCTTGCGCTTGGCAGGGCTTTGAGTGCTGGGGCAGCTGCTCCCAGCTCTCCTGCCTCCCACTTCAGCTGCCCCAGTGCTTTGGGACAGGCCTTTGGCCTCTGGGCCCTGCGGCAGCAGGACGGCGTTTCACAAACTTGTGTTCTGCACAGACCAAAAAAATGTGGAGCCTGACTGAAAGTCTTGTGGACTTCCTGTGGGATGCAGATGGAGAGATAGTTTTCGTGACAGTCATGCTACTCAGCTTTATCATCCTGGACAATGACATGCTGATGCCCGGCCCCATCACACTGCAGCTGCTTGAGGCGCTCCTGCCACTCTTTGACCACGTAAGGCTCACTGCTCCCAGCCACCGCCACTGGGTGCTGTCCGGACACTTTGTGCCCTGTGAATTTGCAGGCCTGTGCCAGGCTGAGCCCCGTGCAGCCCATGCTGAGGTCTTTTTTTTCTTCCTTCCATACAGAACAATTGGCAGGTTCAGCTCATCTCCATACTGCTCTTCCGAACGTTGGTGACTCTTCCACAGGAAAAGGAAAACAAGGCCCTGAAGACACCCCTGCGCCAGAGCCTGCTGCCCCTCGTCCTCCACTGCCATGATGAGAAGCAGCTTGTGGCACAGGTGAGGACTCGTGGGCTGCTGCTGTCCCCCTGGCAGGGGGCTCGGCTGCCTCCTGCCCTGGCACCTGCTGGGCTGCAGCCTCCTCCAGGCCTTGGCACAGGGACGCACCCGGGTGCTGCGCCCTGGGCTGTGGGGCCATCTCTGTGTCTGCTGCTCTCCAGGCTTCTCAGGAAACCCTGCTTTGTGTGGCCGAGTTCCTGAAGAGGCCAGATCTTGAAAGACTGGTGAAGAACCAGAATCTGTGGAAGTTCAGCAAGTGCCTGGTAAGGACAGCCTGCAAGCCCCAGCCTCAGCCCGGAGAAGCTCCCTGAGCGCGGCGCTCAGTGTGCGGGGCAGGCAGCTGTGGCCCTGCCCGCTGCTGCAGCCAGAGGCCGCGCGGGCTCTGCTCCCGCACGCCGGGGGAGCCCCGGCCCGGCGGGGCTGCGGGGCGGGGCGGCACGGCGGCTCCCCGGGCAGCAGCCGGCCCTCTGCCAACTCCCCTCGGGAGCCCGGCGCCGGCGGCTGCCGGCCGCGCCTCAGGGCTGTGCGGGCAGGGGAGGCCGGGGCTGAGCCCGCGCCAACCCTTCCCTCCTGCCGCTCTCTGCAGCTGGCAGAGGACAAGAGCCGAGCGGCCGAGCACCTGCGCCGGGCCCTGCCCTACGTGCAGAGCCCACAGGAGCCCCTGCGAGCGGCGGCCATCAGGTTCATGGGTGAGCCACGAGCCCGCGCTCCCTCCCCGGCCCGCCGCAGCTCGGCCCCAGCCCGGCCTGCTGCCCCGGCAGCGCCGGACGGGCCCGGCGCCGTGGAGCCCCGCCTGGCCCGGGCATTGCTGCTGCCGCCCTCTGGCAGCCGTGCCCTGGAGCGGCAGCGTGCGGCAAGGGCCGGGCAGAGCCCTGCCGGGCCAGCAGCCCGTGTGGCCACAGCGCCGGCAGAGCCGCTGGCAGGGAGCTGTGCCGCCGGCGCCGTGACAGGCTCTGTGTTCACAGGCATGGCCGCGCGGCACCTGAGGGGGAAGAAGGAAGAGCTCCGGCTCATCTGCACTGGTGAGTGAGGGCAGCGGGCTGGCAGCGGGGGCTGCCGGGGCAGCTGCAAGCCCTGCCCTGGCTGTGGAGGGCTCTGCTCCCTGTGCAGACCAGGGCCAGCGTGAGCAGAGCACACAGAGATTTCAGGGCCACCTGGGCGATTCGTGGCCAGCAGCTTCGGGCTGCTCCCGTTGGTCCCTGCTCCCTCCTGGCCATAGCTAGAGCTGGCTGGGATGGCCCTGGCCGGGGGCTCTCCTCGGCTACCCGCAGATCCAGGATTTGACCGTGGCTCTGTTCCTTTCTCTTTCAGCCCTTGAACACCTGACAGAAGACACCAGCAGTGCCGTGTCGGACCTGGCACGTCAAACATTGTATGTCCTCCAGGCCCTGCAGAGGGAGCAATATTCTGTCTTCCAGAGGGTGCAAGAACATCTCTGCTGGGCATGGAGGACACGGCCTCGTCTGTCACCGCTTGGCTGGCTGCGCTGCTGGAGCTCTGCAGAGAGCTGATGCCTCTTTCTGCTGAGGCCACCCGAGTCAGCGGGAATTTTCCTTTTCTTTCAGATTGTTCTTTTCTTTTTTTGTTTCTTCATTAGTATATGAATATAGAGTGTGTTGCAATACACAGACTCCCAGGAGCTTTCTTTTGCTGCGCAGGGTCTGCAGGGCATAGGGGAAGAGGGGGAAAAGGGTACCCTGGCTCAGCAACGTGCCCAGGTGTGCAGTGTTGCAGGGGAAATGGCCAGAAGCCCCTTGGCCTGTGGTGGTTCTGCAGAAGCCCTTGTGCTGGTGACAGAGCGGCTGGGCAGGGGCCGGGGCTGCGGGGACCCCTGTGAGAGCGGTGCCCAAAGATGGCCACAAGCCCTGTGCCAGGCAGGAAGCGCCATCCGTGTCCTCCTGCCCGTGTGCTGCTGGCTGCCTTGCTGAGGGCTCCCAGTTGCCCCTGGACGGGGCTGCTGTGGGGCTGCGGCGCTGCTGCCGGGCAGCTTGGCCGGGCTGGGGCAGAGCCTGAGGGGCTGGGGCGCTGGCAAGCCCTGAGCAATGGGCTGTCAGAGGCCACAAGCCGCCCCCCGGCAGCTGCCCGCCTCGTTTCTGCCAGAGCTGACTTGCCAGAGGGACCCTGGGCACTGTGGAACTAACAGCATCGGTGTTGTTGGAAACCCAAATGCAGGGAAATCTCAGACCTTTGGTCTTGTCAGCAAAGCTTAGAATTAAACACAGGATTTGATCGGAGACCCTAGAAAGGGCTTGCAAAGTTAGGTGCTAGAAGCGAGAATGTGAATTTCTAGTTTATTATAGCAGAGACACGGGGAGCAATGTTGAAGTGGAGGAAAGTTTAGAGCTTTAGTGCTGAAGATCTAGAAAAAATAGAAGTAGTTACAATGGTAAACAAGAAGCTTAGGATGCAGTGCTGTGAGTTTGTGTGGCATAACATGATTGGCTAAGGAAGCTTACACTGTAGCATGAGTCCCTAAGACGAAATATTGAAGGATTGGCTGCCAACCATAAATATTCTTGTTGGCAGTGTCTTCTTGGCCAAGAAATCCTTCAAAGCTCTTGTAACTACAAGTCTTGCGGGCCTCGTGAGCCATGCAGTCCAGATGTGAGCCAAACTCACCCTTCCTGTCTATGTAGAAGAGAAGAAAAAGCAATGGCATCATCTAAAAAACTCGGAGGTCTGCTCTCTAGCTCATTCCAAACTCCCTGAAATCCCCCAAAGTGGGATTTAGCTACCAAGAGATGACAAGGATTCTTAGTGCTGGCTCTTTGACTCCACAGCAGCTGCTTTAGAATCTTTCACATAAGCCTGTGTAGTCTTGTGCCAGAAATGTATCATTTGAAGAAACTTTCCCAAGTGACTTGCATGGAGGTTTGTTTGAAGGGTATTTGAGGGGAAAGGCTCCCAGCAGAGGTCTGAGCTTCGGCCTAGCTGTGTCCCCTGCTGATTGTGAAGTGTGCCATCAGCTGCAGGGCTTTCTGGGCTAAAAATATCATCAAGTCCCTTGGACTTGCTCTTTTAGGCCTCTAAGAGCTGGACCCAATTTCGGGGCACGTTTGGAGACCTCATCTGTGGGTGGACGGACCACCTAGGATTTTCCCAATTGCTGGGAATGGTTCTCCAGGTCCTTGGTGTAAAGCGGGGCTCCCCAGCAACTGCACATCTGCAAGATGATAAACAATTGTCTTGGTTTGAAGAGAGACGTGTCTGCTAATGAAGGCAGAAGGCTGCTCTGAAATGGAAAATGTAAATCCCCTCCCTTCAAATGCTTCTCATTTAGAAATTCAAATGCTCTCAGGGAAAGATATGGGGACAGGACTGAGCGTGCAGAGCCGGGCAGCGTTTGCTGATGCTCTGAGCCCTTCCTTTAAGATCCTGTCGGGCTGCCTTAGACACCTGGGGCCAGGCATTCCTTCCAAGCTGGGCCACTTTGGCTGGGCTGGGGGCAGTCCCAGGGCAGAAGGCAGTGTGTGCAAGGGCCCTGGGTGGCAGGCTGCAGCAGGGTCTCTGTGCCATGGAACGGAACCCGGTGACCAAGGGCCCTTTGTGACACGTGGGAAATAGAAGCTTGCCCGGCTGCTGGGAACGCACAACGGGGCACAACGGGACAGAGCGGTGCCGTGAGGAGCCCCCGCACAGCGCACTCGTTCCTCTCTGACCCGGAGCCTTTCCAAGGCGTTCTTCCCGCAGCTGAGCTCGAGGCCAGACCACAGGACTTGGTGACCTGTGGCCTTGCAAGGCTTCCCCTCTGCGGGTATCCTCACAAATCCAGTCATTGTCATGGAGCAGAGACCTCTGAAAGTGCCCAAGGTGGCCTGGAGGAAAGAGGAGGAAGAAGGCCCTGGAGCTGCCCCAGCACATGAAACCAAAGCGGTGGTGCCGTTTGAGCTGCCGCAGGAGGGTGAGTGGCAGAGCTGAGCCACAGGGCCGGTGCCCGCAGCCAACTTGGCGCCATTCCATCCCATCCCATCCCATCCCATCCCATCCCATCCCATCCCATCCCATCCCATCCTATCCCATCCCATCCCATCCCATCCCATCCCATCCCATCCCATTTTATCCCATCCCACCCAATCCCATCCCATTCCCACGGACAGGACGGAAGAGGGGCTGGGCAGACACCCCACGGGGACCGTGCTCCATCCCCTGGGGCATCGCGGGGCTGTCCCTGCCTGGGCAGCGCAGGGCTGGGCTGTGTTCTCCGGCCTCTCCCGCAGCCCCTCAGCTCTGGCTGCGCTCGCTCTTTGCCAGGTGCAGCCCTGCAGCGCACGCAGGAGCAGGACCCCGCCCGTGGCCTCTTCCGCAGCACAGCCCAGGTACCTGCAGCCATCCCCACCTGGGTTGGGCCTGCTGGCACCGCGCTTGGAGCATTCCCTGCAACATCCCTGGCTTCTTGCCCTTCTCCTACAGCTGGTTTGCAAATTCATCAAGAAAATTCGGGCGGAAGAGACCAGCACCATGGGCACTGGGCTCAGAGCATATTCGCACATCTTCAAAACCAAGACCAGTGCTGCCCTGCTGGATATGCTCGTAGAGGAGGGCTTTTCCAATCCTAAGCAAGTAAGCAGCCTGTGGCCAGGCTTTGATCCTCCCAGGAATTGCTTGGTCTCCCAAGCCACGCCTGCTGGTCACTGTAACTCTTTGAGGCCATGGCAGTGTGGTGGGAAGGGAAGCACTTCTGTGGGGAAGCTGGGGACATTCCTCCCTCCGGCAGCTTTCCAAGTCTCCTCGTGCCTTCTCCAGGTTCCTGCCCTGGTCAGGTACATCCACCAGTGGCTCCTGGCCAATCAGTTTGCTGAGCACAGGCTGAACAGGACCCTGCTGGATCTCAGCGAAGCACAGCCCGCTGACGTAGTCATGACGCTCCTGCGTGTGGCCCCGTCCTGTGACAGGTATGGGGCCAACCTGCCCACAGGGCTCAGGGCTCGCCAGCCCATCAGCCTGTAGAGCCTGGCCCAGGTGTGTGACCAACAGAGAGTTCCAGGGCCCTCTGGCTGCTCCCTTGGCCAGCCCCGGCACGTCAGCCCCCGAGCCTGCTGCGGTGCTCCCTCGCTGCCCCTCAGGGGCCTGTCCCCAGCGACCTGGGCTGCCTGTGTGCTGCTGGCGAGTGGCAATGGGCACAGGCAGAGCTGGCAGCCAGCTCAGGTCCCCACTGCTGCCCAGGCCACGGTGCTGTGTCTGAGACCCTCCTGAGACAGAGCTCTAACCCGACAGAGCTGCTTTGACCATGTGGAAGAGCATCATGTGCTCGCCCAGGACTGCAGAGCCAGCGCTGCTGATACTCTTGGATGTGCTGGGGAGCTGGCAGAGCACAGAGCACAGCATGTGCACCTCGGATGGGGACAAAACGGGTGTCTTTGTCCTGGCTGTGAGTTTCTGTAACTGGCCTTTGCTGTCCCCAAGGCTGCCTCTCCAGCAGCTCTCCATCCTCCTTCCCCCACTGCATCTCCCTGCCTCAGGCGCTGGGTTGAAACCCGGCCCAGGGGCAGCTTCAGCCCCACCAGGCCCCGTGCTCCCCCTGCGTCTGTCTGAGCCTCTCCCTCCCCTGCTTGGGCCCTGCCACACGCACACCTCGGCACTGAGCCCTGTCTCGGGGGGCTTTGTCCTTTGCAGGCAACTGTGGTGATCTGGAAGATCCTCCAGATGCCCTGCGTCCCACATATGGTGACGGTGTATTTGCCCCGCCTCTTTCTGCATCTGCTCTCCCAAGTGCTCTTCAGCACTCAGGATACACCAGAGGAGGTCAATGCATTCTGGAAGGGATGCCAGGAGGAATACGGCCTTGCCACCAGCCCCAACAGGTGCTCCATCCCACTCCTCCTTTCCCTGCTACGTCCCCGGGCAGGAGCCAGTGTTCACAGCGTGACCTGGGCTTTGCTGTGCACGCAGGTTTGCAGTGCAGACCCTGAAGTCCCTGCTCTGCCGAATGCAGCACGAGGATGTGGTGGTGGCAATGGAACGCAGCTGTGGCTGGGACACGCTGCTGTGTGCTGACACCCACCACTGTGCCGTGGGTCTGCTGGCCAGGTGAGACCCCCTTCTCCCCACTACCTCTGACAGTTGTGCTCTGTGCCTAGGGAGTTCCACACAGTCCCCGAGGTCGTGGCCCAGAAGGCCTTGTCACCGAGGGATGGCCAAGCAGACTGGAAAAGGCTGGGAGAGGAGGGTGCCCACCAGGAGCTGCCTCCCAAATAGCCCAGGGCCGCTTGCAGGATGCTGGGGAAAGACCAGACCTCTGTGTGTCAGTCCTGGCAGAGGTTTGTCCCCCTGGCCCACAGTCTTGGTTCCTTTTTCTCCTGCCAGGGAGATGTGCTGTGTCTCCATGCCCTTGTGTTCCCGGATCGCTCGCTACCTGCTCCGGCTGCTCAGCACACAGGAGCCACGCTGGGAGCTGCCCGCCCTGGCGTTCCTTGCGGAGGTGAGCCTGACGGCCAGCGCTGCCTGGCTGAGCCGCCTCCCAGCTCTCTGCCCTCTCGTCGCCGCAGCTGCCTGGCACGGTGCCCGCGCCCTGTGCTGCTGCCTGGGCCCGGCCCCGTGCGTCTACGGGCTCCTGCCAGCCGGCTCCCTGTCACTGCCCTGTGCCTTTCAGGTCCTCGAGTGCCTGCACTTGAGTGAACGTGGTGCTGACAGAGTCCTGCAAATTTTGTCAAGGCAGCTGCAGAGCGAGTGCAGGGAGGGGCGTCGCCTGGCGCTCAGGGCCCTTCTTGAGCTCACTGAGGAGCCCTCAATGGTGAGAAGGGGGCAGCGGCTGAGGCTGAGCTGGGCAATGCGGTCGCTTGCGCTTGGCAGGGCTTTGAGTGCTGGGGCAGCTGCTCCCAGCTCTCCTGCCTCCCACTTCAGCTGCCCCAGTGCTTTGGGACAGGCCTTTGGCCTCTGGGCCCTGCGGCAGCAGGACGGCGTTTCACAAACTTGTGTTCTGCACAGACCAAAAAAATGTGGAGCCTGACTGAAAGTCTTGTGGACTTCCTGTGGGATGCAGATGGAGAGATAGTTTTCGTGACAGTCATGCTACTCAGCTTTATCATCCTGGACAATGACATGCTGATGCCCGGCCCCATCACACTGCAGCTGCTTGAGGCGCTCCTGCCACTCTTTGACCACGTAAGGCTCACTGCTCCCAGCCACCGCCACTGGGTGCTGTCCGGACACTTTGTGCCCTGTGAATTTGCAGGCCTGTGCCAGGCTGAGCCCCGTGCAGCCCATGCTGAGGTCTTTTTTTTCTTCCTTCCATACAGAACAATTGGCAGGTTCAGCTCATCTCCATACTGCTCTTCCGAACGTTGGTGACTCTTCCACAGGAAAAGGAAAACAAGGCCCTGAAGACACCCCTGCGCCAGAGCCTGCTGCCCCTCGTCCTCCACTGCCATGATGAGAAGCAGCTTGTGGCACAGGTGAGGACTCGTGGGCTGCTGCTGTCCCCCTGGCAGGGGGCTCGGCTGCCTCCTGCCCTGGCACCTGCTGGGCTGCAGCCTCCTCCAGGCCTTGGCACAGGGACGCACCCGGGTGCTGCGCCCTGGGCTGTGGGGCCATCTCTGTGTCTGCTGCTCTCCAGGCTTCTCAGGAAACCCTGCTTTGTGTGGCCGAGTTCCTGAAGAGGCCAGATCTTGAAAGACTGGTGAAGAACCAGAATCTGTGGAAGTTCAGCAAGTGCCTGGTAAGGACAGCCTGCAAGCCCCAGCCTCAGCCCGGAGAAGCTCCCTGAGCGCGGCGCTCAGTGTGCGGGGCAGGCAGCTGTGGCCCTGCCCGCTGCTGCAGCCAGAGGCCGCGCGGGCTCTGCTCCCGCACGCCGGGGGAGCCCCGGCCCGGCGGGGCTGCGGGGCGGGGCGGCACGGCGGCTCCCCGGGCAGCAGCCGGCCCTCTGCCAACTCCCCTCGGGAGCCCGGCGCCGGCGGCTGCCGGCCGCGCCTCAGGGCTGTGCGGGCAGGGGAGGCCGGGGCTGAGCCCGCGCCAACCCTTCCCTCCTGCCGCTCTCTGCAGCTGGCAGAGGACAAGAGCCGAGCGGCCGAGCACCTGCGCCGGGCCCTGCCCTACGTGCAGAGCCCACAGGAGCCCCTGCGAGCGGCGGCCATCAGGTTCATGGGTGAGCCACGAGCCCGCGCTCCCTCCCCGGCCCGCCGCAGCTCGGCCCCAGCCCGGCCTGCTGCCCCGGCAGCGCCGGACGGGCCCGGCGCCGTGGAGCCCCGCCTGGCCCGGGCATTGCTGCTGCCGCCCTCTGGCAGCCGTGCCCTGGAGCGGCAGCGTGCGGCAAGGGCCGGGCAGAGCCCTGCCGGGCCAGCAGCCCGTGTGGCCACAGCGCCGGCAGAGCCGCTGGCAGGGAGCTGTGCCGCCGGCGCCGTGACAGGCTCTGTGTTCACAGGCATGGCCGCGCGGCACCTGAGGGGGAAGAAGGAAGAGCTCCGGCTCATCTGCACTGGTGAGTGAGGGCAGCGGGCTGGCAGCGGGGGCTGCCGGGGCAGCTGCAAGCCCTGCCCTGGCTGTGGAGGGCTCTGCTCCCTGTGCAGACCAGGGCCAGCGTGAGCAGAGCACACAGAGATTTCAGGGCCACCTGGGCGATTCGTGGCCAGCAGCTTCGGGCTGCTCCCGTTGGTCCCTGCTCCCTCCTGGCCATAGCTAGAGCTGGCTGGGATGGCCCTGGCCGGGGGCTCTCCTCGGCTACCCGCAGATCCAGGATTTGACCGTGGCTCTGTTCCTTTCTCTTTCAGCCCTTGAACACCTGACAGAAGACACCAGCAGTGCCGTGTCGGACCTGGCACGTCAAACATTGTATGTCCTCCAGGCCCTGCAGAGGGAGCAATATTCTGTCTTCCAGAGGGTGCAAGAACATCTCTGCTGGGCATGGAGGACACGGCCTCGTCTGTCACCGCTTGGCTGGCTGCGCTGCTGGAGCTCTGCAGAGAGCTGATGCCTCTTTCTGCTGAGGCCACCCGAGTCAGCGGGAATTTTCCTTTTCTTTCAGATTGTTCTTTTCTTTTTTTGTTTCTTCATTAGTATATGAATATAGAGTGTGTTGCAATACACAGACTCCCAGGAGCTTTCTTTTGCTGCGCAGGGTCTGCAGGGCATAGGGGAAGAGGGGGAAAAGGGTACCCTGGCTCAGCAACGTGCCCAGGTGTGCAGTGTTGCAGGGGAAATGGCCAGAAGCCCCTTGGCCTGTGGTGGTTCTGCAGAAGCCCTTGTGCTGGTGACAGAGCGGCTGGGCAGGGGCCGGGGCTGCGGGGACCCCTGTGAGAGCGGTGCCCAAAGATGGCCACAAGCCCTGTGCCAGGCAGGAAGCGCCATCCGTGTCCTCCTGCCCGTGTGCTGCTGGCTGCCTTGCTGAGGGCTCCCAGTTGCCCCTGGACGGGGCTGCTGTGGGGCTGCGGCGCTGCTGCCGGGCAGCTTGGCCGGGCTGGGGCAGAGCCTGAGGGGCTGGGGCGCTGGCAAGCCCTGAGCAATGGGCTGTCAGAGGCCACAAGCCGCCCCCCGGCAGCTGCCCGCCTCGTTTCTGCCAGAGCTGACTTGCCAGAGGGACCCTGGGCACTGTGGAACTAACAGCATCGGTGTTGTTGGAAACCCAAATGCAGGGAAATCTCAGACCTTTGGTCTTGTCAGCAAAGCTTAGAATTAAACACAGGATTTGATCGGAGACCCTAGAAAGGGCTTGCAAAGTTAGGTGCTAGAAGCGAGAATGTGAATTTCTAGTTTATTATAGCAGAGACACGGGGAGCAATGTTGAAGTGGAGGAAAGTTTAGAGCTTTAGTGCTGAAGATCTAGAAAAAATAGAAGTAGTTACAATGGTAAACAAGAAGCTTAGGATGCAGTGCTGTGAGTTTGTGTGGCATAACATGATTGGCTAAGGAAGCTTACACTGTAGCATGAGTCCCTAAGACGAAATATTGAAGGATTGGCTGCCAACCATAAATATTCTTGTTGGCAGTGTCTTCTTGGCCAAGAAATCCTTCAAAGCTCTTGTAACTACAAGTCTTGCGGGCCTCGTGAGCCATGCAGTCCAGATGTGAGCCAAACTCACCCTTCCTGTCTATGTAGAAGAGAAGAAAAAGCAATGGCATCATCTAAAAAACTCGGAGGTCTGCTCTCTAGCTCATTCCAAACTCCCTGAAATCCCCCAAAGTGGGATTTAGCTACCAAGAGATGACAAGGATTCTTAGTGCTGGCTCTTTGACTCCACAGCAGCTGCTTTAGAATCTTTCACATAAGCCTGTGTAGTCTTGTGCCAGAAATGTATCATTTGAAGAAACTTTCCCAAGTGACTTGCATGGAGGTTTGTTTGAAGGGTATTTGAGGGGAAAGGCTCCCAGCAGAGGTCTGAGCTTCGGCCTAGCTGTGTCCCCTGCTGATTGTGAAGTGTGCCATCAGCTGCAGGGCTTTCTGGGCTAAAAATATCATCAAGTCCCTTGGACTTGCTCTTTTAGGCCTCTAAGAGCTGGACCCAATTTCGGGGCACGTTTGGAGACCTCATCTGTGGGTGGACGGACCACCTAGGATTTTCCCAATTGCTGGGAATGGTTCTCCAGGTCCTTGGTGTAAAGCGGGGCTCCCCAGCAACTGCACATCTGCAAGATGATAAACAATTGTCTTGGTTTGAAGAGAGACGTGTCTGCTAATGAAGGCAGAAGGCTGCTCTGAAATGGAAAATGTAAATCCCCTCCCTTCAAATGCTTCTCATTTAGAAATTCAAATGCTCTCAGGGAAAGATATGGGGACAGGACTGAGCGTGCAGAGCCGGGCAGCGTTTGCTGATGCTCTGAGCCCTTCCTTTAAGATCCTGTCGGGCTGCCTTAGACACCTGGGGCCAGGCATTCCTTCCAAGCTGGGCCACTTTGGCTGGGCTGGGGGCAGTCCCAGGGCAGAAGGCAGTGTGTGCAAGGGCCCTGGGTGGCAGGCTGCAGCAGGGTCTCTGTGCCATGGAACGGAACCCGGTGACCAAGGGCCCTTTGTGACACGTGGGAAATAGAAGCTTGCCCGGCTGCTGGGAACGCACAACGGGGCACAACGGGACAGAGCGGTGCCGTGAGGAGCCCCCGCACAGCGCACTCGTTCCTCTCTGACCCGGAGCCTTTCCAAGGCGTTCTTCCCGCAGCTGAGCTCGAGGCCAGACCACAGGACTTGGTGACCTGTGGCCTTGCAAGGCTTCCCCTCTGCGGGTATCCTCACAAATCCAGTCATTGTCATGGAGCAGAGACCTCTGAAAGTGCCCAAGGTGGCCTGGAGGAAAGAGGAGGAAGAAGGCCCTGGAGCTGCCCCAGCACATGAAACCAAAGCGGTGGTGCCGTTTGAGCTGCCGCAGGAGGGTGAGTGGCAGAGCTGAGCCACAGGGCCGGTGCCCGCAGCCAACTTGGCGCCATTCCATCCCATCCCATCCCATCCCATCCCATCCCATCCCATCCCATCCCATCCCATCCCATCCCATCCCATCCCATTTTATCCCATCCCACCCAATCCCATCCCATTCCCACGGACAGGACGGAAGAGGGGCTGGGCAGACACCCCACGGGGACCGTGCTCCATCCCCTGGGGCATCGCGGGGCTGTCCCTGCCTGGGCAGCGCAGGGCTGGGCTGTGTTCTCCGGCCTCTCCCGCAGCCCCTCAGCTCTGGCTGCGCTCGCTCTTTGCCAGGTGCAGCCCTGCAGCGCACGCAGGAGCAGGACCCCGCCCGTGGCCTCTTCCGCAGCACAGCCCAGGTACCTGCAGCCATCCCCACCTGGGTTGGGCCTGCTGGCACCGCGCTTGGAGCATTCCCTGCAACATCCCTGGCTTCTTGCCCTTCTCCTACAGCTGGTTTGCAAATTCATCAAGAAAATTCGGGCGGAAGAGACCAGCACCATGGGCACTGGGCTCAGAGCATATTCGCACATCTTCAAAACCAAGACCAGTGCTGCCCTGCTGGATATGCTCGTAGAGGAGGGCTTTTCCAATCCTAAGCAAGTAAGCAGCCTGTGGCCAGGCTTTGATCCTCCCAGGAATTGCTTGGTCTCCCAAGCCACGCCTGCTGGTCACTGTAACTCTTTGAGGCCATGGCAGTGTGGTGGGAAGGGAAGCACTTCTGTGGGGAAGCTGGGGACATTCCTCCCTCCGGCAGCTTTCCAAGTCTCCTCGTGCCTTCTCCAGGTTCCTGCCCTGGTCAGGTACATCCACCAGTGGCTCCTGGCCAATCAGTTTGCTGAGCACAGGCTGAACAGGACCCTGCTGGATCTCAGCGAAGCACAGCCCGCTGACGTAGTCATGACGCTCCTGCGTGTGGCCCCGTCCTGTGACAGGTATGGGGCCAACCTGCCCACAGGGCTCAGGGCTCGCCAGCCCATCAGCCTGTAGAGCCTGGCCCAGGTGTGTGACCAACAGAGAGTTCCAGGGCCCTCTGGCTGCTCCCTTGGCCAGCCCCGGCACGTCAGCCCCCGAGCCTGCTGCGGTGCTCCCTCGCTGCCCCTCAGGGGCCTGTCCCCAGCGACCTGGGCTGCCTGTGTGCTGCTGGCGAGTGGCAATGGGCACAGGCAGAGCTGGCAGCCAGCTCAGGTCCCCACTGCTGCCCAGGCCACGGTGCTGTGTCTGAGACCCTCCTGAGACAGAGCTCTAACCCGACAGAGCTGCTTTGACCATGTGGAAGAGCATCATGTGCTCGCCCAGGACTGCAGAGCCAGCGCTGCTGATACTCTTGGATGTGCTGGGGAGCTGGCAGAGCACAGAGCACAGCATGTGCACCTCGGATGGGGACAAAACGGGTGTCTTTGTCCTGGCTGTGAGTTTCTGTAACTGGCCTTTGCTGTCCCCAAGGCTGCCTCTCCAGCAGCTCTCCATCCTCCTTCCCCCACTGCATCTCCCTGCCTCAGGCGCTGGGTTGAAACCCGGCCCAGGGGCAGCTTCAGCCCCACCAGGCCCCGTGCTCCCCCTGCGTCTGTCTGAGCCTCTCCCTCCCCTGCTTGGGCCCTGCCACACGCACACCTCGGCACTGAGCCCTGTCTCGGGGGGCTTTGTCCTTTGCAGGCAACTGTGGTGATCTGGAAGATCCTCCAGATGCCCTGCGTCCCACATATGGTGACGGTGTATTTGCCCCGCCTCTTTCTGCATCTGCTCTCCCAAGTGCTCTTCAGCACTCAGGATACACCAGAGGAGGTCAATGCATTCTGGAAGGGATGCCAGGAGGAATACGGCCTTGCCACCAGCCCCAACAGGTGCTCCATCCCACTCCTCCTTTCCCTGCTACGTCCCCGGGCAGGAGCCAGTGTTCACAGCGTGACCTGGGCTTTGCTGTGCACGCAGGTTTGCAGTGCAGACCCTGAAGTCCCTGCTCTGCCGAATGCAGCACGAGGATGTGGTGGTGGCAATGGAACGCAGCTGTGGCTGGGACACGCTGCTGTGTGCTGACACCCACCACTGTGCCGTGGGTCTGCTGGCCAGGTGAGACCCCCTTCTCCCCACTACCTCTGACAGTTGTGCTCTGTGCCTAGGGAGTTCCACACAGTCCCCGAGGTCGTGGCCCAGAAGGCCTTGTCACCGAGGGATGGCCAAGCAGACTGGAAAAGGCTGGGAGAGGAGGGTGCCCACCAGGAGCTGCCTCCCAAATAGCCCAGGGCCGCTTGCAGGATGCTGGGGAAAGACCAGACCTCTGTGTGTCAGTCCTGGCAGAGGTTTGTCCCCCTGGCCCACAGTCTTGGTTCCTTTTTCTCCTGCCAGGGAGATGTGCTGTGTCTCCATGCCCTTGTGTTCCCGGATCGCTCGCTACCTGCTCCGGCTGCTCAGCACACAGGAGCCACGCTGGGAGCTGCCCGCCCTGGCGTTCCTTGCGGAGGTGAGCCTGACGGCCAGCGCTGCCTGGCTGAGCCGCCTCCCAGCTCTCTGCCCTCTCGTCGCCGCAGCTGCCTGGCACGGTGCCCGCGCCCTGTGCTGCTGCCTGGGCCCGGCCCCGTGCGTCTACGGGCTCCTGCCAGCCGGCTCCCTGTCACTGCCCTGTGCCTTTCAGGTCCTCGAGTGCCTGCACTTGAGTGAACGTGGTGCTGACAGAGTCCTGCAAATTTTGTCAAGGCAGCTGCAGAGCGAGTGCAGGGAGGGGCGTCGCCTGGCGCTCAGGGCCCTTCTTGAGCTCACTGAGGAGCCCTCAATGGTGAGAAGGGGGCAGCGGCTGAGGCTGAGCTGGGCAATGCGGTCGCTTGCGCTTGGCAGGGCTTTGAGTGCTGGGGCAGCTGCTCCCAGCTCTCCTGCCTCCCACTTCAGCTGCCCCAGTGCTTTGGGACAGGCCTTTGGCCTCTGGGCCCTGCGGCAGCAGGACGGCGTTTCACAAACTTGTGTTCTGCACAGACCAAAAAAATGTGGAGCCTGACTGAAAGTCTTGTGGACTTCCTGTGGGATGCAGATGGAGAGATAGTTTTCGTGACAGTCATGCTACTCAGCTTTATCATCCTGGACAATGACATGCTGATGCCCGGCCCCATCACACTGCAGCTGCTTGAGGCGCTCCTGCCACTCTTTGACCACGTAAGGCTCACTGCTCCCAGCCACCGCCACTGGGTGCTGTCCGGACACTTTGTGCCCTGTGAATTTGCAGGCCTGTGCCAGGCTGAGCCCCGTGCAGCCCATGCTGAGGTCTTTTTTTTCTTCCTTCCATACAGAACAATTGGCAGGTTCAGCTCATCTCCATACTGCTCTTCCGAACGTTGGTGACTCTTCCACAGGAAAAGGAAAACAAGGCCCTGAAGACACCCCTGCGCCAGAGCCTGCTGCCCCTCGTCCTCCACTGCCATGATGAGAAGCAGCTTGTGGCACAGGTGAGGACTCGTGGGCTGCTGCTGTCCCCCTGGCAGGGGGCTCGGCTGCCTCCTGCCCTGGCACCTGCTGGGCTGCAGCCTCCTCCAGGCCTTGGCACAGGGACGCACCCGGGTGCTGCGCCCTGGGCTGTGGGGCCATCTCTGTGTCTGCTGCTCTCCAGGCTTCTCAGGAAACCCTGCTTTGTGTGGCCGAGTTCCTGAAGAGGCCAGATCTTGAAAGACTGGTGAAGAACCAGAATCTGTGGAAGTTCAGCAAGTGCCTGGTAAGGACAGCCTGCAAGCCCCAGCCTCAGCCCGGAGAAGCTCCCTGAGCGCGGCGCTCAGTGTGCGGGGCAGGCAGCTGTGGCCCTGCCCGCTGCTGCAGCCAGAGGCCGCGCGGGCTCTGCTCCCGCACGCCGGGGGAGCCCCGGCCCGGCGGGGCTGCGGGGCGGGGCGGCACGGCGGCTCCCCGGGCAGCAGCCGGCCCTCTGCCAACTCCCCTCGGGAGCCCGGCGCCGGCGGCTGCCGGCCGCGCCTCAGGGCTGTGCGGGCAGGGGAGGCCGGGGCTGAGCCCGCGCCAACCCTTCCCTCCTGCCGCTCTCTGCAGCTGGCAGAGGACAAGAGCCGAGCGGCCGAGCACCTGCGCCGGGCCCTGCCCTACGTGCAGAGCCCACAGGAGCCCCTGCGAGCGGCGGCCATCAGGTTCATGGGTGAGCCACGAGCCCGCGCTCCCTCCCCGGCCCGCCGCAGCTCGGCCCCAGCCCGGCCTGCTGCCCCGGCAGCGCCGGACGGGCCCGGCGCCGTGGAGCCCCGCCTGGCCCGGGCATTGCTGCTGCCGCCCTCTGGCAGCCGTGCCCTGGAGCGGCAGCGTGCGGCAAGGGCCGGGCAGAGCCCTGCCGGGCCAGCAGCCCGTGTGGCCACAGCGCCGGCAGAGCCGCTGGCAGGGAGCTGTGCCGCCGGCGCCGTGACAGGCTCTGTGTTCACAGGCATGGCCGCGCGGCACCTGAGGGGGAAGAAGGAAGAGCTCCGGCTCATCTGCACTGGTGAGTGAGGGCAGCGGGCTGGCAGCGGGGGCTGCCGGGGCAGCTGCAAGCCCTGCCCTGGCTGTGGAGGGCTCTGCTCCCTGTGCAGACCAGGGCCAGCGTGAGCAGAGCACACAGAGATTTCAGGGCCACCTGGGCGATTCGTGGCCAGCAGCTTCGGGCTGCTCCCGTTGGTCCCTGCTCCCTCCTGGCCATAGCTAGAGCTGGCTGGGATGGCCCTGGCCGGGGGCTCTCCTCGGCTACCCGCAGATCCAGGATTTGACCGTGGCTCTGTTCCTTTCTCTTTCAGCCCTTGAACACCTGACAGAAGACACCAGCAGTGCCGTGTCGGACCTGGCACGTCAAACATTGTATGTCCTCCAGGCCCTGCAGAGGGAGCAATATTCTGTCTTCCAGAGGGTGCAAGAACATCTCTGCTGGGCATGGAGGACACGGCCTCGTCTGTCACCGCTTGGCTGGCTGCGCTGCTGGAGCTCTGCAGAGAGCTGATGCCTCTTTCTGCTGAGGCCACCCGAGTCAGCGGGAATTTTCCTTTTCTTTCAGATTGTTCTTTTCTTTTTTTGTTTCTTCATTAGTATATGAATATAGAGTGTGTTGCAATACACAGACTCCCAGGAGCTTTCTTTTGCTGCGCAGGGTCTGCAGGGCATAGGGGAAGAGGGGGAAAAGGGTACCCTGGCTCAGCAACGTGCCCAGGTGTGCAGTGTTGCAGGGGAAATGGCCAGAAGCCCCTTGGCCTGTGGTGGTTCTGCAGAAGCCCTTGTGCTGGTGACAGAGCGGCTGGGCAGGGGCCGGGGCTGCGGGGACCCCTGTGAGAGCGGTGCCCAAAGATGGCCACAAGCCCTGTGCCAGGCAGGAAGCGCCATCCGTGTCCTCCTGCCCGTGTGCTGCTGGCTGCCTTGCTGAGGGCTCCCAGTTGCCCCTGGACGGGGCTGCTGTGGGGCTGCGGCGCTGCTGCCGGGCAGCTTGGCCGGGCTGGGGCAGAGCCTGAGGGGCTGGGGCGCTGGCAAGCCCTGAGCAATGGGCTGTCAGAGGCCACAAGCCGCCCCCCGGCAGCTGCCCGCCTCGTTTCTGCCAGAGCTGACTTGCCAGAGGGACCCTGGGCACTGTGGAACTAACAGCATCGGTGTTGTTGGAAACCCAAATGCAGGGAAATCTCAGACCTTTGGTCTTGTCAGCAAAGCTTAGAATTAAACACAGGATTTGATCGGAGACCCTAGAAAGGGCTTGCAAAGTTAGGTGCTAGAAGCGAGAATGTGAATTTCTAGTTTATTATAGCAGAGACACGGGGAGCAATGTTGAAGTGGAGGAAAGTTTAGAGCTTTAGTGCTGAAGATCTAGAAAAAATAGAAGTAGTTACAATGGTAAACAAGAAGCTTAGGATGCAGTGCTGTGAGTTTGTGTGGCATAACATGATTGGCTAAGGAAGCTTACACTGTAGCATGAGTCCCTAAGACGAAATATTGAAGGATTGGCTGCCAACCATAAATATTCTTGTTGGCAGTGTCTTCTTGGCCAAGAAATCCTTCAAAGCTCTTGTAACTACAAGTCTTGCGGGCCTCGTGAGCCATGCAGTCCAGATGTGAGCCAAACTCACCCTTCCTGTCTATGTAGAAGAGAAGAAAAAGCAATGGCATCATCTAAAAAACTCGGAGGTCTGCTCTCTAGCTCATTCCAAACTCCCTGAAATCCCCCAAAGTGGGATTTAGCTACCAAGAGATGACAAGGACTCTTAGTGCTGGCTCTTTGACTCCACAGCAGCTGCTTTAGAATCTTTCACATAAGCCTGTGTAGTCTTGTGCCAGAAATGTATCATTTGAAGAAACTTTCCCAAGTGACTTGCATGGAGGTTTGTTTGAAGGGTATTTGAGGGGAAAGGCTCCCAGCAGAGGTCTGAGCTTCGGCCTAGCTGTGTCCCCTGCTGATTGTGAAGTGTGCCATCAGCTGCAGGGCTTTCTGGGCTAAAAATATCATCAAGTCCCTTGGACTTGCTCTTTTAGGCCTCTAAGAGCTGGACCCAATTTCGGGGCACGTTTGGAGACCTCATCTGTGGGTGGACGGACCACCTAGGATTTTCCCAATTGCTGGGAATGGTTCTCCAGGTCCTTGGTGTAAAGCGGGGCTCCCCAGCAACTGCACATCTGCAAGATGATAAACAATTGTCTTGGTTTGAAGAGAGACGTGTCTGCTAATGAAGGCAGAAGGCTGCTCTGAAATGGAAAATGTAAATCCCCTCCCTTCAAATGCTTCTCATTTAGAAATTCAAATGCTCTCAGGGAAAGATATGGGGACAGGACTGAGCGTGCAGAGCCGGGCAGCGTTTGCTGATGCTCTGAGCCCTTCCTAAAGATCCTGTCGGGCTGCCTTAGACACCTGGGGCCAGGCATTCCTTCCAAGCTGGGCCACTTTGGCTGGGCTGGGGGCAGTCCCAGGGCAGAAGGCAGTGTGTGCAAGGGCCCTGGGTGGCAGGCTGCAGCAGGGTCTCTGTGCCATGGAACGGAACCCGGTGACCAAGGGCCCTTTGTGACACGTGGGAAATAGAAGCTTGCCCGGCTGCTGGGAACGCACAACGGGGCACAACGGGACAGAGCGGTGCCGTGAGGAGCCCCCGCACAGCGCACTCGTTCCTCTCTGACCCGGAGCCTTTCCAAGGCGTTCTTCCCGCAGCTGAGCTCGAGGCCAGACCACAGGACTTGGTGACCTGTGGCCTTGCAAGGCTTCCCCTCTGCGGGTATCCTCACAAATCCAGTCATTGTCATGGAGCAGAGACCTCTGAAAGTGCCCAAGGTGGCCTGGAGGAAAGAGGAGGAAGAAGGCCCTGGAGCTGCCCCAGCACATGAAACCAAAGCGGTGGTGCCGTTTGAGCTGCCGCAGGAGGGTGAGTGGCAGAGCTGAGCCACAGGGCCGGTGCCCGCAGCCAACTTGGCGCCATTCCATCCCATCCCATCCCATCCCATCCCATCCCATCCCATCCCATCCCATCCCATCCCATTTTATCCCATCCCACCCAATCCCATCCCATTCCCACGGACAGGACGGAAGAGGGGCTGGGCAGACACCCCACGGGGACCGTGCTCCATCCCCTGGGGCATCGCGGGGCTGTCCCTGCCTGGGCAGCGCAGGGCTGGGCTGTGTTCTCCGGCCTCTCCCGCAGCCCCTCAGCTCTGGCTGCGCTCGCTCTTTGCCAGGTGCAGCCCTGCAGCGCACGCAGGAGCAGGACCCCGCCCGTGGCCTCTTCCGCAGCACAGCCCAGGTACCTGCAGCCATCCCCACCTGGGTTGGGCCTGCTGGCACCGCGCTTGGAGCATTCCCTGCAACATCCCTGGCTTCTTGCCCTTCTCCTACAGCTGGTTTGCAAATTCATCAAGAAAATTCGGGCGGAAGAGACCAGCACCATGGGCACTGGGCTCAGAGCATATTCGCACATCTTCAAAACCAAGACCAGTGCTGCCCTGCTGGATATGCTCGTAGAGGAGGGCTTTTCCAATCCTAAGCAAGTAAGCAGCCTGTGGCCAGGCTTTGATCCTCCCAGGAATTGCTTGGTCTCCCAAGCCACGCCTGCTGGTCACTGTAACTCTTTGAGGCCATGGCAGTGTGGTGGGAAGGGAAGCACTTCTGTGGGGAAGCTGGGGACATTCCTCCCTCCGGCAGCTTTCCAAGTCTCCTCGTGCCTTCTCCAGGTTCCTGCCCTGGTCAGGTACATCCACCAGTGGCTCCTGGCCAATCAGTTTGCTGAGCACAGGCTGAACAGGACCCTGCTGGATCTCAGCGAAGCACAGCCCGCTGACGTAGTCATGACGCTCCTGCGTGTGGCCCCGTCCTGTGACAGGTATGGGGCCAACCTGCCCACAGGGCTCAGGGCTCGCCAGCCCATCAGCCTGTAGAGCCTGGCCCAGGTGTGTGACCAACAGAGAGTTCCAGGGCCCTCTGGCTGCTCCCTTGGCCAGCCCCGGCACGTCAGCCCCCGAGCCTGCTGCGGTGCTCCCTCGCTGCCCCTCAGGGGCCTGTCCCCAGCGACCTGGGCTGCCTGTGTGCTGCTGGCGAGTGGCAATGGGCACAGGCAGAGCTGGCAGCCAGCTCAGGTCCCCACTGCTGCCCAGGCCACGGTGCTGTGTCTGAGACCCTCCTGAGACAGAGCTCTAACCCGACAGAGCTGCTTTGACCATGTGGAAGAGCATCATGTGCTCGCCCAGGACTGCAGAGCCAGCGCTGCTGATACTCTTGGATGTGCTGGGGAGCTGGCAGAGCACAGAGCACAGCATGTGCACCTCGGATGGGGACAAAACGGGTGTCTTTGTCCTGGCTGTGAGTTTCTGTAACTGGCCTTTGCTGTCCCCAAGGCTGCCTCTCCAGCAGCTCTCCATCCTCCTTCCCCCACTGCATCTCCCTGCCTCAGGCGCTGGGTTGAAACCCGGCCCAGGGGCAGCTTCAGCCCCACCAGGCCCCGTGCTCCCCCTGCGTCTGTCTGAGCCTCTCCCTCCCCTGCTTGGGCCCTGCCACACGCACACCTCGGCACTGAGCCCTGTCTCGGGGGGCTTTGTCCTTTGCAGGCAACTGTGGTGATCTGGAAGATCCTCCAGATGCCCTGCGTCCCACATATGGTGACGGTGTATTTGCCCCGCCTCTTTCTGCATCTGCTCTCCCAAGTGCTCTTCAGCACTCAGGATACACCAGAGGAGGTCAATGCATTCTGGAAGGGATGCCAGGAGGAATACGGCCTTGCCACCAGCCCCAACAGGTGCTCCATCCCACTCCTCCTTTCCCTGCTACGTCCCCGGGCAGGAGCCAGTGTTCACAGCGTGACCTGGGCTTTGCTGTGCACGCAGGTTTGCAGTGCAGACCCTGAAGTCCCTGCTCTGCCGAATGCAGCACGAGGATGTGGTGGTGGCAATGGAACGCAGCTGTGGCTGGGACACGCTGCTGTGTGCTGACACCCACCACTGTGCCGTGGGTCTGCTGGCCAGGTGAGACCCCCTTCTCCCCACTACCTCTGACAGTTGTGCTCTGTGCCTAGGGAGTTCCACACAGTCCCCGAGGTCGTGGCCCAGAAGGCCTTGTCACCGAGGGATGGCCAAGCAGACTGGAAAAGGCTGGGAGAGGAGGGTGCCCACCAGGAGCTGCCTCCCAAATAGCCCAGGGCCGCTTGCAGGATGCTGGGGAAAGACCAGACCTCTGTGTGTCAGTCCTGGCAGAGGTTTGTCCCCCTGGCCCACAGTCTTGGTTCCTTTTTCTCCTGCCAGGGAGATGTGCTGTGTCTCCATGCCCTTGTGTTCCCGGATCGCTCGCTACCTGCTCCGGCTGCTCAGCACACAGGAGCCACGCTGGGAGCTGCCCGCCCTGGCGTTCCTTGCGGAGGTGAGCCTGACGGCCAGCGCTGCCTGGCTGAGCCGCCTCCCAGCTCTCTGCCCTCTCGTCGCCGCAGCTGCCTGGCACGGTGCCCGCGCCCTGTGCTGCTGCCTGGGCCCGGCCCCGTGCGTCTACGGGCTCCTGCCAGCCGGCTCCCTGTCACTGCCCTGTGCCTTTCAGGTCCTCGAGTGCCTGCACTTGAGTGAACGTGGTGCTGACAGAGTCCTGCAAATTTTGTCAAGGCAGCTGCAGAGCGAGTGCAGGGAGGGGCGTCGCCTGGCGCTCAGGGCCCTTCTTGAGCTCACTGAGGAGCCCTCAATGGTGAGAAGGGGGCAGCGGCTGAGGCTGAGCTGGGCAATGCGGTCGCTTGCGCTTGGCAGGGCTTTGAGTGCTGGGGCAGCTGCTCCCAGCTCTCCTGCCTCCCACTTCAGCTGCCCCAGTGCTTTGGGACAGGCCTTTGGCCTCTGGGCCCTGCGGCAGCAGGACGGCGTTTCACAAACTTGTGTTCTGCACAGACCAAAAAAATGTGGAGCCTGACTGAAAGTCTTGTGGACTTCCTGTGGGATGCAGATGGAGAGATAGTTTTCGTGACAGTCATGCTACTCAGCTTTATCATCCTGGACAATGACATGCTGATGCCCGGCCCCATCACACTGCAGCTGCTTGAGGCGCTCCTGCCACTCTTTGACCACGTAAGGCTCACTGCTCCCAGCCACCGCCACTGGGTGCTGTCCGGACACTTTGTGCCCTGTGAATTTGCAGGCCTGTGCCAGGCTGAGCCCCGTGCAGCCCATGCTGAGGTCTTTTTTTTCTTCCTTCCATACAGAACAATTGGCAGGTTCAGCTCATCTCCATACTGCTCTTCCGAACGTTGGTGACTCTTCCACAGGAAAAGGAAAACAAGGCCCTGAAGACACCCCTGCGCCAGAGCCTGCTGCCCCTCGTCCTCCACTGCCATGATGAGAAGCAGCTTGTGGCACAGGTGAGGACTCGTGGGCTGCTGCTGTCCCCCTGGCAGGGGGCTCGGCTGCCTCCTGCCCTGGCACCTGCTGGGCTGCAGCCTCCTCCAGGCCTTGGCACAGGCACGCACCCGGGTGCTGCGCCCTGGGCTTTGGGGCCATCTCTGTGTCTGCTGCTCTCCAGGCTTCTCAGGAAACTCTGCTTTGTGTGGCTGAGTTCCTGAAGAGGCCAGATCTTGAAAGACTGGTGAAGAACCAGAATCTGTGGAAGTTCAGCAAGTGCCTGGTAAGGACAGCCTGCAAGCCCCAGCCTCAGCCCGGAGAAGCTCCCTGAGCGCGGCGCTCAGTGTGCGGGGCAGGCAGCTGTGGCCCTGCCCGCTGCTGCAGCCAGAGGCCGCGCGGGCTCTGCTCCCGCACGCCGGGGGAGCCCCGGCCCGGCGGGGCTGCGGGGCGGGGCGGCACGGCGGCTCCCCGGGCAGCAGCCAGCCCTCTGCCAACTCCCCTCGGGAGCCCGGCGCCGGCGGCTGCCGGCCGCGCCTCAGGGCTGTGCGGGCAGGGGAGGCCGGGGCTGAGCCCGCGCCAACCCTTCCCTCCTGCCGCTCTCTGCAGCTGGCAGAGGACAAGAGCCGAGCGGCCGAGCACCTGCGCCGGGCCCTGCCCTACGTGCAGAGCCCACAGGAGCCCCTGCGAGCGGCGGCCATCAGGTTCATGGGTGAGCCACGAGCCCGCGCTCCCTCCCCGGCCCGCCGCAGCTCGGCCCCAGCCCGGCCTGCTGCCCCGGCAGCGCCGGACGGGCCCGGCGCCGTGGAGCCCCGCCTGGCCCGGGCATTGCTGCTGCCGCCCTCTGGCAGCCGTGCCCTGGAGCGGCAGCGTGCGGCAAGGGCCGGGCAGAGCCCTGCCGGGCCAGCAGCCCGTGTGGCCACAGCGCCGGCAGAGCCGCTGGCAGGGAGCTGTGCCGCCGGCGCCGTGACAGGCTCTGTGTTCACAGGCATGGCCGCGCGGCACCTGAGGGGGAAGAAGGAAGAGCTCCGGCTCATCTGCACTGGTGAGTGAGGGCAGCGGGCTGGCAGCGGGGGCTGCCGGGGCAGCTGCAAGCCCTGCCCTGGCTGTGGAGGGCTCTGCTCCCTGTGCAGACCAGGGCCAGCGTGAGCAGAGCACACAGAGATTTCAGGGCCACCTGGGCGATTCGTGGCCAGCAGCTTCGGGCTGCTCCCGTTGGTCCCTGCTCCCTCCTGGCCATAGCTAGAGCTGGCTGGGATGGCCCTGGCCGGGGGCTCTCCTCGGCTACCCGCAGATCCAGGATTTGACCGTGGCTCTGTTCCTTTCTCTTTCAGCCCTTGAACACCTGACAGAAGACACCAGCAGTGCCGTGTCGGACCTGGCACGTCAAACATTGTATGTCCTCCAGGCCCTGCAGAGGGAGCAATATTCTGTCTTCCAGAGGGTGCAAGAACATCTCTGCTGGGCATGGAGGACACGGCCTCGTCTGTCACCGCTTGGCTGGCTGCGCTGCTGGAGCTCTGCAGAGAGCTGATGCCTCTTTCTGCTGAGGCCACCCGAGTCAGCGGGAATTTTCCTTTTCTTTCAGATTGTTCTTTTCTTTTTTTGTTTCTTCATTAGTATATGAATATAGAGTGTGTTGCAATACACAGACTCCCAGGAGCTTTCTTTTGCTGCGCAGGGTCTGCAGGGCATAGGGGAAGAGGGGGAAAAGGGTACCCTGGCTCAGCAACGTGCCCAGGTGTGCAGTGTTGCAGGGGAAATGGCCAGAAGCCCCTTGGCCTGTGGTGGTTCTGCAGAAGCCCTTGTGCTGGTGACAGAGCGGCTGGGCAGGGGCCGGGGCTGCGGGGACCCCTGTGAGAGCGGTGCCCAAAGATGGCCACAAGCCCTGTGCCAGGCAGGAAGCGCCATCCGTGTCCTCCTGCCCGTGTGCTGCTGGCTGCCTTGCTGAGGGCTCCCAGTTGCCCCTGGACGGGGCTGCTGTGGGGCTGCGGCGCTGCTGCCGGGCAGCTTGGCCGGGCTGGGGCAGAGCCTGAGGGGCTGGGGCGCTGGCAAGCCCTGAGCAATGGGCTGTCAGAGGCCACAAGCCGCCCCCCGGCAGCTGCCCGCCTCGTTTCTGCCAGAGCTGACTTGCCAGAGGGACCCTGGGCACTGTGGAACTAACAGCATCGGTGTTGTTGGAAACCCAAATGCAGGGAAATCTCAGACCTTTGGTCTTGTCAGCAAAGCTTAGAATTAAACACAGGATTTGATCGGAGACCCTAGAAAGGGCTTGCAAAGTTAGGTGCTAGAAGCGAGAATGTGAATTTCTAGTTTATTATAGCAGAGACACGGGGAGCAATGTTGAAGTGGAGGAAAGTTTAGAGTTTTAGTGCTGAAGATCTAGAAAAAATAGAAGTAGTTACAATGGTAAACAAGAAGCTTAGGATGCAGTGCTGTGAGTTTGTGTGGCATAACATGATTGGCTAAGGAAGCTTACACTGTAGCATGAGTCCCTAAGACGAAATATTGAAGGATTGGCTGCCAACCATAAATATTCTTGTTGGCAGTGTCTTCTTGGCCAAGAAATCCTTCAAAGCTCTTGTAACTACAAGTCTTGCGGGCCTCGTGAGCCATGCAGTCCAGATGTGAGCCAAACTCACCCTTCCTGTCTATGTAGAAGAGAAGAAAAAGCAATGGCATCATCTAAAAAACTCGGAGGTCTGCTCTCTAGCTCATTCCAAACTCCCTGAAATCCCCCAAAGTGGGATTTAGCTACCAAGAGATGACAAGGACTCTTAGTGCTGGCTCTTTGACTCCACAGCAGCTGCTTTAGAATCTTTCACATAAGCCTGTGTAGTCTTGTGCCAGAAATGTATCATTTGAAGAAACTTTCCCAAGTGACTTGCATGGAGGTTTGTTTGAAGGGTATTTGAGGGGAAAGGCTCCCAGCAGAGGTCTGGGCTTTGGCCTGGCTGTGTCCCCTGCTGATTGTGAAGTGTGCCATCAGCTGCAGGGCTTTCTGGGCTAAAAATATCATCAAGTCCCTTGGACTTGCTCTTTTAGGCCTCTAAGAGCTGGACCCAATTTCGGGGCACGTTTGGAGACCTCATCTGTGGGTGGACGGACCACCTAGGATTTTCCCAATTGCTGGGAATGGTTCTCCAGGTCCTTGGTGTAAAACGGGGCTCCCCAGCAACTGCACATCTGCAAGATGATAAACAATTGTCTTGGTTTGAAGAGAGACGTGTCTGCTAATGAAGGCAGAAGGCTGCTCTGAAATGGAAAATGTAAATCCCCTCCCTTCAAATGCTTCTCATTTAGAAATTCAAATGCTCTCAGGGAAAGATATGGGGACAGGACTGAGCGTGCAGAGCCGGGCAGCGTTTGCTGATGCTCTGAGCCCTTCCTTTAAGATCCTGTCGGGCTGCCTTAGACACCTGGGGCCAGGCATTCCTTCCAAGCTGGGCCACTTTGGCTGGGCTGGGGGCAGTCCCAGGGCAGAAGGCAGTGTGTGCAAGGGCCCTGGGTGGCAGGCTGCAGCAGGGTCTCTGTGCCATGGAACGGAACCCGGTGACCAAGGGCCCTTTGTGACACGTGGGAAATAGAAGCTTGCCCGGCTGCTGGGAACGCACAACGGGGCACAACGGGACAGAGCAGTGCCGTGAGGAGCCCCCGCACAGCGCACTCGTTCCTCTCTGACCCGGAGCCTTTCCAAGGCGTTCTTCCCGCAGCTGAGCTCGAGGCCAGACCACAGGACTTGGTGACCTGTGGCCTTGCAAGGCTTCCCCTCTGCGGGTATCCTCACAAATCCAGTCATTGTCATGGAGCAGAGACCTCTGAAAGTGCCCAAGGTGGCCTGGAGGAAAGAGGAGGAAGAAGGCCCTGGAGCTGCCCCAGCACATGAAACCAAAGCGGTGGTGCCGTTTGAGCTGCCGCAGGAGGGTGAGTGGCAGAGCTGAGCCACAGGGCCGGTGCCCGCAGCCAACTTGGCGCCATTCCATCCCATCCCATCCCATCCCATCCCATCCCATCCCATCCCATCCCATCCCATCCCATCCCATCCCATTTTATCCCATCCCACCCAATCCCATCCCATTCCCACGGACAGGACGGAAGAGGGGCTGGGCAGACACCCCACGGGGACCGTGCTCCATCCCCTGGGGCATCGCGGGGCTGTCCCTGCCTGGGCAGCGCAGGGCTGGGCTGTGTTCTCCGGCCTCTCCCGCAGCCCCTCAGCTCTGGCTGCGCTCGCTCTTTGCCAGGTGCAGCCCTGCAGCGCACGCAGGAGCAGGACCCCGCCCGTGGCCTCTTCCGCAGCACAGCCCAGGTACCTGCAGCCATCCCCACCTGGGTTGGGCCTGCTGGCACCGCGCTTGGAGCATTCCCTGCAACATCCCTGGCTTCTTGCCTTTCTCCTACAGCTGGTTTGCAAATTCATCAAGAAAATTCGGGCGGAAGAGACCAGCACCATGGGCACTGGGCTCAGAGCATATTCGCACATCTTCAAAACCAAGACCAGTGCTGCCCTGCTGGATATGCTCGTAGAGGAGGGCTTTTCCAATCCTAAGCAAGTAAGCAGCCTGTGGCCAGGCTTTGATCCTCCCAGGAATTGCTTGGTCTCCCAAGCCACGCCTGCTGGTCTCTGTAACTCTTTGAGGCCATGGCAGTGTGGTGGGAAGGGAAGCACTTCTGTGGGGAAGCTGGGGACATTCCTCCCTCCGGCAGCTTTCCAAGTCTCCCCGTGCCTTCTCCAGGTTCCTGCCCTGGTCAGGTACATCCACCAGTGGCTCCTGGCCAATCAGTTTGCTGAGCACAGGCTGAACAGGACCCTGCTGGATCTCAGCGAAGCACAGCCCGCTGACGTAGTCATGACGCTCCTGCGTGTGGCCCCGTCCTGTGACAGGTATGGGGCCAACCTGCCCAGAGGGCTCAGGGCTCGCCAGCCCATCAGCCTGTAGAGCCTGGCCCAGGTGTGTGACCAACAGAGAGTTCCAGGGCCCTCTGGCTGCTCCCTTGGCCAGCCCCGGCACGTCAGCCCCCGAGCCTGCTGCGGTGCTCCCTCGCTGCCCCTCAGGGGCCTGTCCCCAGCGACCTGGGCTGCCTGTGTGCTGCTGGCGAGTGGCAATGGGCACAGGCAGAGCTGGCAGCCAGCTCAGGTCCCCACTGCTGCCCAGGCCACGGTGCTGTGTCTGAGACCCTCCTGAGACAGAGCTCTAACCCGACAGAGCTGCTTTGACCATGTGGAAGAGCATCATGTGCTCGCCCAGGACTGCAGAGCCAGCGCTGCTGATACTCTTGGATGTGCTGGGGAGCTGGCAGAGCACAGAGCACAGCATGTGCACCTCGGATGGGGACAAAACGGGTGTCTTTGTCCTGGCTGTGAGTTTCTGTAACTGGCCTTTGCTGTCCCCAAGGCTGCCTCTCCAGCAGCTCTCCATCCTCCTTCCCCCACTGCATCTCCCTGCCTCAGGCGCTGGGTTGAAACCCGGCCCAGGGGCAGCTTCAGCCCCACCAGGCCCCGTGCTCCCCCTGCGTCTGTCTGAGCCTCTCCCTCCCCTGCTTGGGCCCTGCCACACGCACACCTCGGCACTGAGCCCTGTCTCGGGGGGCTTTGTCCTTTGCAGGCAACTGTGGTGATCTGGAAGATCCTCCAGATGCCCTGCGTCCCACATATGGTGACGGTGTATTTGCCCCGCCTCTTTCTGCATCTGCTCTCCCAAGTGCTCTTCAGCACTCAGGATACACCAGAGGAGGTCAATGCATTCTGGAAGGGATGCCAGGAGGAATACGGCCTTGCCACCAGCCCCAACAGGTGCTCCATCCCACTCCTCCTTTCCCTGCTACGTCCCCGGGCAGGAGCCAGTGTTCACAGCGTGACCTGGGCTTTGCTGTGCACGCGGGTTTGCAGTGCAGACCCTGAAGTCCCTGCTCTGCCGAATGCAGCACGAGGATGTGGTGGTGGCAATGGAACGCAGCTGTGGCTGGGACACGCTGCTGTGTGCTGACACCCACCACTGTGCCGTGGGTCTGCTGGCCAGGTGAGACCCCCTTCTCCCCACTACCTCTGACAGTTGTGCTCTGTGCCTAGGGAGTTCCACACAGTCCCCGAGGTCGTGGCCCAGAAGGCCTTGTCACCGAGGGATGGCCAAGCAGACTGGAAAAGGCTGGGAGAGGAGGGTGCCCACCAGGAGCTGCCTCCCAAATAGCCCAGGGCCGCTTGCAGGATGCTGGGGAAAGACCAGACCTCTGTGTGTCAGTCCTGGCAGAGGTTTGTCCCCCTGGCCCACAGTCTTGGTTCCTTTTTCTCCTGCCAGGGAGATGTGCTGTGTCTCCATGCCCTTGTGTTCCCGGATCGCTCGCTACCTGCTCCGGCTGCTCAGCACACAGGAGCCACGCTGGGAGCTGCCCGCCCTGGCGTTCCTTGCGGAGGTGAGCCTGACGGCCAGCGCTGCCTGGCTGAGCCGCCTCCCAGCTCTCTGCCCTCTCGTCGCCGCAGCTGCCTGGCACGGTGCCCGCGCCCTGTGCTGCTGCCTGGGCCCGGCCCCGTGCGTCTACGGGCTCCTGCCAGCCGGCTCCCTGTCACTGCCCTGTGCCTTTCAGGTCCTCGAGTGCCTGCACTTGAGTGAACGTGGTGCTGACAGAGTCCTGCAAATTTTGTCAAGGCAGCTGCAGAGCGAGTGCAGGGAGGGGCGTCGCCTGGCGCTCAGGGCCCTTCTTGAGCTCACTGAGGAGCCCTCAATGGTGAGAAGGGGGCAGCGGCTGAGGCTGAGCTGGGGCTTGCGCTTGGCAGGGCTTTGAGTGCTGGGTACAGCTGCTCCCAGCTCTCCTGCCTCCCACTTCAGCTGCCCCAGTGCTTTGCGACAGGCCTTTGGCCTCTGAGCCCTGCGGCAGCAGGACGGCATTTCACAAACTTGTGTTCTGCACAGACCAAAAAAATGTGAACCCCTTGTGCTGGTGACAGAGCGGGTGGGCAGGGGCCGGAGCTGCGGGGACCCCTGTGAGAGCGGTGCCCAAAGATGGTCACAAGCCCTGTGCCAGGCAGGAAGCGCCATCTGTGTCCTCCTGCCCGTGTGCTGCTGGCTGCCTTGCTGAGGGCTCCCAGGTGCCCCTGGTGGGGGCTGCTGTGGGGCTGCAGCGCTGCTGCCGGGCAGCTTGGCCGGGCTGGGGCAGAGCCTGAGGGGACTGGGCCATGAAGGGAGGACAGGCTGGGAAACCCTGACAGGACACAGCAGTGGGAAGGCACGAGGGGGATGTGTGAGGTAGTGAGTGGCTGTATTGTTGGCTGGGGGTAGTGGGTTGGAGACAGTGAGAGTACTCACCCCTATGTTCATGTTGCAAACAGAGAGCGTTTATTCTCAAGCCCTTCCTGCTAAAGGGCCTTGGAAAAACCCAGGCTGGATAATTTTGTTTCTCTGATATCTATGCCTTGTCAGATTCTGCCCAGTGAAATGCTGCAGCCCTGGAGAGATATGACTGCGCGAGGCCCCTGGCAGTCAAACCAGGGCTGGTACATTCACACAGCCCAAGCCAGCCTGCACTGTGACACACGGCCACACAGTGCAAGGCACAGCTCCAGGTGCTCCCCAGGAACCTCAGCTCTGGCAGCACTGTCTGCCCCAAGCTCCAGGGGCTGCAGTGGGAGCCCGGCTGGGCTCTGCCCTGGGGCCATCCTGCAGGGACAGCTGGGAGCAGGGAGCATTGCCTTGCCACAAACAGCCAAGCCAGGGCTGCAGGGCAGCTGCTCCAGCCCGGACTGCAGTGTTGTGTGCTGTGCTCTGGGGCTGGGGCTCCCTGCACAGGGCACTGGACTGTTGTGCCACAGGAGACAGAAAAGCTTCAGCTTCAGCCTAACTGAGGGGGGTTCGCGGGCTGGGAAGAGTGGGGAGGCTCAAGGGGATTCACAGAGCTCATCCTGCTGCAAGGATGAGGAAAAGGGAGTGGGATCTCAGGAGCGAGGAGAGCTGAGGGCTGGAGAGTGGCTCTGAATGACACTAAAATCCCACTGGACCTCTGAGACATTGCTGCTCCTCAGCCAGTGACAGGATGAGTCCCTAAATCTGGGGCTCAGCCTTCCTTGTGGTGAGGGGCACCAAGGAAGGCAACAGTGTGATGGAGACTGCGATGGGCTGGGAACTCACTGGGGGAAAAGAGGGAGCAGTTGGGAAGTAAAAGGAGGGTGGGAGACAGAACTGTTCGGAGAAGGGCTGAACTACAGCTTGAGCAAACTGAGAAATGTCATTTGGGGTCATGCCAGATTGATTTCATTTCAGAAGTTATTGAACAATTTTTTTTGGGGGGGGTGTCATGTTTTCCCTTGGAGGTGTACACTCTGCAAACTTGAGATGTGCTGCCAAAATGCTCAAGCAAGTGCTGCAGGTCATACCATTTCTTCTTTGGCTGATTCCGGCCCGGTGCTGAGCTCCAGCAGAGCCCTGGCAGAGCCCAGAGCAGCCTCAGCACCCGCAGAGCCCGGCTGCAAGGAGAGAAAGCAGAAACTGCCTGTGAGCTGAGGGTTCCTGTGCCCTTGTCCCAGCTGCCCGCGGTGCCCAGGCCGTGCTCAGAGCGGTGCCCAGAGCTGCCCATCCCTGCTGCCTTTGGCACAGAGCAGGACGTGTGCCCAGCCTGCAGCCAGCCAGGGCACATGTGACGGTGGCCAAAGGGGTCTTTGCATGCGGGAAGGGACGAGGATTTGACTCCATATTTCAGAAGGCTTGATTTATTAGTTTCTTATATATATATATGTCATGGTTTGGGTTTGACATTGGCACAAAGCCAGTGCCCCCATGAAAATACACTCTCCCTGGTTTCTGCTGTGAAATGTGACCAGGAATAAGCAAAGCAGGCCCCCACTTAGAAATAAAGAAAAGAAAACTTTATTAACGACACTACAAGTAAAAAGAAATACACAGGGAAAATGAAAACCTTCCAAAAACATTTCCTCCTGCCCCCACCAAATTTCCAATACATCCATCCCTCAGATCACCAACTCTCGGTCCATCACGACCCTTTAGACAATCAATTCTCTGTTCATCAAGAGGAGAGGAGTCCTTCTTGTGCCATAGGTTTCCCCAGGAAACACCGTCAAAACCTCGTGTTTGGTACGCTGGCAGTTTATATGCAGACGCGAACAGGATGGGGCTGCTTTGATCAGCATCTTAGAGCTTTTTATGTTTTCAGCATCAGTCTCATTACATGGTTATGACAATGGAAAGATGCGTACAGCTCGCTGACCAGGCAGCAGGCCAAAGAAACTTAATGTTTCCACATGACATAAATGCATCTAAGCCAATTACATAGAGCAAAAGCATACCGACAGTAGTTCTATCCAATCATCTTAAACACATGTAGCTTTGGTTAAAACAATAGCGGCCGATTCTCCAACACAATGGCTCGTTTATAAGAGACAACGAATAAAGCTATATTCATCAGCATAACCTTCTCGATATATACTAAACAAACTTGTTGCAACTTAGAAGGCCCATTACACAGCCCTATTGTCTTCACTACAGCTTATATATCTTTTTCTGCTGCTTTAGCACTTCACAATTCTTGCTGTTTCTGCGGCCTGTCCTTTTTACAACCTTCCTAAAACTCTCTGATTTTTATGGATTCCCACACATGTGTTTCCATGTCACTCGTGGCACCGCCTGGAGAACATCTGCCATCGTGACCTCTTCCTTCCATGTCCAGTGCTCTCACCACTGCACATAGACCAGAGCTGCTTCTAGGGTTTTCCTTTTAAGGATGCTTTGTCCCGTTCCAAAAAGAGCACAATCTCTCACTTTCGGGACACCTGTCCCCCCCAAATTTCATCCCCTGGGGCCGAGGTGTCTCAAAACTGAACCCTCTTGGCTTTGAGCCATTGCCTCCCCCTGGATGCAGTCTCTGTGTCACAGGAAACATGGTTCTGTCCAGGGCTATACGAGAAAAGTCCAGCTAAGGCCACTCCATCATCTCTTCTCACCTAAGATTCTTCCCCACTCTTCTGACATCTTTCACTTGCAGGAATTTTCATCACACTTGCCCATTTCTTCCTCTGTTTCATCTCTCTCTCTCTTCTAGGAAGGTTATTGTTTTGCAAAGTTTTCATTGTCCAAAATAAGGATTAAAATCTCGGGCTCAGCCCGCCCAGAACTCCCACAGTGGCTGGACACCTTCTTGCTGCATCCCCCCCTCCCTTCCCTCCCTTCTCCTTCTCATCCGTGCTGCGGGCCCATGTTATCAAGTTTCAAGGTAGCACAGTCACAGACAGAGGCTGGCGCGCTCTCTCTCTCTCCCTCTCTCTCTCTCTCTCCTGGGGGTGGGGGGCTGCCCGATGCCTCTCGGTGCTCTTCCGCTCTTCCACCCTTCCATCCTCGGGGCCAGACCTTCCTCACCCGGCCACATGGCTTCCCCTCCCCCGCCCAGATGGCAGGGGAGGTCTGACCTTTTTTCCCTGCCAGAACCCAAGAGAGCTTCCCCTGGGAGTTCTCTGCTTTTAACTCCTGTGTTCTCAGAGGCGTATCCATGTCCCCAGTGGCCACACCAGGTGCCAATATTCAAATCTGAACACCCATTGGTGTGACCACACCATCCCAAAAACCTCACTTCCTCTCAAACCACAACAATATTTCACTTAAAATTTGTAAAAACTATATTTTAGCATTGATATATGATCCTTCTAATAAGCTTTGTTCACACCCTTGGCTTACAGAAGAGAAAGTTTAGTGGGGCCAGAACTTGCGTTTCACCTTCTACTCTCTTTATCTGTTTACTTTTAGGCCACCCAAGCCTCCAGATACTAAATTAGCTCAAGTCAGAGGATGCTGCCGTTTGTTGTCGCTGCAGCAGGAATCTGGATGCTGCTCACTGAGCTGCATGCCTTCAGCTGGGTGCTTCCACAGACAAGCCACAAGTTCTTGTCCATGGCCATGGCTATCAGGCATTTGAAGGCATGTGTTTTTTCAACCTGCTGTCACATAGGGAGTCAGTATACCAGAGCACCCAGCTGCTAAAGGATCAAGGAAACAAGATCCAGACAGAAGGCAACAGCGACTGGTTCAGTGGACTTTTCAAACATGGGGGATGAAAGGCTGGCTTTCATCTCTAGTTAAGACTGTTTTGTGGACTTTGTTTATTGTATTCATTGTGTTGGTTATTGTATCCGTTTTTTGCTAAATTCCTTCAAACCTCTATGGCAGGAGCCTTCTTTATAGAAAACAAAAAGGGTGGAGTTGTGAGGGCCCAGAAGCCTACCACCGGAACTGTAATACCTCTGGGCAAAGTGACCAAGGTAAAAGAGAGACGTCCCTCTGAATGCAATGGTGTCACCCATGGGCATTTGCAGGCTCATGGTGATGCAGCAGTTTTTGTTGGCATCACCCGGTTCAACTGCTGTTTTTTCCTTATATATACTCCTTCTAGAATGTTCTCCCCTCTCTAGTCCCCTATTGGTCATGGCTTACTGCAATGCTCTGCTGCTTTCCCACCCCATATAAAACCCTGTGTCCCCATCCCCATTTTGTCTCCCTCCCTGGACTCTCTTCAGCGCAATCCACAGGGTTTAGAATTCCACACAAAGATCCCTCTATAGCCTCGTTCAACAGTAGTTTAAGAAAGTGTGATCCCAGCTCTGGGTGTGCCATTTGCTCACAGATGCTGGCTGTAGGGAGGCTGCAACACAGGAACTGAGTGCACCAGGGAACCTGGCCTCTAATAAAAGACATGAATCCCACAGCCCACCCAAACCAATGCCTTGCATCTCTCTACTTTTTCCTTCTTATCTCACCTCTCATGCCACTTTCCCCATTTTTTCTGTCTGGGAACTTGGCTTCTCTCTCTCCTGTCTGCAGGTTCAACCACACATGTGACCCTGCAGGAACAGCCTGACCCACAGGAGCGTGGGAGAGGACTCTTTGTCAGGAAGTGTAGTGACAGGACAAGGGGGAATGGGATCAAACTGCATGAGGTGGAAGAGATTTGATGATGGGAAGAAGTTCTTTACTCTCAGGGTTCTTGTCCCTGTCGCAGGGACCAGTGCAGAGAGGCTGTGGAGGCCCCATCCCCAGCAACATCCAAGGCCAGGTGGGACAGGCGCCACAGCAATCTGCTGTGCTGGGAGGTTGCCGAGCTTGGATCCAGATGAGCTTTAGGGTCCCTTCCAAGCCAAACCATTCAAGGATTTGATCATTCTGCCATCCCCATCTCCCACTGCGTAGCGGCCCTGAAATTTCAGTGACATCACAGCTCCCAGAGGGTTCCAGGTGGAACGTCCAGGACCTGGAAACGAGCAGAGCAGAAACATCACCGGCTGCCAAGGGTCAGTTGCCGCTCTCTCTGTGCTCTGCCCCTCACTGCTGAGCTGGTGCTGCTGCCTGGGATTTTGCTGCTGCCTGCTCTGGAGCACCAATCCCAGCAGGATGTGCTCTGCTGTGCCCGTGGAGGTACAGTGCCATGCCAGGAAGGGGGCACCTGGCTTGGGCAGGCTGCAGCCATGTGGGAATGGATGGTGTGGGACAGGAAGCTCACTGGGAGATTGTGCTGCCCCTTGCAGACTGACAGAGACATTGTGGTGGAGATGGAAGTGGACATGGAGCTGGAGAGGGAGGAGATGATGGAGGTGGACGAGGAAGATCCTGTTGAGGACATGGAAGCAGAGGAGGAGGACAACATAGAAGAGATGGAGGTTGATGAGGAGGATGACATTGAGGAATTGGAAGTGGACGAGAGGGATGAGGAGGAGCCCATGGTCCTTGGATGAAGATGGAGCCCCACAGGTAAGACAGGCAGCTGCTTCCCACGCCCTGCCCACAGACACACTGGGTCCCCTGACGCCAGGCTGGGGCTGGGCTGGATGGCCCCGCTCAGGGACACGGTGCCCGCAGGGGGCCTGGATTGTGCTGCCACAAGCACCAGCCCCGGCCTGGCCTGCGCTTGCCTGGGGCCACGCCAGCCCTGCCAGCCCCGGCCCAGCCCCTGGGGCCCAGCTCCCAGCCCTGCTGGGCTCATTGCTGGCGGCGGAGTCCAGCTCTACTCCTTCCTTTCTTCCACGACTGACACAGATCATGGCACAGATGCCACTCCTTTGTAATTATGTTTGAAAGCTTCAAGTTTCTTGTAAATATGTTCACTATGTTAGAAGATTTCTGTAAATATGTTTTGAAGATTGGTAGTTCATCGGATCCCCATGTAAATATTTTCTGTACATTGTTGTTGTTATAAGCATTGTTATATTGAAACATGTTCTGTAAATCCTAGCTTTTGCCAATCTTTGGCAAATAAATAATGTTTTTTTATTTAAACCTCACTTCTCTTGGCCATTCTTTTGGGCACAGGCAGCATTTGCACACTTGTGGGTTCCACTTGTTCCGGGTTCCCAGGGCTGGAGCTCCCTGGGGGTGCTGGCACAGCCACCCTGGGTCTAGGGGTCCCTGTGCACAGGGGCTCCCACTGATGTTGTGGTGTGTTTTTAGCTTCCGGGTCCCTTCCTCAGGTGTGCCAATATTCCCTTCTCCCTTCCCCCTCGCCCCTTGCTGAGTGTGCCCTGTCAATCAGGTTTAACATTCCAGCAAGGCATCGTGTGGTTGGTCATGCTCCTCAGGCCTGGGGAACATTGGACCGTATAGGTGTCCCTAGTCCCTTGAGACCCTGCCCCTTTCACCTGGTTGGTAGCTCACCTGTCCCCTCCCCTTCCCCTGTCCCTGAGCTTAAAAGGCTAATCAGACCATGCGGCCGGGATTCTGTTGGAGCAGTTGCCCTGGTTCAGACCTCTGTAACCATGGAATAAGCATCTGGATATAACCCTCCAGCAGAATCCTCTCCTTTCTCTCTTCACCATCGCCAGAAGCTCTCTCTCCTGAGGTAAACGGAGTTCCTGACAAGCCTGGACTTGTTCAGTGCCCTGCTGCAATCTCCAGCAGCCAAGGCCTCTCTGGGGCGAGTTACAACACAGTGCCGCCTTTGGCCCAGCAGCGAAGGTCAGACTGGCCCAGGCACCATCTAACTGGTAATATTGGGATTCCTATTCCAATATTTTGGCGTTCCTGAGAGTGGGCAAAGCGACTCCGCAGCCTGAGAACGGACTCGCAGTACCTCAGAGAAGCTTTTGGCAGCCGTGCATCCAGCTTGAAGGGCTTTGGTTGCATCGCCCTCAGCTAGAGACTTTGGGAATATTCCCAGAAATAGTTTTGTGGACTGTTCGGCGCCTCTGGAAAGCCCAGCTCCATTGTGGTGAGCAGATTTTCCAGAGGAAGAAGAGGGGAGCCTCTCTTGCCCAGAGAGAGGTCCTTTTCCGGTGAGGAGACCTGCCTGTACCCAGCCACCTACAGCTTCCATTTCACGTGAGTATCTCTGCTTTCGGTAGAGCAGAAGCTCAAAAAAACAGACTCTTCCGTGAGTTCTGTTCCTTTTTACCTTTGCATTTTTGGCTGCGCAGCCCCACAGACGGGAGCGTTCTAGCTTTAGCTTTGTGCTGCGTGTTTTACTGTCTTTTAGAATTCGCGCCAGAGCGAGATCGCTCTCTGCCCTTCGCCCCCGGCTCGGCAGCGTGCTCAGCTCTCTTCACGTGGTCGGGAGACTCTCTCTCTTTCTCTGTGCGGGGGAGGGGGGGGCTCTCTTTCCACGTGGCCGGGGGATCTCTCTCGGTGCGGGGTCGGGAGTGTTCTCTGCTCCACGGGGGGTGCTGCATTCCACCACGGGGGAGGCTTTGTTCCTGCCTCGGTTTGGCGGGGCGTGCCCTGCTGCTGCTGCCCGGGAATTTTAAAAGCAGTATATACAGCTGCATTGTGAAGCTTTTGTCTGCTCGTTATCGCTTTCTATCTGTGTTTTTTTTTAGAAATTAGTAGCTGATTTTAGCTTTGTTTTTGGTCAGGCTGGATTAAGTACTTTGCTTTTTACATCTAACATGGGTTCCAAACTCAGTATTGTACAAAAAGGAGTGTATTATAATATCGTTAGCATTTTAGTCAATGGTAATGTGAAGTTTTCTAAAGGAAAATTGAAACAGTTTATAAGATGGCTTTTTCTGCAGTTCCCAAACATTTCCCCTGAAGAAACCCACAATATTCAATTCTGGGATAAAGTTGGGAATGAATTGATAACCTTAGGACAATCTGGCAAATCACCCTCAGCTAAATTTGTGTTCTGGAGTTTACAAATTCGAACAGCATTGCTCAAACAAAAGGAAATGGAGAAAAAGCCAAATGTAAAGCCATGTACCTCTGCTCCCCCTGTTTCTCCCTCTCCTAGCTCAAAAACCCCTGTGTCCCTTGCTCTGAAACCCAGAGCACGTGTTAGCTTTCCAGAGAGCAGTGATGTCCAAAATGGCCCCCAGTCCCTAGGGGGTCCGCAAAATGGTAGATGCCATGTGGCATCTTCCCAAACCTGGTCTTCTTCTTCCCAAAATCCTCTTAAGCATTCCAAAATTCCATCCCCATCCCCCTCTCCTCCTGTTCCTCGTGACACCTTCCCCCCCTCCCCCCCCTTTCCTGCAGTACCCTCGGCTCCGCCCCTCTACTCCTCCCAGGGGGCGTCTGCTGACGTGATGTCACCAGGCATCCCCGCCCCCTGCCAGCCCCTTGACCCCGCCCCCTGTTCCCACGGTTTCCCTGCCCCTTGCCGGCTCCCTGTCCCCGTCCCCTCCCCGAGTTCCCACGGTGGGGACACACCCACTGCCTGTCCCCAAACCTGTAGCTGTGATCCTAATACTTCTGATTCAAGGGATACAGAGCAGGGGACAGCAGACCCAATGCATAGTCCCATGTTGTCACTAGCTCCTGTTACGTTTCAGCCAGCAGCTCAAGCCAGGGCAGTTCCAACTGCTAATTGGAGTTCTTTTGGACAACAATTGATTAAAGAGATCTGTAAATCTCATAAGGAATATGGTCCACACAGTCCATATTTCCGTGGCCTTTTAAATTCTGAATTGAGTAGGACTGTGGTAATCCCACATGGTTTAAAACAGCTTTTTTCCTGCCTCATGACCTCCACGGAATTCAAATTATGGGAATCAGCATTGAAACAACTGCTAAAAGATGCTCTCCCAAACTTACAGGCTGATCCAAACACAGCGAAAGACAACAGTGGTAACCCTATCACCATTGAGCACCTCTGTGGTGAGGGTCAATGGTCTTCATCCTCTATCCAAGCTACTGCAATTCCTGCAGAAACACTCGAGAAAGTAAAAGAAGCAGCTGAAAAAGCACTCTTTTCACTCCAACCTGAGGGGCCTTTTGAGCCCTATAGTAAAATTAAACAGCTACCATCAGAGCCTTTTTTGAAATTTGTAGAAAGGCTAACTAGAGCCATTGAAATACAGGTTGAAAAGGAAAATGCAAGGGAAGCAATTTTAGAGGAAATAGCGTTTACAAATGCAAATGAACAGTGTCGAGCGGCAATCCTGAGCCTTCCTATGGAACCTCCCCCTACACTAAAAGATATGCTTTTAGTCTGTAACAGGAAAGTGCCTCTGATGACTGTGGCTGAAGACACCAGACCAAGGCTGCTGCCAAGACCACCTCAGCGTGTCGCTGTTGCAAGCCCTGCACCTTTTCCCTCAGCACAGCAGTACCCTGGGCAGCAGCGGAGACCAGCAATGGTTCAGCCCACTAAACCATGCCTGCTTTGTAATAAGCTAGGACACTGGAGTAACCAGTGCCCCCTGAAAAGGGAATTTGATGAATTTAGAAATGGCAGGGGAGGAGAACTACAAGCCCTCCCTGGGGATCAACAACAAAAAAACTGAAAATAAAGCGCCAGCCTGCCAGGCGTGCAGACATAGAAAGAGCAGGCCAAGAGGATAAGGGTAGCAAAACAAATCAAGCGCGCGATAATATTAACATTTGTGTAAGTGAAGCAGGTGCTTCAAAGACCAAGTCTGCTAGTCCACTGTTGAAGGTGAAACAAAATAACCTTTGTTATGATTTAAGTGATCCTGTATTAACCGCATCTTCTGTCAATGAGCCTTACAGGTTGCAGCTGACAGAGTCACTCCACCTGAAGGACACTGACTGGCATTTTGTCTCTGTAAATCCTGAACAGAAGGGTACTTAGAACCAAATTCATTGTAAGTACATCGTCATTGGGGACACCAAACACACACCACAAGAGATCGAAATTGCTCCAGGAATGACAACATCAGATCCCAAGCAATTTGTTCTCGGCCTGCACTGTTTCCACCCACCCCTGTTTCTTCCCAAGGGACAAATTGTTGCTCAAGCTATCCCTGTGCCATCTTTACCTGAAAATATCGAAAAACAAGGGCCCACAGTCTCCCGGATCCAAGTTATTGGGAAAGAGAAACCCAAATTGTGGTGCAATGTCAGTGGGGGTGGGGAGTCTAAACGCATTGAGATGCTTGTAGACACAGGTGCAGACTGCACAGTGATTCCAGTACAAGACTGGCCAGCACATTGGCCTTAGCAAAATGTTGCTGGTCACCTTCGAGGTATAGGAGGTCTGCAATTGGCAAGACAATCCAAAAGCATTATTCAATTCAAGGGTCCAAACGGACAGTTGGCAAATATCCGTCCATTTGTGTTAGATTATTCAGAACCTTTGTTAGGGAGAGATTTAATGGCCTAGTGGGGTGTCACAATTGATATTCCAGACTCTCCACAGCATTTTTGTGCAGCAGTCATTGAACAACAGCGCCCCACCCAAAAACTGAAGTGGAAAACAGACAAACCAGTTGATGTGAAACAGTGGCCACTCAGTAAACAAAAAATAAAGGTGCTTGAGGAACTAGTAGAAGAGCAACTAAAAAAGGGCCACATTGTGGAGACCATGTCCCCATGGAACTCTCCAGTGTTTGTCATCCAAAAAGCTGACAAAAAGAGGTGGCGACTCCTCTGTGACCTCCGACAAATTAATAATGTAATTGAAGATATGGGTCCTCCCCAACCTGGTATGCCATCCCCAACAATGCTTCCTCAAGATTGGAAATTAGCTGTTATTGATATTAAAGATTGTTTTTTCCAAATCCCATTGCACCCTGACGATGCACCGCATTTGGCATTCTCGCTCCCTTCTATCAATTCAGAAGCTCCTATGAAAAGGTACCATTGGACCGTTCTTCCTCAGGGCCTAAAGGTATCTCCAGCTATCTGCCAGTGGTATGTCTCTTCCCTGCTTTCCCCAGTTCGTGCAGCCGCAGAGAAGGCCATCATTTATCATTATATGGATGATATCCTTGTGTGTGCCCCCAATGATGATTTACTAACACATGCGCTTGACCTAACGATCGATGCATTGATTGTTGCAGGGTTCGAGCTCCAGGAACAGAAAATTCAAAAGATGCCACCTTGGAAGTATTTGGGCTTAGAAATTGGAAATAGGACCATTGTTCCTGAAAAACTAGAAATCAATCCAAGGATCAAGACCCTTGCGGATGTCCACAAGTTGTGTGGGTCTTTGAATTGGTTAAGACCATGGCTTGGTCTGACTAATGAAGACCTTGCCCCTCTTTTTAATTTATTGAAAGGGGGAGAGGACCCAGGTGCTCCTAGGTCTATTACCCCAGAGGCACGGAAAGCTCTAGAAAAGGTTCAGATTGCAATGGCCACAAGACAGGCCCACCGATGCCGGCCTGATCTGCCATTCAAATTCACTGACTACACCAGGTGTCAGTATGAAACTCAAAACATCCATTGGTTTGACCACAGCATCCCAGAATTCCCACTCCTTCCTGGTCAAACCACCACATCATCCTAGGTAAGTTGCCACACCTCCATGGAATTATTTTCCAGTGGGAGGAAAAACAAACACCTAAGGCAAAGGACACACCAAAAAAGGACCGGGACCAGAGGGACTCTCTCTTGATCATAGAATGGGTTTTCCTCAGTCACAAAAGGTCCAAGAGACTGACAAAGCCTCAGGAGCTGATAGCAGAACTGATCCGGAAAGCAAGGACCCGGATCGGGGAGTTAGCAGGATGTGATTTTAAGTGCATTCACATTTCAGTTGAGTTAAAATCAGGTCAAAATACTATGAAAATACTGGAACAATTGTTTCAAGAAAATGAAGTGTTGCAGTTTGCTCTGGATTCCTACTCAGGACAATTTTCGGTAGCACGGCCCGCTTGCAAATTGTTTGAACAAGATGTTCAATTTACTTTAAAATTAAGAACTGCTCTAAGTAGGAGACCTTTAAAAAGGGCTCTAACTGTCTTTACAGATGCGTCCGGGAGGTCCCACAAGTCCGTTATGACTTGGAAGGATCCTCAAACCCAGCAGTGGGAGACGGACATTGCTGAGGTGGAAGGTTCACCTCAGGTTGCTGAATTGGCTGCGGTTGTTAGGGCTTTTGAAAGGTTCTCAGAACCATTTAATCTGATTACAGACTCTGCATACGTGGCAGGAGTAGTATCCAGAGCAGATCAAGCAATACTGCAAGATGTATCTAACATTGCACTTTTTGAATTGCTTTCCAAACTGGTAAAGTTAGTCACTCACCGAGAGCAACCATTTTATGTGATGCATGTCAGGTCACACACTGACTTGCCAGGGTTTATCGCTGAAGGCAACAGAAGGGCAGATGCTCTTGCTGCACCTGCAGTGATGGCCACTCTCCCAAATGTTTTTGAACAGGCAAAAATCAGCCACCAGCTTTTCCACCAAAATGCACCTGGCCTGGTTCGCCAGTTTAACATCACTCGAGAACAGGCCAAAGCGATTGTGGCCACGTGCCCAAATTGCCAACAACATGCACTCCCTACAGTGAGTACGGGAGCAAACCCAAGGGGACTGAACAGTTGTGAACTGTGGCAAACAGATGTAACACACATACAGGCTTTTGGACGGCAGAAATATGTTCATGTTAGTGTAGATACCTTTTCTGGAGCGGTCTATGCTTCTGCCCACACAGGAGAGTCATCTATTGATGCTATTAAGCACCTCTTACAGGCTTTTTCTTTCATGGGCATCCCCAAGGAGCTGAAAACTGATAATGGGCCTGCTTATAAATCCAAGGAATTCGGGAGCTTCCTGCAGCAATGGGGAGTAGAGCACAAAACTGGCATCCCCTACTCCCCTACAGGTCAAGCCATTGTAGAAAGAACTCACCGTGATATTAAAAGGGTCCTGGACCAGCAACAACAGGTTCTGAAGGTAGAACCTCCCCACATTCGGTTATCCAGGGCGCTATTCACAATCAATTTTCTGAATTGTTCTTTTGACAGCCTGAACCCACCCATCCTACGCCACTTTGGGGGGAACAGTCACAGGTTGATGAAAGAAAAACCTCCAGTTTTAGTAAAGGACCCTGAGACTTGGAAAATGGTGGGACCTTACAAATTGGTTACTTGGGGACGTGGATACGCCTGTGTGTCCACCCCCTCTGGTTTAAGGTGGGTTCCTTCCAAATGGGTAAAGCCCTATGTTCCCAAAGTCTCAGAGAAATCTGCAGAAGCACCCCAGGTTGCTCACGCTGCCTGGAGAAGAAAACGCCGCGCACGTTCTCTGGAGGAAATTCCATTTAAGCCTCCTATCTGGAATAGTTTGTAATATATGTTTGTCTCAAGTTTTTGTACCAGTTTAGATCCCACTGTTCGTGTGTAGCCTCGAGACGCCATGAGACCGAGCCTGCTTCTCGTCCTACTCGTGATCATCCCGCCTGCGATCTCCTACATAATACTGCAGCCCAAACCACAGATGGACTACCTTGGCAAAGGCTCTCGGACACCATCAGAGAAACTGACAACGGGCTGAATGGACTGTTCAAAGGCTGGGGACTCGCGGGCTGGTTGGGATCTGTTCTGAAAACTGTGTTTTTAGTGCTGTTTATTTTAGTTATAGTTATTGTAGTTGTTAGCATTGGTTTTGGACTAATCAAACACATGGTTCTCAAATTAATTTCAAGCTCATCCCCCCCCTCCTGAGGTCTACCATTTAGAAGCCCTCAGTGCTCCAGTGGATGACCTAGAAGCCTCAGTGGAAAACACTGACCCTCCTGTAGAAGAAGAACCGATTTACCAACTATGGTTTGGCAAGCATTCTGCACCATAAACACAGTCCTCTTCTTTTTAAACAAAACTAGGGGGAGATGTTGCGGTGTGTTGCAATGTCCTGTTTTAAGCTTCCGGGTCCCTTCCCAGGTGTGCCTAGACCTCTCTCCCTTCCCCCTTGCCCCCTTGCTGAGTGAGTCCTGTCATTCAGGCTTAAGATTCCAGCAAGGCATCGTGTGGTTGGTCACGTTCAAAAGATGCCCCTATGCCAAGAGGTCATTGGCCTGTCTAAGTGTCATCCTCCCTTGAGACCCTGCCCCTTTCACCTGGTTGGTAGCTCACCTGTCCCCTCCCCTTCCCCTGTTCCTGGGATTAAAAGGTTAATCAGACCATGCGGCCGCATTCTGTTGGAGCAGTTGCCCCGGTTCAGACCTCTGTAACCATGGAATAAACATCTGGATATAACCCTCCAGCAGAATCCTCTCCTTTTCTCTCTTCACCATCGCCAGAAGTTCTCTCTCCTGAGGTAAACGGAGTTCCTGACAAGCCTGGACTTGCTCAGTGCCCTGCTGCAATCTCCGGCAGCCGAGGTATCTCTGGGGTAAAGCACCACAGAAGCCGCCTTTGGCTCAGCAGCGAGGGTCACACTGACCCAGGCACAATCTACCTGGTTATATTGGGATTCCTATTCCAATACCTATTGATTTGTTTCTTCAAACTTTATTTGCTTTATAACTGAGGCTTTGAAGCCTTCCCCTTTAGCACCTACTATATGCACAGTATCTTGACCCTTTTTGCATGCCTTTGGGATTCTATAAGCACAAGTTCTTTCAGCCCCTGTGTCTACTAAGAATCTTCCTCATGGGGATCGATTTTTAAAAATATCAAGGGCTCCTGATGATATTCTGTTCCCAGGAGGTAGAGTCCCTGACACCCCAAGTCTTCTACTTCTCCATTTGCTCAGTCTCATAGACCCTCAGCTCCTTTTCCCTCTGGGGGAAATTCTTTCTGACATACTCACTCTCTTTACAGTAAAAACAAACTGGTTCTAGGTTTCCATGTTTACCAAACTTCTTTTTGTGTCCAGTCCCAAGACACCAGTTTCCCCTCTCTGTCTATCTTCTCTGACTTGGGGTCCCCCTTCCTTACATGGGTTGTTCTTTGCATGCTCGTTTCCTTCCCTAAAGGCAGTTGCCATTACCTTGGTTTTGTCTTGGTCTTCTCTTTGTCCCTCTTTACATATATTCTGTGCTTTCCTTAAAAGATTCTCTAGCCTCCTTTCTTGACAACCATCTAACTTTTCTAACTTTCTCCGTACATCTGGCCAGGCAGGAGTGATGAAATTTATCTTTAGTAAGATCTGTCCAACCACTGTATCAGGGTCAACTCCTGAATATTGCCTCATATTCCTTCTCAGTCTCTCTAGAGACTCTGTTGGGGTTTCTTCCTTCCTTTGCTGCTCATCGAAACTTTATGAGCATTTTAATTACATGGAGCTGCCTCTTTGATAGTTCTTATAATCAATGTTCTATATTCCTCCATGTTTTGCCACCCCCCAGTGCTGTTGTGGTCCCTGATGGGGTGCACTGTGAGCATTTTCAGGTCCCCAGGAGGTATTTGCACATGGTCCCTTTCCCATATCCATATCTCAGCCATTCGGATCATCTGACTTTGTTCTGGTGTGAATAGCATGGTCATGATTGATTGCATCTCTTCCCATGTATAAATATTAGGCCCCAGAAACCGGTCTAACTGTTCCTCTAATCCAGTGAGGTCCTCTAGTAATCCTTTCAATTATTTCTTGAACATTCTTGCATCAGAAGAACTGAGAGGCACGGTTACAAATCTAATTCCTCCCTGCACCCTACACAGGGGTACTTCCCTCAGGGGATATAATCCTGCTTCTTGGTTCCCATCCCCTGATCTGCTTTCCTCTCAATGTGCCACCCTGTTTCTAGTGTTTTGACAAGGCCCATCAGGGGGTAGGGGAGGTGCATCTGGGGCTATTGGAGGTGGAGGGGGTAAGTGTTCTAATGGGTCCCATTCTTTATTTTCTGATACCTTAAACGTGCTCACCTTTGAGGGTGAGGTCCCCCCCTCCCAGCAGGCAGCATAGTCACTCTCTTCCTGATTGAATGGTTTCTTAGCTCTTACATGGATGTTTAATGCCTGACACATCCACCTTTCATCTGACCCATATCTCAGCCAGTATACATGATAGCTCCTAATTTCCCTTCTGGTCCATTCTGCCATGCAATACTGAATCATGTTGACCTCATCCTTATCTCTGGTCATATTTCCATAGGTCTAGTTTCCTTCTCAGTGGGCCATCTGGGAGTATACCTATTGGTACCTCTTCAATTTCTACTCCTCCCCTTGGGGATTCCCTATTTGCCCATTGTCCCATCCTGATCAGCCCATCAAAGGCCCTTTTCTGACAGAGCCCACCTTTCCAACCACATGCAGCCCTCTGGACAGCGCCTGTGTCTCTCAGAAGGGAAAAGGAAAGGGGGAGTGGGAAAAAAAGGAACAAGGAAAGGAGGAAAGAGAAGGAAAGGGAAGAGCGAGAAAAAACAAAAAAAGTGTACTTTTCTTTTGACAAGTAAAAATTAAAAAAATCTTATGATCCAGGGGCTTCGGTATCACCGGATTGGTCCCTGCCCTTCCTCTCCTCGGTTCAATGCTCTGGTCCCACGGTTGCACTCTGCTCCCTGTCCCACCTGGCTCAGCTCGGCTGTGGCCTGCCCCTAGCCCAATTCACCTCGGCAGCTGCAGTCCCACCCCGGCCCTACCTGGCTCAGCTTTGGTGGCTCTGCCCACTCCAGTTCGACTCAGCGGCTTTCATCCAACCTCTGACCCAACTTGGTTCGGCTTTGGTGGCTCTGCTCACCCCAATTAAACTCAGAGGCTCAGCCTGCTCCACTTCAGGAGTTCCTGCTCCTGGCCTGACTTGGCTCAGCCTCAGCAGCTCCACCTGCCTCGATTTGGTTTGGCTCAGAAGCCGGCCCAGCCTGACCCCCTTGGTTCAGCAACTCTGTGCTGACGTGACTTGGCTTGGCAGCCAGACTGCCCCAACCCCCTTGGCTCAGCAGCACAGAAACTGCTTCACTGGCTCCTGGGTGACCCCCTGCAGCAAACCCCCTGGCAATCAGCCCACTCCAGCCCGGATTTGGCTGGCCCTGGAAATTACAGCGCTGGCTGTGCCCCAGAGGCTGCCCTCGCTCTGAGCACCACACGAACTCTCGTGTCATGTGGAGCTCACCGACTCTCTTGGTGTGTTCTGGATGGGAATCCTGCCACGGGTCCCCATCCTGGCGCAAACATGGTTTCCCTGATGGGTGAACCCTGCTCCCAAGTCCCCACAAACCCTTCAATCTTATGTGTCCCGCCGGCCGTGGGGTCCTTGTTTATGGGATCCTCGCTTTCTTCCTCCACCCATGTGTGCAACTGTTTCTTCTTCCTTTCTACCGTCCAATATCCTGATGCTTCAAGGGACCAGGATAGATCCAGTATATTACTAATGTGAAGCTCAGTTACCAGAATTACGGAGTCACAATCTGGCAAAAAATAGTTATGTGGATGGTGTTCACCCCTCTTCCCCTCTTTTCTTTATCCAGTCTCCCGGTGTCTTTGGGCTTCCAACCTGCAACCACTGGTGGAACTGGGAGAGTCCAATAGACTCTGCCCAATCTGTGGCAGGGGTTGCCCCTTTTGAAAACTCTTAAGGACACCAGGTGTATTTCCCAGAAGAGTCCCCATTTGTGAGAAATGATGCTCACTTCCAAAAATTTAAAAGGATTATTAAAACCTTTCAAAAACTACAACAGAAGACTGAATAGAGAAAATATTACGGCACTGGAAGCAAAGGATTATTTCCCACGATGTGCTTGCCCACGTGGTGGATGTTTCGCCTTTTAACCCTTTAGACTCTCTCAAAATCTTGTTAATCAACTCTTTCTTCTCTGTCCAGTGGTGGAGGTCACTTCCTTACATCTTGATTGGAGGTCAGGTGTTGCCATAGTAACAAGCCAACCCTCCCAAATACCCCAACTACCAGGTAACCATGTGATAACAACAACACAAGGGAGGTAAAAAAGGACTATAAATCTATAAAACTTTCTTAGGATATCCATAACATCTGCATTTTAATTGTGAGACTCAACTATCCTATTACTCATCTATCACACAATTGTTTCAAAACTGCTTCCTGTTCCACCCTGATTGTCTCTGCAGAGGAACAGGACATCTTTCAGGCACTTCCACAAGGTCAGGCTTCTCATATCATGGTAAGTCTGGGATGGAAATGGCCTTATTAAGAAGGAGAAAAGCAGAGAAAATGGATTAGAAAGTCGTAGGAAAAAAATACCCTTCTTACAAAAAAGGTTCACCAAGTCATTCCCTGCATTTCTCCTTTCCAGATTCTTTCAGTATTCTACTCTGGGAGGTGCAGCTTGTTCTGCGGCTTATCATGAACTGATTATGCTCTTGATTTATACCAGCACAAGATAGGTATAATCATCTAAACTGAAAACAGAAACTGCCTCTGACAATCAATTTTCATGCTCTAGATCACTTTCCAGGTGTCTATGGAGATGTGTGAATGATTATCACACAACTCTCCACTTCTGGCTGCAGCTTCTGGAGATTCTCTCTCTGAATTCAGTCAAGGTTGCATTCCCCAACAAGTCCTGATACCACCTCCTGTTTTCCAAGATTGGAACAGTCACAATGAAAACCTCGCCAATGACAGAACTCCCCAGTCCACCAGGAAAAGAAAGGACAACATTGTCAAGTTCTCCAAACATTTGTCTTGCTTTGCTGCAAGAGTCCTGCTGCAGGCACAGTGTGGAAAGCCAAGAGAAGCTGCAGTTGGTGGTACATCTTGTGACAGGAGCTCGACCTCGTTCTCCAGGAAAGGTTTTTGAGAAGAGCAGACAGAACTGTGCAGAAGATTCCTATAAAACTGAACCAGCTTTCCAGAAGTGAAATGAAAATGGAAAGAAACCATCTGAAATGTTTTCCTCTATTTATTTCTATGCTCCCCTTTTCAATCTTGCACTACTTCTCCATGCCATGAGTTCCAAATGCATCTCACCTCAAAGATCGATGACGTAGTGAGTTTTAGACACTCTAAAATACCACGAGCTGCACACAGTTTGCCTTCCCCTGTTTTTGCTGGAAAGCAATGCTGGAGCCATCAGTGCAGTGCTTGGATCAGGCAGGAATCCTGCAGGCAGGGAATGTGCCCCGGCAGTGTGTGACCCTCAGCAGGGACAATGCTCAGCAATCCTGCAGGCAGGGAATGTGCCCTGGCAGTGTGTGACCCTCAGGAGGGACAATGCTCAGCAATCCTGCAGGCAGGGAATGTGCCCCGGCAGTGTGTGGCCCTCAGCAGGGACAATGCTCAGCAATCCTGCAGGCAGGGAAAGTGCCCCGGCAGTGTGTGACCCTCAGCAGGGACAATGCTCAGCAGCATTGCTGTGCGTGGTCTCCATGGAACCACGCCAGGAGCAGCTGCTGAGCTCAGAAGCCATCGCAGCCCCCGCCCTGCTCCAGCGCCCCTTGGCAGGGTGGGCTCCTGCCCTGGCTCTGTGTGCCAGGAGCCGGCAGCGCTGGGTGCAGGGAGCCCAGGGAGGGCACAGAAACGCTGGGTGAGAAATGCTGGGGCACAGCGAGATGGGCGAGTGCAGCCGGCCAGGGCAGAGGAGCAGCACGCCCAGGGGGCACAGCCTGCAGGACAGACGGCCAAGGGGAGAAAAATTTCTCAGGAGGGTGGAGAACAAACTTTTAGTTGCAAACTTCAGAGAATGAGGTACTTGGAAAATCTTAAACAGCATTGAATTACAGTAAATCACTTCATAAAGCACTGACTGAGCAAACTCTAACCTGTCCAATTGCAAGTTAATCAGATTTTGAGAAGAGGAAGTCAGGAGAAGAGAGAGAGGGAGAGAGAGATCCACAGTCAACCCTAGAGCTCAGCTGCTGTGAGCTCCAGGGCCGTGGGACGTGTCAATGTCACACCCGTGTCACAGCCTGACCTGCTCTGGTCCCTCTCCCAGGTGGGGTTTTTGGGGTGCCAGGGGCTTGGCAGCCACTTTGGGGCTGCACCAGAGGCTGCAATGGCTGGGGTGGGGCAGTGACCACCCCACCTATGCAGAACTTACCCTGCCCCCAAACACACACTGGAAATGTCTGGGGCCGTTCATCATTTCTCTTCTCTCCAGCACCGAGGCAACGGACTCTGGATACAGCTCTGAGCTCGTGCCCAAGGCAACCACCCCTGGCAACAGGGCTCTGTTGAGAAGGATGAAAGTTACACAAGAAAGTCTCACAGATATGTATGCTTGGCAGAAAGATTTTTGAATGTAAAATCTGAAGAAGGAATAGAAGTGAAAGCAAGTTTTGATATAGAAGAAAAGAATTGCTGAGCCAGTCTTACTGGACAGCTAAGGCAAAGGGTATCTTACTTAGAAGGGGTTTTTATGGCTTAGAGCAAAGGATAAACCCATGTCAAACAAGAAGATGTTTATACCAAGCAAAAGATACCACTGGCAAACAAGACTGCCGATGTTGCAAGTAGAAAAAAGGTCTCAGAATTTTCCACTGCAAGAAAACTGAAAACCAACTTCTAACTTGTTAATCTAAACAAGCTTAACTGTAATGTAATAACTTTAATGATTGAAGAATAATAACATGAATATGGTAATTATAATAGTTCTGATAGGCTATAGGTAAAAGTTAAGGTATAGACTGGTTCTTCTGTATTAGGATGCTCAGCAAGGAAAGCATATAATGCATTTGTAACCTAAACTAAAGGGTTTTCAGGCTTGTCTGAAGCTGGAGCTGACAGCTGCAGGCACAGGCTCTATCACCCGTGACCCTGGACTGCTGTAACATCTTGGACACAATAAATTGCATTTGTGAGAGCCACCTGGCATCCTGCATCTCTCATTCCAGCTCTTACTCTATGGAAACTCATGGAACCATGGTCAGTTGTGACAATGAGGGTTGAAGGACACCACGGTGACACTACGGAACCTCACGGAACCAAGGGGCCATGGTGACACTGTGGTGCCTCATGGAATCAAAGAGACCATTTTGAAACTTGGGGGCCCCAAGGAACCAAGGGAACATGGAGTAGGTCTGGCTGGCTGGGCCTCCTGGGGACTACCTGACAGGTCCAGCTGGTCTTGGCATGTTGAGGGCTTCTCATCTGCCTCTGGAGCACTGGGGCTCTGGGCTTTCCTTCCTATGGAAAAGAACTGTCCTTCTCCTCCAGGCCATGGCCAAAATGAGGATTCCTTCTCCAAATTGCCTTCTATGCAAAGATTGTTCTCAGATGAAATCTGCCAGGACAGACAGATCCTGCTGCCTTGGCTAACCAGGGGCCACCTCTCATCTGCCTTTCAAACACTGGGACCATGTGCTCTTCTTTCTTATGGGAAAAAACATCCATCTCAACCAGGCAACCATGGCCAAAATTGGGCATCTGTCCCCAGAATTTCCTATATCCAAGGATAGCTCCCAGACAAAAGGTGCCAGGACTGACAAGCCTGGCTGGCCTTGGCTTCCTGAGAGCTGGCACTCATCTGCCTCTGAAACCATGGGGCTTAGTGCTTTCCTTCCTTATGGAAAGAACTCTTCTTTCTGTCCAGGTGCCCACAGCCAAAATTGAGATTCCACCTCCAAAAATCCCTATGTCCAAGGATAGCCCCTAGACAAAAGTTGCCAGTAGAGATAGGTCTGGCTGGCTTGGCCTCCGGGTGGCCACCTCTCATCTTCTTCCAAAACACTTGGACTTTGCACTTTTCTTTCCTATAGAAAAAAACAATCCATCTTGACCAGGTGCCCATAGCCAAAACTGGGATTCCACCTCCAAAACTTTGTACATCTAAGAATTGCTCCCAAAAGAAAGCTGCCAGGACAGCCAGGTCTGGCTGCCCTTGCCCTCTTGGGGGTTGCCTCTCCTCTGCTTTCCAAACACTGGGGCTTGGAGCTTTCCTTCCAAGGAAAAGAACCGTCCTTCTTATGTATGCAGAAATGGCTGAAAATGGGATTCCACCTCCCAAATTTCCTAGATCCCAGGGTTTCCTTCAGAAAAAAAGCTACCAGGACAGAGAGGTCTGGCTGGCCTAGGCCTCTGATGTCTGCTTTTCATCTGCCACTCAAACACCAGTGTTCTGTCCTTTCCTTCCTATGTAAAAGAACCATCCATCTCCTCCAGTGTCCATGTCTGAAATTGGGATTCCACCTCTAAAATTCTGTATATCCAAGGGTTACTCCCAGGCAAAATCTGCCAGTACCATCAAGTCTGGCTGGTCTTGGCCTCTGGTGGCTGCCCCTGCAACACTGGGGCAGGGTTTTCTCTTTCCCATGGAGATCACTGGGACACTGTGGGGACCTCATGGAACCAAGGGGGTCATTGTGGCCCCACTGGAGCCCATGGAACCAAGGGGATCATTGTGGCCCCACTGGAGCCCATGGAACCAAGGGGCCATGGTGACACAGAGGGGCTTAATGGACCCAGAGGCCATTATGACTCTGTGGGGCCTGATGGAACCATGGAGACCATTGTGACCCTTCAGGGTCTCGTGTCACCAAGGGGGCATTATGACACCTCAGGGCCTCATGGAAGCAAGGAAGCATTGGGACACTGTGGGGCCCCATGGAACCAAGGAAACATGGAACAGGTCTGGCTGGCTTGGCCTCCCAGAGGCCACCTGACAGGTCTGGCTGATCTTGGAATGTCAAGGGCTGCCTCTCATCACTCCTGGAGCACTGGGGCTCTGTGCTTTCCTTGCTATGGAAAAGAATTTTCTGTCTTTTCAGATGCCCATTGTCAAAATGGGAAGACTCCCTAAAAAATTTCCTGTATGCAAGGGTACCTCCCAGAAAAAATCCTGGTACCTCTGGCTGGCCTTGCCCTCTGGTGATCACCACTCATCTGTCCCAAAACACTGTGGCTCTGATCCTTTGTTCCTATGGAAAAGAACCAGCCTTCTTGTCCAGGGACCATGGCCAAAATTAGAATTTGGCCTCCCAAATTCTGTATATCCAAGGATTGCTCGCAGACAAAAGTAGCCAGGACAGACAGGTCAGGCTGGCCCTGTCCTCCGGTGAGCTGAATGTTTTCAGTTGGAAACACCTTGGAGAGGGCCGAGAGATGTCCCAAGGAGGGGTTTGGAGGCCTTGGGCACATGAGCACAATATAGGGACAAAAGAGCTCTGTGCTCTGTGGGGTGGAGACTGAGGACAGTGGAGCAGAGCCAGGAGAGTGTTTAAAGAGCAATTTTAGGGATGGTGGATCCTTTTGTCATAGTGGAAAAAAGCCAGAGAAAGAAAGAATTAATGGCAAGGGCAGCAGGGGAGGCCCAGACTGGCACCAGGAGAAAGGAATTTCTGTGGCAAGGCAGGACTGTGGTGCTGCACGTCCCCAGAAGGAGCCTGGAGCAGCCAAATGCTTTGTGTGGCCAGGCAGAGGCAGGCAGGAGGCAGAGCTGTCAGCAAAGGAAGAGGCCAGCCAGGTGGGGCAGCCGGGGGATGCCGACAGCCTGCAGGGACAGAGGCACAGGGCAGGGACACCGTGGGACAGCCTGGGCTGCACAGGGCACAGGGATGGGCAGCGGCTGCAAGACAGCCCTGCCAGAGCCAACTTGGGCAGCACTTTGGCCATGGCTGCTGGCCCTGGGCCTGAGGCCATGAGGGGATAAGTGACCCTTGCAGGGCTGGGGCCTCATTGCCTCCCTGTCCCTGCTCAGCAGCCTGGCAGGGGCCACCCCGTGCTCCTGCCCTTGGCATTGCACAGCCCCACATGCCAGTGCCCATCCCGGGAAGAGCCCTGAGCAAGGAGGGAGGGACAGGATCTGCCTGGCCAGGGGCTGGGACTCAGGCCTTGGCCCTTTGCATTCCTCAAACACATCCAGCTTTGCTTAACACCAGAGACACCTTTGCCTTGCTTGTCCCCACCTACCATCACTGCCTCCAGTGTTCTGCTCTAACTGGAACCTGGGGACACTTTCTCACTTGTGTCCCTGACAGAAATCTCTTCAAATACAAGAAACTTCAGTGTTTCAATGTAACTGAGTTCTTGAGTGTTCTATGAGATCACAGAGCTGGCTGTGATGTCACAGAGGAGGGTGTGAGGCCAAGAGCAGACTCTGCCATCATAGAGTGTGGCTCTGTGGCATCAGAGAGTGGGTTGTAACATCACCAGGTGGCTGTGTAACATCATAGGGCAGGCTGTGACATCACAGGGTAACTTTGTGGCATAGCAGTCTTCTGTGACATTACAGCACTGTTGTATGAAATCACAGGGTGACATCATAGAGTTGGCTCTGTGACATCACATGGGCTTTGTGTCATCTCAGGAGGCTTTTCGCCATCACAGAGGCAGTGTGACATCACAGATATGTCCATGTGACATCAAGGTGGGCGTTGTGATGTCACAGGGGAGATATGATATCACAGAGATAGGTATGTGACATCCCAGGAGGCTGTGTGACATCACAAGTGGTTGTATGACATCATATGGGCTGTATGACATCCTAGGGGCCATGTGACATCACAGGGGCTGTGTGAGGTCACTGGGGAGGTCACTCTGCCCCGGCCCCCCTCACAGTTCCCCCCAGAGCAGTCCAACCCTACTCGTGCACAGCGGGGTCCCCTGTCCCCCCGGGTCCCCCCGGGTCCCCCCACCCCCGGCCCCGCAGCCTCCCCCAGAGGATGTTCCGGGAGATCGACCCCAGAGCCTGACACGGGGACGGGGGGCTGGGGCCCCGGGGGTGGCACAGGGGGACAGGGACCCCCCGGCAGCGTCCCCGTGTCCCCCAGGGCCAGAGCCTGGGCCAGGGCTCCTTCACCCTGTTACCAATGAGGGCTTGAGAGCGCTGAAAAAATCCCCAGCAAGGGATCAGCCAAAACCAGATTGAATATTAAGGGACAGCCGCACAAAGTTCCTTGGAAAGAGTCACTCTGCTCCTGACCGGACACTTCAGGCACACCAGGGAAAAAAAGCAGCAACAAAACAAAACAAAATCCAGGCAATCAAACCAGAAATGAACCAAGAACTGGGACGTTTATTCCTGTGGAAAAGAATTGTCCTTCTAGTCCAGGTACCCATGGCCAGAATTGGGATTTCACCTCCAACATTCCCAACATTCCCTGTTGTGACAGACTGGAGGAGATTGTTGACTGGAAACATTTTGTGTGTGGGGGGAGGAAGGAGCAGGTCCAGCCTTGCCCTGCCCTGGAACCCCAATCCCCCCAGAGCCTCTATCCCAGCCCAGCAGTGGCTGCCAGTCCCTGGCACAGCACAGGCAATGCTCCACAGCCACCTCTGCAGCCCCAGCCCAGCTCCTGAGGGACCAAATGAGCCCAAGGCCCACCTCGGGGAGGGATCCAGGAAGATCAAGGGGTATTGAAGGCTGACCACAAAGCAAGCACACATCTTGACCCTACCTCCTCATGGAATTTCCATTTGAACAGTGCTGGAATCCAAGAGTTGGTAGCTTTGTGTGTGCTCCTCTGTATCTTTTTTGCCTTGCTCTCTTTCTGTGTCTTCTTCTTCAGTTTCTGTGCTCCTTCAAATTTTGATCAACATGAAATTGAACAGGCTTAGAATTTTTGAAGTTGAATGGGCGAAGTTAATGCTTTGAGAAGTGTTTTTTGTTGATTGAATGTCTGTTGTAGTTTGACATGTGAAGTATTTTTAAAAGTAATACAAAACTTTTTGTGTAACTGACAGTCTGTTAAACCACTGAGATACTGAACACGCCTCTGTGAAAAGATGAAAAAACTCAGGAACCTCCTCTTTCTTTTCCAGTCAACAAAGAAGCAGTGGGCCCTGGCCCTGGCCCTGGCCCTGATCTCAACCAAACCCAACCAAACCAAACCAAACCGAACCCAGCAACTCTGCCGTGGGCCGAGCCCCTTCCCCCATCTGCAGGCCACCTTCCCCATCAGCCCCCATTCTAACCAAACCAAATCCAACAACTCCCAAACAGGAAAACAAAAGAGGCTACAAAACCCAAACCAGAACAAAGCTGGCCACAGCAATTAAAATCTTACCATCAAGTCCCCTTCTCCAACACAATTAAAACTAAAAACTCCTACAACCTACAACCCATACAAAATAACCCTACAACTAATATTAAAAACAATAAAAAGCCCCAAAGCAGTCATAAAAGCAATCCTAATACAACTCAACCACAACTTCCCCCACAAGTTATCAGCGGATCAGGTGTAAATACTTTCAATACTTCAATCCTCCCTCAACCAAAAAAAATATATATATATATATTAAAAAACCCCAATAAAACCATAAAATTCAGTAAAAAGTTAAATCCCTCCCCCAATAAAGAAGAAAAAACACCTTAATCTTAAAACTAAAATCTTCTTATAAACTATATAGAAAAAAAACTCTTTTTCTTTATAACACATAAAACTATAAAAAAATTCAAATTAATCAAAATATTTCAAATTAATCAAAGAAAAACCTGCATGTTAAATAAATAAATGTTAAAATAACTGCAATTTTACAAAAAGTTTAAACAGGGGGAAAAAACTGTCATCCAGTATCCCCAAGAGAAGATCTCTATTGTCAGAGATAAAACTAATTTTAAAAGAAAATAATAAAAACATTTAGCTTTAAACAGCTCATCTTTAAAACAATACCCCTTAAGTTGACGTGACCCATCAACAAGCTGTAAAAAGCTTGTAGCAATAAAAAAAATCACAATAACAAAGATCCCCAGACAACTGTTATCCATGACAAAACTAAGAACAAAAAACAACCTATTTTTTCCTCTTTTAAAAAAATCTCCATAAACTTAACAAGAAAAACTTCTCCCCACAGTAAACTAAAAAAGTCGATTCTAGAAATAGTGAACTGACTAGAAATGTTTAGTTTCTTTACATTTTCAGTAAAATGAAAAAAAGTAAAGAAAAAAAAAGTATTCTAAAAAATTTATTTTAATTCTTAATACCTTTTATTTAATTTTACTTTTAATAAATTTTTATTTATACCCTTTTAAATTTTTAAGCCTACTACACCTTTCTTGTAATCCTATCTTGCAACAAGATAAATACATAAATAATTAACCAGCACTAAAACCCAACATACTCATCAGTACATTAATTAAGAAATCTCAAGATTAGAAAGATCTATAATTAATAAACGAAAAGCACTACAGTGTCATAAAAAACATTTTGCCAAAGTTTCTCTGATTTTCTAAAGTTGCCAGTAAAGGCTGTTTTGTTGTTTTGAGTTCCTGAGAATCTCCAGTTCGTATATCTCTAGGGAGTCCAACTCACAGCACACAAGCAATTGTAATTCTTTTTAAATGTCTCCTTGAGAGAATTGTTCGGCGTTTAGGGGTCAGGACTTGTGTGTCCTGCTTGGCCCAGCCCAGGCAGGGCTTTCCCAGCCACATTCCACACTCCATTGCCCAGCTGCAGCCGCTGGTGCCTCTGAGTTGTGCTGCCACAGCCCCAGGGACGCTCTCCTTGTCTGCCCATTCCCCCACGGTCTCTGGGCAGGGATGGCCTCAGTGGGGGCTGCTGACATCCTCAGCACCTTGGAGGCTGCTGCTGAATTTTCCTGCTCCAGAGGCTTGTTCAGCCTTCAGCTCTTCAGTGCAGGAATTCAGTGTCCCAGAGCTCATTAACATTCAGAACACCTTAACAACCAAAGCCTCTGGGAATCATTTGATTTCAGTTTCCTAATCCTTTGTAGTTACTGACAGAGATTTCAAAAGTGCATTCAACTGAATATGTTCTATTTTAAAAGACAGTAAGAAAACATTTTTTTAGGTCCTGTTAGGTTTTTTTTTTTCCCTTGTTAATAGCAATCTCCAATTGACACTGAATCCAAGTATCACCTCATGCAGTTTGAATAGATATGGAAATCATGACCCTTCATAGCTGACAATCAATCAGACTCTGTCCCTATCCCCACCCCACCATTTCCCCCATCCAAGCCCTGGCACTCAGAGCAGCCTTGTGCAAATCTGAGCTCCCTCCAGCCCAGGCTGCAACTGCAGCTTTCAGCTCCTTGGCTCCAAATCCCACCTGCTTTCCTTGGAGAAGGAGCTGCCCGAGACACAGAGGGATGTTCATTTCTTGTCAGCCAACAAAGCCAAGGGAACACACAGCTCCATCAAACGCAAAAGTCATTTCTCTGCTGGATATTAAATCCACTTTCTACAGCAGACAGTCTCAGAGCAATGGAAAACACCTTCTGTGCCCAGCACAGATCCCAAGGTGCCCCCTAACCCTCCCTGCCCCAATTCTGCCCAGATTTGGTCTTTGCACACACGAGTCACACGCTGAAGTCAGGAGCTCCCTCCATGCCCAGAGGGAGGAAAAGAGAGAAAGGGGATGAAGAGCTCTCCTGTGCAGAGCCAAGGTCCAAGTGCAGCCCCTGCAGTGGGAACCACAACTCATCAGGTTTGTGTCCTTTGGGTTCAGGGCCTGGTGACACTCAGAGGCACAGAAAGGTTTCTTGTCAACAAACAGAAGTTGGACATTTGAACAGTTTTATAACCATCACAGCTCTTTTCTCAGCTCTCTGGGATGTCCCAGCAGCATCTGACATGTCCCCCATCCCCAAGGAATTTCTGTACAGGAACAGTTTTTGACAAAGACATAATAATAGGGAATTCTGTGTTAAAGACCCTCAGGATGATGTTGACTAATATTTATTTGATCATCAGAAAGATGGGACAACTGCTCGGAGCTAAAACCATGAAATCAGTCAGCTGAGAGGCCCTTGAACATCCAGATAACATCTGGAGGAGAAAATCTGTGAGCAGCTGGAAAGTCAGAGATCCCTCTGGAGATCCCTCTGAAGAGATGTCCTTAGACAGAGCCATTTAAACAGGAGAGATGGAAACACTTGATGGAAAAGAGAGAGATTAAATATTAGGCTGAATATTGGTGACACAAGGTGATGGGAAGATCAGTATATCTTCTCCTGCCATCAGTACACTTCCAAGAAATCCCCGTTCCTGGTGGGAAAACTTTGCCATTTCTTAAAAGTACTCAAATGACCCAGAGAATAAAGATTTGCTTATATATTATGGAACTAACAGGTACTAAAACCTGTGCCCTTTTCCAGGCAGATATCAGTTGTGTGCCCATGAACAGGCAGTGCCACTTGTGCCCTGAGGTGCCCAGCTGGGATTGGATCTCTCTGAGAGCACCTGAGGGAGAGCAGAGCACCTTGCAAGCTGTAGGTCCCTGCCAGCCCTGCAGGACTCCTGTCCCATCAACATCTGCTCTGCTGCAGCCTGAAACAGGCCCAGCATGGTGCCAGGATCATCAGAGAGCTGAGGTGTGTGCTGGAATTCCATGCCCAACCTTGCTCATTCTGTGATTCTCTGGAACCAGCCATGGAAGTAGTTGTTTGAGCCTGGGGACAATGGAATCAAGGGGCCCCTTTGTGACCCTGCGGGGCCTTGTAGAACCAAGGGGCCATTGGGCCACTGTGGAACAAAGGAGACCCTTGGGAGAGCCTGGGGACAATGGAATCAAGGGGCCATTGCTCTATTTCAAGGACTATGGGAACTAAGAGAACAATTGTGATAGTCTGGTGCCCCATGAAACCAAGGGTCCCTGGTGACACTACAGGATCAGTGTGACACTGCAGCACCAAGGAATTCCTTGTGGCACTCTGAGGCCTCATGGAACCAAGAGGCCACTGTGACCCTGCAGGGCCTTGTGGAACCATGCAGAGCATTGTAACAGAGAAGGACCTGGTGTCAGGATGGGGCCATTGTGACACTGCAGGGCCCCATAGAACCAAGGGGCCAGTGCTGCTCCTCAGGGACTCCTGGAATGAAGGAAAGATGTTTGACACTGTGGTGCTCCTTGGGACCAGGAGGCCATGGTGACACTGTAGAACCAAGTAGAGCATTGCTGCACTGCCAGACCTCATGGAACCAAGGACCATTGTGACACTGCAAGGCCTTGGGGGACCAAGGGCCATTGTGACACTGCAGGGCCCAAGGAGCCAAAGGACTTTGTGACACCAAGGGGTCCCATGGAGCCAAAGAGACATTGCCACACTGGGAGGCCTCATGGAAACATGGAGATCATTGGGACACTCTGGGGCCTTATGGAACCATGGTGACACCAAGTTGGCTGGGAGTGTTGATCTGCTGGAGGGTAGAAGGGCTCTGCAGAGGACCCTGGACAGGCTGGATCCAGGGCCCAAATCCAGCAAGGTGAGGTTTAACAAGTCCAAGTGTCGGGTCCTGCACTTTGGCCACAACAACCCCTGCAGCACTACAGGCTGGGGATAGAGTGGCTGGACAGCAGCCAGGCAGAAAGGTACCTGCAGAGACTGATAGACAGCAGGCTGGACATGAGCCAGCAGTGTGCCCAGGTGGCGAACAAGGCCAATGGCTCCTGGTCTGGATCAGAAATGGTGTAGCCAGTAGGAGCAGGGCAGGGATTCCTCCCCTGTGCTCAGCACTGGTTGGACAGTGCCTTGAGTGTTGTGTCCAGTTCTAAGCCCCCTGTGGTGAGAAAAAGGAAGACATTTGTAGCAGGGAAAAGTAAAGAAAGCAAAGGTAAAGGCAAGGAAATGCTCAGGGCAGTTTGGGAGTGGCCGACAGGCAGCCCTGGCTCTGAGCAACAGCGTCTGCAGTGGGACAGGAAACTCCCACCTGATGGGAACAAACTTTCTGGCTGACTGCAGAGGCCAGGACAAAGCTGAGTGGTTTCCCTGGTGTCCCCCAGCCCTTGCTGGCCCCAGGGGCTGATGGCATTTGTGCTCCCTCAGGTTCATGTCCCCACACCAACAGCATGGGGATGCTGCCCCTGCTCTGTGCAATGCAAACAGGGGCTGCTGAGCCAGTGCTGCCGTGTCTGTGCCTGCAAGGATGGGGCACCTGTGTGAGCTGGGGAGAGGCCAGGGCTGCAGAGGGGGGATGTTGTTGGCAGCTCCATGAGGATGCTCTGGGACGCTGCCCTGGGCTGTCCAGTGCACTGGGGATGGATCAGCCCCTGCTGTGCTGCTCCTTCCCATCTCACCCAGGGTCCTTGCAGAGCCCCAGCCATGCTGTTTGCCCCCAGCCTGCCCATGGCCAGCCTGGGGCTGCTCACAGGGCTTTTCTGTGCTGAGCATTGGCCTGGGCGTGTTCTTGAGAGAGCCTGGGCAAGGAGCCTGGAGCCCCCAGGCCCTGACCTGAGGTGTCAGCGCTGCCCCAGCAGTGCCCATGGCCTGTCCCTGCTGCAGCCCCGGCACTGCCACCCCCAGGGCTGTGCCCGGCCCCGAGAGCACTCAGGCCCTACAGCAACACCAGGGCCACCAGGGCAGAGGGGAAGGGCCACGGCAGCAGCACTGGCAACACCAAGTGCTGCTGCTGCTGGGCACAGCTGCTGTGCCAGCACTGATCTGCCCCCAGCTCTGCACACAGACATTGTTGCTGCAGCTCCAGAGAAGGCAACAAAAGGGCAGAAAAGTTCTGCATTTTTCTGCTGAAAACTTTGTTGGGAGAGATCATCATTTCATTTAAAGGCACCAAGAAGACAGCCCCTCATTGACACAGTCTTTGGTTACAGGGATAGTGGAGAGGAACAAAATGACCAATGGAACAAACAATGAAATTTCTTTTTGCACAATAAGAAAAAAGTAAAACAAAGGTAATGAAATTCTAAAATGAAACCAAGAGAAGTATCAAAGATTACTTTTATTACAAGTGATTTGCAAGTACTGGCCAACAGGTTAATGTTCCTGGAAGCATCCAGTCATCAGTCTCCACACTGCAGCCTTGAGCTCCTGGTTCCTCAGGCTGTAGATGAGGGGGTTCAGGGCTGGAGGCACCACTGAGTACAGAACTGACAGGGCCACATCCAGGGATGGGGAGGACATGAAGGGGGGCTTCAGGTAGGCAAGTGTACCAGTGCTATAGAACAGAGAGACCACAGCCAGGTGAGGGAGGCAGGTGGAAAAGGCTTTGTGCCGTCCCTGCTCAGAGGGGATCCTCAGCACGGCCCTGAAGATCTGCACATAGGAGAAAACAGCGAACACAAAACAACCAAATGATAAACAGGCACTAACAGCAAGCAGCCCAAATTCCCTAAGGTAAGATTTGGAGCAGGAGAGTTTGAGGATCTGTGGGATTTCACAGAAGATCTGGCCCAGGGCATTGCCATGGCACAGGGGAAGGGAAAATGTATTGGCTGTGTGCATGAGAGCATTGAGAAAGGCACTGGCCCAGGCAGCTGCTGCCATGTGGGCACAAGCTCTGCTGCCCAAGAGGGTCCCGTAGTGCAGGGGTTTGCAGATGGACACATAGCGGTCGTAGCACATGATGGTCAGGAGGCAAATCTCTGTTGCAAGAAAAAATAAAATCAGAAAGGCTTGGGCAGCACATCCTGAGTAGGAGATGTCCCTGGTGTCCCAGAGGGAATTGTGCATGGCTTTGGGGACAGTGGTGCAGATGCAGCCCAGGTCGCTGAGGGCCAGGTTGAGCAGGAAGAAGAACATGGGCGTGTGCAGGTGGTGGCTGCAGGCTACGGCGCTGATGATGAGGCCGTTGCCCAGGAGGGCAGCCAGTGAGATGCCCAGCAAGAGGCAGAAGTGCAGGAGCTGCAGCTGCCGCATGTCTGCCAATGCCAGCAGAATGAAGTGGCTGATGGAGCTGCTGTTGGACATTTGCACTATCTTGGCATGGGAATCTGTAAGAAAAATAATGATGGAATAGTTGCATTTAGAGAGGACTTTATATATCCCAGCACAGCTTGGGGGCACTTTCCCCCCACTGCCTGCCCAGGGCTCTGCTGCCTGGAGCTGTCCTTGCCAGCAGCTGCTTCCCCTGTGCCCAGGGCTGGGCCCTGACAGTGCTGCCAGAGCCCAACCTAGCCCTGGGGGCTCAACTCTGCCCTGCAGACCGGTCCCAGCTCAGGCACTGCCCAGGGGCAGCTCTGGATCTGCAGGCTCTGATGGCAACGTCAGAGCAACCCTGAGGAGGTTGGAAAAGTGACACTGATGCTGCCTGGGAGGGGCCCTGTGCTGATTTCTGTCACTGCCTGATTTGTTTAGATCAGAGATAATTTCTTTTTTTTTTATTTGCCTCAAGCTGAACTAAAATGAATATCTATGGTCAATTTCCCATTCAGGTAACCCAAAACAATAGATTAAAAATGCAGGACTTCCCCTTTCCTGTTGCCCCTGCCTTGCTATGCTCCCTGTATAATCTACTTGAAAATGTTCTGCAGGTACATGCCGGGATGAGAGCAGTCCTGGACAATGCAGCATCATCACCACACAAGGAGAACACTTCCAAGCCTTTCTAGCTCTCTCCTCCCACCCAGATCTTGTCCCCCAGTGCTGGGAGCAGCTGCCGGGGCCGGCTGAGAGCTGTCCCTGGCAGGCAGCAGAGTCCCTGCCCCAGCACAGTGCCCTGGGCTGCAGGACCCTGCTCTGCAGGACAGCCCTGGGCACCCCTGGCTGCTCTGCACAAGAGAAAATCAGAGAATGCACTCACAGGGTCTGTAGGCATTGGGATGTTCCAGCTTCAGGAGATGGCTTCAGGAGCTGCAGCTGCATTGTCCTGCAGCCAGAGGTTCTTGTGCCAAGGGCTGGCAGTGATTCTGCCCCAGGCACTTCTCAGCACCTTCCCAGCCCTGACTGATTGAAGCTCTCTGTGCCTCTGTGCTGTTCCCAGCGTGGCTGCAGGCAGTGCCCCCAGCCCTGCTGGGCTGGCAGAAGAGCTGCTCATCAAGAGAAATGTGCTTTTGAAGCTCTTCTTGGTAACCAGGAGCTGCCTCTGTGCCAGCAGCCCAGCCCAGCTCAGCAGCACAGACACAGCACAAGGACTTTAATGAGCCTCTGGGGCTTTGTGCTCAGGCCCTGAACATCAGTCCCTGAGAGGGAGCTGAAGAAACCTCTCCAGAACTCCAAGTCAGAATCACACTCCAAAGTTTCTTGGACTTTTAATGGGTCCCACTGAGGAACACCACTGAGAAAGTGTCCCCAGGCCCTAGGCAGAGCAGAGAACTGGAGGCAGTGATGACAGGTGGGGACAAAGAGAAGCCAAGTCTTGGTGCCCTAGGGCACAGCAGGGTCTGTGCCACCAAGGACTGGGAGGAGACACCTTGTTCTGAGGCTCTGGGGCCTCCTGACACAGCCCCAGCCAGGCTGGGCACTGTCAGCCCCTTGTCCTGCCCTCAGCATCCCCCCCTAGCCCACATCCCAGTGGCCTCAAGGATCTGCTGGAAGGAGTCCCTGGGGAGCCTTACTCAGGAATGGCCCTGGGGGCTCCTTAATGCTCCCTGCAGGGACTGCAGGTTTGTCAAAGGACTTGGGGTTTGCCTTTAGCCTTGGAGTCTCTGAGAGGTTTGTGCAATCATGGCCTCCAATTATCTGCTGTAATTAGTCCCTGGAGAGGCTTTGTCAGTAACAACACTCAGAGGGGCTCATTAATGCTTCAAGGTACTTCATTTATTTAAAGGTACTTGGTGTTTCCCTTTTGATACAGACTCTGTGAGAGGTTTGTGCAAACATGGCCCCAATTTTCTGCTTTAACAAGTCCCTTGAGAGCATTGTACTGGCAGTCAGTGGGGCTCATTAATGGCTTTAGATACTCAAGGTTTTTAAGATACTTTATGTATTTAAGAATACTTTTAGGTACTTTTAAGGTACTTTTCTTTCCCACACTGAGTGTCTGAGAGGTTTTTGTGCCTTCCGGACCTCCAGTTCTCTCCTCCAAGGAGTCCATGAGGAGCCTGTGTTGGGTATCTTCCTTCTTTCTGTTTTACAATAAAGACAGAACTGAAAGAATTTTGTAAGACTTCTAAAAGCATCCAAACAAACATGGGATAATTAACAATACAACAACAACCATTAAGAGAATTAATAGTCCTGTTTTAGCTAGACATCATCCAATCCTTTTGTCCCTTGGATTAGAAGATTTTATTGAACCAGTCTTTGTTTTCCACTTGAAGATTCTTGAACCCTTCCTTCAGTACCTGAATGTTCTTGTGGATTGACTTGCTGTGGCTGGAGAGGTTCATGCAACATATGCCCTTAGAGTTTACACTGCCATGTTTCCCAGTCCGAGCTGGCAGCCAGGTCAGAGGACGCTGTGGTGGCAGAAGGCTCTGCCCGCAGCTCACTGGGCCTGGATTTGTGCTCGGCCGTGCCTTCGGGTGCAGGGCCACTGGTCTTTTCGTGCTGAAGGTGCAGGAACCTCCACAGTGTCTGCAGAAGAAGGACGGGCGGGAAGAGAGGGACGTTCCATGGTCTGCTCCAAGTGCAGGATCTGGCCAAGCAGTGGCAGCAGGCCTGGTCCAGGAGGGATGGTAGCAGGTACCTGCGCTGCTTGGTGGAAGCGGCCATGGGTGGGATCCTGCTCTTGAGTCTGGTCCTTGGCCGCATCTGGCAAAGAGCGAGCGCAGCCAGAGCTGAGGGGCTGCTGGAGAGCCTGGAGAACACAGCCCAGCCCTGCGCTCCCCAGGCAGGGACAGCCCCGGGAGTCCAGGGGACGGAGTACGGCTATTGGGGGGAGGGGTGTTGGAAAAGAAATGAAATTTAGCAAAATGTTTTATTATAGTTTAGTTATGAATTTTGTGTGAATTAGTTTGTTAAAAAAAAATAGTTTTGTAGCCGTTGATATTATGTGTTATGTGTAACCTCGGCAGGTGGCCTTAGAAACTTAATAAACATTAAGCCAGGGTAGGAGAGTAACAAGACTAACCGGTTTGGGGGATAGCATACAATAGGACAAGCAAAAGATTTATGATTTTGCTCGTGAACTAGGGAATGTATTACAAGGGTCCGTAGTTTGGCAAAGGGCCACTGTTTCTTGGAGACTTTGTTATGAATTGCATGTATATAAAAGGAAACCACCCTTGTGTGAATTTCGGGGTTCTGATTTTGGGACGTTAGTCCGCAGGCCCCCGGGCCCTTCAATAAAGCGCCGCACAAAACTTATCCGAGTTCTGTGTCCTTTATCAATCGGGCAACAGTTTTCTGGCGACCGCGGCAGGACTCCGAGGGTAGCTGGGGCGGCTTGCATCTCGATATACTCCAAGCCGGTGCAGAGCATTTCTCGGAGGAGTCATCGGTCGTGCCCGGCTCCCCCGCGCCTGTCGGACGACTGCATAAGGTAAGCCCAAAGGCGCTTTATATTGGGAAAAGGTGATAATTGGATTTGGTTTGGTGGTTAATGGAAAAAAAAGCCTAGGCTCCGGCCATAAGACGTCTAAGGGACGCAGGTCCGGAATTCGCCTCCTATTGTTTTTTTCTTGGGGAAGGACGGCGAAAAGGTATATTGGTTTATTGGGACTAAAGGTGGAATTAAAAATTAAAGGCTGTAATATGATGTCTTTTAAAACTTTTAAAACTTTAGTGCAGGCCAATGGAAAAATACCTGGAAATACACCATTAGGTTGTATATTGAAAAGGTGGAAAGGAGAAGGCTATTCTCAAGAATTAGATAAGAACAAAATGATAGATTACTGTAACCGTTGGTGGCCTGAATATGAGATTGGGGAAGCGGGATGGCCGGTGAATGGTACACTGGAATTGGGGATAATGGAACCTTTGATGCAATTTTTAAGAAGGAATGAGAAATGGGATGAAATACCATATTTAGATTTGTTTTTCGTTTTATATCGGAAAGAAGAATGGCAAAAGGAGTGTGGTATTTTGGTTTTACAGATGAATGATGAGAGCGGGTGTGTTGGATGTAAAGAAAGAAAGGAGCGTGATTTGTATCCCCTGACTGAGGAAGATTTGTCCTATTGTGTAGCACCTCCGAGGGGTCTGGTTGTTCCTAATGTACCTTTTGCTCCCCCTGCTGACATAACTATAAAAATGGGGTCTAGTGAGAGTGATAGTGATGGTGAAAAGAGTGAAAGTGTTAAAAGGACTCCGTTAGCAGAGCGGACTCGCCAAGGAAGGAAGGGGCAGAAGGGGCCACAGTTAATTGCGCCGTTAAGGGAAGCTGTGGGACCACAGGGAGAAAGGATACTTATAAAGGTGCCTTTCTCTCCAAGGGACTTGGTAATATAGAAACAATCGGCTGGGAGTTACCGAGAGGACCCTGAAAGGGTGGCAAGGGTGGTTAAAATGGTGATAAAAACTCAGAATCCGGACTGGAATGATTTACAGGTATTATTGGGTACTATAATGGATTCCACAGAAAAGGAAATGGTTATTAAAGCCATGAGAGAAAAGGCTTGTGAGGAGATTAGGTTGCGACAACTAAATGAAACCGTTGATGAATTGGAGCCAAGTGAGGAACCCAGGTGGGATCCAAACTCTACGGGAGGAATAAGGGCTGTAAAACGATATCAGGAATTGTTGGTGGAAGGAATTAGAACAGGAATACCTAAGACTATGAATTGGTCTAAGTTGTATTCAGTCAAGCAGGACAAGAATGAGTCTCCGTCTGCCTTTTTGGAACGATTAAAAGACATGGCTTGGAAGTTCACTAATTTAGATGTAGAAGATCAATCAGGGAAACTTCAATTGGCATTATTGTTTTTAGGGCAATCACAAGAGGATATTAGGAAAAAGTTACAAAAGCTGGAAGGGGAGGATACTTGGAATTTGGATAAAATGTTGGAGGTAGCATGGAAGGTATACAACAACAGGGAAAAAGAAACTGCAAAAAGACAAGCTAGTATTCTGGCTGTAATGCAACAGACAGGGGCAGGAGGAAAATTCATTAGGGGACGAGGTCAGGGAGGAGCTAATTGTGGACAGAGGGGGATAATGAGAGGTCGGGGAGGATTTGGGTTTGCACCTAACACGGGGAGGTTGGATCCAAACCAGTGTGCATTTTGCCAACAATTGGGGCACTGGAAAAATGAATGCCCGGTTAGAGGGGGTAATATGGGATTAGTAGGGAATACTCATGTGGGAGGATTTACGGGAGGACCAGCAGAGACTGCTCAAGCACTAGTTTTGGGAAATTATCAGAATCAAAGCTGACTAGACCAAGGTTTAAGGGTAGTTTTAGAGATAAATGGGAAAGGTCAGGAATTTATGGTGGACACTGGAGCTACATATTCTGCACTTAATAGACTATTGGGGCCTTTGAGTGACACAACTGTACAGGTGGTGGGGGCAACAGGGAAGCTAGAGGAACAACCATTTTTACAACCTTTAAATCTTAGGTTTGGGGGGAAGGAATTAGATCATCAATTTTTGTATATGCCAAATTGCCCCACACCCCTTCTTGGCAGAGACCTATTGTCCCAACTTAATGTGAAAATAATATTTGAAGGGGGAAGGGTGAAATTGGAGATACCTGAGGAACAAATAGCAGGCATTTTTGTGATTAAGGAAGTGGATGCCTCTCCTATTCCAGAAGAAATTGAGCAGGCTGTAATACCCTGGGTGTGGGAGTCAGGGGTCCCCGGAAAATCTAAAGCTGCCCAGCCAGTAAAGGTGGAACTAAAGGAAGGGGCCCGACCAGTGAGGGTAAAGCAATACCCCGTGAAGCTTGAGGCAAGGAGGGGAGTAGCCCCATTAATTAAACAATTTTTGGTTCAAGGAATATTACAGGAATGCGAATTGGAGTATAATACTCCAATTTTTCCAGTGAAAAAGCCTAATGGTAAATATCGTTTGGTACAGGACTTGAGAGCTATTAATGAAATAGTAAAGGACATACATCCAGTTGTTGCTAATCCTTACACATTGTTAACATCTGTATCGGAGGAGTTTAAATGGTTTTCTGTGATTGATCTTAAAGATGCTTTCTTCTGCATCCCACTGGCAGTAGAGAGTAGGAAATATTTTGCCTTCGAGTGGGAGAGTCCTGATTCTGGGAGAAAGAGGCAGCTTACGTGGACCAGACTCCCAACAGGGTTTAAGCTCAGCCCCACTATTTTTGGAAATCAACTGGCCAAGGAGCTGGAGGAATGGAAGACAACCCAGGTAACAATATCTCCATCCTTGTATGTAGTCCTGCAGTACGTGAACGACATTTTTCTGCCACTAAGGAAAGGGACATGTGTGTGGAATTAACAATTAAATTACTTAATATGCTTGGCCAAGCAGGGTATAGGGTCTCTAAGGAAAAGGCTCAATTGATCAAAAACAGCGTTATTTATCTCGGTTGTGAGATCACACAAGGGCAGAGACGTTTGCGAGTAAACCGAATAGAGGCAATATGTGCTATTCCTTTGCCTCGTAACCATCAAGAATTGAGATCTTTTCTAGGAGTGGTGGGATGGTGTCAACTGTGGATCATGAATTTCGGTCTCCTAGCCAAGCCACTGTATGAGGCCTTGAAGCAGCATCGGTTGGAATGGATGACACAACAAAAGAAGGCCTTCCAGGAATTGAAGCAGGCACTAAAAGAGGCCCCAGCCCTAGGACTCCCTGACCTGAACAAGGAATTCCAGTTGTATGTGAATGAGAGGCAAAAACTGGCATTGGGGGTCCTCACCCAGAAGGTGGGATCATGGAAGAGGCCGGTAGGATACTTCTCTAAACAACTGGATTCAGTAAGTTCCGGGTGGCCCTCGTGTTTACGAGCCGTGGCGGCAACAATAATCCTTATTCAGGAGGCCCGGAAATTGACTTTGGGGGCAAAATGAAAGTGTTTGTTCCCCATATGGTCTTGGCTGTTTTGGAGCAAAAGGGGGGTCACTGGCTATCATCAAGTTGAATATTGCAATACCAGGCTATCCTGAGAGAGCAGGATGATATTGAAATAAAGACTACTAACCATGTTAATCCAGCAGAGTTTTTACGCAGTGACCAGGAGGCTGGGGGACTGGTGCACGATTGCGTGGAGGTAATTGAACAAGTGTATGCCAGCAGACCCGACCTGAAGGATGAACATTGGAAGACCCTGAATGGGAACTATACACTGATGGATCCAGTTTTGTCGAGAATGGGACTCGCTATGCTGGGTATGCAGTGGTAACATCGGATCAGGTAATAGAAGCAAAGGCTTTGTTACCTGGAACTTCGGCCCAGAAGGCAGAGGTGATTGGACTCACCAGAGCTCTGTACTTGAGCAAGGACAAAAGGGTTAATATCTGGACAGATTCTAAATATGCCTTAGGTGTGGTTCATGTGCATGGGGCGTTATGGAAAGAAAGGGGGCTTTTGAATTCACAGGGAACCAACATCAAGCACCGGGAGGAAGTGCTACAGCTACTAGATGCAGTACATAGTCCCAAAGCAGTTGCAGTAATGCATGTTAAAGGACATCAGAATGCAGAAGGAGAAGTTTACAGAGGAAATCGATTTGCTGATGTTACAGCATGGCAAGTGGCACGGGAAGTATGGACTCAAATGGCATTGGTACCGGTAAGAACAAATCCAGCTACCCCATACCTGAATCAGGAGCCCAAATATTCAATAGAAGATGGAAAACTAATAAACTTGCTAGGGGCACAGAGGAATCAGCTCGGGTGATATTTTACACCGATGGGACAAATAGTGGTACCTACTCGCATAATGAAATTTATTTTGGAATCAGAACATAATAAATGCCATTGGGGGGCAGAAGCATTGGTAAAATTTTTAAAGAATGAGATAATCTCTAATCAGATGTTAACAATGGCAAAAAGAATTAATGCAATGTGCCCGGTATGTTTGAAAAATAATCCAGTAGTTAGGAGACAAATACAAATGGGAAAGTTGCAAATTGGGCCACAACCAGGAGATTATTGGCAAGTTGATTTTTCTGAATTGCCTAGGGCACAGGGATACAGATACTTGTTAGTGTACGTATGTACGTTTTCAGGGTGGCCAGAAGCTTTTCCGTGTAGAACTAATCAGGCTAAGGAGGTGGTAAAAACCTTGTTAAAGGAAATAATACCAAGATTTGGAGTACCCTTAGGATTGTTGTCAGATAGGGGTCCTCATTTTATAGCCGGGGTAGTGCAGGAATTAGCACGGATGTTAGATATAACCTGGAATTTGCATACTCCCTGGAGACCTCAGTCTAGTGGGCAGGTGGAAAGAATGAATCAAACTTTGAAAGGACAAATCAAAAAGATTTGCCAGGAAGCTAAACTGCACTGGCCTCAGGCTTTGCCTTTGGCCCTACTCAGGATTCGAATTAAACCGAGGGAAAAGGTAGGCGTAAGTCCATATGAGATACTATATGGCAAACCATATCATGCAACTGTATTAAAAGGGGAGGTACATGTGAGTGGGGATCAGGCAATTGCAGAGTATGTTACGTCACTTAATAAGATTTTGAATTCTTTAAGAAATACGTTACAGTGGAATAAACCGCTCACGCTGGAGAACTCTGTCCACGACATCCAGCCTGGCGACCTGTCCGGTTTATCTCGGCTGTTTGAGGGGCCTGGAAGGCCCGGGGATGGCCTTGGGGCAGCCCGTGTATTGAAGGACGAGAAGAGGCTTCAGTTCTTCTTTCTAGTTTTATGTTTATTAATTGTTTATCTAAAAGATGTTCTTTCAGCCTAACAAAGATCCGCTCAGCAGTCAGCCATGGGCACACTGTGTCAGCCCTCCCGGGCAGCCACGTATCTTTATACCCATTGTGACGTGTACAATATTTATCATTTTTCCCCAATACCATCTATTCTTATAACTCGGTGTACTCTCAGTACTAACCAATCCAAAGGTGCCACCGTGGCCAAAGAAGATGGAGGAGAAGAGGAACAGAAGGAGGACAGGACACACCCCAATTCCTCCATCTTACTCCTCCAAACCCCCCTGTACATAAATCTTAAACCTTGTGTCTCACTCTCTAATTAACTAATCCCTTCACCATTCACCCGGTGAAGCCCTCATCCTTGTCGTCTCCTGTGTAGGGTTAAAGTCCAGCTACCAGACACTTCTGGCAACATTCCAGGAGTCCCGAGCCCCCCAAGGTGGTCTCGGTGGCTCAGCATCTCAGGACTGAGATCTTGAGATCCGACAGCGACCAGGTGTACGTCAAGAAGTGGATTACGGATCCGCTACGGGAATCATGGAGCGGACCCCACCAGGTGATGATGACGACCTACACGGCGGTGAAGGTCCAGGGGATGGATGCTTGGATCCATTACACCAGGGTAAAGAAGGCACCGTTCCAATGGGAAACCCAGATAGTGTCTCCAACCCGGATGATCTTCCGCGCAAAGCCGCCTTCTTAATTATATTGCTGCTAGTAATCATGAGACTGGTACCCGTTCAAGGGTCTATTTTAGTACAGGTTAAAGAAACAAAGGTTACAGCCATGGAAGGGATGGATGTTCAATTAACTTGTGTTATGTTTCACAGCCAGAAAGTTGAGGCCGGTGAAGTTATTGCAATATGGCAACGGGGGGCTGAAAGAAGCCGAGGCAAGATAGAAGTCGGTTGGGATCAGGATAAACAACAAGGAAACATGGTACTGAATCTTACTAAGGTAACCACAAACGATACGGGAGAATATACATGCTTGGTGAAAATACTGGATAGTTTTGATTACAAAAGAGTGAGTATGAGGGTTTTGCCATGGACAGGGGATCGTGCTGAGTGGAAGCAAAATAGGGAACTGACCTGGGACAGAATAGAGGATGGGACCAGTTGGTGGGAGAAGGGAGGCAAAGGTTGTGGGTGGTTGAATGTCACTAATCCTAGAATAGGAAATGCATGGTGGAGGCATGACAGAATGATGTCATCCTCACAGAGAAACGGTAGAAGGATAAGACGGGAGGCTAATGATACAATAGAATGAAATGCTGAGCAGGAAAACCTAGTGGTAGGATTAATTAGAGATTTTGGGATCATGCAGAACGTGACTAAAATAACAGCTTGTCTGCCATTACCACAGGCTGCAGGTGAACCAATTCCCTGGGGAATAATACCAGTAACCAAAATGCCTGAATCATTCAAGAATGTTTCATGGTCCTGCCAGTCAGTTCCCAAACAAGTAGAGGTATGGAGGGATTTGTGCATGACCATTCAGGCTATGACTAAAGAGGAATGTGAAATGAAACCCAATCATTATGGTTGGATTCAAAATACCAGGAGGTGTTTGATTGCAACCCCAGTAGATGAGCCATGCAATACAGTACAAATAAGAACGAAATTCCAATGAAATGAGATGAGTTGTCAGAATATCACTCAGAATTTTGACACCTGGAAAAGTTGGAAGACATTATGGGGACCCAGTGTTTTGGAACACTATAATTACCTTGGGGAAGTACAATGGTGCATCCAATGGTCAGGGGTAAAGAATCAGTCACATTATAGGGCCATCATCACGTCTACATCTTCCGGAGAGTTCAGACCGCAGAAGGAGGATTGGAATTGTACTGAGGTTTTTACATGTGATACACCGGAAGACCGAATTGGATTGGTACCAGTGAAAATGGCATTAAAATGGGGATGTGAGTGTAGGGGGTATAATCACACGGTTAGCAGAGAGTCCATGGATGGACCTATAGATTGCAGATATACTACTGTGCACAGTCCTGGAAATCTAGTCTGGGTGTTGGGACACGGACAGTGGACCACACATTTATCTTTGGATGGATCAGTAACACAAATTACCCTAGGGATTCCCACATTGTGTCCATACTGGAAACAGAATAGATTGATTCAAAGGAAAAGACTCAAAAAGAGGGAAGAATCCCTAGAGGAGCAGTGGCATGAACCTGGCGCAGGAGTACAATTTGGGTGGATATTAGAGTCATTATTCCCTCCAATAGCAACATATCAAAATAGGGAAATGCTCAACAACTTTTTAGGACAGACAGAAAGATTGGCAGCAGCTACTAAGAAGGGATTTAAAGACCTAAATTTGCAATTGCAAGCTACATCAAGAATGACCTTACAAAACAGAATGGCATTGGACTTGCTACTGTTAAAAGAACATGGAGTTTGTGGTTACCTGAGTAGGAGAGTAGATCATTGCTGTGTACACATTCCAAATGTTACACTTGAAGTGGAGAAAGAGATTTCCCAATTGGCAGAAGTGGAAACAAAAACCAAGGAAATTGAAAGGGAAGCACAGCATAATTGGATAGGAGCAGTATTTGATTCTTTGGGGCTTCACCTGTCTGGCTGGATTACTTCTGTTATACAGAATGTACTAATGCTTTTAGTATTTTTGGTGACTATATGGATTGTATATAGATGCCTTTTAGGTGTGATCGAATAGGAAAAGAAGCGATCTCTCCGGTTGCTGAAGGTGATGACCCGTGGGCGGCAGAATGAAGAACATCCCCCACCTTGTTATGAAGATGTTACTGTCAATACCGTTGGTTGAGCATCCTTTCAGCAGGACTGAAGGATGCTCAAAAGGGGGGAAATGTTGGAAAAGAAATGAAATTTAGCAAAATGTTTTATTATAGTTCAGTTATGAATTTTGTGTGAATTGGTTTGTTAAAAAAAATAGTTTTGTAGCCGTTGATATTATGTGTTGAGTTATGTGTAACCTTGGCAGGTGGCCTTAGAAACTTAATAAACATTAAGCCAGGGTAGGAGAGTAACAAGACTAACCGGTTTGGGGGATAGCATACAATAGGACAAGCAAAAGATTTATGATTTTGCTCGTGAACTAGGGAATTTATTACAAGGGTCCGTAGTTTGGCAAAGGGCCACTGTTTCTTGGAGACTTTGTTATGAATTGCATGTATATAAAAGGAAACCACCCTTGTGTGAATTTCGGGGTTCTGATTTTGGGACGTTAGTCCGCAGGCCCCCGGGCCCTTCAATAAAGCGCCGCACAAAACTTATCCGAGTTTTGTGTCTTTTATCAATCGGGCAACAGGGACAGCCCCAGCCCCTATGCCATCCTGTCCGTGGGCACGTCTACAGGGATGGGATGGGATGGGATGGGATGGGATGGGATGGGATGGGATGGGGCCAGGATGGCTGCAGGCACCCGCCCTGCGGCCCAGCTCCACCACTCACCGTCCTGCAGTGGCTTCAACTGCTGTGGCTCTGCAGGCTGCTGCGCTGGGGCAGCTGCAGGGCCTTTGCTTTTCTTGCCCCGAAGCCCCTTGAACAGGCTGAGCACTCTGCCTGCCATCTCGCTGTCTGACCTCAAGGGCACCTTCGACACAGATGCCTCGGCAAAGGCCCGAATCGGCGACTGCTGCGGTTTTTCATTCCAGGCACCTGCAACAGAGGAGCCTCAGGAAGGCTACAGGACAGCAAGTCCTGCACTCGAGGCCTCCTGCCACAATGACAGGAGACTCCTGGTGAATGATGGATCTCCCACAGGCTGGCCACGAGGGCACCGGCTGCAGGGATGGGAGATGCCTAGGAAAAGCTCTGAGTCACCGAATCCTGAGGTCTGGCCGTGAGGCCAGTCGCAGGAGGAACGCCTTGGAAAAGCTCCGGGTCAGCAACCAACGAGCCGGCTGTGCGGGGTCGCCTCACAGCACCGCTCTGTCACCTCCCGTCCCGCCATGTGCACCGAGCACTGTGGCATGGCCATGTCGCCACCAGCCCCTATGTCAGCGCATGTCACAAAGGACTGCTCAGGCACGCTGTCCCTTTTGGTTTCACGGGGAACCTGCTGCACCGTGTCACAAAGGGTCACTGCTGCCACTTGCCCCGGGGCCACCCCCTCCCCACCCATGGTGCGCCCGGTTAGAAGGAATCCATTGCCCCAAGTGTCTAACACAGCCCTCTTGGACACACCAAGAGCTGCCAAGTGCTTGGGGAAGGACTCTCCACGGTGCCCGGCCTGCACAGCCCAGCTCGCTGGCGGCCCTGGAGCAGAGCAGCTTCCAGCATGCAAGAGGCAAATGCATCTTGCCAAGAGTTAAAACACAGCAGATAGGGAAGATGGCATGAATGTGGGCATAAAGGCCTTTGAATTCCCAGCTCTCTGAGAGGCATTTGGCACTCTTGGCTGGACAGAGATGATCCCCCTCTGTCCTATGTTCAAAGGGGGGGGAACACACTCTGCCGCTGGTGCTTGGCTTGGGCTCTGCAGGCCCAGGCAGATGCCAAAGCTGCTCTTCACAGCCTTCTTCCTTGCCACGCCCCTCTGCCAAGTGCAAGGGACCTCAAGGACGGAAAGGAGTGCAGGGAGACAAAGGGAGACAGCTGCACCTACCTCACTGGGGGCTCCTGGGGAAGCACTTCGCGTAAGAAGCAAGCCCCTCTCTTCCAAAGGCATTTCCCCAGATGTGTCCATTTTCTGGGGAACACCAACACACACTTAAGAAACCCTGGCAAGGCTCAATTACTTCTGCACCTTGTAGCACACGCACTCCAGCTCGAGCTCATCTTCCTTCTCCTGAGCCTGTTTCCTCATGTCCCTTGCGGCATGCAGCCCCAGCCCCCCTAGAAACAAGAGCTGCCTGCTGCACGTTCAAGTGCCTGAACTCCTGCCCGCGCTCACGGCAGCAAAATCAGGCTGTTCCCAGCCAGGGAGCAGAGCCCTGTTCCCGCAGGAGGCTCTCGTGAGCCCCTTCCCCACTGTGCAAGCAGCACTTCTGCCTGCCTGCCTGCCCAGAATGCTCTTGGCACAGCGGAGCACAAGCTGGCCGGCTCTGGGCCCAGCACAGCCCAAACACAGGCGCAGGAAGATACAGCTGTGGCTGTTTTGCAGCCATGCCCCAGAGAGAGGGGAAGGGGCCCCTGCCTCTGGTCTCACTTGGTTGGGTTTCTGACTGGTTCTGAGGAAGGGGCTGCGATTCCTAGCTTGTGGGGAGAGCAGAGTTGCCGGAACTGCACCCAGAGTACAGGCACTGCCTGACAGCGCTGCAGCCGCTGGGACGGTCATGCTTCCGAGTCTCAGCCCCTCCCTGCTGCTGCTGCTCCATTTGCTTTCAGGCACACCCAAAGCTCACTGCTAGGCCACGACGGTCTCTGGTTCTGCCCTCTTCCTGTCCCTGTGTAGGCATGGAGCATTGTTGCTGTAATATATGGTAGGGATAATTCATGCTATTAATGTATGGTATAAAATATTGTGAAATCCAAGCCACGTCTTTTGATTACCCTGGCCGGGAGCAGCTGTCTTATTCAGATTCAACTAGTTCCTGGACACATGTTAAGATAACCATTGACGCCTTAATCTAAGAATAGAAGCTTCCAGGGTGATGATCATTGGTTTCCCGAGATGTCAAGAGCCACCCAAAAGCAATTATCGCATTGCCGATTACATCTATCAAGATAGTCAGCAGCGCCACCCTGATATATCTGAATACACGGCTTCCCCGGAGCCTATTGACACCAATGGCACACCTGGACAAGGCTTTTGTCCACCTCTGCACATGGAAAGCAACAGCGATGCATGTGAAGAGACACAAAGAAAATTTGGTCATCTTTGCCTCAGGCAGAATAAACTGTATAAAACCTTGCCGCACGAAGCCGCGAGCGTGAAGTGGGGATACTCTGACACTGGGGATGTCAGATCTGTGTTCACCCGGCGCTGATCTTGGGCTTGACGCTGTCTCTTTGGCTGTGGTAGTTTTGAAGACCAAACTTCGGTCTTGCAGACAAACTAATAAATCTTTGCTAAATTTTTGATAATTTTGGCTCACTATTTGATAATTTATAACACCAGTTGTCATTTGTGTGCACTAAGGATTCCGTTTCAGACTGAACTGGTGCAGTTGCTCCTTGGACACTGCTTGCATGAAGGTGCAGCGGTGCTGCAGCAACTGTTCCACACACAGGGAGGGCTCTGGAGCCTCCCCGGGGCCACCAAGGAGCAGAGGAGGAAACGTGCCCAGGATCTTCGATGGGGGAGGGAGTGGGGCAGATGGAATCAAGATGCATGTGCTGTAAAATCTTATCTATCCCTTTCTACTGAAAATGCTTGCAGACTGGTGGGAATTGCTAGAGACAAGGCTTACAAACCAGGCCCCAATATGATTCACCCAGTGTCCCTGCTTAAATTCAGGTATGCTTGTATTAAAAAGGAAGGAACTATTCTGACTCACTTGCCCCCTCCCCCACTCCTCTTTTTTTTTTTTTTTGTAGCTCTTGGGGCAGTCTTGTGTGCCATTCCAACTCTTTGTTATCAAATATGTGAAGGCATGGTGCTGCTGTAGCAGCAGCCTGAGCTCAGTGGGAACATGTCCAAAGCACTGGTCAAAGCAGTGGGCAGAGTTAGAGACTTGCCTATTCTGCCATGGCCATCCAGCCTGGGGAGAGCAGCTGCTGGGGCTTCCCCATTCTGCCAACAGCAGTCTGCCTCCAGCATGTGGCCTGTATGTCCATGGTTTTGCCAGAATGTGGAAAGTGCATTGTCTGAATGTATTTTGATGGTGTCTGACATCACCTGACTGGAGCAGTTTGGTGGGCAGGACGCCCTGTGGGCAGGGCCATGGCAGGGATGGGTGGCTGGCACTGGCACTGGCAGTGTTATTTTTCCAGACAGGCTCCTGGTACAGCTGTGGAGGAGGGCACCAGCAGCTGTATCAGCCCAGTGAGCAGCAGCACATAGAGGGGACCCTCATCTGCAAAGAGCCCCTCACCCCCTTTGCTCCCCCATGGCAGCACAAGATGATTCCGCCGCAGGTGAAGGGCTGCTGCAGGCTGGAGACTCCTGCAGCCAGGCCTTGTTGCAATCTCCTTGCTGCAGCTGTGCCTGGAGGATGTTGGCCTGCAGCAGCACTGCTGATGCCCGGGAATGCTGCTGGGCTCAGAGAGGCAGAGTGTGTACAAAAGCTGCATTCAAAGCCCTGATGACGAGACCCCGAAGCCGCTGGCAAGGGCAGCAGCTCTTCTTCATCCCATGCAGGTGAGAGCCCAGCCTTGGAGCCTGTCCCTGGGGACGGGGAAACGCTCTGAGTGTAGGTTTGAATTCTCAGGGACCGTCAAAATGAGAATTGTTTTGAGGCAGGTGTTGCAATGTTGGGTTTGAGTGTGTCTGCAGGAAAGAAAGCGGGAATAAACCCCTTGAACAACAAAGGAGAACTCTGCATGGCCAATTTACACCCTACAGATACACTGATCATATTGGCCCACTGAATACTGGGGGCATCTAATGCAGAGTGCAAAGCTTCTTCAAATAGATAGGAGAGATGAGACTTGAAGAAATGATTCGGCAGATGCAGAAAAGGAGATCAGACCCATGGGTCCCATGGCTCAGGCTTAGTTCTGCCAAATCAAGCATGATTTGTTTTATCTGCTCTGTTGGAGAGTATTTCAGAATGACCTGCCTATTGTGATATTTCTGTTAAGAAAATTTAGAATTTTCAGGAACTGCCAAAATCAGAAATGTTTTGAGGCAGATTGTGGGGGTTGGAATATATGTTGTATTGTAAGACTTGTGTGGGTCTGAGTTGCTCCAAATGAGCTGCAGCTGCAGAGTCTTTAGTTAGGCAGCAGCTGTAGCTCGTGAAGGTAACTAAAATAAATAGGGGTAGGTTGAGAGCTCAGGAGGAGCCCCTGAGAAGACAAGAAAGACTGTGCTGCAGAGAATGGAGAAGAGCCCCAGCAGAGAGGCAAGAACAACACTGCAGCGAAGATTATAACAACTGGTGACCCCGTGTGAAGAAGAACACGCAGCCAAACATTGAAAGAAGGTATGGAATCCCCCGGACAGCCGAGAGCTGTGGCAGCCTGAGAGCTGGGACTGTATAGAGATATGTATATATTCTATGTATGTATCTAAGACAGCCGAGAGCTGTGGCAGCCTGAGAGCTAGAACTGTATGTATATTGTAATTGTTAAAAGAAAAGGGGGGAAATGTGGGGGCCTGAATATATGTTGTATTGTAAGATCTGTGTGTGTCAATGTGGGGGCCTGAATATATGTTGTATTGTGAGATCTGTGTGGGTCTGAGTTGCTCCAAACGAGCTGCAGCTGCAGAGTCCTTAGTTGGGCAGCAGCTGTAGCTCGTGAAGGTAACTGAAATAAATAGGGGGGGGTTGAGAGCCCAAGAAGAGCCCCTGAGAAGACAGGAAGGACTGTGCTGCAGAGAATGGAGAAGAGCCCCAGCAGAGAAGCAAGAAAAACACTGCAGTGAAGATTACAACAGCAGATCATGTTTATGTTGGGTTTGGGTGTCTCTGCAATAAAGAAAGCAGGGAATAAACCCTTGGAACAATGAAGCAGAGCAAAAGTGGAATGTTTGGATGGTCAATTTGCTCCCTACACCTATCAGCCAGCTGAATTAGGTGGTCATCTACTGGGGAATGCAAAGCTTCTTTTACTTCCACCCCTGGTGCCATTGTTTGTGTCCCAGTACTTGGTTTGATGTGAAGAGAATTAAACAAAATCCCACACAACAAGCTGCAACCCAGAACTCAGTGGGAACTGCAGAAATAAAGGCCTTGAAAAGCAACTTTGGAAAGGGTCTCCTTCCTAGACAGTGTGAAACTCTCAGGCCTGGCCTGGCTGGGCTTAGGGCTGGCTGCCCTTGGGAAGGGAATGGAAGGGATGGAGTTGGGGTGGGGCTTTGCAGCCATGGAAACGAGAGAACCATGGTGAGCATGTCACAAAGGGGCAGCCCCACGCTGGGCTGGTGCAGGTTGTGCTGGACACGGCTCCAGCAGCAGCAGACGCGTCTGGCTCTCCCTCTCTGTGCCGAGCGCCGGTGATTGGAGTCACTCGGCCTTGTTCAAAGGCTGGGACCGAGCTCCCAGTGCTGACTGCTCTGAGAGTGTTCCGAAACTCAAACCCAGACACTTCTGCCAGCAGAAGTACGAGTTCAAACATGGATTTTACTGGAAATGGAAAGACCCCTGAAGGAAAAGGTGGGGATAGAAGGGAGCTAAAAGGCCGGAGCCAAATAGAAAAAATATCCCCCCAGATTTCAGAGAAAACTGCTCCATGGTGGTCAGTGGTGGCTCTGTGTCAGAGTAGGTGGCTGACAGCTACAGATGATCCTGCAAGGACACCCATAGCATCACAACATTCTGTCATTAGTTTAGTTAGTTTTCTCCATTTTGACAGTGGCCAAATCACTCATACGGTCAGCCAGGACAGGGACTGTGGCCACAGCTGGCCACAGATTGGACATGGTCATGAGATGCAAGTCCTCTTGCTTTCTTTGCCATCTTAGTGAGCATTGGGCCTCACTACAGATAAATTTCCCATTCTTCCTCTGTTTGTTGATTGGGTCCAACCCTGAGGGTGGGATTACGGTGCTATAGAAGCACCAATAAGGCCTGCCTGCTTGCTGAGAGGTCATTGTGGTTTTCAGAAATAACAGTCACAGCTGTGTGGGTTTTTCCTGTGGATTCACAGCCCAGCCTTAAGAAAGAATCTTTTTTCCCCTCTATCATTGGAGCCTTCTATCTTTCCCTTCAGACTTGCTAATTCAATACTGCTCAGAGGAATTAAATGCAGGCTAGTCCCATAAGAAATAAAACCAAATAAAATTTCTCAATAATTAAAAATTATTCCCCTTGTGTGCCACATCCAATAGATATGTTGATGATAAAGGTGGGAGTTCACCTAACTCACTTCTTCCCTTTAAGCGTGGCTCAGCCTCGCATAGAGGTGAGATTGGATGTGAGCTATTCTCTGCTGGGAGGAAGGGTCTTGTGGCAGCCCAGAGAGGCTGTGCACGTTGCCAGGGAACAGCTGTGCCCTGCATGTGCCCCTGCAATGAGCTGTGCTGCTGCCAGTGCCCCTGGAGCTGTGGGGCTGCTGAGCTGTGGGACAGGCAGAGGAGCAGGAGGGTGCATGTGCAGCTGAGCCGTTCCTGGGGAGCACAGGGCTCTGGGCTCCCTGCTGTCCCAGGGCAGCCCAGAGGCCAGGCTGTGCCTGTGCCAGCTCTGGGGAAGGGCTCAGGGTTGTGCCCTGGCCTGCCTCAGTGTCTGCCAGCAGGAGCATGTTTCCCTGTACAGCTTTTTAGAAGTTTGCAGGAAATGTGTCCCATGAAATATGGAGCTTCAGATGCTTTAGGTTTGCATGGTGGCCTGTGTTAAACTTTGTGTCTCCATTCTGCAGATCTGACTGGTTACAGTCTTACCGAGAAGTTTTCTCTGGACACTTCCCATGTTCCCTCACCCACAAAGTCCTTGCCTCCCATCCAGAAGAGCTCTCTTTCCTCCAAGATCAGGAAGAAGCTGCCGCCTGTATGGAGAGTGTTTGAAGAATAGGATTGATGCATTAGGCTTGATAGTTACAGCTGTACATATGTTCTGATCTTTAGATGTAGTTTTGAATTAATGTGTTTTGATTGTATCTTTAAAATTTGATGTCATACTTTTAATTGTATATATTTTATTTTGATGATGAAAAAAGTAAAAAATAAATAACATTTAAATAAATCAAGAGGAGAATGTGAAACCAGGACCTGCTAGCCTAGAAATTATGGGACGCAGCTCAGTCAATGTGCCAGTGTCTCACCACATCCTTTCCTCATTGGGCCTCTCCTCTTCCTCTTTGGCCATGTTTTCTTTGTGTCATTTGTGCTGCTGTTTTAAACTTGTCATTGTAACAGGGCCACACATTGACATGTTTGGTGCACAATGGATCCAAAAGTTCCTGTATAGTCAAAGGTTTTCTACCTAGGTGTGTTCTGTGCTCACCAAAGGCCTGAGCAAAGAAACCAAGAGAAGTGTGCCCAAATCCCAAAGCTTTGCTCCTTTGCAATCTCACACAGATCTGGCTCACAGGTGTCTTCAATCACAATTCCACAGGTAAGAAGAGGTCATGTATTTCACTGGGAAATGATGCACTGCTTTGGCAAAGTCACCTGTATGTATATTTACCCAAGATAGCAGTCCAGCTGTGTTGTTTGCACCTCGTTTGCAGAAGGATGAGTGCAATGGGAGGCCAATAACAAGTGACAAGGCTTCCTCAAATCTGCACTGCAGCCTGGGTGCCATTCAGCCCAGAGCTAGGGGATCATTTGTTCCCATGGACCAGTGCTTGCCAGTGGAATGAATTCCTGCACAGCTGGAAGAAGCAATTCTGGATTCAGCTCCAGCTGTTGGTGGGCTGCATGATCATTGACAATGCTGCCCTTCCAGAAATTATTCTGCAGTTTCCTTTCATAGTCATTTGAAGCTTTGAAACTACACATTTCAATTTGCTTTGCCTTAGGGAAAAGCACTTCTGGGCCCAGTGCAAACTGTAACCTTTTGACAGCAAAGTCCTCATGGTTGCCAGCTTCTGATGTTGCACAATGTCACCTGGCTGCATGTGTCTGCTTAGCTCTGGGTCTAGTCCCGGCCTAGTAAAGCCCAGGCAGGGCGGCACGTTGCAGGGAAAACTGGTCCATGAGCTTCTGGGATTGCCATCAGCAGCAGAATGAATGTGCCCTTTGGGGATTTCTCTGGAGACAAAATTAGGGACCTACTCAATGCCACAATATTCTCTTAGATCTTTCTAAAATATCCTAGAAAAGGCCGTGAAACTTCACATCTCCTTGCACACCCACTGTTTGAAGAGGGGCATTTTTGTCCCTCCTCAAAGTCATTGCTCTTGCACACCAGAAACATGAACATCCACCAACAGGAATGATGCATGGTCCTGCTGCTGCTGCAGAGCACTGGGCAGTGCAGGCCTTGGTGTTACCAATATGAGCACTTAATTATCATTTCATGCTTCTTCAAGCTGTCCAGACCTCAGGGCTTTTTGTTTCCAAGCAGCCACTGCACAATCTCTAGGGAAGAACAGGAAATGGGAAACAGCGACTGCCAGCCTTGCTAGGGTGTGGGGGAAAACCTGAAGTGTCTGCATCAAAAGATGAATGGGAAGAGTGTAATTGCCAAAGCAAATGCTTCCTTAGGATAGCAGGAGCAGTTCTTTACTGCATGCTTTCATGAAGATCATTTGGGATCTCCTTTTTGTGTCTCATGCAGAAAAGGAGCTCCTAATAATACCACGCTACTTAAACCAGATTGGGATGTAGCTCTGTAGTGGTTCACAATGAAGCAGACTGTCTGCTGTGTCACTGCCAGCCCTGCTGAGCCTGTGAGGGACTGTAGTGTATGCCATGCCTGTTTTGCCTCCAAGCAAAGCTTGGTTTTCCTTATTAGTGTGGAGCAAATACAAGAGTAATAAAATGGACAATTAAACTGGCCACTTTGAAGGATATGCTCATGCTTTGGCATGCCAGTCCTGTACCTCATGCTCCCAAGGCTTGTTACTCATCATGAAATATTTTAACAAAAAACCTCAGCTCTCATGTTACATCTGAATAAAATTGCACAAAATCATCAAGAATTCTGCTGTCAGGAACAAGACAAGAGCCTTCTGACACTCACTTGCAGCTATCCTGGATTTCTGCAGCCCTTTGTGCAAAGCTGCTGCAGACAAAGTGTTTGGAGTTGGTTTGGGACTTTATGAAAGATCTGTGGAGCAGTGTGCAGGGCTCTCCTGTGTAGCAGATAGGGCCTGGCGTTCGGAAGATGTCGTGATGTTACGGGAAGACAGGGCCCCTGCCCCCTTAGATAAGAAAATTAACATAGGAATGTAGCCCCCTAAACCAGATTCCAGTAACTTTCCACTTGCCCAGGTAACTTTCCATCCCTACTAACCATAGATGGTAAAGACAGACCCCCACCTGACGTAGAAGCCCCCTAGACTATAAAACCCCACGGGAAGAGAGAATAAAGGCCTTTGATCCTCCACCACATTGGTGTCCGCGTGTTTCTTAGGCCCGAGCGACCCTGGGGAAATGGGTCGCTGTGCTGTTTCCTGAAACCAGGCCGCCTGCCTTGTATCAGAAGGCAACATTCTGGTGCCGAAAACCTGGGAAGCCGATCAGCGCCCGGGGAATGGGAATTCGCCTGGACGGGAGACAGCGGCTGCAGCGGCAGGTCCGACTGCAGCGTGGGGAGACGTCCCCGGACCAGCAAGGAACATGGAATCCTATGCAAAAGTCGTATCAGATATGCATGCACCGTTTAGGATAGAATGTAAAATTAAGTGTGAGCTCAGGAATTCTAATCTTGCTATTGCAAGGCTCCTAGAGCTCAGGACGATCGAACGTCCGGTAAATATATTATATTCGGAAGTGCGGGAGAAGCGCACTGCCGCCTTAGCAGAGGATACTAAGTCCTCAGGCAGTGGTAAAAGCCTCAAAGCGTGGGGGAAAGGAGAAGTGGCCCTACGCAAGGCATTAGAAGAACAGGAGACGTGGAAAGTCGTGCATATACGTTTATTTGTTGCAGTAAAGCGGGGGGCGGGGGCCGCGACGCACACAGTGTCTGAGAGCGATCGGATTGAATGCGGGAATATGCCGGGGCCGGGAGCGTTCCACCCCTTCCCTAGCCCGAGCCCAGAGCCCCCAGGGGACCCCCCGGAGCCCCCAGGGGACCCCTGGACCCTCTCGCGGAGCCCGCCGGGTCCCAGCCCCCTCGCGGAACCTTCCGAAAAATCCGCGGTTTCTCTATGCGTCCCTTCCCCGCCGGCCGCCAGCCCAGCGCGGCAGGCAGAGCGGCAAGCGCAGTTCTTCTGCCGGGGATAGGCAGAGGGGGCGCGGAGTGCAGCCAGATTGTCAGACCCCGCCGGGACTGGCGGGGACTCGCCGCCGCCGTATGGGTTTGAAGATGGCGCCGAACCACATGGCAAGGGCGGAAGGGAAGAGGCGGGGGGCGGAGATGCAGTCAGTCTGCTTGACAACACATGCACGGGCGAGGGGGGAGAAGGGGCGGCCCCCACAGTGGAGCGGGAGACCAATCAGAGCGTCCTATTCAAATTAGGTCCTTATAGGGCAAGGACCTCTCCCAGCAGCAGGCGGGGGGAGCGCAGGGAGAAGGAACGGCACCACCCCCGAAGGGAGGAGCGGGATCGGACCGAGCCCGGCTGGGATTCAGAAACCGAGAGAGCAGAATTAATACGGTTTCGAGCGAAACCGAATAAAGCTTTAAACAATATCGGGAAACGGTCGCAACACAAACTCACCGATTGGGGAAAAGCAAAGACAGCTTGTAGGGACCGAGCACTGGCAGCCCCCATGAACGCTTTCCCAGTGGGGGTTGCCGGAGCGCAGGGAAACCAACGGGGGGCATATACCCCAGTTAACCTAAGGGAAGCCAAAGCGATTTCAGAAAGAGGAGTCAGTTCAGCTGTAGTACCCACGTTTGTGAACGACCTTTCTAACAATAATGATCTGTTCACTTTTGATATTACGCAAATAAGCCGCATGCTTTTTGATGGGGCAGGGCGGATTCTATTTAAACAGGGGTGGCGGGACGACCGCGTTAGCCCAGGCTTCTGGGGAAAGGCAGCAACTCAGCGAGCTGTCCCCAGCCGGCACAGCTTTCCCTGGCAGCATCCTTGCTCCAAGAACGCCCGAGAGGGATCTGTAGGAGCTGCGGGAAGACACCCCGATGCAGCGGCCCAGCCACGGCGACCCCCAGGGGGGCAGGAGACCCTCGTGCCCTGTGCCCTCGCAGGGAGCGGTCAATTTTGCATCCCCGCTTACGGTGCAATGGCCAAGCGGTCGGACCAAACAAAGTGATTAAAAGCGTGCCGAAAGGAAAAACGCAACCTACCCTAAAACCCTACCCACTAGAGTTAGCAAAGTCCCAACCGGCCATGCGGAAGCCTTTCAGACAGACCGCTCAGCCAGGTCGCACTCAGACCCAATCCTTCGTATGTTAGAAGCTACCTTTATATCCCTGAATGAATCCAACCCTAACCTAACCGAATCCTGCTGGCTTTGCTACGATGTCAAACCTCCCTTTTATGAAGGAATTGCTTTAAACACTCCCTTCAGATACTCCACAGCCGATGCCCCTCACCAGTGCAGATGGGAAACCCCTCGGAAAGGAATCACCCTGAGTCAGGTCACAGGCCAGGGCAGATGCTTTGGCAATGAAACACTAGCTAGGCGGAAAGGCAACGTCTGCACCAAAGTTGTCAAGCCCAACAGGAAAAACAATAAGTGGGTAGTCCCATCCGCACCTGGGATGTGGGTTTGCCAGCGATCTGGAGTGAGTCCCTGTGTGTCTCTTGCCAAATTTGATGACTCTAATGACTTTTGTGTCCAAGTTCTGATTGTTCCTAGGGTCCTGTACCACTCAGACGAAGAGGTGTACCACCTTTTTGAGGAACCAGCCGGCTCCACAAAAGAGAAATACTAATAGGTGTAACTATCGCAATGCTGCTCGGGCTAGGAGCAGCAGGAATGGCAACGGGTGTCTCAGCCCTAGCAACACAGCACCAAGGACTGTCCCAGCTGCAAATGACCATCGACGAGGACCTGCAAAGGATCGAGAAATCCATCTCCTTCCTGGAGAAGTCAGTCTCCTCACTCTCGGAAGTGGTCTTGCAGAACAGGCGAGGTCTGGACCTCCTGTTCATGCAGCAAGGAGGTCTGTGTGCCGCCTTGAGAGAGGAGTACTGCTTCTATGCAGACCACACAGGAGTCGTGACAGACTCCATGGCAGAACTCAGAAACAGACTGGCTCAGAGGCAGAAGGACAGGGAAGCCCAACAGGGCTGGTTCGAGTCCTGGTTCAATCAATCACCATGGCTAACCACTCTGATTTCTACCCTAATAGGTCCACTGGCATTGCTGCTTCTAGCGGTTACCTTCGGACCTTGCCTGCTGAACAAGCTGGTTTCATTCGTTCAGGCCCGCCTGGAACGAGCCAACATCCTGTTCATCGGGCGGCGAATCCAACCAGGGAACACTGCCAGCCACAAGTCCTAACCTTGACTGGCGATAAACTTCCTCAGATGTACCAAACCCCCTTTTCCTTATCGAACTGCAACCTTATACCTCATTTCAGTATATGACTACCTCATTCATTTGTGAAAAGGGGGGGGAAATGTAGCAGATAGGGCCTGGCGTTCGGAAGATCTCGTGATGTTACAGGAAGACAGGGCCCCTGCCCCCTTAGATAAGAAAATTAACATAGGAATGTAGCCCCCTAAACCAGATTCCAGTAACTTTCCACTTGCCCAGGTAACTTTCCATCCCTACTAACCATAGATGGTAAAGACAGACCCCCACCTGACGTAGAAGCCCCCTAGACTATAAAACCCCACGGGAAGAGAGAATAAAGGCCTTTGATCCTCCACCATATTGGTGTCCGCGTGTTTCTTAGGCCCGAGCGACCCTGGGGAAAAGGGTCGGCGTGCTGTTTCCTGAAACCAGGCCGCCTGCCTTGTATCAGAAGGCAACACTCCTGGCAGGAAACTGTTTGTCCAAGCCCAGGGACACGGTGCCGGCAGGAACGGAGCGGCCCCGCTCCCAGCCCGAGAGTCTGTGAGCTGAGCCACGCCGGGGAGAAAAGGCAGCGAGGGGCTCCAGCCCAGCTGCTTCACTGCCCTGCCCGCTCCATGGAGCTCTGCCATGGGAGAAAGCCGACGCCGGACGAGCCCCCGAGCTTCCATCAGCTGCTGGAACTGCTCCATGACAGCTCCTGTTCTTCCGAGAGAGACCCCAGCGCCTTCTTGTAATGCTTGTCATGGGGGGATTCTGTTTGTTAAAAAACTGTTGGGGGTTTTCCACTTTCATCTATTAGTAATAATTTCCTATTGCTGGAAAGGGATTGTTGGAACACTTTAGAGGAGAGAACTTATTGCACAATATCCTGTTTGAAGTTGTCTCAAACTGTGTGAGACAGATGGCTTCACACAGGAGCATCCCCAAGGCTGCTGAGGGGAAGGCACAGAGGAAGACAAACCCAGTATTTCTGAGGGAACTCCTTGACACCAAACCAACCTGAGTTGTCAAACAGCAGACCTGATGTTTCGAGACATGGGCCAAAGGGGAAACCTTTCAGCGTATTTGGTCCAGGCTGGGTTATGCTCGAGGCAAAGGTGTGTCAGTGTGTTGGATAATACTCTTTTCTTGAACTAGAGATGGGGCAACTGAGAGGTGTTTTAAAAACTTGTATTCCATTTTCAGTCTCATGAGAAGGATGAGACAATACAGATGTTATAATTCACACCATCACAATAAGAAGGCAACTACTTCCGAATTATAATACATTATAAGCGTTTCTTGGTCTATCAGCCTTTTGCCATGCCATCTTGTAGATGCCTTAAAGCAAATTATTTAAAACTACTCTTTGTGGGTCCCACTACAATGCATCTTTCATAGCTCTGTTTTTCCAAAATCTTATTTGCAAGGCCATCTTTTGTAACTTTTCCAGCTCCATTTCTCTCTCAACAATATCTGTCCTATTCCATGGAAATTTTTAAGTTAGCATTCCTTGTCTCAAGATTTATATACAGATTCATACTTTCTGGGCCTTCTATTAGGCCCTAAAAACTTTCAACAAACCCATATCCCACATCAGTGCACTGGGCTCCTTCTCTCCTCATTGTGCCTGGCAAGCACAGGAGCCCAGAGCTCCTGCAGAAACCATCACAGCACTCAGTGGGAGAAAACCTGTGTCCAGTCCTCGCCTGGAGCTGTGGTGCCCAGCATTCCACCACACTGGAATGAGGAACTGTTCCTGCTCTTTCAGAAGGAGCTAAGGAGCTTTGGCCTTCAGATCAATTGTCTGCAGGCTCCTGCAGTGCCTGGTGCTGCTCCCTTGCCAGAGGCACCCCAGGCCAGGGGGGCACATCTGGGCTGCTGTGTCTGGCTCTGGGGCTCCCTGTTCTGGGCAGTGAGGAGGAGCTGCAGAGGCTCTGCAGGACTGACAGGATGGGCTTTGGGGCTGGCAGGAGAAGCTGAGGGGCCTAGGCTGCTGGAGCTTCTCAAGAGGAGGCCCAGGGCTCATTGTGTAGCTGCTCCAAGGGTGGTTCCAGAGAATCCCAGAATCAGCAAGGATGGAACAGGCCATGGAGATCATCAAGTCCAACCTGTGCCCTGACACTGCCTTGTCTCACCTAGGCCTCCTCTCCTCCAGGATAAACAACCTCAGCTCCCTCAGCCACTCCTCACAGGAGTTGTGCTCCAGATCCCTCCCAAGCCTTGTTGCCCTTCTCTGGACACGCTCCAGCCCCTCCATGTCCTTCCTAAATTGGGGGGCTCAGAACAGGATACAGCACTCAAGGTGCTGCCCAAGCAGTGCTGAGCACAGGGGAAGAATCCCTGCCCTGCTCCTGCTGGCCACACCATTCCTGAGCCAGGCCAGGAGCCATTGGCCTTCTTGCCCACCTGGGCACACTGCTGGCTCATGTCCAGCCTGCTGTCCATCAGTGCCCCCAGGTCCCTTTCTGCCTGGCTGCTCTCCAGCCCTCCTGGCACCTTGTTGAGGGAGGGAGGCAGGGAGGGAACGGGTCCAAATCCAGTCCTTCCTGAAATGTGGTGTTTGCTGGCACTGCCAGTTCCCAGATCTTGATATTTCCCTATTCTGACACAGCCCAAGTGCAGCAACTTGCTGGCAAAGAAAGTCAAAACCAGGCAAAGACCTGGAACCTACAGCAACCTGATCTCGTGTTTGCTGACACCGCCAGTGCCCAGATCGGGAATGTTTCAGATGCCTGCACAGCCTCATTCCAGCAGTTTGCTGGCACAGAAAATTAGCATCTGGAAATTTCTCAGTGCCAGCACAACCCAAACGCAGCAATTTTCTGGCAAAGAAAGCCAGAACCCAGCAGCTTCCCAGTGCTGCCACCAGCACCACCCAGGTCTGGTGTTTGCTGTGCAAGTGCCCAGATCTGGAAATTTTCCAGTGCTGGCACAGCCCAAGTCCAGCAATTTGCTGGAACAGAAAGCCAAAATCCGGCAATTTCCTGATGCCAATACAGGTGCCCAGACCTGGTGTTTGCTGCCACTGCCAGTGCTCACATCTGGATATTTCCCTGTTCTGGCAGAGCCAAGTCCAGCAATTTTCTGGTAAGGAATTCCACAATCTGGCAATTCCCTGCTACCGCCATTGGCAATGCCAAGATCCGGTGTTTGCTGGCACCACCAGTGCCCAGATGCGGGAATTTCCTGGTGCCAGCACAGCCTGAGTCTGGTAATATTCTGGCAAAGAAAGCCAAAACCTTGCAAACACCTGATACCTACAGCAACCCAATCTTGTGTTTGCTGACACCACAAGTGTCCAGATCCAGAATTGTTAAGGTTCCTGCACAGCATAATTCCAGTAATATGCTGGCACTGAAAGTTTACATTTGGCAATTTCCTGGTGCTGGCACATTCCCCACCCAGATCTGGTGTGCGCTGGCACTGCCAGTGCTCACATCTGGCAATTTCCCTCTTCTGGCATCACCCATGTCCAGAATTTGCTGGCAAAGAAAGCTAAAACCTGGCAATTTCCCCTTGCCAGCATTGCCTATTCTGGAGTATGCTGGCAGCAGGATCCCAGGAAAGAAGGAAGGAAAGAAGGAAAGAAAAGAGGAAGACATCCAGATCCAGTCCTTCCTGGAGCCTGAAATGGGCTGTTTGCTGGCAATGCCAGTGCCCTGATCTGGAAATTTCCCTATTCTGGCACAGCAATTTGCTGGCACAGAAATCCAAAACCCATGGCATCTTCCTGCTACTGGGTCTCGTAATGGTCCCACATCTTGTGTTTCATGTAACCAGAACCCAGATTTGGAAATTTCTCAGTGCCAGCAGAGCAGATCTGGCAGATTTCTGTCACTGGCAGTGACACCACCCAGATCTGGTGTTTGCTGGCAGCGCCAGAGACTAGATCTGAAAACTTCCTGGTGCTGGCACAGACCAAGCCCAGTGATTTCCTGGCACAGAAAGCCAAAATTTGGAAATTTCCAGGCTCGGGCACCAGCATTATCCAGATCTTATGTTTGCTGGCAATGCCAGTGCCCAGATTTGGAAATTTCCCGGTGCCTTCACAGCCCAGGCCTAACATTTTTTTTTAGCTAGCTGGGGCAGAGAAGTTCCTTGGACTGTGACTTTCTTTTTTCTTGGAACTGTTTAAACCTGCTCTGGACTGAAAACCCAGAAAAACACCTGCAGCTCACACCTGTGGCCCACCGAGCTCTGGGACACTGCATTCCAGCACCAGAGGGACTTAGAAGAGACCGAGTGAGCCAACTGCAACCCACCAAAAGGACTTTCTGAATTTGCCATCTCTTCAGCACTGTCTGATGTCTTATTTAATATTATTCATTTTTCATGCTTGTGAATACTTTACTTGTTTAACAAACTGGGGTTTTTTCACTTTTCTCCAGGGAAGTCTTTTCCGGAACTAGTAGGGGGAGGGGACGCTTGAACTTGCTTTCTAGACGGACCCCTTTTGGAGATTTCCTCCCAAAATTTGCCCTAAGCCAGCACAAACAGTCATCATGAAAATTTCACCAGTGCCTTAATTTCCTGGTGGCAAATCTTGAAACAAACAGAAGCTTGACCTTGTTCTCCATGAGAAATTCTTGGGAAGAGCAGACAGGAGAAGATTCCTGGAAAACTGAAACAGCATTCCCGAAGTGAAATGAAAGTGAAAGAAACAATCCAAGATGTTTTCCCCTATCTATTTCTATGCTCCCCTTTTTCATGTTGCATCCCAGTAATTCCAGATGCACCTCACCTCTAAGATCGGTCACTTAGTGATTTTTAGACACTAAAATACCATGAGCCACACAGAGTTTTCCTTCCCCTGTTTTTACAGGAAAGCAACACTGGAGATGTAAGTGCAGTGCTGGGCTCAGGCAGGAATCCTACCCCAAGGGAAGGTGCCCCGACAGTGTTTGACCCTGAGCAAGGACAATGCACAGCAGCAAGCGAGGGGATCCCTGTGCCAGTGTGCAGGAGTCAGGGCTCTGCATGTGGGCTCAAGGCTGCAAAGTTCCCGTGTTTGGCCAGACGGAGGGGCTGTCCCCGGGGCGCGCGGGGCTCGAACGTGGGGCTCGTGGGGCGAGCGGGGAACGGACACGGGGGCGAACGGCCCCGGTGATTCAGTTGCAGCGGCGGCAGCGGCGGCGGCGGCAGCAGCGGCGGCAGCGGCAGCAGCGGCGGCAGCAGCAGCAGCGAAAAGATAGTTTTAAACACTCTTTCTATTTCTCTTTTCCTTTCTCTTTTTCTTTATCTTTCTCTCCCGTTTCCCGCTGTCGGGCACTCTTCTCTCGGGGTCCCTTGCCCGGCGTCCCTCCCCTCTCCCCGCCTCCCTCTCCCCTGCCGGGCCGGGCCATGCCCCCGGCCCGCCCCCGGCCCCGGGCGGGGCTGCCCCGTGCCCGGCCCCGGCTGTCCCGCCGCGGTCTCGCCTCCGCCCGGCTCTGGCCGTACTGGCGGTGGCGCTGCCGGGCGGGCATCAGCGCCAGGGGCCGGGGCGGCATCTCCGCCCTTCGGCTCCGCCTGGCCCGAGCACGGCCCCGGCCCCGGCCCCGGCTCCTCCCGGGGCCCGCGGAGGGCACACGCGGCGCGGCCGCTCCCGCCGCCTCCGCTGCGGCTTCCCCGGCCCGAGCTCCGCCGCTCGGCAGCGCGGCCGCCGGCCCCGAGCCTCCCGTGCCGCGTTCCTGGGAGCGAACGCCTGGGCATGGCCGGCCCGGGGCGGGTGAGGAGCGCTCGGGGGCCGTTGCTGGCCCGGGGCCGAGCGCTGACAGCCGCGTCCCGCCCGCAGGGACGGCGCAGGAGGCCCGGCAGGAGCGGCACCAGCTGGGATCACTGCTGGGGCGCGCTCCAGGCACAGCCATGGAGCAGAGAGCCCCGAGAGTGCCCAAGCTGGTCTGGGTGCAGGAGGAGGAGGAGGAGGAAGGCGGCCCTGGAGCTGCCGCAGCACAAGACGCGGAAGAGGCGGTTCCATTCCATCCACCGCAGGAGGGTGAGTGGCAGAGCTGGGGTGCAGGGCTGGAGACGCCTGGCAACCTGGCCCCGTCCCATGGCGTGCCATGCCATGCCATGCCATGCCGTGCCATGCCATGCCATGCCATGCCATGCCATGCCATGCCATGCCATGCCATGCCATGCCATGCCATGCCATGCCATGCCGTGCCATGCCATGCCATGCCGTGTCATCCCCTGGGGAAATCCCCAAAAACAGGATGGAAGAGGGTCCGTGCAGACACCCCACAGGGGCCGTGCTCCATCCCCCTGCAGCATCCCGGGGCTGTCCCTGCCTGGGGAGCGCAGGGCTGGGCTGTGTTCTCCGGCCTCTCCCGCAGCCCCTCATCTCTGGCTGCGCTCGCTCTTTGCCAGATGCAGCCCTGGAGCGCACAAAAGAGAAGGAACACACCCATGGCCGCTTCCAAAGAACAGCGCAGGTACCTGCAGCCACCCCCATCTTGGCTGGGCCTGCTGTCCCTGCTCAGCCCAGCACTGTGTGTGGAGCACTCCATGCAACATCCCCGGCTTCTTGCCCTTCTGCTACAGATGGTTGTCAAGTTCATGAAGAGGATTCGAGAAGAAGAGACCAGCATCATGGGCACCATGGTCAGAGTGTACCCTCCCATGTTCAAAACCAACACCTGTGCTGCCCTGCTGGATATGCTTGTGGAGGAGGGGCCTTCCAGTCCAAAGCAAGTAAGCAGCCTGTGGCCTGGCGTCCATCCTCCCAGCAATTGCTTGGCCTCCCAAGCCACACCTGCTGCTCACTGTAAGCCCTGAAGCCATGGCAGTGTGGTGGCAAGTGAAGCACTTCTATGGGGCAGCTGGGCACATGACTCCTTCTGGCAGCTTTCCAAGTCTCCTCTCCCTTCTCCAGGTGCCCGCCATGGTCAGGTACATCCACCAGTGGTTCGCGGCCAACGAGTTTCCTGAGTACAACCTGTACAGGCCCCTTCTGGATCTGACAGAGGCACAGCCCGCAGATGTGGTGATGGCTCTCCTGCGTGTGGCCCCATCGTGTGACAGGTACAGGGCCCATGTGCCCACAAGGCTCAGGGCTCAGCAGCCCATCACTCTGTACAGCCTGTTGCAGTGGTCTGACACACAGAGAATTCCAGGGCCCTCTGGCTCCTCCCTTTGCCAGTCCCCAGCATGCTGCCATGCTCCCTCCCTGCTCCTCAGGGGCCAGTCCCCACGGGACTGGGCTGCCTGTGTGCTGAGGGCCAGTGGGCAGAGGCAGAGCTGGCAGCCAGCTCAGATCCCCACTGCTGCCCAGGCCACAGTGCTGTGTCCCAAACCCACTGAGACAGAGCTCTAACCCCACAGAGCTGCTTTGACCATGTGGAAGACCATCATGTGCTCATGCAGGACTGCAGAGACGGCCATGCTTGTACTCCTTGACGTGCTGGCCAACTGGCCAGAGCACAGCACATGCACCTCCGATGGGGACCACATGGCTGTCCTTGCCCTGGCTGTGAGTTTCTGCAACTGGCCTTTGCTAAGCCCAAGCTCACCTCTCCATCAGGTCTCCATCCTCCCTCCACCACGGTGTCTCGCTGCCTCTCCTTGCTGGGCTGAAACCTGGCCCAGGGGCAGCTTCAGAGCCACCAGGCCTGGTGCTCCCCCTGCATCTCCACTGGCCTCTCCCTGCCACGCTCGGGCTCTGCCACATGGACACCTCGGCACTGAGCTCAGGCTGCTCTGTCCTTTGCAGGCAACTGTGGTGATGTGGAAGATCCTCCAGATGCCCTGTGTACCACATGTGGTGACCATGCATTTCCCCCACCTCTTTGTGTATCTGCTCTTCCAAGCGCACTTCAGCACCTTAGTTATGCCAGAGGCAGCCAATACCTTCTGGAAGGGATGCCAGCAGCAACACAGCCTTGCCACCAGCCCCAACAGGTGCTCCATGCAAGTCCTCCTTTCCCTGCCATGTGCCCAGGGCAGGAGCCAGTGCTCCCAGCATGACCTGGGCTTTTCTATGCACACAGCTTTGCAGAGCAGACCCTGAAGGCCCTGCTCTGCCGACTGCACTATGAGGATGTGGTGGTGGCAATGGAAGACAAGCATGGCTGGGACATGCTGCTCTGTGCTGACACCCACCACTGTGCTGTGGGCATGCTGGCCAGGTGAGACCCCTTGCTCCCCACTGCCTCTGACATTTGTGCCCTGTGCCTGGAGTGCCCCTCACAGTGGGGCCCCGTGGTCGTGGGCTGCAAGGCCTTGTCACCAAAGGTTGGCCAAGGAGACTGCAAAAGGCTGGGAGAGGGGCGTGCCCAAGAGCAGCCACCTCCCAGAGGGCTCGGCTCCCTCTTGCTGGGTGCTGGAGAAAGGCCAGACTTCTTTGAGTCAGTCCTGGGAGAGCTTTAGCCCTGCTGCCTCAGGGTTTTTCTTCCTGTTTCCTCCTATCAGAGAAATGCACCATGCATCCGAAGCCTTGTGTTCCGCAATTGCATTCCACCTGCTCGGGCTGCTCAGCAAAGACACACCATGCCAGGATTTGGCTGCCATGGCGTTCCTTGTGGAGGTGAGCCTGAAGGCCAGTGCTGCCTGGCTAAGCGGCCTCCCGGCTCTGTGCCCTCTCGTGGCTGCAGCTGCCCGGGCACGGTGCCCACACCCTGTGCTGCTGCCTGGGCCCGGCCCTGTGCGGCTCCCCCATCACCGGCCTTGTGCCTTTCAGACCCTGGACTGCCTGAACTTGAGTGAATGCCATGACAGCATCCTGGAGGTCATGTCCAAGAAGCTGCAGAGCGAGTGCAGGGAGATGCATCGCTTGGCCCTCAGAGGCCTCCTGGTTCTCGGCACCAGTGTCTCGGTGAGAAGAGGGCAGCGGCTGAAGCCATGCTGCCAGTGTGGGGCTGGGCAAGGCAGTCGCTTGGCCTTGCCTGGCCTTGGGGCACAGCTGAGGCAGCTGCTCCCAGCCCTCCTGCCTCCCGCTCCAGCTGCTCCAGTGCTTTGGCACAGGCCTTTGGCCTCTGAGCCCTGTGGCAGCAGGATGGCCTTTCACACACTCATGTTCCACGCAGGCTGCAATAAGAATGTGGTGCTTGCATGAAAGGCTTGTGGAGCTGCTGCAGGAAAATGACAGCGACATGCTTAGGATGACCGTGGTTCTCCTCTGCCGTTTGTTCCTGTGCAATGGTGCCCCGCTAGCCAGCCCCCTCGCCCTGCAGCTGGCTGGGGCGCTCCTGCCACTCTTTGACAACGTAAGGCTCTGCGCCTCCAGCCATGGCCACCGGCTGCTGCCTGCAAACTTTGTGCCCTGTGCATTTTCAGGCTTGTACCCAGATGGGTGTGAAGCAGCCGATGCTGAGGTCTCTTTTTCTTTCTTTCATACAGGATGATAGCCAGGTGCAGGTGTGCTCCATGTTCATCTTCCGAGAGATGCTGTATTTTTGGCCGGAAGAGGAAAAAAAGGCCCTGAAGTCACACGTGCGCCAGAGCCTGCTCCCATTGTTCTTCCACTGCCATGACGAGAACCAGCGTGTGGCAGAGGTGAGGACTCAGCAGCTGCTGCTGTCCCTCTTGCTGGGGGGCTTGGCTGCTTCCTGCTCCGGGACCTCATGAGCTGCAGCCTCCTCCTGGCCTTGGTACAGGGACCTGTGCAGGTCCTGGGCCCTGGGCTCTGGTGCCATCTCCAGGTCTCTGCTGCTCTCCAGGACTCCCGGGAAACACTGCATTCTTCAGCCACATTCCTGCACAGGAAGGATCTCCAAGACATGCTTCAGGTGGATCAGACCTGGAGGTTCGGCGAGGCCCTGGTAAGGACGGCCTGCAAGCCCCCAGCCTCAGGCTGGAGAAGCCCCCTGACCGCGCTGCTGAGCGAGTGCGGCCGGCAGCTGCGCCCCTGCCCAGTGCTGCAGCCAGGGCCGCCAGCCTGCGCCCCACACGCCGCTGCTTTCCCTGGGCCGCACGGGCTCTGCTCCCGGCTGCCGTGTGCCCGAGCCAGTTGCCCATGGAGCCCCCGCCCGGCGGGGCTGGGGGGCGGCACCGCGGCTCCCCGGGCAGCAGCCGGCCCTCTGCCCCTCCCCTCGGGAGCCCTTGGCCAGCGGCTGCTGGCCGCGCCTCAGGGCTGTGCGGGCAGGGGAGGCCGGGGCTGGGCGCAGGCAGCGCCCGGCCCAGGGGCTGAGCCCGCACCAACCCTTCCCTCCTGCCGCTCTCTGCAGCTGGCAGAGACCAGGAGCCGAGCGGCCGAGCACCTGCGCCGCGCCCTACGCTACGTGGAGAGCCCACAGGAGCCCCTGCGAGAGGCGGCCATCAGGTTCATGGGTGAGTCCCGAGCCCGGGCTGCCCTTTCCCTCCCCGGCCTGCCTCAGCTCCGCCCCAGCCCTGCCTGCTGCCCGGGCCCGGCGCCGTGGAGCGCCGCCTGGCCTGGGCCCCGCCTGCTGCCGCCCTCCGGCAGCCGTGCCCTGGGGCGGCAGCGTGCGGCAAGGGCCGGGCAGAGCCCTGCCGGGCCAGCAGCCCGTGTGGCCACAGCGCCGGCAGAGCCGCTGGCAGGGAGCTGTGCCGCCGGCGCCGTGACAGGCTCTGTGTTCACAGGCATGGCCGCGCGGCACCTGAGGGGGAAGAAGGAAGAGCTCCGGCTCATCTGCACTGGTGAGTGAGGGCAGCGGGCTGGCAGCGGGGGCTGCCGGGGCAGCTGCAAGCCCTGCCCTGGCTGCGCAGGGCTCTGCTCCCGTGGGCAGAGCACACTGAGATTTCAGGGCCCCGTGGACCATTGGTGGCCAGCAGCTTCGGGCTGATCCCCTTGCTCCCTCCTGGCCATGGCAAGAGCCAGCTGGGATGGCCCTTGCAGGGGGCTCTTCTGGGGTCCTCGCAGATCCGGCTCTCACCGTGCCTCTGTTCCTCTCTCTTGCAGTGCTGGAACGCCTGACGGAGGACATGAGCAGTGCTGTGTCACAGCTGGCGCTTGAAACACTGCATGTCCTCCTGGCAATAGAGTATGGGCAATATTCCACCATCCAGAGGCTGCAAGATCAGCTGCGCAGGGCATGGAGGACTCGGCCTCGCCTGTCGGGGCTCGGGTGCCTGCTGTGCCGGATGACTTAGGAGGAGAGCTGATCCTGGAGGCTGTCTTTGCTAGGGCAACCTGCGCCAGGGGTAATTTTCCTTAAGATTTTTCTTTTCTTCATTTCCCAGCTAGGGTCTGGGCTTTGGCCTAGCTGTGTCCCCTGCTGATTGTGAAGTGTGCCATCAGCTGAAGGGCTTTCTGGGCTAAAAATATCATCAAGTCACTTGGACTTGCTCTTTATGGCCTCTAAAAGCTGGACCCAATTTTGGGGCCAGTTTGGAGACCTCATCTATGGGTGGATGGAGCACCTAAGATTTTCCCAATTGCTGGGAATGGTTCTCCAGGTCCCTGGAGTATCCAGGGCCCTGGTAAGTTCCAGCTGCACACATGCCTTGGCAATGAGAAGCAAAGGAACCCAGCCCTTTTTGTGCTGCCAGTGTCATTGCACTGGGGTCATGGGATGGGAACATGCAGCCCTTGTGCTGGAGCTGAGCTGCTCTGCCCAGCACTGGTGGCCGCCATCCAAGGTGGTTTTGCTTGTCCTGGTTCCCTGACAGCTGGGGCCCTGGGCAGAGCCCTGAGAGCCTGGTCTGCCCCCAGGGAAGGAGAAGGAGCCCCTGGAGAAGCTGTACCGGGTGGGGATGCTGCTGCTGCTGCTGCTGCTGCTGCTGCTGCTGCTGGAGACAGAGAAGGTGACATCAAGGATGACAAGCTCTTCCTCAGCCTGGCCACTGGAGGCTGAAGGTGATAGACTTTGATTCTGGCACCTTTTTCAAAGCCAAACTCCACAGGGAATTTGCAGATGAATCCCCACCGGGGGAAATTTGGCCAGATTTGGGCATGGCCCAGCCTGGCTGGGAACCAAAGGCTCCCCCTTTGCTGGGGCAGATGCAGCTCATTCTTCAGTCGCTGCCCAGCTGCTTTTGGCAGGGCTGGGGGATGGGCTGGGGTGGGTACAAAATGGGAGTGGGCTCCTGGGCCTGCCAACAGCCCCCAGCACCCACCGTGCCCCGGGCTGGGGCTGGGGCTGGGGCAGCCAGCCCGACACAAAGAAAGCCCCGTGGTGGGAGCAGAGGTGGGACTCCAGAACCTGTGCACAGCTGCTTTGCTGTGCAGGCAAGGAAGGGCTTGGGCTGCTCCACTGCCCTTGTTTGCTTTAGGATCACCGTTCTTGTGGGGGGCAGTGCAGGGGGGAAGAGAGAAAATGTGGGCTTCCCTCACCCATGGCTGGGTTTTTCCCTGGCATGCAGGGGTTGGGCCTTCCTCAAGACCCTGAAAGAGATGGGAGTTTTTACCTTTTTTCTTGTTTTCCTTTTTTGCATCTGACCTCTTTTCAATAATGTGTTGTTTATTTTTCCAGAGGAAGCGTTCCAGGTGGTCCAGTGTGGATGGGGAAATGCTGGGGAGCAGCCGTGGCGTGGATGGGCCGTGCCCTTGGGGAAGGCTGAGGCCATGGTTTGGGAGCAGCTTTTCTTCCAGCCATGGGTGGCGTGAGGTGGGTCCCTGTGTGCTTGGCAGGGTGGGATCAGAGCTTTTGGGAGCTGGCAGCGAGCACAGGAGCATCCTGCTCTGGGCAGCTGCTGAGGGCTGGATGGACCGTGGGACAGGCTGGGCACATGTCCTGCCCTCCTGCTCTGTGCCAAAGGCAGCAGGAATGGGCAGCTCTGGGCACAGCTCTGGGCACAGCCAGCATGGCCTGGGCATAGCAGGCCTTGGCACAAGGGCACAGGAGCCCTCAGCTGACGGGCGGTTTCTGCTTTCTCTCCTTGCAGCCGGGCTCTGCTGGTGCTGAGGCTGCTCTGGGCTCTGCCAGGGCTCTGCTGGGCTCAGCCCTGGGCCCAGCTGGGCTGGCTCTGCCTTCACATTGCTCTGACAGCTTTGCATCAGACGAGCCCGTTGTGAGCACAGCGCCTGAGCTTTCTGCTTTGGCAGGTGAGTGAGACTCTGCTGCAGGCCCAGAGATTGCAGCTGGGGACACACATCCAACTGGCAAGGACCCAAACTCTCCCCAGTCCCAGCTGAACGCCTGGATCTGTACAGGGTGTTGTGTCTGTTCCATTTTTCCTTCTTGATTGGCTGGAATTGTCAATTGCACTTTGTTCCTCCTCTAGAAGTGCCACGAGTGGGCCAAAGCTGGCAAATGGGCCGTGCTCCTGAGGCAGTGCAGTCTGGAGCTAGTGGATGGAGAATTGCCCTTCTGCGCTTCCACACCAGAGCAAAAAGCTGTCAGTGGGACTTTGTGACTCTAAGAAATCCCTGTAAGTTTCAATGGGAAGGTGCAGCTCATTCCCAGGCTGAGAAGGAAGGTCATCTTGTAAAGGATTTGGGCTTTGACAGAGTTTCCATTCCCAGTCCTGCTTGGAGCTGGAAGGGCACAAAGCAATTTCTTCTTGCTTTGACCACAATTTCAAATACCAATGTTGGAAACAAAGCCCAAAATCTTTGAAGAGGCTTTTGAGGTCACAAAGATGGATCCATGCCATCAGCATATTTACAGTGTAAATAACTGAGTTCTCTTTTGAAAAAGATCATTTACCTCTTAATGCAAAGAATGTAAGTTTGCCTTTATGTTTTGTTTTTTTCATTAACTGTATGTTATGTTTTTTCTCTAACACTTGGATTTTAGTCTTATCTTTTACAATTTACCTATTTTTCCCTTTTTCCTTTTTTTTCCTTTCAATAGAAAACATGTCCTATCAAAGGAATGTCCTTTGCTCCTGGTTCCGGTGTGGAGCAGCTCCCTTCCTGCTGGCTGAGCTGCTCAGGCAGAGCCCGGCAGCTCCTGGCCCTGCAGGGCTGAGGCTTTTCCCCGTTGCTGGGCACAGACTGATGGAGCAGCACTGCTGAACACGGGCACACAGAGGGACCAGCAGCAGCTGCCTTTGGCCACCTGAGGCTCCAAGGCCCAAACTCTGAGCAGCCAGGACTGGAAGAGACTGGCAGGATCTGATCCCTGACTCTGGGCCAGGGCTGCACAAATGACCCCGCAGCAGCAGCAGGAGCAGCAGCAGCAGATGGAGCTGACTTTGAGCACAGCCCCTGCCCCTCTTCCCTCCCGTGTGCAGCGGTGTCACAGCAGCCTGAGGCACCTGGGAGCCCCCAGTGCCAGCAGGGACTGGAGATGGCAGCCCTGGGCTCCTGGAGGCTGTGCAAGGAACGGAGCTGGGCACTCCCTGTCCATGGGGAGCTTCCAGATGGAAAAGGCTGCTGTGCCCAGGCAGCTCCAAGGGCACAGAAAGGAGGCTCTGGAGCACTGGATCTGTGCCAGTGCCACAGTCCTGGGCAGCAGCCAGCGAGCCCTGGGGGAACAGAGGGCACAGCACGAGGGACAGAACCAGGCAAGGGCAGAGACTGGAGAGAGCCAGGCCTGGGAGCAGGAACAGCTGCTCCATTGCACTCTTGGAGAAAGCTCTTGGCTGGTTCAAAGCACTGAAAGGCGTGAAGGGCAGAGAGAAGGCCACAGCAAACAATGCTCGTGTTTGCACAGCCTCCCCTTTGCTGCTCTGAACTGCAGGAAATGACACTGATTCCTTCAGTTGGTGTCTGTGTCTTTGGTGCTGACTTTGCCCACTGGTAAAACAAAACTGGCAGAGCCTGGCCAGATGCCAGCAAAATGTCACTTGTTCAGTGTCAATGTGAGGAATCAGTCCCCTCAGAAATTCCCAGCTGGGAAGCCCTTCCCTGGAGTTCCCTGGCTCTGGAGTGGGCTGAGGTCGGAGCCCCGTGGGAGCAGTGGGGCAGTCGGGTAAAAGAAGCTGCACCCCTGGATGTCCTCAAATGCATCCAAAAATTGCATATGGAAAAGGAAAAGGCCTTGTGGGTTTGGGCAGACAAAGTTGAATTTGCTGAGAGTACATAGGAAACAGCACCTTCAGAAGGAACAATTATTGTGGGAATGCTCCCACACGGAGCAACAGGGAAAGGTTTTAATCTTGAGCTCAGATGCACTTGTGCAAGTGAAATATCAATATAATAAATAAGTATATACGTATTTATAGGATAATAAGACCTTCATGTTTATATTTATAGATTTATATATATATATTTCTATATCTACGTATCTATATCTATATCTATATTTCTATATCAATATGTACATGTAAAATAAGAATAATGTGAAATATTAACAATAATAATGTGAAATGCTGACAATACTAATTTGGTATCTTTGGCTGCTCAGGGATGTAACACCAAATACCCTACAGGACAGGATTGGCCAGGACCCTAATGTCAGTGGTCAACTTTGTGAGATTGTATACAACGGAAAAAGGAGAAAGAGATGAAATTGGTGATTTTTACAGGGTGTGCTGATACTGTGATGCAGAGTGCTTTCTCTGTTCCTGTGAAAAATACAGTGAATAAGCCTGCAGGGTTTTTCATGTACCAGACTATGCACAAGCTGCAGGATTGGCTGTGTGGGTGAAGGGGTCGTTAAAAGAACAGTTGGAAAAAATGAGGAATGGGAACCTTTGCCCATGGAGATCCCATCTCCCAGATTTGCTCCATGCCCTTCACAATGGCCCACTGGGGAAATGGAACCCCCTGGCTGTGCACGGCTGCCCCCAGTTTGCAAATCCAGCCATGGGCAGTGAGACTTGGGCTGCCTGGGAACCTGTTCTGGCTGTGATGGCCCCTGGCAGGGCCAGCCCAGAGGCTGCAGGGCTGGGCCTTCATGTGTTGGAATTCATTAGATAAATTCAAAGCAAATGAGAGCTGTCAATCCTGAAACAGAAATTCAGATTCCTCCAGGACACTTTGCTTTGGTAACTGCTCCCTTGGAGCTTGGCCTTGCAAGGTGTTCCTGTCATGGCAGGAGGAATTGATGCAGAATATCCAGGGGAAATTACAGTAATTTCTGTAAACAATAATGAACAAGATTGGATTATTCAACCCCATGACAGGGTAGCACAATTATTGATATTGGAATTTTGAGAACGATTGTGAAAAAAGGAGATCCAGATCCAGTCCACCAGCATTTGTGGAGACAAAAGAGTTTAGATCCAGCAGTCCTAATAATGGAGCCAGAGTATGGGTCCGGAGGCCAAAAGGCCCTCCCGAGGCAGCTGAAGGAGCAGCTCCTGGGAAAGACAACTCTGAGTCCTGAAACCTGGGCAGGAACAATGGGAATGTGTCCCTGCAGCCAAGGATTCTGTGTGAGAACAAGTAGATCTGACAGGATATTGTTTTACACATCCTGCTTGACCAGATCTCCCTGTTTGCCCCAAGAGCCCCTTTGGGAAATGCTCTGATCCACGGGGCTCCATGGGAAGGCTGCTGTGACCCTGAGGGACTTGCACAGGAATTCCATCCAGGAGCCTGGGTGCCCCTCAGGGACTGGGACCCGGCCCCTTCCAGCCAGAGGGGAAAGGGCCCCCCCCAGGCCTTGTCAGCCACAGACAGCATGGTAAAGCTGAACAGCAAAGGGCCTGGGGGCATTATTCTGGAATTAAAAAGGTGCCAGCTCCATGGACAACAGAATTCTTGTTCCTAATTGGAATGAGATTGAGAAAAAAGAATGAAGAATGGTGTCACTAAAGTACTACTGGTGTCTGTAAGGTGTACCCTTGGTAGTCAGCCAGAATCTTTGTCTGCCACAAACACCTCCAATGTTTCACCAAGGGGTCAGTCATCAAAATGTAATGATGGGTTATGATGGATTTCTGATCTTCTTTTGTAATTCTTTGCTAATGATGATGTGCTTTGCTGAGCTTATCCTTTTGTAATTCTTTGCAGCTGTGCATGATATAAATGACACAATTCCTTCAGTTGGTGTCTGTGTCTTTGTTAGTGACCCTGCCCACTGGTGAAACAGGGCCCCCTCTTGCCTAAGCGTTCCCTGGGAAGGCAAAAGCCCTCCCTCCAAAATTCCCCTATTCCTCCTTGTTCCCCCCTTCATACCCTGAGCATGATGTGCTCCGGTCTGGGGTATGCCCGGGCTCAGTTGGGGTCCCCTGTCCTGGCTGTGTCCCCTGCCCAGCTCCCCCGCAGCCCCAGCCCCTCCCCAACGTGGCTGACGAGGGGCAGGACAGGCCTTGGCTGTGCTGCAGCTCAGCAAGAACAAAACCATCTCTGCGTGCTCAGCCCTGTGCTCAGCACCCGGCCCAGCAGTGTCTCAGTGCCAGGGGCTGGGCCCTCAGTCCCTGCCAGGGGTTTCCATGGCAACTGCCAGGACAGGTGACCCAGGTGTCCCCCCCAGTGCCAGTTGCCATGGAAACAGTGCCCAGCCCTGCCCCTTTCTGTCTGGCTGACCTGGCCTTTGGCCCTGGCAGTGCCGTTGGCTGCTGGTTCCTGGTGCCTGAGCGGCCAGCGCGGCACAGGGCAGGTGGCCATGGCACAGCCTCCAGCAAGGGATCCCCTCTGGCTCTGGGCACTGACACCAGCCCTGAGCAAGGGCCAGGGCAGCTTTCCATGGCCACCAACCATCACAACGGGGCCGGGCATTGGTTGCCATGGCACCAAACCAAGGACTGGGTCCCTGTGGCCATTGCCATGGCACCTGGTGGCACCAACGAGTGTCACTGCAATTGTACTTGGAACAGCCCTGGCACCGCTTTGTCCTGAGGGCTGCCATGGCAGCTGAGGACAGCAGCAGCTGGTGCTCTGCAAGGGCCGTGGGAGAGAAGGGAACGAGCAGCAGAGCAGGGACTGATCCATCCCCAGTGCGCTGGACAGCCCAGGGCAGCGTCCCAGAGCGTCCTCATGCAGCTGCCAACAGCATCCCCCCTCTGCAGCCCTGGCCTCTCCCCCAGCTCACACAGGTGCCCCATCCTTGCAGGCCCAGACACGGCAGCACTCCCTCAGCAGCCCCTGTTTGCATTGCACAGAGCAGAGAGGAGCCACCCCCATGCTGTTGGTGTGGGGACATGAACCAGAGGGAGCACAAATGCCATCAGCCCCTGGAGCCAGCAAGGGCTGGGGGACACCAGGGAAACCACTCAGCTTTGTCCTGGCCTCTGCACTCAGCCAGAAAGTTTGTTCCCATCAGCTGGGAGTTTCCTGTCCCACTGCAGACGCTGTTGCTCAGAGCCAGGGCTGCCTGGCAGCCACCCCCAGACTGCCCTAAGCAGATCCTTGGCTTAACCTTTGCTTTCTTTACACTTCTTGTTGCAAATTTCTTTCCACTGCCCACCTCTGTTCACTGCCCTGCAAACAGCCCATCTCTGTTTGCTCTTTCCTCTCTGGCCCCACTCCCCATTGCAGTTCCTGACTTGGTACCATGGGAACGTCCCTTGGGCAGCAGGATCATCCTACAAGTGCTGCAGGAATTGTCTGCAGGCTCCTGCAGTGCCTGGTGCTGCTCCCTTGCCAGAGGCACCCCAGGCCAGGGGGGCACATCTGGGCTGCTGTGTCTGGCTCTGGGGCTCCCTGTTCTGGGCAATGAGGAGGAGCTGCAGAGGCTCTGCAGGACTGACAGGATGGGCTTTGGGGCTGGCAGGAGAAGCTGAGGGACCTGGGCTGCTGGAGCTTCTCAAGAGGAGGCCCAGGGCTCATCCTGCAACTGCTTCAAGGGTGGTTTCAGAGAATCCCAGAATCAGCAAGGGTGGAACAGGCCACGGAGATCATCAAGTCCACACTGTGCCCTGACACCGCCTTGACTCTCCTGAACCTCTTCTCCTCCAGGATAAAAAACCCCGGCTCCCTCAGCTGTTCCTCCCAGGAGTTGTGTTCCAGACCCCTCCCCAGCCTTGTTGCTCTTCTCTGGACACGCTCCAGCCCCTCCATGACCTGCCTAAATTGGGGGCCCAGAACTGGACACAGCACTCGAGGTGTGGCCTCACCAGTGCTGAGTGAAGGGGAAGAATCACTGCCCTGCTCCTGCTGGCCACACCATTCCTGATCCAGGCCAGGGGCTATTGGCCTTCTTGCCCACCTGGGCACACTGCTGGCTCATGTCCAGCCTGCTGTCCATCAATCAGTCCCTGCAGGTCCCTTTCTGCCTGGCTGCTGTCCAGCCACTCTGTCCCCAGCCTGCAGCACTGCAGGGGTTGTTGTGGCCAAAGTGCAGGACCCAGCACTTGGTGTTGTTAAACCTGACCTTGTTGGATTTGGGCCCTTGATCCAGCCTGTCCAGGGCCCTCTGCAGAGCCCTCCTACCCTGCAGCAGATCCACACTCACACCCAGCTCGGTGTCATCTGCAAATTTGCTGATGCTGGACTCAGTCCTCTCATGCAGATCATCAGTGCAGGTATTGAAATCCACTCTGGCTGGCTCTGATCCCTCGGCCATCCTGTGGGTGCCCTGGGATGGCACTCAAGGTGATCTGTTCCATAACCTTGCCGGGCACCCAGGTCAGGCTGACAGGCCTGGAGTTGCCCAGCTCCTCCTTCCAGCCCTGCTTGGGGATGGGCTCACACTGGCACCTCCAGTCCTCTGGGCATTCCCTGCTGAGCCAGCACTGATGGTGAATGATGGAGAGCAGCTTGGGGAGCTCATCCACAGCTCCCTCATCCCCCTGGGATGGATCCCATCTGCTCCCAGAGACACCTGTGAGCATCTGAGTGGCTCAGCAGGTCACCAACTGCTTCCTCCTGGATTCCAGGGGGCTGTTCTGCTCCCTGTGCCCATCCACCAGCTCAGGAGAACACTTGTCCTGAGGAAAACTTCACCTATTGTCGAAAATTGAGATACAGAAGGTGTTAAGCAGCTCAACCTTTTCCTTCTCTTTAGTTACTGTATTCCCCTCTGCATCCAGTATCGAGTAGGGGTTCTCCTTATTCCTCCTTTTGCTATTAGTTTATTTATAAAAGCTTTCCTTTACTACTTTTTGCAGAAGTGGCCAGGTGAAGCTCTAACTGAGCTTTAATCTTTCTACTTTTCTTTCTGCATGACCCAACAACCTCCTTAAACACTTCCTGAGTTGCCTGACCTGTTTTTTCTGAGTTCCCAAAAAATGCTCATGATCAGCCAGGACAGTCATTTTCCTCTCTGGTTCAACTTTGGCACAGAGGGACAGGCTTCTCCTTCCCCCTTAAGATTACTTTCTTGAGGTGTGTCCATCCTTCCAGGACATCTTTGTTTTTAAGGACTGTTTCCCTTAAAAAATCAGTACCTGATTCAGTACTCTCCAAATCTGCATCCCAAACAGGCCAAGGTCTACCCTGAATAATTCCAGTGATGAAGTTTTGTTGCTGCCCCTCCTTCTTTCACAGAATCTTGGAAACTCCAGTATTTTTTGGTCACTGTGCCCCAGGCAGCCTTCGACCACCACATCTGCCCCATGCCCTTCTCTGTTTGTGAACAGCATCAGACAGAGCTTTCCTTGGTAGTGGGATTGTTACCAAAAATTTGGCAAAATAATTAAACTCCATAAACCAAATGTAGCATTAAGAAGCAGCATTCTTTTTTTGGCTGGATGCATGGGGGACAGCTCCTCCCAAACCTGTGCATGCTGAGTGCTGGAAGGTTTCTGTTTATATTCTGTATTTTGCATACATATTCATTGATTGTCCTGGACTAAACACACATATGATAATCATTTCCCCAGAATCATTAACATATTTCCCCTCCCCTTTACCCATGCATTCTCCTGTCCTTGAGGTCACTCTGGTGGTCCCTGGTGCTCAGGGACCCCAATGTGCCAGTGGGCCTGGCTGAGCTGGCAGGACACTGAGGCTGCTGAACTTCCAGTTCCCCTTCTCACACAATGGGCATTGTGTGGTTTCCATAGGCCTGGGGTTTTGGAGAACAGGCATCGTGTGTGCTCACCTGGTGTAGACAATTTATCATCTGATAACATGAGGTCACAGAGTGGGCTATGACATCACAGAGTGGATTATGTGTGGTCACTGAGCAACTCTGGCACCATAGACTGTCTCTGTGACATCACAGAACAAGCTGTGATATCACAGGGCAGAGGACTGACATCACAGAGCACACTATGACATCAGAGAGTTCGCTGTGACATCAGAGACCAGCTGTGTGACAGTAGAGAACGGGCTGTGACATCACAGAGAAGGCTGTGATGTCAGAGCGGGGCTGTCTGACATCACATGTGGGCTGTGTCACATCACTGGGTTGGTCACTCTGCCCCAGTTCCTCCTCACAGTTGCTCCCAACAAGTCCAATGCTGTTCATGCCCAGTGGGGTCCCTGTCCCCCGGGATCCCCCCAGCCCACCTGGAGCTGCAGCCTCCCCCAAGGATGTTCCACAAGATCAACCCCAAAACCTGACACAGGGACAAGGGGCTGGGCTGTGTGACCAGGACATCAAGGACATGGATTATCCGTTCACTGTGGCCTGGTTTGGGTTCCCCAGGGCAGGAAAGATGTCTGGCAGCTGGAGCAGGGTCTGGGAAGGACCTCCAAGGTGGGGCTGGAGCCCTTGGGCTGTGAGCAGAAGCTGAGGGAGCTGGGCTTGTCCAGCCTGGAGCAGGGAAGGCTCAGGGGCTCCACATCCCAGCCTGGCAGTGCCAGCGAGGAGGGGATGGAGAACACAGGGCCAGACTCTTCACCGGGGGGCCTGGTGGGAGACAAAAGCCAATTGGTGGAAGGGGAAAGAGGGGAGATCAGCCAGGGCATGAGGAGATGAAATGAGTCAGGCTGGTTTCAGCATTTCCTCAACACCAAAAGCAGCCTGACCCCATTCTCCATCCACCACTGAAAGCTTTGCAAATCAGGAATTGTTCAGGCTGTTTGGCCCCCAATCCAGGATGGGCACCCCGAAACAAGAACTTCACTGTGTTTATATCTATCACAGAACCATATTTTTCTAAAATAATTTTATTATGGAAATCATTGTGGATGGTGGACATGTCAGACACTGCTGGGACATTGCACATAGCTCAGGGAAGAGCGTGATTGTTATTGAATTGTATCCTGTTCAACCATGGACCGTTGGCCATGAAGAGAAACTTTCTGTGCCTCTGAGTTCCAGACCCCCAAAGGACACAAACCTGGTGATTTCTGGTTCCCACTCCAGTGGTGGCACCTGCACCTCCCTCCATCCCCAGAGCAGAGCTCCCTTGTGCCGGAGAGTCCCTGGCAATGCAGGGATGAAGGAAACAGGACAGGCTGTGGGGATCAGGGGCAGGGCACAGCCAGGAATTTGGGGTGGTGGTGAGCCCAGGGCAGGACGTGGCTCTTGGCCTTGGTGAACCTCATCCCATTGTCCTGGGCCCATGGATGGCTTCAGCCTAGCCAGATCCCTCTGCAGAGCTGAGGCTTTTCATCTCCTAAATGTATCTCATGGCTATCCTTTTTAGTGTCAGCTATTTTCATGGGCTCCTCTCTCAGCTTTCTACCATTGTGAGCTTCCCTTTGCCCCTCATCTTCACATCACAGGAGGCACAGTGTCCCTAACACTTGTGCCTAATTCCAGGTCCTTGGCAGAAGTGCCAGGGCTAAGCTCCAGGTGCTGCTCCTGCCTGGCATGTGGGGCAGTGCCAGGCAGATGGGGCTCACCAAGCACACCCTCCATGCCCTGATCCTGGTCTGAGTAAGAGGGACAGTGGTGTTTCCCTCCAGCTGTTGGTGAAAGGACAGGATTGGGGCTCAGGAGATGCCGGGACAGTGATCAGACAGGGGTTCCCAGCCCCCTCCTCCAGCAGGAGGATGTGTTTGAAGGATGACAGCTCTGGTCAGGGAGACAGAATGTGTGTCCTGTCCTGCAGCTTGGTTTCAGCATTTCTGTACAGAATTGGGACCCCCAATTCCATGAATTGGGGGCCATCTTTTGCTCCCCAAATGCAGGTAAAACTTCTCTTCTGTCATTTCCAGAAGTGGCAGTGTCCTGGCAGTACTGATGTGTGAGAAAGAGCCCTGCAATGCTTGCTCAGGTTTAGGAGCAGAGTGGGTTTGGGGTGGGATTTTGGTGTGTCAGGTCAGTCCTGTCCCTTACTGGCCATGATGTTGCTGGTTTCAAACTGGCTACAAAAGACTTTTGCAGTGATGCTCCTTCTGCCAAAAACTAACTGTGCTTCTGAGCAGCCAGAATAAAATCTGAGCTTCTCTAACATGCAGCCATGGACTAGGCTGTGGGCACTGCCAAAACAAGGGTGCAGTGCTGTGTTTTCATGAACCAAGCCATGACTCCCTCCTAGTGGTTTGTGGAGTTCTGAGCCCTGCAGGGTATTCCAGGTGGTCAGGAGTGGCCACAAACCAGGGAATGAGGTGCTGAGAGTCAAGCAGTGGTTTTAGTGCAACAGGAAGAGGTTAAGCTGCAGCTTTCAGAATAATTTCAAACTTCACTTTAATGATGCTCAGGCTGCTGGTGGTGTAATAGCAGCAGACATCAGCAGTGGGAGCCATTCCCGTGGTTAAATGTACATTGTTTGGTGGGAGAAAAGTGCTTTGAAAGAAGAGAGGGTGTTTCCCAGGGAAGACATCTCTCATTCCTTGCTTTTATCTCCTCCCTGCCAAGCTGGGGATGCTGTGAGCCTGTGAGCTGCTGAGAGGTGCTTAAATGTGTGCTGGGTGATGAGGAATATCTTGCTCTGGTTTTTATGTGCAAGCAGGCTGGATCTTCTGCAATAGCTCCAATAACCTTTGAGTGGCTGTTTAGAAGGATGAACCTCATTAAAGAAGAGGTATTTAATAACAGGCCTATTTTTATCTCTGTCTTTATCTAGCAGTCTGCACATTTATTTCAAGCTTGTAACAGTGCTTTGGAAGAAAAACGTTTTCCCTCCTCTGAAATGTGTTGGCAGTGCCTCCAGCCTTGGTTATCTTGAATTTCCAGTTTGACTAGCATCCCTCCTCCTTCCAAAGCCAGCAAACCACAGCAGGCCCACAGCTCCAACATTTTCCTTTGGAAATTGGAAATTTCTGGGGGAATATGCTTTCAAAACATGGGACTTGGGTGCCAGGATCACTGAAACAGATCTGAAGGTTTAATCAAACATAATCACAGCAACTCCCTCAGGCTTCAAATGTGTGATCTTGTGTGGGACAGGCACTGCAGGCACTGCAGTGTTTGCTGCAGGATGTGACTGACCCACACTCTGGGAGAGGCTGGCAGCACTGGGGGTCAGGCATTTCTGCAGAGATTTCTTTTTCCTAAATTTTTCAACTTTATTCTGTAATTTCATAAATTAAACCCTGATCTATAGATATCTTGCAGACTTCATGTTTTCAGCCCATTTTCCTGTGTTTGCTGTCATTTGCTGGTGGTGAAGGAGGCAGCCCCAGCCCTGAGGGGATGCACCATCTTTCCAACTCCTTCCACATCTGTCCCTTTGGCATTGCTGTCTCTGTACCCAGACCCTGCCCTGACTGAAGGTTTGCTGGAGCACAAGTGCCTGAGCCAGTGGCCAGGATGACCATTTCTGAGCCCTTTTCCCAGGATACTTGTGGCCATATGCTCCAGGAGATGCTGGATTTGGGCCCTGGGATGTGTGTGGCAGTTATTACTAAAGAACTTGGCTCTAGGGGCTAATCCCTGGTTTGTCCTTGTCGTTCAGTCTGGATCATGTACATCCATTAACTATAGTTTTGCAGCTTTATCTTTTTCCATAATTAGGGAGCATTTTCCATGGTCTTGCTCAGGCCCTTCCTGCCTGTAGTTTCCCCTGTGGGTTAAGGCCCAACTTACTGAAACTTCCACAGAACTGATTCTGGGTGGGCAAGGACAAGGTCAGAGGGTTTTCAGGCAGTCAGCACAGTCAGATGGCTCCTGTGAGGAATATTTCACTTGCTCCTTCACAGCTCTTGCCTGCAAATTGTCCTCTTGCTCAGATGGGGCTCCGGTTTCTTTTTTTTCCTCCTTTTTCTTTCCCAAGTTATTCAGTTTTCCATACATTTATTTAAAGGGTCACACAAGCAACAGGTCTGCTTTTTCCACAGATCCTTCCAGAGCCACGTGCTGTGCCTGCTCCATTCTGGTGCAAAAGCACCTTCTCCTCTGAGGAAAACTCAGAATATCCATCCAGCTGTCTTGACTGAGCGAGGCATTTTCTCTGAACCCTGCCCTCTGTTCATTTCAGAATCTGCAGGGAATTTGGGACATAAATTAAAAAGCTATTTGATGCTCCTTGAGGTCTAGAAGCTGGTTTTGCATTTGTTCTTACTTGAATGCACACTGAGACAAATGGCTCTGCTTTACTGAAGCTGCTTCCTTTGGCATCCTGAGGAAACTTCCTAGTTAAAAAATAAATATAGCTCTGTTTTTCCAGCCCTGCTGTACCAGCAAAAGCTAGGGAAGAATATCTAATCTCTTTGTGTCTGTCCTGATGTTTTGTAGAACTAATTCCCATTGATTGGAAGAACTCTTCCACGCCAGATTAATGTTTAATTTTTTATTATGTGTTTACATTTTGGAAGGAGTAAGGGTGGTGGTGTTGGAAATTCTAATGAGGGACAACATTTCTAATTGAAAAGACTCAGTCTCCTCTCTCCTGATTTTTCTGCCTGATCCTTCAGACTGCAGGAAGTTTTGCTTGGGTCATTCACTTGCAACAGGGTGTTAAATGAATACAGAATTAATGTGTGCAGCCTGTCACTTGGAATTGCTGCTGCTCTGCTGCTGGAGAGCTCCCAGGGTTGCAGAGTCCTTGCAAGCAGCAAAAACAGGAATGTGCCAGTGATCCTGCAAAGCCAGAGGAGGAACCGGGAGCTGCAAGTCTCCCCCATCACTGCGGGGTGTGAATAAATAGATCTAATAAACAATTTACATGTTAGCCCTGGACCAGGGTTTATTTTTAGGATGTGTCATTCAGCCCAAGCGAAACCTCTGCATCTCAGGCTGGTGGTATTTTTAAAGCACCTCTAAGTGATCACTGAGGCAGGATTTTAAGCTGCATTTACATTTTGATAGAATCTGCTGCTTTCCTTATCTGAAACAAAGCCCGCCTAATCTTCATTATTTACACTATCATTTCACCTAACCAGGGTGCTACTAATTACAGTTATCTGTCTGTTCTTCACCAGATAATACACAAAAAATTGTTACCCCTGGCTCTATCTGGACTAGCTGGAGCTGTAAGGGGGTTGCACATGGTGATGGGTTTTACAGGTGGAGTGCAGGTATTTATGGGCTGTCTGAGGGAATGCTGGAGGAGTGGCTGCTGTCCCACTGGCTGTGCTGCCATTCCAAGACACCTCCACGGCAAAACATACAGAAAACACTGCTTAAACACAGAAAAATCTGGTTACTGCAGGGTGACTGGAGCAGGCCAGCTCCACAAGAGAGCTGTTGGAGTCCTGGGACATCCCAGACCCACCTGAGCACAGGCCTAGGGCTGGAGGGGACACTGCTTGAGCAGGGGTTGATCCCAGAGGTGTTTCCAGGCTCAGCTATCAGGGACTCTCTGGCAGTGCCTTTTTTAAGACAGAAAATCTCACGGGGGCTTCACAGAGAGCTGCAAGCCCTGGTGGTGGTGCTGACTGCTCCCCCACTAACATCAGCTGCAGTCTGAGCGGAGCAAGCACAGAAAGGCCTTCTCTGAAAAGAGGCAGCAGGAAATGTCTGAGCTGCTGGGGAGATGTGGGTCCAGAGGGCTGGAGCCAGGAGCCACAGGCTGCAGGGAAGGGGGTCCATGAGGGCAGAGCCTTTGCTGGAAGGGAAGACAAGGGGCTTTCACTTGACTCCTGTTTCATCATCCTTCCACACACTGATCTCTCCAGATGCTCTCTAAACCTTTGGTTTGCTTTCTGAAGGGGAAAGGACTTGTCCTGGAGGAGGAGCAGAGCCAGGCTGCTGAGGAGAGCTGGTCGCTGTCAGCTGGCAAGAGGGGAGGGACACGGAGGCCAGAGGGGGGGACACTGGGTGAGGAGATGTTCACATTCATCTCCATCCGCTGCGAGTGTTCTCAGGCCAAACACACCTGCACTCCTGTTTGTACTGTTTGCTGTACTTGATAAACTGATATATGTGAGTTTGAGCATTTTTGTTACCTTTTTGTATTCTGAAGAGAACTAAAGATGGTTCACATGATTTTTTTTGTGCCTTCTGCAGTGCAGGCGATGCAGGCAGGGATGGAACAGCAGCATCTTTATACTTGTCAAGTCTCCATCCACACCCAAGGCTCTGCCTGAAGTTCAAAGTGATTTTCTTGCAGGCTTTGAACACTACACCAGCAGGGAGAACAAGAAGCTCAGTGAAGATTGTGCTCCAGAAAAATTGTATCCATGGTCCAAAAGCTAAATATGGAACCATGGAAGTGCACACTGCAGTGGAAGTGGAGCTGGGAATGCTGAATGGTGAGGTTTCCTGTCCTTCTGGCATGAGGAACCAGGGGTCCTCTGGTTCTCCATGGTCTTCCATGAGGACCTCTGGCTCTCCATGAGGATCTCTGGTTCCCCATGGTTCTCTATGAGGACCTCTGATTCCCCATGGTTCTCCATGAGGACCTCTGGCTCTCCATGGTCCTCCTTGAGGATCTGTGGTTCCCCATGGTCCTCCATAAGGATCTCTTCTTCTCCGTGGTTCTCCTTGAGGATCTCTGGTTCTCCATGAGGATCCCTGGTTCCCCATGGTTCCCCCCAGGGCTGTGCTGGTGCCTTGCCCAGAGCTTGCTGTGACAGCAGGCAGCAGTTTCAGGTGGGGCTGCTCTGCTGGCAGGGCCTTGGTGTTCCCAGCAGGGCAGGGCAGGGATGCTCCTGTCCCAGCAGGACACTGGGCATGCAGGTAGCACCCTTCAGCAGCTGCTCCTCCTCTGCATCACTTCCAGGGGCAAAACTCCTGTCCTGCTGCATGGCAGAGAGCCCTGCAGAGCCAGCACGGAGGAGACAGGCTGGGCAGCAACGGGGCAGCACTGGTTTAATCCTTTTTGCCTGTTCCTGCCATGGAAGCTGTGTACTGGGTGAGATGTGTCTGTTTGGGGAGGGCTGGCCCGACCATTAGCTTGTCAGGGTTTGCAACACTGGCAGCTGGGGAGAAAACTGTTATTAAGTGTAACGTGGCACCTTGGAGATGGAAGCATGGGGAGACAATAAATACAGCCTTCCATAATGCCATTTTATGGTGTCACTCTTCAGAGTTTATTAAGACTTAGTTGCAGCCATACCTGCAGCCTCCGGTGCTGGAATCCGCAAATTGTGTTCGTTATCTCCAGCACTTGTTTTGACCTGCTGTGTTTTCAAGGGGGGAGACACTGGAGGCGTGGGGACACCCCAGCTGATTTCTGCAGCCATTCCCCTGGTGCCAATCCAGCTTTTCTGGGGTTGCTGGGGCACCCCAGGTAGTGCTTGGCTGCGTGGATGGACGCCAAGTGTGATGTGATGGTTGAAGAGAACACTGAGGGACTGAGGAGCTGCCAAAATCACCACAGCTCCATGGGGAGCAGGGAAGGAGCTGGGCGAGGAGGGAGCCATGGGCACCTTGGAGCACACTGGCACATTTGTCACTCCACTGTGGGACCACCCCAGCAGTCTTGGATGTGCTGAGGATGCTGGAGGTGGAAAAGGGTTCACAGGAGCTCCCTGAACTGCACACAGGGAGATGCTACACCCCTGCTTGGTGTCCTCTTGCACCAGTGTTTTCAAATGAAAAAGCAAATGAAATCGTGCTCCTTTCACCCACTTTTTGTCATGACAAATCTCAGCAGCAGCATGTTTGTGTACCTTCATTCTTATCCTCAGCATTTAGGTCCAGGATGGAGGAAAACAAGTTCAAGCCAAACCTCCTGATAATTCATTATGGTCCTTATGCTTAAGGGCAAAATTTAAGTTGCCAAATGCAGATGTTTGCATGCTCTTTTTTTAGTTCTCAAAGTACTTTCTGTGTGCTTGATTGATGGACGTCCCTGTTACATTAATAGCTGGGCTTTGCAGAAAGCTGTTATTACCAGGAGAATCTGGTGTGGGTTTCAGTTTTTCTTCTTGCATTGAAAATCCATTATTAATGTCTTTCTGAGGAAAAAAAAAGGTTTCAATTCAGGCATTTTACTTTGGTTTCTCTGGCTTCTTCTCAACTGTCTTTACAGGGGTGCTTTTAAAATCAATATTACAATTTTTCTTCATATTTTACTGAGTGCTTGAGGGTTTCTGCATCTTGCTATTGATTTCTGATTGTACTGCAGGACATGTAGCTGCACACACTTCGGACTTTTCACCACCATGGACAGAGGCAAAAATCACACTGGAAAAGGCATCGATTGTGACATGGATGTACTTTATTCTGCCAAAAGAGGCTTAGTGTGTGATGTCTGATTGCCAGATGTGGAGACTCTCTAGTCCTCTTGGATTGCCTCCAGCTCTGACAGAAGCAAGGCCATGTTCCTGACAATTGGGGCAGGTGGCTACAATGGATCTTGCCGGGTCTGGGGTAATTTTAAACATCCTGAGCAGCGCAGGAATGTTTTGGTGGTAGGATTGGTGGGTGATCTTTGCCTGTATAAAAACTATCCAAGACATATTGCAGTGGTTCAGATGTTTTAAGTAGGCAATTGAGGTGCTCCTGAGTGAGAAGTAAGTATATATTCACAAGGTCTGTTCCTGCAAGGGAGCACAGATGCTCTCTAGCTTTCCTGATTAGTGGTGCAATAACTTTCTGTTGAGTTGTTATTGTTTTAATAGGTCAGTGTGATCTGAAAACACATTCAGTTATTATCAGGGGATCTGAGATAGCTGAGTCCCACTGAAAGAATAATGCATCGAATTTTGGACTTACACCAAGGATTGCCAGGGAGAAAGGAAAATCAGTGTGGTATCTGTGTGCCTGTTAATTTGAATCACCCAGGATACCTTTTGTAAAGCTCTTTCGGCCTCCAGTGTCAGTGATTGCAGGGAAAAGAGTCCTTCACTGCCTTTAAGGAGCAGCAGGAACAGTGGCATGAGATCTTCTGTAGTGATTCCCATCAGTGAATGTACCCAACTGATGCTTCCACAGAGTGTTTGGAGTTCTTGCAGAGTCTTTGGGTTGTCCTTGATTTGCAGTGTTTGGGGTGTGATGGTTCTCTCTGTGCTTTTTAGGCTGAGCTACTTCCAGGGGGCTGTCTTTTGGACTTTATCTGCTGCAATCTTAAAACCTTTCTCCTGTGCCACAGTGATGACATCTTGTACTGCAACATCCAAAATGATCTGAGCTTCTGCACAAACTACTGTGTCATTCATGTAATGAAAAATGATAGCATTAGGATGTCTTTTCCGGCTGGGCAAGAGAATTTGGGCTGCAAGGCATTGAGAAGTAGTTGGGCTCTTCTCCATTCCTTGAGGCAATGCAGTCCACTGGTACCTCTCTAAAGGTGCTTGTTGATTTGGGGACGGAAAAAGCAAACAAGGGGCTTTCATTGGGGTGCTCGAGAAGTCAAAAAAGCAGTCATTTAGATGTATAACAATCATCTGCCAAACTCGAGGTAGCATGGACGCTGAGGGCCGGCTGGACTGGAGGGGACCCATGTCATCAATGACCTCGTTGATTTTCCTGAGGTCCTGCAGCAGCCGCCTCTTGTTTTTGCCAGGCTTTCATATGATAATGACAGGCACATTGCAGGGGCTAGTAGATGGTACAATGTGGCCCACAGACAGCTGCTCCTCCACAGTGGATTGCAGGCCTTTAACTTTCTGCCTGGGAGGGGCCACTGATCCACCCATACGGAGTCGTTGATCTTCCAGGTTAACTGAAGGGTGGCGTGCTGCTCTGTGGCCCCCTCTAGAAATCCTGAGGTGTTGATAGGATCTCTAGCCTTGTCCCCCTTTGGGACAAGAGGTCTTTCCCTCAAATTGTTATTGGTGCCCGGGCGACGAATGATCTTACTGTAGCAACTGTGCCCTCAGGACCTTCCATGCAGATGTTACTGTGACTCCAGAAGCTGGTAGTGGCTCCCCTGGGAGCTAATATTTACCCCAGCAGCTGGAACCAGGGGCTATTCTTTTTGCTAATCAGAGCAGGAAATTATGGTGATGTCATCTCCTGCATCTAATTCTCCAAAGAGACATGTCTTTCTCCCTTTACATGACCAAGCACACTTTAGAATGGGTCTGTTTCTGCCTGTTGTCTGTGCCCTCAACAACATTGGATCAGCTGGTGTGGTGATCATGGGCAGTAGGAGGTAGGCTCTGGCTATAACTGTTCCTTTAGGAATGAAAAGGGGAGGGAATAAGCATAGAGCCTGGACAGTTATCTCCTGCAAAGACGTCAAAGTGACTACCTCAGGCAGTCTAGTGAGTGTCTCCGTCCCTTTCCTGGTGTTGGTTAAAATCAAAATGTCTCTGGGCCGTTCTTCAGGCCCGTATATGCCTGTGGGAAAATGGTGAACATAAATATCATGGATTGGAATTGAAAAAGCGCTTACTAGCTGCCTTTAGGTTCCAGGGCACAGCTGTCTTCTCTTGAGTTTTCTGCAGCTATCAAACTGTCCTGATGCCTCTGAGAAGGTCGCTGTGCTGGTTCTCCACAATGTTGGGGAGAGTAGGGTGTAAAGGCCTCCCATTTGGTGTCATCGCGGGGGGCCTTTCTGTGTCTGTGTGGGGTTTCTTTCATGCCACCGGTTTTGGTGATGTTGGAAAGCATGTGGACGAGGGGGCAGTGAGGAAAGTGGCTGTGACAGCTAGAAGGTCCCCGGTAATAGCCTTTATTTTTACAATTCTATTGAGAATGCCTCATCTCCCCACATTTAATGCAAGGTCCTTTTTGTTGTGTGTGTCAGGGAATAACCTGGGAGGCTACTAGCACCTCTACTACACCGTGACATGAAGCATTATCTAGGCTGGCATCACAGTATAAGGATGCCCTAATGGTGCATGCCACGACCATTTGTGCAATGGTAGGCTTTCTGTTGAGGGGTAGAGAAGGTAAAATGTCTTTACAGGTGTTGTTAGCATTTGTTTCAGCAAGTTTAGTAAGCAGTACCTTCCTGGCTTTTGGATGTTCAACTTTCTTCTCTATTGCTTGTGTAAGGTGGTCAATAAATTTTAGAAGGGATTTCCCAGGTCCCTGCAGGTCTCTTCTAACAGAGCTGAGGGAAGGCCTATTGAAGGAGGTTTAGTGATATCTTCCTCCCTGGCTAGATGGACGAGTGTTAGGTGGGCCCGCCTGTCTTCTCTAGCATAGTCTTTTAACAGTTGTTGTAGTAGTTTTTTTCCCCATTCCTTACCACAGAATAATTTCAGTGAGAGAATGTAGGATGCACATAAAATGGCGCAAATTGTGGGGCACCAACACATGTATTGGATAGATGGTATTTAACAAATGATTAATATCCAGCAAGCCACTCCCATGGTCTTTCAATACTTTATAAAGGTCCTTCATCTTCCATGTATGAGAGCTTCCAATTGGGGCTTAGCCTCCCTCTGGTACTGCACCGGTGCTTCTTGTATTTTAGCTACCAATTCCCAGTCCCCCTCTTCCGCCGCCAGCTTCCACATCCTCATCCAAGAATCCTCAGGCTCATGCTGAAGGTTGGATGAACCTTCCCTCTCCTCTCCAGAAGAGGGAACTTGGTCTTTGGCAGAGGAGCGGGGCCTTGGGGTGACTGGCCTGGCCAGGCCCGGTGTTGTGGGCCTTTGGTAGCCAAGATGGCGGCCTTCCATTTCCGCCCCTCACACTTCCAGCTCTGAGAGTGTGGGATCCGCAAGGGCCTGAGTTGGAGGGGGTAGGGCAGCGGGAGTAGGCAAGGAAGCACTGGATCCCAATGCAGGGCTGGTACCTGACGCAGGGGTGGGATCCAACACAGGGGCAGGACCTGATGAGAGAGCTGAGGGTGGGAGGGAGTTTGACATTGACGACCCCCTCCAGAGGAGGGACTCCATTTTGTGAGCTACCTGAGGGGGATCCAGTGAGGAGAGGTACTGGAGAATGGGTTAGGGTAGAATCCAAGCCTGTGTGATCAGTACAGACCTTGGCAGGGGGTAGAGAAGGAGGGGAGATGTCAGCAGGTGGCTCGTCTGTGCTTTACAGCAGTTTCTGTCTCTCATCCCAATGGTGTCAGTTGGTTCAGGAATGCCAAGGGCAGAACAGAAAGTCAGGGTTGAATATTAGAACTTTGAACCCTTGAGAAAACTCCATAAAACATGTGAAAAATTGGGTAAAATGTTGCAACTCTTTTCACTCCCTGCGTTTGCAAAAGATAGAATCTTTCCATAACTCAGTCCCAAAATGCTACATGACAAACTGAATCAACAGAAATATCTAGGAGCTCCGTAAACAGCCAATGAACAAACGACTTCCAACTTCCCTTAGTAAAAGTCTTGCACTCTGAAAGGAGAACCTCCCTGACTCAAAGATATATGTCCCTCTCATCTTTGGATAATTTGTTACCCAGAGCTGCCCCCAATGTAAAATGTGGCCCACCCACAGGACTAAAATATCACCCAAAGATCCTGCGCTGCTGGTGGCTGTCCCCCAGCTCACTGCTCTGATGGCTCTGTATGCAGGTGTTTCAAAATATCCCATGGGCTTTGTCTATTGAGTCGACCCTCTTGCTGCTGGAGGGTGCCAACGCTGCCTTCAGCAAGCCCTTATAAAACTCAGATCTCACTCCAGGGCAGAGGCTGACGCAGACCCAAGGTGTCTCCTGTCCGGTGATGGTGGAACAGTCGAATCGTCACTGTAATTGATCTCAGAAATTCTCAAAGAAAGTCCCTGTTTGGGCACGCCTTGTTGTGGCATGTCCACAGCCAGCCTCTGTGAGAGACGTGCACTCCCATAGCTGGGAGCAGGCTTGCTTGAATGGATGATGGATGAGGCAAGAGAGGAGCGTTTGTGTGGAACTCCAAACAGTGTGGTTTGTGCTGGAGAGGGTCCAGGGACGGAGACAAAATGAGGCTGGGCACACAAGGTTTTATATGTGGGAAAAAAGGACCTTGTATGCAGTAACTTAGGACCAATAGAGGATAAGAAAGGGTAGAACACCTACGGGAGTACATATAAGGAAAGAAAAAACTTCATGATATCATGAAAATTACCTGAATCACCATGACCCCACAAAAACCAATGGACAAGACCATTGTTTTAGAGGTGTGCCGCAACTTACTTGAGTTCGTCAAAGTACTAATGAGGTATTAGAGTTCCAGTGGTAGGCCCCTGGACCTCCAAAAACCTACTACTTCCTGAGACTTCATTGATGACTTCATAGAGGAGCTCAGCAGTGCTGAAGGCTGAGGCCTGTCATTTGTCATCCCTTTGAGATGGCAGTGGAGGTGCCCTGAGTGCACATTCAGAGGCAAATTCATGGCTTCTCATGCCACAACACCAAAACTATATGTGCAAGGTGACTTCCTTGAATGACATTTAGTCCTCTGAAATATCTACAGGAAGTGGTCTGAAACTGCTTTGTGACCCTGCTCCTTGGGATCAGCTGTGAGGGGCTTAGGGCTGGCCTGAGCCCGGTGCTGTGTCCCACTGGGAGCAGCCCCACAGCCTCATGTGCAGAGCAGGCACTGCCAGAGGCCCTGGAGATCCCACCTGCCCTGAAGCCACCTTTGTCAAGGTGCTGTAAACTACAGCTGACTTTCCCCATGGATAATTTCTTGGTTTAGTTCCTATGGAGAATACCATGGGATTTGCCCCTGGCAGCTGTGATGGGGATGCTCGGGGAGTGTGGGGCTTTGGGGGCAGCTGCACGGGCAGTGGCTGAGCTCAGGGCCCTGTTGGGCCCATGGCCCCCAGCAACAGCAGCAGCAGCAGCCCCAGGGCCCAAAGCCCTGTGCCCCCTGGCCAGCACAGGCTGACCTGTCCCTGCAGCTGTCACCCGAGTGGGGCCCAGGGACCAGTGGCCGCTGGCAGCAGCGGGAATGCGGGCAGGGTGAGGATGGCCTGGCTTGGCTTTTGTCTCTGCAACAGTGCGGGCTCAGGGCAGTGGAGAGCAGGCTGAGAAGCAGAGCCCAGGGTCTTTGGAGGCTACAAGGATTAAAGATCAGCCCCTGCAGCAGCCCAGAGTTTAGCTGGCCCACTTGCCAAGGCTATGGTGGCCTTGAGAGTGTGCAGGTGGATTTTGCATGGCTGTGGCCTGATGGCGGCTCTGGGCCCAGGAGTCCTTGTGGCTGCAGCAGGAAGGGTGGCTGAAGGATTGCGGCCTGCTTTGGTGGCATGGCTGCAGGGGCCAGTGCTGTGAGAGGCCCCTGGGTGAGAGCTGGTGACAGCAGAGCTCTTGGGGACAGCGCTGTGCCCCAGGGCAGGAAGAGCAGCAGTGCCCAGTGCCAGGAGTGGTGTCAGTGGGAGCCCCTGTGCACAGGGACCCCCAGCCCCGGGGTGGCTGTGCCAGCACCCCCAGGGACCTCCAGCCCTTGGAACATGGAACAAGTGGAACCCACAAGTGTGCAAAGGCTGCCTGTGCCCAAAGGAATGGCCAAGAGACGTCAGGTTTTAAAAAGAAACTATTTATTTGCCAAAGATCGGCAAATCTATGATTTAGAGAATATGTGTCATTATAACAGTCGATATAACAACAACTACAACAATGTTCAGAACATATTTACATGGAATCCGATGGGCTAACAATCTTCAAAACGTATTTACAAAAAACTTCAAACGTAGAAAACATATTTACAAGGAATTTCTAAACGTCAAACGTATTTACAAAGGCATCAGATCTGTGCCATGATGTGCATGAGTCCTGAAAGAAAGAAAGCAGCAGAGCTGGACTCAGCTGGCAGCCCTGGGCCCAGCAGGGCTGAGAGCTGGGCCCCAGGGGCTGGGCCGGGGCTGGCAGGGCTGGCATGGCCCCAGGCAAGCGCAGGCCAGGCCGGGGCTGGTGCTTGTGGCAGCACAATCCAGGCCCCCTGCGGGCACCGTGTCCCTGAGCGGGGCCATCCAGCCCAGCTCAGCCTGGCGTCAGGGGACCCAGTGTGTGTGTGGGCTGGGCGTGGGAAGCATCTGCCTGTCTGACCTGTGGGGCTCCATCTTCATCCAAGGACCATGGGCTCCTCCTCATCCTCCTCGTCAACTTCCATCTCCTCGGTGTTATCCTCGTCATCCACTTCCATCTCTTCAGTGTTGTCCTCCACTTCTACTTCCATGTCCTCAACAGGGTAGGACATGGAAGTAGAGGAGGAGTCCACCTCCATCATTTCTTCCTCCTCCAGCCCCAGGTCCACTTCCATTGCCTCCACAATGTCTCTGTCAGTCTGCAAGGGGCAGCACAATCTCCCAGTCCTGTCCCACACCATCCATTCCCACATGGCTGCACCCTGCCCAAGCCGGGTTCCCCCTGCCTGGAATGGCACTGTACCTCCATGGGCACAGCAGAGCACATCCTGCTTGGATTGGCCCTCCAGAGCAGGCAGAAGAAAAAGCCCAGGCAGCAGCAGCAGCACCTCAGCGCTGAGGGTCAGAGCTCAGAGTGAGCCGCAACTGACCCTTGGCAGCTGGTGAAGTGTCTGCTCTGCTCGTTTACAGGTCCTGGACGTTCCACCTGGAACCCTGTGGGAGCTGTGACGTCACTGAAGTTTCAGGGCTGCTGTTCAGTGGGAGATGGGGATGGCAGAATGATCAAATCCTTGAATGGTTTGGCTTGGAAGGGACCCTAAAGATGATCTGGTTCCAAGCTGAGCAAGCTCCCAGCAGAGCAGATTGCTGGGGCCCCGGTCCCACCTGGCCTTGGATGTTGCAGGGGATGGGGCACCCACAGCCTCTCTGCACTGGTCCCTGTGTCAGGGACAAGCACCCTGAGAGTAAAGAACTTCTTCCCATCATCAAATCTCCTATACCTCTTGCAGTTTGATCCCATTTTTGCTTGTCCTGTCACTAAAGTTCCTCACAAAGGCTCCTCTCCCACTTCCTTGCGGGTCAGGCTGTTCCTGCAGGGTCACACGTGTGGCCTAACCTGTAGACAGGACAGGGAAGCCAAGTTCCCAGTCAGAGAAAATGGGAAAAGTGACACGAGAGATGGGAGATGATGGAAAATGTGGAAAAATGCAAGGCTTTGGTTTGGGTGGGCAATGGGTTTCATGCCTTTTATTAGAGGCCAGATTCTCTGGTGAACTCTGTTCCTGCATCTTCCTGAGATTTCTTTGCCGGGTGAGGAGATCAGCAGTGCTGAAAGCAGAAGCCTGTCCTTTGTGTTCCCTTTGGGATGGCAGTGGAAGTGCCCTGAGTGCACATTCAGAGGCACCTTCATGGCTTCTCATGCCACAACACCAAAACTAAAAGTGCAAGGTGACTTCCTAGAATGACATGTAGTCCATTGAAATATCTACACAAAACGGTCTGGAAATGCTTTGTGAGCCTGCTCCTTGGGATCAGCTGTGAGGGACTGAGGGCTGGCCTGAGCCCGGTGCTGTGTCCCACTGGGAGCAGCCCCACAGGCTCACGTGCAGAGAAGGCACTGCCAGAAGCCCTGGAGATGTCACCAGCCCTGCAGCCACCTTTGTCAAGGTGCTGTAAACACCAGCTGGTGCTGATATTCCAATTGGATCCCTTGGTTTAGTCACTATGGGGAATTTCTTTCCTGAAGCCTGTGGGATTTCCCCCGGGCAGCTGTGATGGGGATGCTCGGGGAGTCTGGGGCTTTGGGGGCAGCTGCCCGGGCAGGGGCTGAGCTCGGGACCCTGTTGGGCCCATGGCCCCCAGCAGCAGCAGCAGCAGCAGCAGCAGCAGCAGCAGCAGCAGCCCCAGGGCCCAAAGCCCCGTGCCCCCTGCCCAGCACAGCCTGCCTGTCCCTGCAGCTGTCACTCGAGTGGGGCCCAGGGACCAGTGGCCGCTGGCAGCAGCAGGAATGCGGGCAGGGTGAGGATGGCCTGGCTTGGTTTTTGTCTCTGGAACAATGCGGGCTCAGGGCAGTGCAGAGCAGGCTGGGAAGCAGAGCCCAGGGTCCTTGGAGCTCCAAGGCTTAAAGATCAGCCCCTGCAGCAGCCCAGATGCTGGTGGCCCAGTTGCCAAGGCTGTGGTGGCCTTGAGAATGTGCAGGTGGATTTTTCAAGGCTGTGGCCTGATGGTGGCTCTGGGCCCAGGAGTCCCTGTGGCTGCAGCAGGAAGGGTGGCTGAAGGTTTGCTGCCTGCTTTGGTGGCATGGCTGCAGGGGCCAGTGCTGTGAGAGCCCCCTGGGTGAGAGCTGGTGAGAGAGAGCTGAGCTCTTGGGGACAGCGCTGTGCCCCAGGGCAGGAAGAGCAGCAGTGCCCAGTGCCAGGAGCGGTGTCAGTGGGAGCCCCTGTACACAGGGACCCCCAGACCCAGGGTGGCCGTGCCAGCACCCCCAGGGACCTCCAGCCCTGGGAACACGGAACAAGTGGAACCCAAAAGTGTGCAAAGGCTGCCTGTGCCCAAAGGAATGGCCTAGAGATGTCGGGTTTTAAAAAGTTACTGTATTTATTTGCCGAAGATCGGCAAATCTAGGATTTACAGAATATGTGTCATTATAACAATTGTTATAGCAACAACAACAACAATGTACAGAACATATTTACATGGGATCTGATGGGCTAACAATCTTCAAAACATATTTACAGAGAACTTCAAACGTAGTGAACATATTTACAGGAAACTTGGAACGTAGCGAACCTATTTACAGGGAACTTCTAAACTCTCAAAGGTATTTACAAAGGCATCGGATCGGTGCCATCATTTGCATGAGTACTGAAAGAAAGGAAGCAGCAGAGCTGGACTCAGCTGGCAGCACTGGGCCCAGCACGGCTGGGAGCTGGGCCCCAGGGGCTGGGCCGGGGCTGGCAGGGCTGGAGTGGCCCCAGGCAAGCGCAGGCCAGGCCGGGGCTGGTGCTTGTGGCAGCACAATCCAGGCCCCCTGCAGGCACCGTGTCCCTGAGCGGGGCCATCCAGCCCAGCTCAGCCTGGCGTCAGGGGACCCAGTGTGTGTGTGGGCAGGGTGTGGGAAGCATCTGCCTGTCTGACCTGTGGGGCTCCAGCTTCATCCAAAGACCATGGGCTCCTCCTCATCGTTCCTGTCAACTTCCATCTCCTCGGTGTCATCCTCCTCATCCACTTCCATCTCTTCGATGGTGTCCTCCTCCTCTACTTCCATGTCCTCAACAGGGTAGGACATGGAAGTAGAGGAGGAGTCCACCTCCATCATTTCATCCTCATCCAGCCCCAGGTCCACTTCCATCGCCTCCACAATGTCTCTGTCAGTCTGCAAGGGGCAGCACAATCTCCCAGTCCTGTCCCACACCATCCATTCCCACATGGCTGCAGCCTGCCCAAGCTGGGTGCCCCCTGCCTGGCATGGCACTGTACCTCCATGGGCACAGCAGAGCACACCCTGCTGGGATTGGTGCTCCAGAGCCGGCAGCAGGAAAAGCCCAGGCAGCAGCAGCAGCACCTCAGCGCTGAGGGTCAGAGTGCAGAGCGAGTGGCAACTGACCCTTGGCCGCTGGTGAAGTGTCTGCTCTGCTCGTTTACAGGTCCTGGACGTTCCACCTGGAACCCTCTGGGAGCTGTGGTGTCACTGATGTTTCAGGGCTGCTCGGCAGTGGGAGATGGGTAGGACAGAATGATCAAATCCTTGAATGGTTTGGCTTGGAAGGGACCCTGAAGATGATCTGGTTCCAAGCTGAGCAAGCTCCCAGCACAGCAGGATGCTGCGACCCCTGTCCAACCTGGCCTTGGATGTTGCTGTGGATGGGGCATCCACAGCCTCTCTGCACTGGTCCCTCAGACTAAAGAACTTTTTCCCATCATGAAATCTCCTCTACCTCTTGCAGTTTGGTCCCATTCTCCCTTGTCCTTTCACTACAGTTCCTGACCAAGGGTCCTCTCCCACTTCCCTGTGGGTCAGGCTGTTCCTGGAGGGTCACGTGTGTGGCTGGACCTGCAGACAGGACAGGGAAGCCAAGTTCCCAGTTAGAGAAAATGGGGAAAGTGACACGAGAGATGAGAGAAGACGGAAAATGTAGAAAAATGCAAGGCATTGGTTTGGGTGGGCAACGCATTCATGCCTTTTATTAGAAGCCAGGTTCTCTGTTGCCCTCAGTTCCTGTGTTGCAGCCTGCCCACAGCCAGCCTGTGTGAGGAACCTGCACTCCCAGAGCTGGGAGCACACTTGCTTAAACTGCTGGTGGACGAGGCGAGTGAGGGATCTTTGTGTGGAACTCCAAACACTGTGGATTGCACTGAAGACAGTCCAGGAAGGGAGACAAAATGGGGCTGGGCACACAGATGGAAAATGGGGGGAAAAATCAGGGTAGCATTGCAGTAAGCCAGGACCAAAATGGTATAAGAGAGGGGAGAACCTTCTAGGGGGTGTACATATAAGGAAAATACAGCGGTTGAACTGGGTGATGCCAGCAAAACATGCTGCATCACCAGGAGCCTGAAAATGCCCATGGACGAGACCTTTGCATGCAGAGCGGTGTCTCTCTTTTACCTTGGTCACTTTGCCCAGAGGTATTACAGCTTCCTTGATAGGCCCCTGCACCCCAAGAACTTCCCTCTTTTTGTTGCCTTTAAAGAAGGCTTCTGCCCTAGATTTTTGCAGGCATTTAGTAAAATAGGATAAAATAACCAACACAATGAATACAATAAACAGTGTCCACAAAACAGTCTTAACTAAAGATGTAAACCAGCCTTTCATCCTGCCGTGTTTGAAAATTCCAGTGAACCAGTCGTTGTTGCCTTCCATCTGGATCTTGTTTCATTGATCTTTCAGCAGCTGGATACCCTGATATACTGACTCTCTCTGTGACAACAGGTAGAAAAAACACCTGCCTTCAAATGCCTGACAGTCATGGCCATGGACAAGAAATTGTGGCTTGTCTGTGGAAGCGCACAGCAAAAAGCATGCGGCTCAGTGAGAAGCATCCAGATTCCTGTTCAGCAGCAACCAATGGCAGCATTCTCTGCCTTTAGCTAATTTAGAATCTTGAGGCTTGGGTTGCCTAAAAGCAAACAGGTAAAGAGATTAGAAGATGAAACATAAGTTGTGGTCCCACTAAACTTTCTCTTCTGCAAGGCAAGGGTGTGAACACAGCTTATTAGAAGAATCTTATATCAATGCTAAAATATAAGGTTTACAAATGTTAAGTCATATATCCTGGTTAATGATGTCTGAGCCATCTTGGTCTTGGTGTGTGTGGTAAGCGCTGCTTAGGAGATCTTCTTCTGTCCTTCTCCTTCTTCTTTTCCAGGCTGCTACTCTCCCTCTTTGGCTTTCATTCTGTTCTTCTGATGGTGGCTCTGGTGTTTGCCTCGCGGTTCCCAGAAACAGTTTCAATGTATTTTGCTGGGATCCATCTTAGGAGTGTTTCTGTAGAGACAAGGGCATCTTCTCTTTCCCAAGTAATTAATGGGTAGGTGCCCATAAATTGTTTAGATTCAGGGTCTTTGCTCAACACAGGTAGCTTTTCTTTTAATTGGGCTGCAGCTGAATTAGTAAAATGCCTGATGACTGGGGGAGCTGGCTCCATAAATGGGTTGTTCAAAAAGTTGAGTACGTAAAAGGCCTTGGCCAGTCTCTCAATGGAAGATAATATCTGGATTACCCCTCTCAGTTGATCAAGGATCCTTTTGGTGGATCAGTTGGCCCTCTCAGCTATGGACTGTCCTGTGGCAGAGTGTGGTATGCCTGTGACATGTTTTATACCCCAGTGGTCAGAAACTTGTTGGAATCAGTGCAAGGTTTCAGCAAGTGCATTATCAGTTTTAATTTCCTGTGGAATTGCTATGGTGGAAAAAACGAAAAAGTAATGTTTAATAGCATCTTCTGATTTTTCTCCAGCATGGGCAGAGCCAAAAAACACACTGGTAAAGGCATCGATTGTGACATGGATGTATTTTAGTCTGTCCAAAGGAGCATAGTGTGTGATGTCTGATTGCCAGATGTGGAGACTCTCTAGTCCTCTTGGATTGCCTCCAGCTCTGCCAGAAGCAAGGCCATGTTCCTGACAATTGGGGCAGGTGGCTACAAGGGATCTTGCCGGGTCTCAGGTAATTTTGAAAATCCTGAGCAGCACAGGAATGTTTGGATGGTAGAATTGGTGGCTGATCCTTGCCTTTCCAAAATCTATCTAAGGCATATTGCTGTGTTTCAGATGTTTGAAGTAGTCAATTGAGGTGCTCTTGAGTGAGAAGTATATATTCACAAGGTCTGTTCCTGCAAGGGAGCACAGACACTTTCTAGCTTTCCTGATAAGTTGTGGAATAACTTTCTGTTGGGTTGTTATCATTTTAGTAGGTTGTTGTGCTCTGAAAACACAATCCATTATTATCAGGGCATCTAAGGTAGTTGAGTCCCACTGAAACAATAATGCATGGAATTTTGGACTTACATCAAGGATTGCCAGGGTGAAAGGAAAATTAAGGTGGTATCTGTGCGCCTGTTTAATTTGAATCACCCAGGATACCTTTTGTACAGTTGCTTAGGCCTCTGGTGTCAGTGATGGCGGGAATCGAGCCCTTCACTGCCTTTAAGGAGCAGGAACAGGGGCATGAGATCTTCTGTGGTGATTCCCAGCAGTGAACGTACCCAACTGATGCTTCCACAGAGTGTTTGGAGTTCTGGCAGAGTCTTTGGGTTGTCCTTGATTTGCAGTGTTTGTGGTGTGATGGTTCTCTCTGCAGTTTTTAGGCCGAGACACTTCCAAGGGGCTGTCTTTTGAACTTTATCTGCTGCAATCTTAAAACCTTCTCCTGTATCGCAGTGATGACATCTTGTACGGCAACATCCAAAATGATTTGAGCTTCTGCACAAACGACTGTGTAGTCCATGTAGTGAGTAATGACAGCATTAGGATGTTCATTATATGGTCCATAGAATGAAAAGCGATTAGCATTAGGGCAAGAGAATTTGGACTTCAAGCCATTGACAAATATTAGGGCTACTCTTCATTAGTTGAGGGAATACAGTCCACTGGTACCTCTGTAAAGGTGCTTGTCGATTTAGTGACGGAAAAGGCAAACCAGGAGGGTGTCTTTGGGCTGCATGGGGGTGTCAAAAAAGTAGTCATTAAGATCTATATCAACCATCTGCCAATAACAGTGTAATCATAGGTACAATTGGACTAAACCTCCCTGAACTCGCCTTCCTTCACATCTCAACCCACGCAATCTTCAAAGCAATGCTCTTCCTATGCTCAGGCTCCATCAATCACAGCCTGTTGGGAATTTAGCTGCTAGGAAATTGAAAAGTACAAAACTGTGGCTATTTCCAAGTCCTGCACCTGTGTTGATAGCATGTCCTTGAGGCCTAGCTGTAGTATAATAACAAACAGTGAAAGAGACATGAGAAAAGAGAGATGTAACCCCTAAGGAATGAGGATGAGTTAATGCTATAGTTTAACCAATAGATTGTTTGGCTTACAGAATATTCATAAGCTTATTATTTGCTGTATAAGTGTTTGATACATTCTTCAATAAACTGGACCAGAAGGACCTGAGTGACCGGGACCGGACCGGACCTGAAGGGCCTGTGATGAGCCAACTGGTGTCCTGGTCCCCTTCCTTCAACATAATGGTGACCCTGAACGCTGACCCCTCTCATCTCGACTAAAAGAAAAATGGGGAGAGAGCACGCCATGGTCAGGGAAGTTGGAGCTGGGTCTCGTTCGCAGCCGAGGCAGTGCCGGATCTTTGAAGCACCCTTGGGGTTCACATCGGTGACTCAAGCCACCCATGTGCTGGCGGAGCCTGGAAAGCTGCAAGAGCGCTCACGAAAAATAAAAAGAGGTATGAAAAATGCAAGCAGCATATAAGTTATTAGCCGCGTATCTAAAATGGCAAGAGATAAAGGGGATAAATTTGTTATTAGCCTACGGATACGCTGAAGAAATTTTCCTTAACCCTCATACAGTCTATGAACTCTCAGAACGGAAAAAATCTGGGGATATATTGTGGGAAGCAGTGTTAGAAGATGATAAAACAGCAAAGAAACTGAGCCAGCCATGGCAAGTGATATACTACACCCTGCTTCAGCATATTTCTGAATGCAAAGCAGCAGCCGCGGTTCGGGACGCCTGCTGGGCTGTCCTACTCCAAACTCGGCATGGGCGCAGCGGCAGGAGCGCAGCCGCGGGGGGCCGCGTTGGAAGCCGAGCCAGGCGCCGCGGGAGCCGCCGCAGGAGCCGCCGGGGAAGCCGCGCCGAGAAGCCGCGTGGGGAGCCCAGCAGCCGTGGAGGCCGAGAGCGGCGGGGGCTGTGCCGCACCCAGCGCGGGGGGAAGCCGCGCAGCCGCGGGGGGAGCCGAGCCGACCAGCGGTGGCTACAGCGGAGTCACAGCCTGCCGGCGAGAAAAAAAAGAGTCCAGCGCGGGGGGGGTCGACCCCTCCAACACAGGCACGGCGGGACCGGAGCGCTTTTCCAGCGGGAGAGCTTCTCCCTCTGCCCCACAGCCGGCAAAAGCTTCAGTTAGACAGCCATAAGAAATATGACTCTTGTCAACAAAAGAAAGATTCCTACTGCAATTAAGAGACCAGTGAAAATAAACAAGCAACATCAAAGGACATCAGGACGTTTCTCACCCAAGTGTTAAAAAGGACTTTTGTTCTTCCTAACAGACTTTAAACATCAGAAGCCCAAAATAACTTAGTCAGTAGAACATCAGACTTTAAAATTGTATTTTGAAAAATTTAAAAATGTTAAAAACGGGTTAAAGTGGTTGTAGAAGTGAAATGTAATAAGTGTATTTTTTGTATTTTTTGAGCTTTTTTTAGATGTGATAGATGTAGAGGGGAGCACTGAATTCAGGGGAGTTTTTTTACAGCTATACCTTAAACAGTGTTTTATTTCAATAGTATGCAATGTGGCTTTGCTGTTTCCTAGGAGAGAATGTATTTCATATAGCCTTCATAACATACTTGTAGAGTCAAAAGTAAACACGCACAATAAGAAAAAAACTCAGAAGAAAAACTAAGAAATGGTAAACCCAGAGTTTTTTGATGATATGGTTTTAGCTCAAGCCCTGAAAGCTAAATTAGGAGTGGTAAAAAAAAATAGTTTTGGTATAAATTAGAAGTTTTATTGAATTACTAATATAGAAGGTAATGCATGATATAATTGTTTTTAAATAAGAATTGTTTCCTTTCTTTAAATTCAATAGAAATGTTTGTTTTTTAAAGTGGTGCTTCCAACCCCAGCCACTTTAAAAGACATAATAATAATATTAATAAAATAATAAAATATAAAATACATATTAAAGTGAAATAACGATAAATAATAAAATAAATAATAATAATAATAATAAAATAAAATAATAATAAAAATATGAAATAAAAAATTTTAAAATAATTAATCATTTCAAATTTTAATTAATAAAGGCTTGGTTTTTAAAAACATATAATTAACAAAATATACAGCATTTGGTGTTCATTTTGGGATATCACTTGCTTTCTATCATGATTGCAGGCAAACAAACTTTTGTTGACCAAAAGTTTTCTATTAAAATTAAAATTATATTAAATATAAGATATATAAAATTTAAAATCGACTGATTTTTTAAGTTTAAATAAGATTAAGTTTTGAAAATTAAAATATTTAAAGTTTAAATATTTTAAGTTTAAAGGTTATTGAGTTTAAGTGATGTTTAGATAGATTTATGTTTTTACGATAGGTGTTTATTTTATGACCTGTGTACAAAGTGTTGTTGTGAATATTAGAGAAACTCTAGTTAAAAGAGACAATCAGAAGCATTTGTGAGTAGAACTGTTTTTGTTTAAAATATATTTGTTGTTTGAGAATCGAAAGCAAACTTTTTTTTAGCTTATTTTTGTGGATTATATTAGCACATTTAAGTTTTGTTTGAGCCTTGCAGCACATAGAATTTTTCTTTTTTTTTAATATTTATTGTATAGCATGTTTTATAATTAGTGATAGCCTTTTTTGTTTGTTTTCCTGGCTTAGATCCCTTATAAAAGAAAAACCTTGCTAGCTGAGAATAGTATTTAGTTGTTAAAATTGCCTATTTTTGTGTTGCAAAAAGTATGACACAGCCCATAAAATCTTTTTTTTTAAAATAAAAACAGGGGAGATGTTGGGAATTTAGCTGCTAGAGAATGGAAAGTACAAAACCGTGGCTAATTCCAAGTCCTGCACCTGCAAGATAGCGTGTCCTTGGGCCTAGCTGTAGTATAATAACAAACAGTGAAAGAGACATGAGAAATGAGAGATGTAACCCCTAAGGAATGAGGAAGAGCTCATGGTATAGTTTAACCAATAGATTGCTTGGCTTACAGAATATTCATAAGTTTATTATTTGCTGTATAAGTGTTTGATACTTTCTTCAATAAACTGGACCTGAAGGACCTGAGGGACCAGGACCGGACCGGACCTGAAGGACCTGAGGGACCGGGACCGGACCGGACCTGAGGGCCTGTGGTGAACCAACTGGTGTCCTGGTCCCCTTCCTTCAAAAACAGAGTGTTTGGAGTTGGTCTGGGCCTTTATGAAAGATCTGTGGAGCAGCGTGCAGGGCTCTCCTGGCAGGAAACTGTTTGTCCAAGCCCAGGGACACGGTGCCGGCAGGAGCGGAGCGGCCCCGCTCCCAGCCCAAGAGTCTGTGGGCTGAGCCACGCCGGGGAGAAAAGGCAGCGAGGGGCTCCAGCCCAGCTGCTTCACTGCCCTGCCCGCTCCATGGAGCTCTGCCATGGGAGAAAGCCGATGCTGGACGAGCCCCCGAGCTTCCATCAGCTGCTGGAACTGCTCCGTGACAGCTCCTGTTCTTCTGAGAGAGACCCCAGCGCCTTCTTGTAACGCGTGTCATGGGGGGATTCTGTTTGTTAATAAACTGTTGGGGGTTCTCCACTTTCATCTATTAGTAATAATTTCCTATTGCTGGAAAGGGATTGTTGGAACACTTCAGAGGAAACAATTTATTGCACAATATCCTGTTTGAAGTTGTCTCAAACTGTGTGAGACAGATGGCTTCACACAGGAGCATCCCCAAGGCTGCTAAGGGGAAGGCACAGAGGAAGACAAACCCAGTATTTCTGAGGGAACTTCTTGACACCAAACCAACCTGAGCTGTCAAACAGCAGACCTGATGTTTCGAGACATGGGCCAAAGGGGAAACCTTTCAGTGTGTTTGGTCCAGGCTGGGCTATGCTCGAGGCAAAGGTGTGTCAGTGTGTTGGATAATACTGTTTTCTTGACCTAGAGATGGGGCAGCTGAGAGGTGTTTTAAAAACTTTTATTCCATTTTCAGTCTTATGAGAAGGGTGACACAATACAGATGTTATAATTCATGCCATCACAATCAGAAGCTAACTACTTCCTAATTATAATACACTATAAGCGTTTCTTGGTCTATCAGCCTTTTGCCATGCCAGGTTGTAGATGCCTTAAAGCCAATTATTTAAAACTATCCCTTGATGATCCCACTACAATGCACCTTTCATAGCTCTGTTTTTCCAAAGTCTTATTTGCAAGACCATCTTTTGAAATTTTTTTCCTGCTCCATTTATCTCTCAACAATATCTGTCCTATTCCATGGCACTTTTAAATTAGCGTTTCCTGTCTCAAGGTTTATATACAGATGCATACTTTTTGGGCCTTCTATTAGGCTCTAAAAGCTTTCTACTTATCCATTTCCACATCAGTGCACTTGGCTCCTTCTCTCCTCATTGTGCCTGGCAAGCACAGGAGCCCAGAGCTCCTGCAGAACCCATCACAGCACCCAGTGGGAGCAAACTTGTGTCCAGTCCTCACCTGGAGCTGTGGTGCCCAACATTCCACCACATTGGAATGAGGAACTGTTCCTGCTCTTTCAGATGGAGCTAAGGAGCTTTGGCCTTCAGATCAATTGTCTGCAGGCTCCTGCAGTGCCTGGTGCTGCTCCCTTGCCAGAGGCACCCCAGGCCAGGGGGGCACATCTGGGCTGCTGTGTCTGGCTCTGGGGCTCCCTGTTCTGGGCAGTGGGGAGGAGCTGCAGAGGCTCTGCAGGACTGACAGGATGGGCTTTGGGGCTGGCAGGAGAAGCTGAGGGACCTGGGCTGCTGGAGCTGCTGAAGAGGATGCCCAGGGCTCCTCCTGCAACTGCTGCAAGGGTGGCTTCAGAGAATCCCAGAATCAGCACAGGTGGAACAGGCCATGGAGATCATCAAGTCCACCCTGTGCCCTGACACTGCCTTGTCTCCCCTGAGCCTCCTCTTCTCCAGGATAAACAACCCCAGCTCTCTTAGCCGCTCCTCACAGAACTTGTGCTCCAGACCCCTCTCCAGCCTTGTTGCCCTTCTCTGGACACTCTCCAGCCCCTCCATATCCTTCCTAAATTGGGAGCCCAGAACTGCAAATGGTACTCAAGGTGCTTCCCAAGCAGTGCTGAGTACAGGGGAACAATCCCTGCCCTGCTCCTGCTGGCCACACCATTCCTGATCCAGGCCAGGAGCCATTGGCCTTCTTGCCCACCTGGGCACACTGCTGGCTCGTGTCCAGCCTGCTGTCCATCAATCAGTCCCTGCAGGTCCCTTTCTGCCTGGCTGCTCTCCAGCCACTCCGGCACCTTGTTGAGGGAGGGAGGCAGGGAGGGAACGGGTCCAGATCCAGTCCTTCCTGAAATGTGGTGTTTGCTGGCACTGCCAGTTCCCAGATCTTGATATTTCCCTATTCTGACACAGCCCAAGTGCAGCAACTTGCTGGCAAAGAAAGTCAAAACCAAGCAAAGACCTGGTACCTACAGCAACCCAATCTCGGGTTTGCTGACACCGCCAGTACGCAGATCGGGAATGTTTCAGATGCCTGCACAGCCTCATTCCAGCAGTTTGCTGGCACTGGAAAATTAGCATCTGGAAATTTCTCAGTCCCAGCAAAACCTAAACGCAGCAATTTTCTGGCAAAGAAAGCCAGAACCCAGCAGCTTCCCAGTGCTGCCACCAGCACCACCCAGATGCAGAATTGTTCAGGTTCCTGCACAGCATTGTTCCAGCAATATGCTGGCACTGTGTCGTGGTTTGACCAGGAAGGAGTGGGAATTCTGGGAAGCTGTGGTCAAACCAATGAAGGTTTTGGGTTTGAGACTGGCGTCCGGTGTGGCCAGTGGGGTTTGGACACACCTCCGAGAATACACAGGGGTTAAAAGCAAGGCACTGCCCTTGGCACTTTCCTCTTTGGGACATCGTCGGGCGAAGAGGTCAGATCTCTTCCCCCGCCCAGCCCGCTGCTGCTGGGCGGGGGAGGGGCCGGCCATGCGGTAGGCCCGGGGCCTGGACAGAGATGGGGTTGAGGGGGCTTCGGGGGGGCTTCGAGGATGGAAGGGTGGAAGGTCCCAGAGAGTCAGCCCTCGGGCAGCCAGCCCCCCCCAGGAGAGCAGCCAGCCAGGAGGAGAAGGAGGGAGGAAGACTGCCCGGCCGGAGCGGCAGCGTGTGGGCAGCGTGCGTGGGAGTCGCTCCGGGGCCGACAGCAGAGACTGAAAACTTTTAACCCTTTCTTGCATGATTGGGGCCTTGCAAAAATGCTAATCCTCCTCGAAGCTGAATAAGAAGGGAGATGAGAGATGAGATGAGACAAGGACTTTGGCCCGAAGAATGTGGAGATGATTGGATGGGGAGAGATGATTTGGAGTGGCCTTTTGGCTGGACTTTTCTCGTGGCTATGGACTCAGTTGTTCCTGTGACACAGACTGCATTTAGGGGGAGGCAGTGCCTCAAAACCAGGAAGGTTCTTCGTGAGGACCCCCCGGCCCCAGGGGGTTGGAAAAATAAGGGGGGGACAGATGTCCCAAAGCAGAGACTGTGCCTTTTTGGAGTGAGACAAGGCATCCTTGAAAGACAACCCTAAAAGCAGCTCTGGCCATGCGCAGTGGTGAGAGCACTGGGCATGGAAGGAAAATGTCACAAGCGGCAAAGGGACTTTTTTTTTCCGGGCGGTGCCGAAGTGACAGAGAAGCACACGAGGCTTCAGTGTGTTTCCAGGAGAAGCCTATGGAACGAGAAGGACTCCTTTCCTCTTCATGAACTGATGTTCGAGTATACTAACGTGTGGGGCCAAGGCTGGGCAGTTGTTTTGGGAGAATGTATTGGATTGGGAAAGTCAGGTGGTGGGGGAGGAGGAAAATGGTTTTTTTTTGTAAGGTTTTCAATTCTTTTCTTCTTTTTCCTTATAGTCTCTCCCTATTTTCCTGTAGTTTAAGTAATAAAGTGGTCTTTATGTTTAAGTTAGAGCCTGTTTTGCTTATTCCTGGTCACATCTCACAGCAGACACCAGGGTGAGGCATTTTCATGGGGGGCACTGGCTCTGTGCCAGGCTCAAACCATGACACACTGAAAGTTCACATCTGGCAATTTCCTGGTGCTGGCACATTCCCCACCCAGATCTGGTGTGCGCTGGCCCTGCCAGTGCCCACATCTGGCAATTTCCATCTTCTGGCACCACCCATGTCTAGAATTTGCTGGCAAAGAAAGCTAAAACCTGGCAATTTCCCCTTGTCAGCATTGCCCAATCTGGAGTTTGCTGGCAGCAGGATCCCAAGAAAGAAGGAAGGAGAGAAGGAACGAAAAGAGGAAGGCATCCAGATCCAGTCCTTCCTGGAGCCTGAAATGGGCTGTTTGCTGGCAATGCCAGTGCCCTGATCTGGAAATTTCCCTATTCTGGCACAGCAATTTGCTGGCACAGAAATCCAAAACCCACGGCATCTTCCTGCTACTGGGTCTGGTAATGCCCCCACATCTTGTGTTTCATGTAACCAGAACCCAGATTTGGAAATTTCTCAGTGCCAGCAGAGCAGATCTGGCAGATTTCTGTCGCTGGCAATGACACCATCCAGATCTGGTGTTTGCTGGCAGCGCCAGAGACTAGATCTGAAAACTTCCTGGTGCTGGCACAGAGCAAGCCCAGTGATTTCCTGGCACAGAAAGCCAAAATTTGGGAATTTCCAGGCTCGGGCACCAGCATTATCCAGATCTTGTGTTTGCTGGCAATGCCAGTGCCCAGATTTGGAAATTTCCCAGTGCCTTCACAGCCCAGGCCTAACAATTTTTTTTAGCTAGCTGGGGCAGAGAAGTTCCTTGGACTGTAACTTTCTTTTTTCTTGGAACTGTTTAAACCTGCTCTGGACTGAAAACCCAGAAAAACACCTGCAGCTCACACCTGTGGCCCACTGAGCTCTGGGACTCTGCATTCCAGCACCAGAGGGACTTAGAAGAGACCGAGTGAGCCAACTGCAACCCACCAAAAGGACTTTCTGAATTTGCCATCTCTTCAGCACTGTCTGATGTCTTATTTAATATTATTCATTTTTCATGCTTGTGAACACTTGTTTAATAAACTGGGGTTTTTTCACTTTTCTCCAGGGAAGTCTTTTCCGGAACTAGTAGGGGGAGGGGACGCTTGACCTTGCTTTCTAGACGGACCCCTTTTGAAAATTTCCTTCCAAAATTTGCCCTAAACAAGCACAAACAGTCATCATGAAAATTTCACCAGTGGCTTAACTTCCTGGCGGCAAATCTTGTGACAGAAGCTTGACCTTGTTCTCCATGAGAAATTCTTGGGAAGAGCAGACAGGAGAAGATTCCTGGAAAACTGAAACAGCTTTCCAGAAGTGAAATGAAAGTGAAAGAAACAATCCAAGATGTTTTCCCCTATCTATTTCTATGCTCCCCTTTTTCATGTTGCATCCCAGTAATTCCAGATGCACCTCACCTCTAAGATCGGTCACTTAGTGATTTTTAGACACTAAAATACCATGAGCCACACAGAGTTTTCCTTCCCCTGTTTTTACAGGAAAGCAACACTGGATATGTAAGTGCAGTGCTGGGCTCAGGCAGGAATCCTACCCCAAGGGAAGGTGCCCCGACAGTGTTTGACCCTGAGCAAGGACAATGCACAGCAGGGAGCGAGGGGATCGCTGTGCCAGTGTGCAGGAGTCAGGGTTCTGCATGTGGGCTCAAGGCTGCAAAGTTCCCGTGTTTGGACAGACGGAGGGGCTGTCCCCGGGGCGCGCGGGGCTCGAACGTGGGGCTCGTGGGGCGAGCGGGGAACGGACACGGGGACGAACGGCCCCGGTGATTCAGTTGCAGCGGCGGCAGCGGCGGCGGCAGCGGCGGCGGCAGCAGCGGCGGCAGCAGCAGCAGCAAAAAGATAGTTTTAAACACTCTTTCTATTTCTCTTTTCCTTTCTCTTTATCTTTCTCTCCCGTTTCCCGCTGTCGGGCACCCTTCTCTCGGGGTCCCTTGCCCGGCGTCCCTCTCCTCTCCCCGCCTCCCTCTCCCCTGCCGGGCCGGGCCATGCCCCCGGCCGGCCCCCGGCCCCAGGCGGGGCTGCCCCGTGCCCGGTCCTGGCCGTCCCGCCGCGGTCTCGCCTCCGCCCGGCTCTGGCCGTACTGGCGGTGGCGCTGCCGGGCGGGCATCAGTGCCTGGGGCTGGGCCGGCAACGCCGCTCTTCGGCTCCGCCTGGCCCGAGCATGGCCCCGGCCCCGGCCCCGGCCCCGGCTCCTCCCGGGGCCCGCGGAGGGCACACGCGGCGCGGCCGCTCCCGCCGCCTCCGCTGCGGCTTCCCCGGCCCGAGCTCCGCCGCTCGGCAGCGCGGCCGCCGGCCCCGAGCCTCCCGTGCCGCGTTCCGAAGAGCGACCGCCTGGGCATGGCCGGCCCGGGGCGGGTGAGGAGCGCTCGGGGGCCGTTGCTGGCCCGGGGCCGAGCGCTGACAGCCGCGTTCCGCCCGCAGGGACGGCGCAGGAGGCCCGGCAGGAGCGGCACCAGCTGGGATCACTGCTGGGGCGCGCTCCAGGCACAGCCATGGAGCAGAGAGCCCCGAGAGTGCCCAAGCTGGTCTGGGTGCAGGAGGAGGAGGAAGAAGGCCCTGGAGCTGCCGCAGCACAGGACGCAGAAGAGGCGGTTCCATTCCATCCACCGCAGGAGAGTGAGTGGCAGGGCTGGAGACGCCTGGCAACCTGGCCCCGTCCCATGCCGTGCCATGCCATGCCATGCCATGCCATGCCATGCCATGCCATGCCATGCCATGCCATGCCATGCCATGCCATGTCATCCCCTGGGGAAATGCTCAAGGACAGGATGGAAGAGGGGCCAGGCAGACACCCCACAGGGGCCGTGCTCCATCCCCCTGCAGCATCCCAGGGCTGTCCCTGCCTGGGGAGCGCAGGGCTGGGCTGTGTTCTCCGGCCTCTCCCGCAGCCCCTCATCTCTGGCTGCGCTCGCTCTTTGCCAGATGCAGCCCTGGAGCGCACAAAAGAGAAGGAACACACCCATGGCCGCTTCCAAAGAACAGCGCAGGTACCTGCAGCCACCCCCATCTTGGCTGGGCCTGCTGTCCCTGCTCAGCCCAGCACTGTGTGTGGAGCACTCCATGCAACATCTCCGGCTTCTTGCCCTTCTGCTACAGATGGTTGTCAAGTTCATGAAGAGGATTCGAGAAGAAGAGACCAGCATCATGGGCACCATGGTCAGAGTGTACCCTCCCATGTTCAAAACCAACACCTGTGCTGCCCTGCTGGATATGCTTGTGGAGGAGGGGCCTTCCAGTCCAAAGCAAGTAAGCAGCCTGTGGCCTGGCGTCCATCCTCCCAGCAATTGCTTGGCCTCCCAAGCCACACCTGCTGCTCACTGTAAGCCCTGAGGCCATGGCAGTGTGGTGGCAAGTGAAGCACTTTTTTGGGGCAGCTGGGCACATGACTCCCTCTGGCAGCTTTCCAAGTCTCCTCTCCCTTCTCCAGGTGCCCGCCATGGTCAGGTACATCCACCAGTGGTTCGCGGCCAACGAGTTTCCTGAGTACAACCTGCACAGGCCCCTTCTGGATCTGACAGAGGCACAGCCCAAAGATGTGGTGATGGCTCTCCTGCGTGTGGCCCCATCATGTGACAGGTACAGGGCCCATGTGCCCACAAGGCTCAGGGCTCAGCAGCCCATCACTCTGTACAGCCTGTCGCAGTGGTCTGACACGCAGAGAATTCCAGGGCCCTCTGGCTCCTCCCTTTGCCAGACCCAGCGTGCTGCCATGCTCCCTCCCTGCTCCTCAGGGGCCAGTCCCCACGGGGCTGGGCTGCCTGTGTGCTCAGGGCCAGTGGGTAGAGGCAGAGCTGGCAGCCAGCTCAGATCCCCACTGCTGCCCAGGCCACAGTGCTCTGTCCCAAACCCACTGAGACAGAGCTCTAACCCCACAGAGCTGCTTTGACCATGTGGAAGAGCATCATGTGCTCATGCAGGACTGCAGAGATGGCCATGCTTGTACTCCTTGACGTGCTGGCCAACTGGCCAGAGCACAGCACATACACCTCCGATGGGGACCACACGGCTGTCCTTGCCCTGGCTGTGAGTTTCTGCAACTGGCCTTTGCTCAGCCCAAGCTCACCTCTCCATCAGGTCTCCATCCTCCCTCCACCACGGTGTCTCGCTGCCTCTCCTTGCTGGGCTGAAACCTGGCCCAGGGGCAGCTTCAGAGCCACCAGGCCTGGTGCTCCCCCTGTGTCTCCGCTGGCCTCTCCCTGCCACGCTTGGGCTCTGCCACATGGACACCTCGGCACTGAGCTCGGGCTGCTCTGTCCTTTGCAGGCAACTGTGGTGATGTGGAAGATCCTCCAGATGCCCTGCGTCCCACATGTGGTGACCGTGCATTTCCCCCACCTCTTTGTGTATCTGCTCTTCCAAGTGCTCTTCAGCACCTTAGATATGCCAGAGGCAGCCAATACCTGCTGGAAGGGATGTCAGCAGCAACACGGCCTTGTCACCAGCCCCAACAGGTGCTCCATGCAAGTCCTCCTGTCCCTGCCACGTGCCCAGGGCAGGAGCCAGTGCTCCCAGTGTGACCTGGGCTTTTCTCTGCACATAGCTTTGCAGAGCAGACCCTGAAGGCCCTGCTCTGCCGACTGCACTATGAGGATGTGGTGGTGGCAATGGAAGACAAGCATGGCTGGGACATGCTGCTCTGTCCTGACACCCACCACTGTGCTGTGGGCATGCTGGCCAGGTGAGACCCCTTGCTCCCCACTGCCTCTGACATTTGTGCCCTGTGCCTGGAGTGCCCCTCACAGTGGGGCCCCGTGGTCGTGGGCCGCAAGGCCTTGTCACCAAAGGTTGGCCAAGGAGACTGCAAAAGGCTGGGAGAGGGGCGTGCCCAAGAGCAGCCACCTCCCAGAGGGCTCGGCTCCCTCTTGCTGGGTGCTGGAGAAAGGCCAGACTTCTTTGAGTCAGTCGAGAGCTTTAGCCCTGCTGCCTCAGGGTTTTGCTTCCTGTTTCCTCCTATCAGAGAAATGCACCATGCATCTGAAGCCTTGTGTTCCGCGATTGCATTCCACCTGCTCGGGCTGCTCAGCAAAGACACACCATGCCAGGATTTGGCTGCCATGGCGTTCCTTGTGGAGGTGAGCCTAAAGGCCAGTGCTGCCTGGCTGAGCGGCCTCCCGGCTCTGTGCCCTCTCGTGGCTGCAGCTGCCCAGGACGGTGCCTGTGCCCTGTGCTGCTGCTTGGGCCCGGCCCTGTGCGGCTCCCCGTCACCGGCCTTGTGCCTTTCAGACCCTGGACTGCCTGAACTTGAGTGAATGCCGTGACAGCATCCTGGAGGTCATGTCCAAGAAGCTGCAGAGCGAGTGCAGGGAGATGCGTCGCTTGGCCCTCAGAGGCCTCCTGGTTCTCGGCACCAGTGTCTCGGTGAGAAGAGGGCAGTGGCTGAAGCCATGCTGCCAGTGTGGGGCTGGGCAAGGCAGTCGCTTGGCCTTGCCTGGCCTTGGGGCACAGCTGAGGCAGCTGCTCCCAGCCCTCCTGCCTCCCACTCCAGCTGCTCCAGTGCTTTGGCACAGGCCTTTGGCCTCTGAGCCCTGTGGCAGCAGGATGGCCTTTCACACACTCATGTTCCACGCAGGCTGCAATAAGAATATGGAGCTTGCATGAAAGGCTCGTGGAGCTGCTGCAGGAAAATGACAGCAACATGCTTAGGATGACCGTGGTTCTCCTCAGCCGTTTGTTCCTGTGCAATGGTGCCCCGCTAGCCAGCCCCATCGCCCTGCAGCTGGCTGGGGCGCTCCTGCCACTCTTTGACAACGTAAGGCTCTGCGACTCCAGCCATGGCCACCGGCTGCTGCCTGCAAACTTTGTGCCCTGTGCATTTTCAGGCTTGTACCCAGATGGGTGTGAAGCAGCCAATACTGAGGTCTCTTTTTCTTTCTTTCATACAGGATGATAGCCAGGTGCAGGTGTGCTCCATGTTCATCTTCCGAGAGATGCTGTATTTTTGGCCGGAAGAGGAAAAAAAGGCCCTGAAGTCACACGTGCGCCAGAGCCTGCTCCCATTGTTCTTCCACTGCCATGACGAGAACCAGCGTGTGGCAGAGGTGAGGACTCAGCAGCTGCTGCTGTCCCTCTGGCTGGGGGGCTTGGCTGCCTCCTGCTCCGGGACCTTGTGAGCTGCAGTCTTCTCCTGGCCTTGGTACAGGGACCTGTGCGGGTCCTGGGCCCTGGGCTCTGGTGCCATCTCCAGGTCTTTGCTGCTCTCCAGGACTCCCGGGAAACACTGCATTCTTCAGCCACATTCCTGCACAGGAAGGATCTCCAAGACATGCTTCAGATGGATCAGACCTGGAGGTTTGGCGAGGCCCTGATAAGGACGGCCTGCAAGCCCCCAGCCTCAGGCTGGAGAAGCCCCCTGACCGCGCTGCTGAGCGAGTGCGGCCGGCAGCTGCGCCCCTGCCCAGTGCTGCAGCCAGGGCCGCCAGCCTGCGCCCCACACGCCGCTGCTTTCCCTGGGCCGCACGGGCTCTGCTCCCGGCTGCCGTGTGCCCGAGCCGGTTGCCCATGGAGCCCCCGCCCGGCGGGGCTGGGGGGCGGCACCGCGGCTCCTCGGGCAGCAGCCGGCCCTCTGCCCCTCCCCTCGGGAGCCCTTGGCCAGCGGCTGCTGGCCGCGCCTCAGGGCTGTGCGGGCAGGGGAGGCCGGGGCTGGGCGCAGGCAGCGCCCGGCCCAGGGGCTGAGCCCGCACCAACCCTTCCCTCCTGCCGCTCTTTGCAGCTGGCAGAGACCCGGAGCCGAGCAGCCGAGCACCTGCGCCGGGCCCTGCGCTACGTGGAGAGCCCACAGGAGCCCCTGCGAGAGGCGGCCATCAGGTTCATGGGTGAGTCCCGAGCCCGGACTGCCCTTTCCCTCCCCGGCCAGCCTCAGCTCCACCCCAGCCCTGCCTGCTGCCCGGGCCTGGCGCCGTGGAGCCCCGCCTGGCCTGGGCCCCGCCTGCTGCCGCCCTCCGGCAGCCGTGCCCTGGGGCGGCAGCGTGCGGCAAGGGCCGGGCTGAGCCCTGCCGGGCCAGCAGCCCGTGTGGCCACAGCGCCGGCAGAGCCGCTGGCAGGGAGCTGTGCCGCCGGCGCCGTGACAGGCTCTGTGTTCACAGGCATGGCCGCGCGGCACCTGAGGGGGAAGAAGGAAGAGCTCCAGCTGATCTGCAGCGGTGAGTGAGGGCAGCACAGCGGGGGCTGCCAGGGGGAGCTGCAAGCCCTGCCCCGGCTGCGCAGGGCTCTGCTCCCGTGGGCAGAGCACACTGAGATTTCAGGGCCCCGTGGGCCATTGGTGGCCAGCAGCTTCGGGCTGATCCCCTTGCTCCCTGCTCCCTCCTGGCCATGGCAAGAGCCAGCTTGGATGGCCCTTGCAGGGGGCTCTTCTGGGCTCCCTGCAGATCCGGCTCTGACCGTGCCTCTGTTCCTCTCTCTTGCAGTGCTGGAACGCCTGACGGAGGACATGAGCAGTGCCGTTTCACAGCTGGCGCTTGAAACACTGCATGTCCTCCTGGCAATACAGTATGGGCAATATTCCACCATCCAGAGGCTGCAAGATCAGCTACGCCAGGCATGGAGGACTCGGCCTCGCGTGTCGGGGCTCGGGTGCCTGCTGTGCCGGATGACTTAGGAGGAGAGCTGATCTGGGAGGCTGTCTTTGCTGGGGCAACCCGCGCCGGGGGTAATTTTCCTTAAGATTTTTCTTTTCTTCATTTCCCAGCTAGGGTCTGGGCTTTGGCCTAGCTGTGTCCCCTGCTGATTGTGAAGTGTGCCATCAGCTGAAGGGCTTTCTGGGCTAAAAATGTCATCAAATCACTTGGACTTGCTCTTTTTGGCCTCTAAAAGCTGGACCCAATTTTGGGGCCAATTTGGAGACCTCATCTATGGGTGGATGGAGCACCTAAGATTTTCCCAATTGCTGGGAATGGTTCTCCAGGTCCCTGGAGTATCCAGGGCCCTGGTAAGTTCCAGCTGCACACATGCCTTGGCAATGAGAAGCAAAGGAACCCAGCCCTTTTTGTGCTGCCAGTGTCACTGCACTGGGGTCATGGGATGGGAACATGCAGCCCTTGTGCTGGAGCTGAGCTGCTCTGCCCAGCACTGGTGGCCGCCATCCAAGGTGGTTTTGCTTGTCCTGGTTCCCTGACAGCTGGGGCCCTGGGCAGAGCCCTGAGAGCCTGGTCTGCCCCCAGGGAAGGAGAAGGAGCCCCTGGAGAAGCTGTACCGGGTGGGGATGCTGCTGCTTCTGCTGCTGCTGCTGCTGCTGCTGCTGCTGCTGCTGGAGTCAGCGAGGGTGACATCAAGGATGACAAGCTCTTCCTCAGCCTGGCCACTGGAGGCTGAAGGTGATAGACTTTGATTCTGGCACCTTTTTCAAAGCCAAACTCCACAGGGAATTTGCAGATGAATCCCCACCTGGGGAAATTCAGCCAGATTTGGGCATGGCCCAGCCTGGCTGGGAACCAAAGGCTCCCCCTTTGCTGGGGCAGATGCAACTCATTCTTCAGTCGCTGCCCAGCTGCTTTTTGCAGGGCTGGGGCATGGGCTGGGGTGGGTACAAAATGGGAGTGGGCTCCTGGGCCTGCCAACAGCCCCCAGCACCCACCGTGCCCTGGGCTGGGGCTGGGGCTGGGGCAGCCAGCCCGACACAAACAAAGCCCCGTGGTGGGAGCAGAGTTGGGGCTCCAGAACCTGTGCACAGCTGCTTTGCTGTGCAGGCAAGGAAGGGCTTGGGCTGCTCCACTGCCCTTGTTTGCTTTAGGATCACCGTTATTGTGGGGGGCAGTGCAGGGGGGAAGAGAGAAAATGTGGGCTTCCCTCACCCATGGCTGGGTTTTTCCCTGGCATGCAGGGGTTGGGCCTTCCTCAAGACCCTGAAAGAGATGGGAGTTTTTACCTTTTTTCTTGTTTTCCTTTTTTGCATCTGACCTCTTTTCAATAATGTGTTGTTTATTTTTCCAGAGGAAGCGTTCCAGGTGGTCCAGTGTGGATGGGGAAGTGCTGGGGAGCAGCTGTGGCGTGGATGGGCCGTGCCCTTGGGGAAGGCTGAGGCCATGGTTTGGGAGCAGCTTTTCTTCCAGCCATGGGTGGTGTGAGGTGGGTCCCTGTGTGCTTGGCAGGGTGGGATCAGAGCTTTTGGGAGCTGGCAGCGAGCACAGGAGCATCCTGCTCTGGGCAGCTGCTGAGGGCTGGATGTGCTGTGGCTGGCTGCAGGCTGGGCACATGTCCTGCCCTCCTGCTCTGTGCCAAAGGCAGCAGGGATGGGCAGCTCTGGGCACAGCTCTGGGCACAGCCAGCATGGCCTGGGCACCGCAGGCCTTGGCACAAGGGCACAGGAGCCCTCAGATGACGGGCGGTTTCTGCTTTCTCTCCTTGCAGCCGGGCTCTGCTGGTGCTGAGGCTGCTCTGGGCTCTGCCAGGGCTCTGCTGGGCTCAGCCCTGGGCCCAGCTGGGCTGGCTCTGCCTTCACATTGCTCTGACAGCTTTGCATCAGACGAGCCCGTTGTGAGCACAGCGCCTGAGCTTTCTGCTTTGGCAGGTGAGTGAGACTCTGCTGCAGGCCCAGAGATTGCAGCTGGGGACACACATCCAACTGGCAAGGACCCAAACTCTCCCCAGTCCCAGCTGAACACCTGGATCTGCACAGGGTGTTTTGTCTGTCCCATTCTTCCTTCTTGATTGGCTGGAATTGTGCAATTGCACTTTCTTCCTCCTCTAGAAGTGCCACGAGTGGGCCAAAGCTGGCGAGTGGGCCGTGCTCCTGAGGCAGTGCAGTCTGGAGCTGGTGGATGGAGAATTGCCCTTCTGCACTTCCACACCAGAGCAAAAAGCTGTCAGTGGGACTTTGTGACTCTAAGAAATCCCTGTAAGTTTCAATGGGAAGGTGCAGCTCATTCGCAGGATGAGAAGGAAGGTCATCTTGTAAAGGATTTGGGCTTTGACAGAGTTTCCATTCCCAGTCCTGCTTGGAGCTGGAAGGGCACAAAGCAATTTCTTCTTGCTTTGACCACAATTTCAAATACCACTGTTGGAAACAAAGCCCAAAATCTTTGAAGAGGCTTTTGAGGTCACAAAGATGGATCCATGCCATCAGCATATTTACAGTGTAAATAACTGAGTTCTCTTTTGAAAAAGATCATTTACCTCTTAATGCAAAGAATGTAACTTGGCATTTATATTTTGTTTTTTTCATTAACTGTATGTTCTGTTTTTTATCTAACACTTGGATTTTACTCTTATCTTTTACAATTTACCTATTTTTCCCTTTTTCCTTTTTTTTCCTTTCAATAGAAAACATGTCCTATCAAAGGAATGTCCTTTGCTCCTGGTCCCTTCCTGCTGGCTGAGCTGCTCAGGCAGAGCCCGGCAGCTCCTGGCTCTGCAGGGCTGAGGCTTTTCCCCGTTGCTGGGCACAGACTGATGGAGCAGCACTGCTGAACACGGGCACACAGAGGGACCAGCAGCAGCTGCCTTTGGCCACCTGAGGCTCCAAGGCCCAAACTCTGAGCAGCCAGGACTGGAAGAGACTGGCAGGATCTGATCCCTGACTCTGGGCAGACAGGGCTGCACAAATGACCCCAGCAGCAGCAGCAGCAGCAGCAGCAGCAGCAGCAGCAGATGGAGCTGACTTTGAGCACAGCCCCTGCCCCTCTTCCCTCCCGTGTGCAGCGGTGTCACAGCAGCCTGAGGCACCTGGGAGCCCCCAGTGCCAGCAGGGACTGGAGATGGCAGCCCTGGGCTCCTGGAGGCTGTGCAAGGAACGGAGCTGGGCACTCCCTGTCCATGGGGAGCTTGTAGATGGAAAAGGCTGCTGTGCCCAGGCAGCTCCAAGGGCACAGAAAGGAGGCTCTGGAGCACTGGATCTGTGCCAGTGCCACAGTCCTGGGCAGCAGCCAGCGAGCCCTGGGGAAACAGAGGGCACAGCACAAGGGACAGAACCAGGCAAGGGCAGAGACTGGAGAGAGCCAGGCCTGGGAGCAGGAACAGCTGCTCATTGCACTCTTGGAGAAAGCTCTTGGCTGGTTCAAAGCGCTGAAAGGCGTGAAGGGCAGAGAGGAGGCCACAGCAAACAACTCTCCTGTTTGCACAGCCTCCCCTCTCCGTGTCCCAGAAGGAATTGCATGGACTGTGTTCTTCTCTCCGAGTCGTCTCGTTCAGCATGAGCAGCTCAGCACCAGGAGCTGAAGGATGTGAAGCCTCAGGCCACAGATGCTGGGCAAGAGGGAACTTTTGGAGCAAAGTAATGCTGCTAATATAGACCCAGCTGAATGCAGTGGATAGAATCATGGAATCACAGAATCCTTTCTGTTGGAAAAGCCCTCTGAGCTCACCCAGTGCAGCCGCTCACCCAGCAGTGCCAAGCCCAGCACTAAACCACGTCCCTGCAGTGCCAAGGCCTGGACACCAGCCCTGAGTGAGGCCTGAACAGCAGGCCCTGAGCTAAAGGTGGCCTCTGGATGAACCTTCCAAGCAAAGGTTTTCTTTGTATCTGCTCCCTAACGAAATATGCATGGTCATTAGCACTGAGATAGATGTAGCCACTCATTAGTGAAACATGTATTGACCTTTGTGTATTTAGAAGCCAGACAAGGCCATGAAATCTGACATCTGGCCTTGTTTGGGGCTGAAGGATCAAAGTCAGCTCCCTTTGGTTCCTCCTTGAGCCCTGGCCAGGCTTTGGGTGGGACCCAAGAGGAGGATGAAAGCAGATGTTGCCACACTAGCAGAGCTGTCAGTTTGTTCATTCAGCACTGTCAGAGCTGGGCCCTCTCCCAGCAGGGTTGGAGCCTCACCTGGGGCTGGAGGCACCTGCAGGAATTGCCAGTGCCCAGGAGTGGCTCTGCAGCCCTTGGCTGTGACAGCTTCCCCAGCTGCTGTGTGGGTCTGGGGGATGGTAAAGGCTGAGGGTAAATGCTGCTGGATCTTTGTTAATCACTGCTGCAATCTTTGGTGGGGATGGTTGGGTGCATTGCTGAGCTGCTCCTTTTGTGATTCTTTGCTGCTCTGACCTGCAGGAAATGACACTGATTCCTTCAGTCTGTGTCTGTGTCTCTGGTGCTGACCCTGCCCACTGGAAAAACAAAACTGGCACAGTCTGGCCAGATCCCAACAAAATGTCACTTGTTCAGTATCAATGTGAGGAATCAGTCCCCTCAGAAATTCCCAGCTGGGAAGCCCTTCCCTGGAGTTCCCTGGCTCTGGAGTGGGCTGAGGTTGGAGCCCCGTGGGAGCAGTGGGGCAGTTGGGTAAAAGAAGCTGCACCCCTGGATGTCTTCAAATGCATCCAAAAATTGCATATGGAAAAGGAAAAGACCTTGTGGGTTTGGGCAGACAAAAATGAATTTGTTGAGAGTACATAGGAAACAGCACCTTCAGAAGGAACAATTATTGTTGGAATGCTCCCACATGGAGCAACAGGGAAAGGTTTTAATCTTGAGCTCAGATGTACTTGTGCAAGTGAAATATCAATATAATAAATAACTATATACATATTTATAGGATAATAAGACCTTCATATTTATATTTTTAGATTTATGTAGATATGTCTATATCTGTATTTTCATATCAATATGTACATATAAAATACTAATAATGTGAAATAGTGCTGAAAATACTAATTTGGTATCTTTGGCTGCTCAGGGATGTGACACGCAATACCCTACAGGACAGGATTGGCCAGGACCCTCATGTCAGTGGTCAACTTTGTGAGATTGTATACAACGGAAAAAGGAGAAAGAGATGAAATTGGCGATTTTTACAGGGTTTGCTGATACTGTGATGCAGAGTGCTTTGTCTGTTCCTGTGAAAAATACAGTGATTAAGCCTGCAGGGTTTTTCATGTACCAGACTGTCCACAAGCTGCAGGATTGGCTGTGTGGGTGAAGGGATTGTTAAAAGAGCAGTTGGAAAAATGAGGAGATGGGAACCTTTACCCATGGATAACCCATCTCCCAGATGTGCTCCATGCCCTTCACAATGGCCCACTGGGGAAATGGAACCCCCTGGCTGTGCACGGCTGCCCCCAATTTGCAAATCCAGCCATGGGCAGTGAGACTTGGGCTGCCTGGGAAATTGTTCTGGCTGTGATGGCCCCTGGCAGGGCCAGCCCAGAGGCTGCAGGGCTGGGCCTTCATGTGTTGGAATTCGTTAGGATAAATTCAAAGCAAATGAGAGCTATCAATCCTGAAACAGGAATTCAGATTCCTCCAGGACACTTTGCTTTGGTAACTGCTCCCTTGGAGCTTGGCCTTGCAAAGTGTTCCTGTCATGGCAGGAGGAATTGATGCAGAATATCCAGGAGAAATTACAGTAATTCTGTAAACAATAATGAACAAGATTGGATTATTCAACCCCATGACAGGGTAGCACAATTATTGATATTGGAATTTTGAGAACGATTGTGGAAAAAGGAGATCCAGATCCAGTCACCAGCATTTGTGGAGACAAAAGAGTTTAGATCCAGCAGTCCTAATAATGGAGCCAGAGTATGGGTCCGGAGGCCAAAAGGCCCTCCCGAGGCAGCTGAAGGAGCAGCTCCTAGGAAAGACAACTCTGAGTCCTGAAACCTGGGCAGGAACAATGGGAATGTGTCCCTGCAGCCAAGGATTCTGTGTGAGAACAAGTAGATCTGAGAGGATATTGTTTTACACATCCTGCCAGAGCAAATCTCCCTGTTTGCCCCAAGGGCCCCTTTGGAACATGCTCTGATCCACGGGGCTCCATGGGAAGGCTGCTGTGACCCTGAGGGACTTGCACAGGAATTCCATCCAGGAGTCTGGGTGCCCCTCGGGGACTGGGACCTGGCCCCTTCCAGCCAGAGGGGAAAGGGCCCCCCAGGCCTTGTCAGCCACAGACAGCATGGTAAAGCTGAACAGCAAAGGGCCTGGGGGCATTATTCTGGAATTAAAAAGGTGCCAGCTCCATGGACAACAGAATTGTCGTTCCTAATTGGAATGAGATTGAGAAAAAAGAATGAAGAATGGTGTCACTAAAGTACTACTGGTGTCTGTAAGGTGTACCCTTGGTAGTCAGCCAGAATCTTTGTCTGCCACAAACACCTCCAGTGTTTCACCAAGGAATTGGTCATCAAAAAGTAATGATGGGTTATGATGGATTGCTGATCTTCTTTTGTAATTCTTTGCTAATGATGATGTGCTTTGCTGAGCTTATCCTTTTGTAAATCTTTGCAGCTGTGCATGATACAAATGACACAATTCCTTCAGTTGGTGTCTGTGTCTTTGGTAGTGACCCTGCTCACTGGTAAAACAGGGCCCCCTCTTGCCTAAGTGTTCCCTGGGAAGGCAAAAGCCCTCCCTTCAAAATTCCCTTATTCCTCCTTGTTCCCCCCTTCATACCCTGAGCATGATGTGCTCTGGTCTGGGCTATGCCCGGGTCAGTTGGGGTCCCCTGTCCTGGCTGTGTCCCCTGCCCAGCTCCCCCACAGCCCCAGCCCCTCCCCAGCGTGGCTGACGAGGGGCAGGACAGGCCTTGGCTGTGCTGCAGCTCAGCAAGAACAAAACCATCTCTGCGTGCTCAGCCCTGTGCTCAGCACCCGGCCCAGCAGTGTCTCAGTGCCAGGGGCTGGGCCCTCAGTCCCTGCCAGGGGTTTCCATGGCAACTGCCAGGCCAGGTGACCCAGGTGTCCCCCCAGTGCCGTTTGCCATGGAAACAGTGCCCAGCCCTGCCCCTTTCTGTCTGGCTGACCTGGCCTTTGGCCCTGGCAGTGCCGTTGGCTGCTGGTTCCTGGTGCCTGAGCGGCCAGCACGGCACAGGGCAGGTGGCCATGGCACAGCCCCCAGCAAGGGATCCCCTCTGGCTCTGGGCACTGACCCCAGCCCTGAGCAAGGGCCAGGGCAGCTTTCCATGGCCACCAACCATCACAACGGGGCCGGGCATTGGTTGCCATGGCACCAAACCAAGGACTGAGTCCCTGTGGCTGTTGCCACCTGGTGGCACCAATGAGTGTCACTGCAATTGTACTTGGAACAGCCCTGGCACCACTTTGTCCTGAGGGCTGCCATGACAGCTGAGGGCAGCAGCAGCTGGGGCTCTGCAAGGGCTGTGGGGGAGACGGGAAGGGGCAGCAGAGCAGGGGCTGATCCATCCCCAGTGCGCTGGACAGCCCAGCGCAGCGTCCCAGAGCATCCTCATGGAGCTGGCAACAACATCCCCCCTCTGCAGCCCTGGCCTCTCCCCCAGCTCACACAGGTGCCCCATCCTTGCAGGCACAGACACGGCAGCACTGGCTCAGAAGCCCCTGTTTGCATTGCACACAGCAGGGGCAGCACCCCCATGCTGTTGGTGTGGGGACATGAACCTGAGGGAGCACAAATGCCATCAGCCCCTGGGACAGCAAGGGCTCGGGGAAACCAGGGAAACCACCCAGGTTTGTCCTGGCCTCTGCAGTCAGCCAGAAAGTTTGTTCCCATCAGCTGGGAGTTTCCTGTGCCACTGCAGACGCTGTTGCTCAGAGCCAGGGCTGCCTGGCAGCCACCCCTAGACTGCTCTAAGCAGATCCTTGGCTTCACCTTTGCTTTCTTTACACTTCCTGCTGCAAATTTCTTCCCACTGCCCACCTCTGTTCACTGGCCTGCAAACAGCCCATCTCTGTTTGCTCTTTCCTCTCTGGCCCCACTCCCCATTGCAGTTCCTGACTTGGCCCCATGGGGACGTCCCTTGGGCAGCAGGATCATCCTACAAGTGCTGCAGGAATTGTCTGCAGGCTCCTGCAGTGCCTGGTGCTGCTCCCTTGCCAGAGACACCCCAGGCCAGGGGGGCACATCTGGGCTGCTGTGTCTGCCTCTGGGGCTCCCTGTTCTGGGCAGTGAGGAGGAGCTGCAGAGGCTCTGCAGGACTGACAGGATGGGCTTTGGGGCTGGCAGGAGAAGCTGAGGGACCTGGGCTGCTGGAGCTTCTCAAGAGGAGGCCCAGGGCTCATCCTGTGACTGCTTCAAGTGGTCTTTCAGCGAATCCCAGAATCAGCAAGGGTGGAACAGGCCATGGAGATCATCAAGTCCAACCTGTGCCCTGACACCGCCTTGTCTCCCCTGAACCTCTTCTCCTCCAGGATAAACAACCCCAGCTCCCTCAGCTGTTCCTCACAGGAGTTGTGTTCCAGACCCCTCCCCAGCCTTGGACATGCTCCAGCCCCTCCATGTCCTTCCTAAATTGGGGCCCAGAACTGCAAACAGCACTCGAGGTGTGGCCTCACCAGTGCTGAGTGAAGGGGAAGAATCCCTGCCCTGCTCCTGCTGGCCACACCATTCCTGATCCAGGCCAGGGACCATTGGCCTTCTTGCCCACCCGGGCACACTGCTGGCTCATGTCCAGCCTGATGTCCATCAATCAGTCCCTGCAGGTCCCTTTCTGCCTGGCTGCTGTCCAGCCACTCTGTCCCCAGCCTGTAGCACTGCAGGGGTTGTTGTGCCCAAAGTGCAGGACCCAGCACTTGGTGTTGTTCAACCTCAGCTTGTTGGATTTGGGCCCTGGATCCAGCCTGTCCAGGGCCCTCTGCAGAGCCCTCCTACCCTGCAGCAGATCCATACTCACACCCAGCTTGGTGTCAACAGCAAATTTGCTGATGCTGGACTCAGTCACCTCGTGCAGATTATCAGTGCAGGTATTGAAATCCACACTGGCTGGCTCTGATCCCTCGGCCATCCTGTGGGTGCCCTGTGATGGCACTCAAGGTGATCTGTTCCATAACCTTGCCGGGCACCCAGGTCAGGCTGACAGGCCTGGAGTTCCCCAGCTCCTCCTTCCAGCCCTGCTTGGGGATGGGCTCACACTGGTACCTCCAGTGCTCTGGGCATTCCCTGCTGAGCCAGCACTGATGGTAAATGATGGAGAGCAGCTTGGGGAGCTCATCCACAGCACCCTCATCCCCCTGGGATGGATCCCATCTGCTCCCGCACACCTGTGAGCATCTGAGTGGCTCAGCAGGTCACCAACTGCTTCCTCCTGGATTCCAGGGGGCTGTTCTGCTCCCTGTGCCCATCCACCAGCTCAGGAGAACACTTGTCCTGAGGAAAACTTCACCTATTGTCGAAAATTGAGATACAGAAGGTGTTAAGCAGCTCAACCTTTTCCTTCTCTTTAGTTACTGTATTCCCCTCTGCATCCAGTATCGAGTAGGGGTTCTCCTTATTCCTCCTTTTGCTATTAGTTTATTTATAAAAGCTTTCCTTTACTACTTTTTGCAGAAGTGGCCAGGTGAAGCTCTAATTGAGCTTTCATCTTTTTACTTTTCTTTCCGCATGACCCAACAACCTCCTTAAACACTTCCTGAGTTGCCTGACCTGTTTTTTCTGAGTTCCCAAAAAATGCTCATGATCAGCCAGGACAGTCATTTTCCTCTCTGGTTCAGCTTTGGCACAGAGGGACAGGCTGCTCCTTCCCCCTTAAGATTACTTTCTTGAGGTGTGTCCACCCTTCCAGGACACCTTTGTTTTTAAGGACTGTTTCCCATAAAATATCAGTACCTGATTCAGTACTCTCCAAATCTGCATCCCAAACAGGCCAGGGTCTGCCCTGAATAATTCCAGTGATGAAGTTTTGTTGCTGCCCCTCCTTCTTTCACAGAATCTTGGAAACTCCAGTATTTTATGGTCACTGTGCCGCAGGCAGCCTTCAACCACCACATCTGCCCCATGCCCTTCTCTGTTTGTGAACAGCATCAGACAGAGCTTTCCTTGGCAGTGGGATTGTTACCAAAAATTTGGCAAAATAATAAAACTCCATAAACATAATGTAGCATTAAGAAGCAGCATTCTTTTTTTGGCTGGATGCACGGGGGACAGCTCCTCCCAAACCTGTGCATGCTGTGTGCTGGAAGGTTTCTGTTTATATTCTGTATTTTGCATACATATTCATTGATTGTCCTGGACTAAACACACATATGATAATCATTTTCCCAGAATCATTAACATATTTCCCCTCCCCTTTCCCCATGCATTCTCCTGTCCTTGAGGTCTCTCTGGTGGTCCCTGGTGCTCAGGGACCCCAATGTTCCAGTGGGCCTGGCTGAGCTGGCAGGACACTGAGGCTGCTGAACTTCCAGTTCCCCTTCTCACACAATGGGCATTGTGTGGTTTCCATAGGCCTGGGGTTTTTGAGAACTTGGCATCGTGTGTGCTCACCTGGTGTAGACAATTTATCATCTGGTGACATGAGGTCACAGAGTGGGCTATGACATCACAGAGTGGGTTATGTGAGGTCACTGAGCAACTCTGGCATCATAGACTGTCTCTGCGACGTCACAGAACAAGCTGTGATATCACAGGGCAGAGGACTGACATCACAGAGCACACTATGACATCAGAGTGTTCGCTGTGACATCAGAGACTAGCTGTGTGTGAACGGGCTGTGACATCACAGAGAAGGCTGTGATATCAGAGCGGGGCTGTCTGACATCACATGTGGGCTGTGTCACATCACTGGGTTGGTCACTCTGCCCCAGTTCCTCCTCACAGTTGCTCCCAACAAGTCCAATGCTGTTCATGCCCAGTGGGGTCCCTGTCCCCCGGGATCCCCCCTGGCCCACCTGGAGCTGCAGCCTCCCCCAAGGATGTTCCACAAGATCAACCCCAAAACCTGACACAGGGACAAGGGGCTGGGCTGTGTGACCAGGACATCAAGGACATGGATTATCCAGGTCACTGTGGCCTGGTTTGGGTTCCCCAAGGCAGGAAAGATGTCTGGCAGCTGGAGCAGGGTCTGGGAAGGACCTCCAAGGTGGGGCTGGAGCCCTTGGGCTGTGAGCAGAAGCTGAGGGAGCTGGGCTGGTCCAGCCCGGAGCAGGGAAGACTGAGGGGCTCCTCATCCCAGCCTGGCAGTGCCAGCGAGGAGGGGATGGAGAACACAGGGCCAGACTCTTCACCGGGGGGCTGGTGGGAGAGAAAAGCCAATTGGTGGAAGGGGAAAGAGGGGAGATCAGCCAGGGCATGAGGAGATGAAATGAGTCAGGCTGGTTTCAGCATTTCCTCAACACCAAAAGCAGCCTGACCCCATTCTCCATCCACCACTGAAAGCTTTGCAAATCAGGAATTGTTCAGGCTGTTTGGCCCCCAGTCCAGGATGGGCACCCCGAAACAAGAACTTCACTGTGTTTATATCTATCACAGAACCATATTTTTCTAAAATAATTTTATTATGGAAATCATTGTGGATGGTGGACATGTCAGACACTGCTGGGACATTGCACATAGCTCAGGGAAGAGCGTGATTGTTATTGAATTGTATCCTGTTCAACCATGGACCGTTGGCCATGAAGAGAAACTTCCTGTGCCTCTGAGTCCCACCAGTTCCGGACCCCCAAAGGACACAAACCTGGTGATTTCTGGTTCCCACTCCAGTGGTGGCACCTGCACTTCCCTCCATCCCCAGAGCAGAGCTCCCTTGTGCCGGAGAGTCCCTGGCAATGCAGGGATGAAGGAAACAGGACAGGCTGTGGGGATCAGGGGCAGGGCACAGCCAGGAATTTGGGGTGGTTGTGAGCCCAGGGCAGGACGTGGCTCTTGGCCTTGGTGAACCTCATCCCATTGTCCTGGGCCCATGGATGGCTTCAGCCTAGCCAGATCCCTCTGCAGAGCTGAGGCTTTTAATCTCCTAAATGTATCTCATGGCTATCCTTTTTAGTGTCAGCTATCTTCATGGGCTCCTCTCTCAGCTTTCTACCATTGTGAGCTTCCCTTTGCCCCTCATCTTCACATCACAGGAGGCACAGTGTCCCTAACACTTGTGCCTAATTCCAGGTCCTTGGCAGAAGTGCCAGGGCTAAGCTCCAGGTGCTGCTCCTGCCTGGCATGTGGGGCAGTGCCAGGCAGATGGGACTCACCAAGCACACCCTCCATGCCCTGGTCCTGGTCTGGGTAAGAGGGACAGTGGTGTTTCCCTCCAGCTGTTGGTGATTGGGGCTCAGGAGATGCCAGAACAGTGATCAGACAGGGGTTCCCAGCCCTCTGCTCCAGCAGAAGGATGTGTTTGAAGGATGACAGCTCTGATCAGGGAGACAGCACGAGTGTGTCCTGTCCTGCAGCTTGGTTTCAGCATTTCTGTACAGAATTGGTACCCCCAATTCCATGAATTGGGGGCCATCTTTTGCTCCCCAAATGCAGGTAAAACTTCTCTTCTGTCATTTCCAGAAGTGGCAGTGTCCTGGCAGTACTGATGTGTGAGAAAGAGCCCTGCAATGCTTGCTCAGGTTTAGGAGCAGAGTGGGCTTGGGGTGGGTTTTTGGTGTGTCAGGTCAGTCCTGTCCCTTACTGGCCATGATGTTACTGGTTTCAAACTGGCTACAAAAGACTTTTGCAGTGATGCTCCTTCTGCCAAAAACTAACTGTGCTTCTGAGCAGCCAGAATAAAATCTGAGCTTCTCTAACATGCAGCCATGGACTAGGCTGTGGGCACTGCCAAAACAAGGGTGCAGTGCTGTGTTTTCATGAACCAAGCCATGACTCCCTCCTAGTGGTTTGTGGAGTTCTGAGCCCTGCAGGGTATTCCAGGTGGTCAGGAGTGGCCACAAACCAGGGAATGAGGTGCTGAGAGTCAAGCAGTGGTTTTAGTGCAACAGGAAGAGGTTAAGCTGCAGCTTTCAGAATAATTTCAAACTTCACTTTAATGATGCTCAGGCTGCTGGTGGTGTAATAGCAGCAGACATCAGCAGTGGGAGCCATTCCCGTGGTTAAATGTACATTGTTTGGTGGGAGAAAAGTGCTTTGAAAGAAGAGAGGGTGTTTCCCAGGGAAGACATCTCTCATTCCTTGCTTTTATCTCCTCCCTGCCAAGCTGGGGATGCTGTGAGTCTGTGAGCTGCTGAGAGGTGCTTAAATGTGTGCTGGGTGATGAGGAATATCTTGCTCTGGTTTTTATGTGCAAGCAGGCTGGATCTTCTGCAATAGCTCCAATAACCTTTGAGTGGCTGTTTAGAAGGATGAACCTCATTAAAGAAGAGGTATTTAATAACAGGCCTATTTTTATCTCTGTCTTTATCTAGCAGTCTGCAAATTTATTTCAAGCTTGTAACAGTGCTTTGGAAGAAAAACGTTTTCCCTCCTCTGAAATGTGTTGGCAGTGCCTCCAGCCTTGGTTATCTTGAATTTCCAGTTTGACTAGCATCCCTCCTCCTTCCAAAGCCAGCAAACCACAGCAGGCCCACAGCTCCAACATTTTCCTTTGGAAATTGGAAATTTCTGGGGGAATATGCTTTCAAAACATGGGACTTGGGTGCCAGGATCACTGAAACAGATCTGAAGGTTTAATCAAACATAATCACAGCAACTCCCTCAGGCTTCAAATGTGTGATCTTGTGTGGGACAGGCACTGCAGTGTTTGCTGCAGGATGTGACTGACCCACACTCTGGGAGAGGCTGGCAGCACTGGGGGTCAGGCATTTCTGCAGAGATTTCTTTTTCCTAAATTTTTCAACTTTATTCTGTAATTTCATAAATTAAACCCTGATCTATAGATATCTTGCAGACTTCATGTTTTCAGCCCATTTTCCTGTGTTTGCTGTCATTTGCTGGTGGTGAAGGAGGCAGCCCCAGCCCTGAGGGGATGCACCATCTTTCCAACTCCTTCCACATCTGTCCCTTTGGCATTGCTGTCTCTGTACCCAGACCCTGCCCTGACTGAAGGTTTGCTGGAGCACAAGTGCCTGAGCCAGTGGCCAGGATGACCATTTCTGAGCCCTTTTCCCAGGATACTTGTGGCCATATGCTCCAGGAGATGCTGGATTTGGGCCCTGGGATGTGTGTGGCAGTTATTACTAAAGAACTTGGCTCTAGGGGCTAATCCCTGGTTTGTCCTTGTCGTTCAGTCTGGATCATGTACATCCATTAACTATAGTTTTGCAGCTTTATCTTTTTCCATAATTAGGGAGCATTTTCCATGGTCTTGCTCAGGCCCTTCCTGCCTGTAGTTTCCCCTGTGGGTTAAGGCCCAACTTACTGAAACTTCCACAGAACTGATTCTGGGTGGGCAAGGACAAGGTCAGAGGGTTTTCAGGCAGTCAGCACAGTCAGATGGCTCCTGTGAGGAATATTTCACTTGCTCCTTCACAGCTCTTGCCTGCAAATTGTCCTCTTGTTCAGATGGGGCTCCAGTTTTTTTTTTTTTTTTCCTCCTTTTTCTTTCCCAAGTTATTCAGTTTTCCATACATTTATTTAAAGGGTCACACAAGCAACAGGTCTGCTTTTTCCACAGATCCTTCCAGAGCCACGTGCTGTGCCTGCTCCATTCTGGTGCAAAAGCACCTTCTCCTCTGAGGAAAACTCAGAATATCCATCCAGCTGTCTTGACTGAGCGAGGCATTTTCTCTGAACCCTGCCCTCTGTTCATTTCAGAATCTGCAGGGAATTTGGGACATAAATTAAAAAGCTATTTGATGCTCCTTGAGGTCTAGAAGCTGGTTTTGCATTTGTTCTTACTTGAATGCACACTGAGACAAATGGCTCTGCTTTACTGAAGCTGCTTCCTTTGGCATCCTGAGGAAACTTCCTAGTTAAAAAATAAATATAGCTCTGTTTTTCCAGCCCTGCTTTACCAGCAAAAGCTGGGGAAGGAAATGTAATCTCCTTGTGTCTGTCCTGATGTTTTGTAGAACTAATTCCCATTGATTGGAAGAACTCTTCCACGCCAGATTAATGTTTAATTTTTTATTATGTGTTTACGTTTGGGAAACAGTAAGGGTGGTGGTGTTGGAAATTCTAATGAGGGACAACATTTCTAATTAAAAAGACTCAGGCTCCTCTCTCCTGATTTTTCTGCCTGATCCTTCAGACTGCAGGAAGTTTTGCTTGGGTCATTCACTTGCAACAGGATGTTATGTGAATATAGAATTAATGTGTGCAGCCTGTCACTTGGAATTGCTGCTGCTCTGCTGCTGGAGAGCTCCCAGGGTTGCAGAGTCCTTGCAAGCAGCAAAAACAGGAATGTGCCAGTGATCCTGCAAAGCCAGAGGAGGAACCGGGAGCTGCAAGTCTCCCCCATCACTGCGGGGTGTGAATAAATAGATCTAATAAACAATTTACATGTTAGCCCTGGACCAGGGTTTATTTTTAGGATGTGTCATTCAGCCCAAGCGAAACCTCTGCATCTCAGGCTGGTGGTATTTTTAAAGCACCTCTAAGTGATCACTGAGGCAGGATTTTAAGCTGCATTTACATTTTGATAGAATCTGCTGCTTTCCTTATCTGAAACAAAGCCCGCCTAATCTTCATTATTTACACTATCATTTCACCTAACCAGGGTGCTACTAATTACAGTTATCTGTCTGTTCTTCACCAGATAATACACAAAAAATTGTTACCCCTGGCTCTATCTGGACTAGCTGGAGCTGTAAGGGGGTTGCACATGGTGATGGGTTTTACAGGTGGAGTGCAGGTATTTATGGGCTGTCTGAGGGAATGCTGGAGGAGTGGCTGCTGTCCCACTGGCTGTGCTGCCATTCCAAGACACCTCCACGGCAAAACATACAGAAAACACTGCTTAAACACAGAAAAATCTGGTTACTGCAGGGTGACTGGAGCAGGCCAGCTCCACAAGAGAGCTGTTGGAGTCCTGGGACATCCCAGACCCACCTGAGCACAGGCCTAGGGCTGGAGGGGACACTGCTTGAGCAGGGGTTGATCCCAGAGGTGTTTCCAGGCTCAGCTATCAGGGACTCTCTGGCAGTGCCTTTTTTAAGACAGAAAATCTCACGGGGGCTTCACAGAGAGCTGCAAGCCCTGGTGGTGGTGCTGACTGCTCCCCCACTAACATCAGCTGCAGTCTGAGCGGAGCAAGCACAGAAAGGGCTCCTCTGAAAAGAGGCAGCAGGAAATGTCTGAGATGCTGGGGAGCTGTGGGTCCAGAGGGCTGGAGCCAGGAGCCACAGGCTGCAGGGAAGGGGGTCCATGAGGGCAGAGCCTTTGCTGGAAGGGAAGACAAGGGGCTTTCACTTGACTCTTGTTTCATCATCCTTCCACACACTGATCTCTCCAGATGCTCTCTAAACCTTTGGTTTGCTTTCTGAAGGGCAAAGGACTTGTCCTGGAGGAGGAGCAGAGCCAGGCTGCTGAGGAGAGCTGGTCGCTGTCAGCTGGCAAGAGGGGAGGGACACGGAGGCCAGAGGGGGGGACACTGGGTGAGGAGATGTTCACACTCATCTCCATTCACTGCGAGTGTTCTCAGGCCAAACACACCTGCACTCCTGTTTGTACTGTTTGCTGTACATATAAACTGAAATAATGTGAGTTTGGGGGTTTTTGTTACCTTTTTGTATTCTGAAGAGAACTAAAGATGGTTCACATGATTTTTTTTTGTGCCTTCTGCAGTGCAGGCGATGCAGGCAGGGATGGAACAGCAGCATCTTTATACTTGTCAAGTCTCCATCCACACCCAAGGCTCTGCCTGAAGCTCAAAGTGATTTTCTTGCAGGCTTTGAACACTACACCAGCAGGGAGAACAAGAAGCTCAGTGGAGATTATGCTCCAGAAAAACTGGAAAATTGAAAAATTGTATCCATGGTCCAAAAGCTAAATATGGAACCATGGAAGTGCACACTGCAGTGGAAGTGGAGCTGGGAATGCTGAATGGTGAGGTTTCCTGTCCTTCTGGCATGAGGAACCAGGGGTCCTCTGGTTCTCCATGGTCTTCCGTGAGGACCTCTGGCTCTCCATGAGGACCTCTGGTTCCCCATGGTTCTCTATGAGGACCTCTGGTTCCCCATGGTTCTCCATGAGGACCTCTGGTTCTCCATGGTCCTCCTTGAGGATCTCTGATTCCCCATGGTCCTCCATAAGGATCTCTTCTTCTCCGTGGTTCTCCTTGAGGATCCAGGGTTCCCCATCCTTCCCCCCAGGGCTGTGCTGGTGCCTTGCCCAGAGCTTGCTGTGACAGCAGGCAGCAGTTTCAGGTGGGGCTGCTCTGCTGGCAGGGCCTTGGTGTTCCCAGCAGGGCAGGGCAGGGATGCTCCTGTCCCAGCAGGACACTGGGCATGCAGGTAGCACCCTTCAGCAGCTGCTCCTCCTCTGCATCACTTCCAGGGGCAAAACTCCTGTCCTGCTGCATGGCAGGGAGCCCTGCAGAGCCAGCACGGAGGAGACAGGCTGGGCAGCAACGGGGCAGCACTGGTTTAATCCTTTTTGCCTGTTCCTGCCATGGAAGCTGTGTACTGGGTGAGATGTGTCTGTTTGGGGAGGGCTGGCCCGACCATTAGCTTGTCAGGGTTTGCAACACTAGCAGCTGGGGAGAAAGCTGTTATTAAGTATAACGTGGCACTTGGAGACGGAAGCATGGGGAGACAATAAATACAGCCTTCCATAATGCCATTTTATGGTGTCACTCTTCAGAATTTATTAAGACTTAGGTGCAGCCATACGTGCAGCCTCCGGTGCTGGAATCCGTAAATTGTGTTTGTTATCTCCAGCACTTGCTCTGACCTGCAGTGTTTTACAAGGGGGGAGACACTGGAGGCGTGGGGACACCCCAGCTGCTTTCTGCAGCCGTTCCCCTGGTGCCAATCCAGCTTTTCTGGGGTTGCTGGGACACCCCAGGCAATGCTTGGCTGCGTGGATGGACCCCAAGTGTGATGTAATGGTTGAAGAGAACACTGAGGGACTGAGGAGCTGCCAAAATCACCACAGCTCCAAGGGGAGCAGGGAAGGAGCTGGGTGAGGAGGGAGCCATGGGCACCTTGGAGCACACTGGCACATTTGTCACTCCACTGTGGGACCACCCCAGCAGTCTTGGATGTGCTGAGGATGCTGGAGGTGGAAAAGGGTTCACAGGAGCTCCCTGAACTGCACACAGGGAGATGCTACACCCCTGCTTGGTGTTCTCTTGCACTAGTGTTTTCAAATGAAAAAGCAAATGAAATCGTGCTCCTTTCACCCACTTTTTGTCATGACAAATCTCAGCAGCAGCATGTTTGTGTACCTTCATTCTTATCCTCAGCATTTAGGTCCAGGATGGAGGAAAACAAGTTCAAGCCAAACCTCCTGATAATTCATTATGTTCCTTATGCTTAAGGGCAAAATTTAAGTTGCCAAATGCAGATGTTTGCATGCTCTTTTTTTAGTTCTCAAAGTACTTTCTGTGTGCTTGATTGATGGACGTCCCTGTTACATTAATAGCTGGGCTTTGCAGAAAGCTGTTATTACCAGGAGAATCTGGTGTGGGTTTCAGTTTTTCTTCTTGCATTGAAAATCCATTATTAATGTCTTTCTGAGGAAAAAAAAAGGTTTCAATTCAGGCATTTTACTTTGGTTTCTCTGGCTTCTTCTCAACTGTCTTTACAGAGGTGTGTTTAAAATCAGTATTACAATTTTTCTTCATATTTTACTGAGTGGTTGAGGGTTTCTGCATCTTGCTGTTGATTTCTTATTGTACTGCAGGACATGTAGCTGCACACACTTCGGATTTTTCACCACCATGGACAGAGGCAAAAATAACACTGGAAAGGGCATCGATTGTGGCATGGATGTACTTTAGTCTGCCGAAGGAGGCTTAGTGTGTGATGTCTGATTGCCAGATGTGGAGACTCTCTAGTCCTCTTGGATTGCCTCCAGCTCTGACAGAAGCAAGGCCATGTTCCTGACAATTGGGGCAGGTGGCTACAATGGATCTTGCCGGGTCTGGGGTAATTTTAAACATCCTGAGCAGCGCAGGAATGTTTTGGTGGTAGGATTGGTGGGTGATCTTTGCCTGTATAAAAACTATCCAAGACATATTGCAGTGGTTCAGTTGTTTGAAGTATCAATTCAGATGCTCCTGAGTGAGAAGTAAGTATGTATTCACAAGGTCTGTTCCTGCAAGGGAGCACAGATGCTCTCTAGCTTTCCTGATTAGTGGTGCAATAACTTTCTGTTGGGTTGTTATTGTTTTAATAGGTTGGTGTGATCTGAAAACACATTCAATTATTATCAGGGGATCTGAGATAGTTGAGTCCCACTGAAACAATAATATATGGAATTTTGGACTTACACCAAGGATTTCCAGGGAGAAAGGAAAATTAGGGTGGCATCTGTGCGCCTGTTTAGTTTGAATCACCCAGGGTACATTTTATACAGCTGCTTCTGCCTCTGGTGTCAGTGATCACGGGAATCGAGCCCTTCACTGCCTTTAAGGAGCAGGAACAGTGGCATGACATCTTCTGTGGTGATTCCCAGTAGTGAATGTACCCAACTGATGGTTTCACAGAGTTGGTGGAGTTCTTGCAGAGTCTTTGGGTCGTCCTTGATGTGCAGTGTTTGGGGTGTGATGGTTCTCTCTGTACTTTTTAGGCCGAGGTACTTCCAGGGCGCTGTCTTTGGACTTTATCTGCTGCAATCTCAAAACCTTTCTGCTGTACCGTCGTGATGACATCTTGTACTTCAACGTCCAAAATTATTTGAGCTTCTGCACAAACTAATATATGGTCCATGTAATGAAAAATGATAACATTAGGATGTCTTTTCCGGCTGGGCGAGAGAATTTGGGCTGCAAGGCATTGACAAGTAGTTGGGCTCTTCTCCATTCCTTGAGGCAATGCAGTCCATGGGTACCTCTGTGACGGTGCTTGTCCATTTTGGGTAGGAAAAGGCGAACAATGGGCTTTCATTGGGGTGCAAGGAGAAGTCAAAAGAGCAGTCATTTAGATGTATAACAACCATCTGCTAAACTCGATGTAACTTGGAGGCTGAGGGCAGGCTGGACTGGAGGGGATCCATGTCCTCGATGCCCTTGTTGATTTTCCTGAGGTCCTGCCGGAGCTGCCTCTTGTCTTTGCCAGGCTTTCATATGATAATGACAGGTGCATTGCAGGGGCTAGTAGATGGTACAATGTGGCCCACAGTCAGCTGCTCCTGCACGTGGGACTGCAGGGCCTTTAACTTTCTGCCTGGGAGGGGCCACTGACCCACCCATATGGGGTCGTTGGTCTTCCAGGCTGACTGAAGGGTGGCGCGCTGCTCTGTGGCTCTGTCTAGAAATCCTGAGGTGTTGATAGGATCTCTAGCCCTGTCGCCCTTTGGGACAAGAGGTCTCTTCCCCAAATTGTTATTGGTGCCCGGGCGACGAATGATCTTACTGTATCACTGTGCCCTCAGGACCTTCCATGCAGATGTTACTGTGACTCCAGAGGCCGGTAGTGGCTCGCCTGGGAGCTAATAATTACCCCAGCAGCTGGAACCAGGGGCTATTCTTTTTGCCAATCAGAGAGGGAAATTACGGTGATGTCAACTCCTGTATCTAATAGTCCTGAATTACATTGTTTCTCCCTTTACATAACAAAACACACTTTAGAATGGGTCTATTTCTGCCGGTAATCTGTGCCCACGTCAACATTGGATCAGCTGTTGTGTTGATCATGTGCAGTAGGAGGTAGGCTCTGGTTATAACTGTTCCTTTAGGAATGAAAAGAGGGGGGGAATAAGCATAGAGCCTGGACAGTTATCTCCTGCAAAGATGTCAAGGTGACTATCTCAGGTAGTATAGTGAGTGTCTCCATCCCTTCCCTGGTGTTGGTTAAAATCAAAATGTCTCTGGGCCATCCATCAGGCCTGTATTTGCCTGTGGGAGTATGGTGAACATAAATATCATAGATTGGAATAGAAAAGGCGCTTAGCAGCTGACTTTAGGTTCCAGGGCAGAGCTGTCTTTTGTCGAGTTTTCTGCAGTGATCAAGCTGTCCTGATGGATCTGAGAAGGTCGCTGTGCTGGTTCTCCACGATGTTATGGAGAGTAAGGCGGAACGGCCTCGCATTTGATGTCATCGCGTGGGGCCTTTCCGTGTCTGTGTGGGGTTTCCTGCAGGCCACCGGTTTTGCTGGTGTTGGAAAGCGTGTGGATGAGGGGGGCAGTGAGGACAGTTGTTGTGACACCTAGAAGGTCCCTGCTAACAGTCTGTATTTTTACGATTCTGTTAAAAATGCCTCATCTCCCCATCTCCCCAGATTTAAAGCGAGGTCCTTTTTCATGTGTATGTCAGGGAATAGCTTGGGAGGCTACTAGCACCTCTACTACACCCTGACTGGTAGCCTTATGTGGGATGGCATCACGGTGTATGGTTGCCCTAAGGGTGCATGCCTCGACCATTTGTGCAATGGTAGGCTTTGGGGTGAGGGGTAGAGAGGGTAATATATCTTTTCAGGTGTTGTTAAGATTTGTTTCAGCAAGGGTAGGAAGTAGTACCTTCCTGACTTTTGGATGTTCAACTTGCTTCTCTATTGCTTGCGCAAGGCGGTCACTAAATTTTATAAAGTATTCCCAGGTCCCTGCAGATTGTCTGTGAAATCTAGAATAGGTGTTGTTCCATTGGGTGTCTGCATGAGAGCTGTCTTTGCAGCACTTTTATCTCTTCTAACACAGGTCAGGAAGGTGTCTTGCGTGATTCTCAGGTTTAATGAAATCTTCCTCCCTGTCTAGATGGACTAGTGTTAGGTGTGCCCGCCTCTCTTCCCTAGCATTGTCTTTTAATAGTTGTTGTATTAGATTTTTCCCCATTCCTTCCCACAGAACAAATTCAGTGGAGAGAGTAGGATGTGCATAAAACAGCGCAGATTGTGAGCCCCATTACATGTGCAGCAAAGACACCATTCAAGAAATTATTAAAATACAGTGAGCCCCTCCCATGGTCTTTTGCTGCTTTATAAAGGTCTTTCATCTCCCGTGTGTGACAGCTTCCCATCGGGGGTTAGCCTCACTCTGGTACTGCACCGGTGCTGCTTGTATTTTAGCTACCAATTCCCAGTCTCCCTCTTCAGCTGCCAGCTTCCGCATCCTCTGCCAAGAATCCTCAGGCTCATGCTGAAGGTCAGATGAACCTTCCCTCTCCTCTCCAGAAGAGGGAACTTGGTCTTTGGCAGAGGAGCGAGGCCTTGGGGTGACTGGCCTGGCCAGGCCCGGTGTTGTGGGCCTTTGGTAGCCAAGATAGAGGCCTTCCAGTTACCGCCCCTCACACTTCCAGCTCTGAGAGTGTGGGATCCGCAAGGGGCTGAGTTGGAGGGGGTAGGGCAGCGGGAGTAGGCAAGGAAGCGCTGGATCCCAATGCAGGGGTGGTACCTGATGCAGGGGTGGGACCCAAACAGGGGGCAGGACCTGATGAGAGAGCTGGTGTTGGGAGGATGTTTGACATTGAAGACCCCCTCCAGAGGAGGGACTCCATTTTGTGAGCTACCTGAGGGGTATCCAGTGAGGAGAGGTACTGGAGAATGGGTTAGGGTTGAATCCAGGCCTGTGTGATCAGTACAGACCTGGGCAGGGGGGTAGAGAATGAGAGGAGATGTCAGACAGCAGGTGGCTTGTCTGTGCTTTACAGCAGTTTCCATCTCTCATCTGTATCTTGGTTTCAGTGGGTTCAGGAATGCCAGGGGCAGAACAGAAAGTCAGGGTTGAATATTAGAACATTGAACCCTTGAGAAAACTCTATAAATCATATGAAAAAGTGGGAAAAATTTTGCAACTCTTCTCACTCCCTGAGTTTTCAAAAAATAGAGACGTTCCCTAACTCAGTCACAGAATGCTATAAGATGAACAGAATACACAAAAATGACTGGGAATTCTTTAAAGGGCCAATGAACAAACAACTTCCAACTTCCCTTAGCAAATGTCTTCCCCTCGAAAAGGAGAACATCCCTAACTCGAAATTATGTATCCCTCTCAGCTTTGGACAATTTGTTACCCAGAGCTGCCCCTGATGTAAAGGGTGGCCCACCCAGAGGACTAAAAAATCACCCAAGGATCGTGCACTGCAGGCGGCTGTCTCCCCATTCATTGCTCTGGTGGCGCTGGATGCAGATGTTTCCAAATGTCCCCTGAGTTTCACCAGCTGAGCCAGCCCTCATCCCTCATACTGCTGGAGGGTGCCGACGCGGCATTCAGCAAGCCTTGATAAAACTGATGAAACATTGCATTTAGAGGGCTGCCTCACTTTACTATAATTTCTGATTTTTCTCGTGAGGTTTTTTAGTTCCAGTAATAGGCCCCTGGGCCTCCAGAAACCTGCGTCCTCCTGAGATATCATTGCTAGTGAGGAGCTCAGCAGTGCTGAAAGCAGAGGCCTGTCCTTTGTGTTCCTGTTGGGATGGCAGTGGAAGTGCCTTGAGTGCACATTCAGAGGCACCTTCATGGCTTCTCATGCCACGACACCAAAACTAAAAGTGCAAGGTGACTTCCTAGAATGACATTTAGTCCTTTGAAATATCTACAGGAAGTGATCTTAAGCTGCTTTCTGAGACTGCTCCTTGGGATCAGCTGTGAGGGGCTGAGGGCTGGCCTGAGCCCGGTGCTGTGTCCCACTGGGAGCAGCGCCACAGGCTCACGTGCAGAGCAGGCACTACCAGAGGCCCTGGAGATGTCACCTGCCCTGCAGCCACCTTTGTCAAGGTGCTGTAAACACCAGCTGGTGCTGACTTTCCCCTTGGATGCCTTGGTTTACTCACTGTGGGGAATTTCTTTCCTGAAGCCCATGGGATTTGACCCTGGCAGCTGTGATGGGGATGCTCAGGGAGTGTGGGGCTTTGGGGGCAGCTGCCTGGGCAGGGGCTGAGCTCCGGGCCCTGTTGGGCCCATGGCCCCCATCAGCAGCAGCAGCAGCAGCAGCCCCAGGGCCCAAAGCCCCCTGCCCAGCACAGGCTGCCCTGTCCCTGCAGCTGTCACCCGAGTGGGGCCCAGGGACCAGTGGCCGCTGGCAGCAGCAGGAATGCGGGCAGGGTGAGGATGCCCTGGCTTGGCTTTTGTCTCTGGAACAATGCGGGCTCAGGGCAGTGCAGAGCAGGCTGGGAAGCAGAGCCCAGGGTCTTTGGAGGCTACAAGGATTAAAGATCAGCCCCTGCAGCAGCCCAGATGCTGGTGGCCCAGTTGCCAAGGCTGTGGTGGCCTTGGGAATGTGCAGGTGGATTTTTCAAGGCCGTGGCCTGATGGCGGCTCTGGGCCCAGGAGTCCCTGTGGCTGCAGCAGGAAGGGTGGCTGAAGGTTTGCTGCCTGCTTTGGTGGCATGGCTGCAGGGGCCAGTGCTGTGAGAGCCCCCTGGGTGAGAGCTGGTGAGAGAGAGCTGAGCTCTCTCTCTGAGCTGTGCCCCAGGCCAGGAAGAGCAGCAGTGTCCAGTACCAGGAGCGGTGTCAGTGGGAGCCCCTGTACACAGGGACCCCCAGCCCCGGCGTGGCCGTGCCAGCACCCCCTGGGACCTCCAGCCCTGGGAACGTGGAACAAGTGGAACCCACAAGTGTGCAAAGGCTGCCTGTGCCCAAAGGAATGGCAGAGAGGAGTCAGGTTTTAAAAAGAAACTATTTATTTGCCAAAGATCGGCAAATCTAGGATTTGCACAACATGTTTCGTTATAACAATCATTATAACAACAACAATGTACAGAACATATTTACATGGGATCCGATGCACTAACAATCTTCAAAACGTATTTACAAAAATCTTCCAACATAGAAAACATATTTACAAGGAACTTCTAAACTTCGAACATATTTACAAAGGTGTGGCATCTGTGCCATCATGTATATGAGTCCTGGAAGAAAGGAAGCAGCAGAGCTGGACTCAGCTGGCAGCACTGGGCCCAGCACGGCTGGGAGCTGGGCCCCAGGGGCTGGGCCGGGGCTGGCAGGGCTGGCGTGGCCCCAGGCAAGCGCAGGACAGGCCGGGGCTGGTGCTTGTGGCAGCACAATCCAGGCCCCCTGTGGGCACCGTGTCCCTGAGCGGGGCCATCCAGCACAGCCGCAGCCTGGCGTCAGGGGACCCAGTGTGTGTGTGGGCAGGGCCTGGGAAGCAGCTGCCTGTCTGACCTGTGGGGCTCCATCTTCATCCAAGGACCATGGGCTCCTCCTCATTCTCCTTGTCAACATCCATGTCCTCGATGTTGTCCTCCGCATCCACTTCCCTCTCCTCGATGGTGTCCTCCTCCTCTACTTCCATGTCCTCAACAGGGCAGGACATGGAAGTAGAGGAGGAGTCCACCTCCATCATTTCATCCTCATCCATCCCCTAGTCCACTTCCATGTCCTCCACAGTGTCTATGTCAGTCTGCAACAGGCAACACAGTCTCCCAGTGGGCTTCCTGTCCCACACCATCCATTCCCACATGGCTGCACCCTGCCCAGGCCCGGTGTCCCCTGCCTGGCATGGCACTGTACCTCCATGGGCACAGCAGAGCACATCCTGCTGGGATTGGTGCTCCAGATCAGGCAGCAGGAAAAGCCCAGGCAGCAGCAGCAGCGCCTCAGCGCTGAGGGTCAGAGTGCAGAGAGAGCGGCAACTGACCCTTGGCAGCCGGTGAAGTGTCTGCTCTGCTCGTTTCCAGGTCCTGGACGTTCCACCTGGAACCCTCTGGGCGCTCTGATGTCACTGAAGTTTCAGGGTCCCTGCGCAGTGGGAGATGGGGATGGAAGAATGATCAAATCCTTGAATGGTTTAGCTTGGAAGGGACCCTAAAGCTCATCTGGTTCCAAGCTGAGCAAGCTCCCAGCACAGCAGGTTGCTGTGGCCCCTGTCCCACCTGGCCTTGGATGTTCCTGGGGATGGGGCAGACACAGCCTCTCTGCACTGGTCCCTGCGTCAGGGACAAGAACCCTGAGAGTAAAGAACTTCTTTCCATCATCAAATCTCTTCCACCTCGTGCAGTTTGATCCCATTCCCCCTTGTCCTGTTGCTACACTTCCTGACAAAGAGTCCTCTCCCACATTCCTGTGTGTCACACTGTTCCTGCAGGGTCACATGTGTGGTTGAACCTGCAGACAGGAGAGAGAGAAGCCAAGTTCCCAGACAGAAAAAATGTGGAAAGTGGCATGAGAGGTGAGATAAGAAGGAAAAAGTAGAGACATGCAAGGCATTCGTTTGGGTGGGCTGTGGGATTCATGTCTTTTATTAGAGGCCAGGTTCCATGGTGCACTCAGTTCCTGTGTTGCAGCCTCCCGACAGCCAACATCTGTGAGCAAATGGCACACCCAGAGCTGGGATCACACTTGCTTAAACTACTGTTGAACGAGGCTATAGAGGGACCTTTGTGTGGAATTCTAAACCCTGTGGATTGCGCTGAAGAGTGTCCAGGGAGGGAGACAAAATGGGGATGGGGACACAGGGTTTTATATGGGGTGGGAAAGCAGCAGAGCATTGCAGTAATCCATGACCAATAGGGGATTAGAGAGGGGAGAACATTCTAGAAGGAGTATATATAAGGAAAAAACAGCAGTTGAACTGGGTGATGCCAACAAAAACTGCTGCATCACCATGAGCCTGCAAATGCCCATGGGTGACACCATTGCATTCAGAGGGATGTCTCTCTTTTACCTTGGTCGCTTTGCCCAGAGGTATTACAGTTCCAGTGGTAGGCTTCTGGGCCCTCACAACTCCACCCTTTTTGTTTTCTTTAAAGAAGGCTTCTGCCATAGAGGTTTGCAGGAATTTAGCAAAAAAAGGATACAATAACCAACACAATGAATACAATAAACAAAGCCCACAAAACAGTCTTAACTAGAGATGAAAGCCAGCCTTTCATCCCCCGTGTTTGAAAAGTCCACTGAACCAGTCGCTGTTGCCTTCTGTCTGGATCTTGTTTCCTTGATCCTTTAGCAGCTGGGTGCTCTGGTATACTGACTCCCTATGTGACAGCAGGTTGAAAAAACACATGCCTTCAAATGCCTGATAGCCATGGCCATGGGCAAGAACTTGTGGCTTGTCTGTGGAAGCACCCAGCTGAAGGCATGCAGCTCAGTGAGGAGCATCCAGATTCCTGCTGCAGCAACAACAAACGGCAGCATCCTCTGACTTGAGCTAATTTAGTATCTGGAGGCTTGGGTGGCCTAAAAGTAAACAGATAAAGAGAGTAGAAGGTGAAATGCAAGTTCTGGTCCCACTAAACTTTCTCTTCTGTAAGCCAGGAGTGTGAACAAAGCTTATTAGAAGGATCATATATCAATGCTAAAATATAGTTTTTACAAATTTTAAGTGAAATATTGTTGTGGTTTGAGAGGAAGTGAGGTTTTTGGGATGGTGTGGTCACACCAATGGGTGTTCAGATTTGAATATTGGCACCTGGTGCGGCCACTGGGGACATGGATACGCCTCTGAGAACACAGGAGTTAAAAGCAGAGAACTCCCAGGGGAAGCTCTCTTGGGTTCTGGCACGGAAAAAAGGTCAGACCTCCCCTGCCATCTGGGCGGGGGAGGGGAAGCCATGTGGCCGGGTGAGGAAGGTCTGGCCCCAAGGATGGAAAGGTGGAAGAGTGGAAGAGCACCGAGAGGCATCGGGCAGCCCCCCACCCCCAGGAGAGAGAGAGAGAGAGAGAAAGAAAGAAAGAGAGCACGCCAGCCTCTGTCTGTGACTGTGCTACCTTGAAACTTGATAACATGGGCCCGCAGCACAAATGAGAAGGAGAAGGGAGGGAGGGAGGGGGATGCAGCAAGAAGGTGTCCGGCCACTGTGGGAGTTCTGGGCGGGCTGAGCCCGAGATTTTAACCCTTATTTTGGACAATGAAAACTTTGCAGAACAATAACCTTCCTAGAAGAGAGATAGAGATGAAACAGAGGAAGAAATGGGCAAGTGTGATGAAAATTCCTGCAAGTGAAAGATGTCAGAAGAGTGGGGAAGAATCTTAGGTGAGAAGAGATGATGGAGTGGCCTTAGCTGGACTTTTCTCGTATAGCCCTGGACAGAACCATGTTTCCTGTGACACAGAGACTGCATCCAGGGGGAGGCAATGGCTCAAAGCCAAGAGGGTTCAGTTTTGGGACACCTCGGCCCCAGGGGGTGAAATTTGGTGGGGACAGGTGTCCCGAAAGTGAGAGATTGTGCTCTTTTTGGAACGGGACAAAGCATCCTTAAAAGGAAAACCCTAGAAGCAGCTCTGGTCTATGTGCAGTGGTGAGAGCACTGGACATGGAAGGAAGAGGTCACGATGGCAGATGTTCTCCAGGCGGTGCCACGAGTGACATGGAAACACATGTGTGGGAATCCATACAAATCAGAGAGTTTTAGGAAGGTTGTAAAAAGGACAGGCCGCAGAAACAGCAAGAATTGTGAAGTGCTAAAGCAGCAGAAAAAGATATATAAGCTGTAGTGAAGACAATAGGGCTGTGTAATGGGCCTTCTAAGTTGCAACAAGTTTGTTTAGTATATATCTAGAAGGTTATGCTGATGAATATAGCTTTATTCGTTGTCTCTTATAAACGAGCCATTGTGTTGGAGAATCGGCCGCTATTGTTTTAACCAAAGCTACATGTGTTTAAGATGATTGGATAGAACTACTGTCGGTATGCTTTTGCTCTATGTAATTGGCTTAGATGCATTTATGTCATGTGGAAACATTAAGTTTCTTTGGCCTGCTGCCTGGTCAGCGAGCTGTAGGCATCTTTCCATTGTCATAACCATGTAATGAGACTGATGCTGAAAACATAAAAAGCTCTAAGACGCTGATCAAAGCAGCCCCATCCTGTTCACGTCTGCATATAAACTGGCAGCGTACCAAACACGAGGTTTTGACGGTGTTTCCTGGGGAAACCTATGGCACAAGAAGGACTCCTCTCCTCTTGATGAACAGAGAATTGATTGTCTAAAGGGTCGTGATGGACCGAGAGTTGGTGATCTGAGGGATGGATGTATTGGAAATTTGGTGGGGGGAGGAGAAAATGTTTTTGGAAAGTTTTCATTATCCCTGTGTGTTTCTTTTTACTTGTAGTGTCGTTAATAAAGTTTTCTTTTCTTTATTTCTAAGTGGGGGCCTGCTTTGCTTATTCCTGGTCACATCTCACAGCAGAAACCAGGGAGAGTGTGTTTTCATGGGGGCACTGGCTTTGTGCCAATGTCAAACCATGACATATATATAAAATAAAAGAATAAATCAAGCCTTCTGAAATATGGAGTCAAATCCTCGTCCCTTCCTGCATGCAAAGACCCCTTTGACCACCGTCACATGTGCCCTGGCTGGCTGTAGGCTGGGCACAGAACCTGCCCTCCTGCTCTGTGCCAAAGGCAGCAGGGATGGGCAGCTCTGGGCATCGCTCTGAGCACGGCCTGGGCACCGCAGGCAGCTGGGACAAGGGCACAGGAACCCTCAGCTCACAGGCGGTTTCTGCTTTCTCTCCTTGCAGCCGGGCTCTGCGGGTGCTGAGGCTGCTCTGGGCTCTGCCAGGGCTCTGCTGGAGCTCAGCACCCGGCCAGAATCAGCCAAAGAAGAAATGGTGTGACCTGCAGCACTTGCTTGAGCATTTTGGCAGCACATCTCAAGTTTGCAGAGTGTACACCTCCAAGGGAAAACATGACACCCCCCCGCAAAAAAAAATTGTTCAATAACTTCTGAAATGACATCAATCTGGCATGACCCCAAATGACATTTCTCAGTTTGCTCAAGCTGTAGCTCAGCCCTTCTCCGAACAGTTCTCTCTCCCACCCTCCTTTTACTTCCCAACTGCTCCCTCTTTTCCCCCAGTGAGTTCCCAGCCCATCGTAGTCTCCATCACATTGTTGCCTTCCTTGGTGCCTGTTGCCTTCTGATACAAGGCAGGCGGCCTGGTTTCAGGAGACAGCACGGTGACCCATTCCCCAGGGTCACTCGGGCCTAAGAAACACGCGGACACCAATATGGTGGAGGATCAAAGGCCTTTATTCTCTCTTCTCGTGGGGTTTTATAGTCTAGGGGGCTTTTACGTCAGGTGGGGGTCTGTCCTTACCATCTATGGTTAGTAGGGGATGGAAAGTTACCTGGGCAAGTGGAAAGTTACTGGAATCCCGTTTGAGGGGCTACATTCCTATGTTAATTTTCTTATCTGAGGGGGCAGGGGCCCTGTCTTCCCGTAACATCACGAGATCTTCCGAACGCCAGGCCCTATCTGCTACATCTCCCCCCCCTTTTTCACAAATGAATGAGGTAGTCATACACTGAAATGAGGTATAAGGTTGCAGTTCAATAGGGAAAAGGGGGTTTGGTAAATCTGAATAAGTTTTTTGCCAGTCAAGGTTAGAACTTGTGGCTGGCAGTGTTCCCTGGTTGGATTCGCCGGCCGATGAACAGGATGTTGGCCCGTTCCAGGCGGGCCTGAACGAATGAGACCAGCTTGTTCAGCAGGCATGGTCCGAAGGTAACCGCTAGAAGTAGCAATGCCAGTGGACCTATTAGGGTAGAAATCAGAGTGGTTAGCCATGGTGATTGATTGAACCAGGACTCGAACCAGCCCTGTTGGGCTTCCCTGTCCTTCTGCCTCTGAGCCAGTCTGTTTCTGAGTTCTGCCATGGAGTCTCTCACGACTCCTGTGTGGTCTGCATAGAAGCAGCACTCCTCTCTCAAGGCAGCACACAGGCCCCCTTGCTGCATGAACAGGAGGTCCAGACCTCGCCTGTTCTGCAAGACCACTTCCGAGAGAGAGGAGACTGACTTCTCCAGGAAGGAGATGGATTTCTCGATCCTTTGCAGGTCCTCATCGATGGTCATTTGCAGCTGGGACAGTCCTTGGTGCTGTGTCGCTAGGGCTGAGACACCCGTTGCCGTTCCTGCCGCTCCTAGCCCGAGCAGCATTGCAATAGTTACACCTGTTAGTATTTCTCTTTTGTGGAGCTGGCTGGGTTCCTCAAAAAGGTGGTACACCTCTTCGTCTGAGTGGTACAGGACCCTAGGAACAATCAGAACTTGGACACAAAAGTCGTTAGAGTCATCAAATTTGGCAAGAGACACACAGGGACTCACTCCAGATCGCTGGCAAACCCACATCCCAGGTGCGGATGGGACTACCCACTTATTGTTTTTCCTGTTAGGCTTGACAACTTTGGTGCAGACGTTGCCTTTCCGCCTAGCTAGGGTTGCATTGCCAAAGCATCTGCCCTGGCCTGTGACTTGGCTCAGGGTGATTCCTTTCCGAGGGGTTTCCCATCTGCACTGGTGAGGGGCATCGGCTGTGGAGTAACTGAAGGGAGTGTTTAAAGCAATTCCTTCATAAAAGGGAGGTTTGACATCGTAGCAAAGCCAGCAGGATTCGGTTAGGTTAGGGTTGGATTCATTCAGGGATATAAAGGTAGCTTCTAACATACGAAGTATTGGGTCTGAGTCCGATCCGGCTGCACGGTCTATCTGAAAGACCTCCGCATGGCCGGTTGGGACTTTGCTAACTCTAGTGGGTAGGGTTTTAGGGTAGGTTGCGTTTTTCCCTTTCGGCACGCTTTTAATCACTTTGTTTGGTCCGACCGCTTGGCCACTGCACCGTAAGCGGGAATGCAAAATTGACCGCTCCCTGTGAGGGCACAGGGCACGAGGGTCTCCTGCCCCCCTGGGGGTAGCCGTGGCTGGGCCGCTGCATCGGGGTGTCTTCCCGCATCTCCTACAGATCCCTCTCGGGCGTGCCCGGAGCGAGGATGCTGCCAGGGAAAGCTGTGCCGGCTGGGGACAGCTCGCTGAGTTGCTGCCTTTCCCCAGAAGCCTGGGCTAACGCGGTCGTCCCGCCACCCCTGTTTAAATAGAATCCGCCCTGCCCCATCAAAAAGCATGCGGCTTATTTGCGTAATATCAAAAGTGAACAGATCATTATTGTTAGAAAGGTCGTTCACAGACGTGGGTACTACAGCTGAATTGACTCCTCTTTCTGAAATCGCTTTGACTTCTCCTGGGTTAACTGGGGTATATGCCCCCCGTTGGTTTCCCTGCGCTCCGGCAACTCCCACCGGGAAAGCGTTCAAGGGGGCTGCCGGTGCTCGGTCCCTACAAGCTGTCTTTGTTTTTCCCCAATCGGTGAGTTTGTGTTGCGACCGTTTCCCGATATTGTTTAAAGCTTTATTAGGTTTCGCTCGAAACAGCATTAATTCTGCTCTCTCGGTTTCCGAGTCCCAGCCGGGCTCGGTCCGACCCCGCTCCTCCCTTCGGGGGTGGTGCCGTTCCTTCTCCCTGCGCTCCCCCCGCCTCCTGCCGGGGGAGGTCCTTGCCCTATAAGGACCTAATTTGAATAGAGCGCTCTGATTGGTCTTTCGCTCCACTGCGGGGGCCGCCCCTTCTCCCCCCTCTCCCGCACATGCGTTCTGGGGCGCGCTGACTGCATTTCCGCCCCCCGTCTCCTTACTTCCGCCCTCACCATGTGTTTCGGCGCCATCTTCAAACCCATACGGCGGCGGGGAGTCGGCGCCGCTCCCGGCGGGGTCGGCCGCGTTCCGCGCCTCCTCTGCCTGTCCCCGGCAGAAGAGCTGCGCGTGCCGCTCTGCCTCCCGCGCTGGGCTGGTGGCCGGCGGGGAAGGGACGGATAGAGAAACCGCGGATTTTTCGGAAAGTTCCGCGGGGGGGCTGGGACCCGGCGGGCTCCGCGAGAGGGTCGGGGGGTCCCATGGGGGCTCCGGGGGGTCTCCTGGGGGCTCTGGGCTCAGGCTCGGGAAGGGGTGGAACGCTCCCGGCCCCGGCATATTCCCGCATTCAATCCGATCGCTCTCAGACACTGTGTGAGTCGCGGCCCCCGCCCCCCGCTTTACTGCAAGAAATAAACGTATATGCGCGACTTTCCACGTCTCCTGTTCTTCTAATGCCTTGCGTAGGGCCTCTTCTCCTTTCCCCCACGCTTTGAGGCTTTTACCATTGCCTGAGGACTTAGTATCCTCTGCTAAGGCGGCAGTGCGCTTCTCCCGCACTTCCGAATATAATATATTTACCGGATGTTCGATCGTCCAGAGCTCTAGGAGCCTTGCAATAGCAAGATTAGAATTCCTGAGCTCACACTTAATTCTACATTCTATCCTAAACTGTGCATGCATATCTGATACGACCTTTGCATAGGATTCCATGTTCCTTGCCGGTCCGGGGACGTCTCCCCCGCTGCAGTCGGACCTGCCGCTGCAGCCGCTGTCTCCCGTCCAGGCGAATTCCCGTTCCCCGGGCGCTGATCGGCTTCCCGGGTTTTCGGCACCAGAATGTTGCCTTCTGATACAAGGCAGGCGGCCTGGTTTCAGGAGACAGCACGGTGACCCATTCCCCAGGGTCACTCGGGCCTAAGAAACACGCGGACACCAATATGGTGGAGGATCAAAGGCCTTTATTCTCTCTTCTCGTGGGGTTTTATAGTCTAGGGGGCTTCTACGTCAGGTGGGGGTCTGTCCTTACCATCTATGGTTAGTAGGGGATGGAAAGTTACCTGGGCAAGTGGAAAGTTACTGGAATCCCGTTTGGGGGGCTACATTCCTATGTTAATTTTCTTATCTGAGGGGGCAGGGGCCCTGTCTTCCCGTAACATCACGAGATCTTCCGAACGCCAGGCCCTATCTGCTACAGGTGCCCCTCACCACAAGGAAGGCTGAGCCCCAGACTTAGGGACTCATCCTGTCACTGGCTGAGGAGCAGCAATGTCTCAGAGGTCCAGTGGGATTTTAGTGTCATTCAGAGCCACTCTCCAGCCCTCAGCTCTCCTCGCTGCTGAGCTCCCACTCCCTTTTCCTCATCCTTGCAGCAGGATGAGCTCTGTGAATCCCCTTGAGCCTCCCCACTCTTCCCAGCCCACGAACCCCCCTCAGTTAGGCTGAAGCTGAAGCTTTTCTGTCTCCTGTGGCACAACAGTCCAGTGCCCTGTGCAGGGAGCCCCAGCCCCAGAGCACAGCACACAACAGTGCAGTCCAGGCTGGAGCAGCTGCCCTGCAGCCCTGGCTTGGCTGTTTGTGGCAAGGCAATGCTCCCTGCTCCCAGCTGTCCAAGCAGGATGGCCCCAGGGCAGAGCCCAGCCGGGCTCCCACTGCAGCCCCTGGAGCTTGGGGCAGACAGTGCTGCCAGAGCTGAGGTTTCTGGGGAGCACCTGGAGCTGTGCCTTGCACTCTGTGGCCATGTGTCACAGTGGAGGCTGGCGTGGGCTGTGTGAATGTACCAGCCCTGGTTTGACTGTCAGGGGCCTCGCCCAGTCACATCTCTTCCAGGGCTGCAGCATTTCACTGGGCAGAATCTGACAAGGCATACAGATCAGAGGAATGAAATTATCCAGCCTGGGTTTTTCAAAGGCCCTTTAGAAAGAAGGACTTGAGAATGAAAGCTCTGTGTTTGCAACATGAACATAGGGGTGAGTACTCTCTCTGTCTCCAACCCACTACCCCCAGCCAACGTTACAGCCACCCACTCCCTCACACATCCCCCTCGTGCCTTCCCACTGCCATATCCTGTCAGGGTTTCCCAGCCCCTCCTCCCTTCATGGCCATGTCCCCTCAGGCTCCGCCCCAGCCCGGCCAAGCTGCCCGGCAGCAGCGCCGCAGCCCCACATCAGCTCAAGAGCAGCCCCATCCAGGGGCACCTGGGAGCCCTCAGCAAGGCAGCCAGCAGCACACGGGCAGGAGGACACGGATGGTGCTTCCTGCCTGGCACAGGGCTTGTGGCCATCTCCAGGCACCGCTCTGGCAGGGATCACCGCAGCCCCGGCGCCTGCCCAGCTGCTCTGTCACCAGAACAAAGGCTTCAGCAGAACCACCATAGGCCAAGAGGCTTCTGGCCATTTTCCCTGCAACCCTGCATGCCTGGGCAGCTGGCTGAGCAAGGGTACCCTTTTCCCCCTCTTCCCCTATGCCCTGCAGACCCAGGGCAGCAAAACAAAGCTCCTGGGAGTCTGTGTATTATAACACACTCTATATTCATACAATAAAGAAAAAAGAAAAAGAAGAAAAGAAAAAGAACAATCTTAAGGAAATGGAACATTTCCACTGGCTCAGATGGCCCCAGGAGACAGAGCCTCTGGGATCAGCTCTCTGCAGAGCTCCAGCAGCGCAGCCAGCCGAGCCCCAATAGACGAGGCCGTGTCCTCCATGCCCAGCAGAGATGTTCTTGCACCCTCTGGAAGACAGAATATCGCTCCCTCTGCAGGGCCTGGAGGACATACAATGTTTTACGTGCCAGGTCTGACACAGCACTGCTGGTGTCCTCTGTCAGGTGTTCAAGGGCTGAAAGAGAAAGGAACAGAGCCACGGTCAAATCCTGGATCTGTGGGTAGCCGAGGAGAGCCCCCGGCCAGGGCCATCCCAGCCAGCTCTAGCCATGGCCAGGAGGGAGCAGGGACCAACGGGAACAGCCCGAAGCTGCTGGTCACGAATCGCCCACGTGGCCCTGAAATCTCTGTGTGCTCTGCCCACGCTGCCGCTGGTCCGCACAGGGAGCAAAGGCCTCCGCAGCCGGGGCAAGGCTTGCAGCTGCCCCGGCAGCCCCCGCTGCCAGCCCGCTGCTGCCTCACTCACCGTTGCAAATGAGCCGGAGCTCTTCCTTCTTCCCCCTCAGGTGCTGCGCGGCCATGCCTGTGAACACAGAGCCTGTCACGGCGCCGGCGGCACAGCTCCCTGCCAGCGGCGCTGCCGGCGCTGTGGCCACACGGGCTGCTGGCCCGGCAGGGCTCAGCCCGGCCCTTGCCGCACGCTGCCGCCCCAGGCACGGCTGCCAGAGGGCGGCGGCAGCAATGCCCGGGCCAGGCGGGGCTCCACGGCGCCGAGCCCGGCTGGCGCTGCCGGGGCAGCAGGCGGGGCCGGGGCCGAGCTGCGGCGGGCCGGGGAGGGAGCGCGGGCTCGTGGCTAACCCATGAACCTGACGGCCGCCGCTCGCAGGGGCTCCTGTGGGCTCTGCACGTAGGGCAGGGCCCGGCGCAGGTGCTCGGCCGCTCGGCTCCTGTCCTCTGCCAGCTGCAGAGAGCGGCAGGAGAGGGAAGGGTTGGCGCGGGCTCAGCCCCGGCCTCCCCTGCCCGCACAGCCCTGAGGCGCGGCCGGCAGCCGCCGGCGCCGGGCTCCCGAGGGGAGGGGCAGAGGGCCGGCTGCTGCCCGGGGAGCCGCCGTGCCGCCCCGCCCCGCAGCCCCGCCGGGCCGGGGCTCCCCCGGCGTGCGGGAGCAGAGCCCGCGCGGCCTCTGGCTGCAGCAGCGGGCAGGGCCACAGCTGCCCGCCCCGCACACTGAGCACCGCGCTCAGGGAGCTTCTCCGGGCTGAGGCTGGGGCTTGCAGGCTGTCCTTACCAGGCACTTGCTGAACTTCCACAGATTCTGGTTCTTCACCAGTCTTTCAAGATCTGGCCTCTTCAGGAACTCAGCCACACGAAGCAGAGTTTCCTGAGAAGCCTGGAGAGCAGCAGACACGGAGATGGCCCCACAGCCCAGGGCGCAGCACCCGCGTCCCTGTGCCAAGGCCTGGAGGAGGCTGCAGCCCAGCAGGTGCCAGGGCAGGAGGCAGCCGAGCCCCCTGCCAGGGGGACAGCAGCAGCCCACGAGTCCTCACCTGTGCCACAAGCCGCTTCTCATCATGGCAGTGGAGGACGAGGGGCAGCAGGCTCTGGCGCAGGGGTGTCTTCAGGGCCTTGCTTTTCTTTTCCTGTGGAAGAGTCACCAACGTTCGGAAGAGCAGTATGGAGATGAGCTGAACCTGCCAATTGTTCTGTATGGAAGGACGAAAAAAAAGACCTCAGCATGGGCTGCACGGGGCTCAGCCTGGCACAGGCCTGCAAATTCACAGGGCACAAAGTGTCCGGACAGCACCCAGTGGCGGTGGCTGGGAGCAGTGAGCCTTACGTGGTCAAAGAGTGGCAGGAGCGCCTCAAGCAGCTGCAGTGTGATGGGGCCGGGCATCAGCATGTCATTGTCCAGGATGATAAAGCTGAGTAGCATGACTGTCACGAAAACTATCTCTCCATCTGCATCCCACAGGAAGTCCACAAGCCTTTCAGTCAGGCTCCACATTTTTTTGGTCTGTGCAGAACACAAGTTTGTGAAACGCCGTCCTGCTGCCGCAGGGCCCAGAGGCCAAAGGCCTGTCCCAAAGCACTCGGGCAGCTGAACTGGGAGGCGGGAGAGCTGGGAGCAGCTGCCCCAGCACTCAAAGCCCTGCCAAGCTCAAGTGACCGCATTGCCCAGCTCAGCCTCAACCGCTGCCCCTTCTCACCATTGAGGGCTCCTCAGTGAGCTCAAGAAGGGCCCTGAGCGCCAGGCGACGCCCCTCCCTGCACTTGCTCTGCAGCTGCCTTGACAAAATTTGCAGGATTCTGTTAGCACCACGTTCACTCAAGTGCAGGCACTCGAGGACCTGAAAGGCACAGGGCAGTGACAGGGAGCCGGCTGGCAGGAGCCCGGAGCCGCACGGGGCCGGGCCCAAGCAGCAGCACAGGGCACGGGTACCGTGCCAGGCAGCTGCGGCGACGAGAAGGCAGAGAGCTGGGAGGCGGCTCAGCCAGGCAGCGCTGGCCATCAGGCTCACATCCGCCAGGAACGCCAGGGCGGGCAGCTCCCAGCGTGGCTCCTGTGTGCTGAGCAGCCGGAGCAGGTAGCGAGCGATCCGGGAACACAAGGGCATGGAGACACAGCACATCTCCCTGGCAAGAGAAAAAGGAACCAAGACTGTGGGCCAGGGGGACAAACCTCTGCCAGGAGTGACACACAGAGGTCTGGTCTTTCCCCAGCATCCTGCAAGCGGCCCTGGGCTATTTGGGAGGCAGCTCCTGGTGGGCACCCTCCTCTCCCAGCCTTTTCCAGTCTGCTTGGCCATCCCTGGGTGACAAGGCCTTCTGGGCCACGACCTCGGGGACTGTGTGGAGCTCCCTAGGCACAGAGCACAACTGTCAGAGGTAGTGGGGAGAAGGGGGTCTCACCTGGCCAGCAGACCCACGGCACAGTAGTGGGTGTCAGCACACAGCAGCGTGTCCCAGCCACACCTGCGTTCCATTGCCACCACCACATCCTCGTGCTGCATTCGGCAGAGCAGGGACTTCAGGGTCTGCACTGCAAACCTGTGTGCACAGCAAAGCCCAGGTCACGCTGTGAACACTGGCTCCTGCCCGGGGACGTAGCAGGGAAAGGAGGAGTGGGATGGAGCACCTGTTGGGGCTGGTGGCAAGGCCGTATTCCTCCTGGCATCCCTTCCAGAATGCATTGACCTCCTCTGGTGTATCCAGAGTGCTGAAGAGCACTTGGGAGAGCAGATGCAGAAAGAGGCGGGGCAAATACACCGTCACCATATGTGGGACGCAGGGCATCTGGAGGATCTTCCAGATCACCACAGTTGCCTGCAAAGGACAAAGCCCCGCGAGACAGGGCTCAGTGCCGAGGTGTGCGTGTGGCAGGGCCCAAGCAGGGGAGGGAGAGGCTCAGAGAGACGCAGGGGGAGCACGGGGCCTGGTGGGGCTGAAGCTGCCCCTGGGCCGGGTTTCAACCCAGCGCCTGAGGCAGGGAGATGCAGTGGGGGAAGGAGGATGGAGAGCTGCTGGAGAGGCAGCCTTGGGGACAGCAAAGGCCAGTTACAGAAACTCACAGCCAGGACAAAGACACCCGTTTTGTCCCCATCCGAGGTGCACATGCTGTGCTCTGGCCAGCTCCCCAGCACATCCAAGAGTATCAGCAGCGCGGGCTCTGCAGTCCTGGGCGAGCACATGATGCTCTTCCACATGGTCAAAGCAGGTCTGTTGGGTTAGAGCTCTGTCTCAGGAGGGTCTCAGACACAGCACCGTGGCCTGGGCAGCAGTGGGGACCTGAGCTGGCTGCCAGCTCTGCCTGTGCCCATTGCCACTCGCCAGCAGCACACAGGCAGCCCAGGTCGCTGGGAACAGGCCCCTGAGGGGCAGCGAGGGAGCACCGCAGCAGGCTCGGGGGCTGACGTGCCGGGGCTGGCCAAGGGAGCAGCCAGAGGGCCCTGGAACTCTCTGTTGGTCACACACCTGGGCCAGGCTCTACAGGCTGATGGGCTGGCGAGCCCAGAGCCCTCTGGGCAGGTTGGCCCCATACCTGTCACAGGACGGGGCCACACGCAGGAGCGTCATGACTACGTCAGCGGGCTGTGCTTCGCTGAGATCCAGCAGGGTCCTGTTCAGCCTGTGCTCAGCAAACTGATTGGCCAGGAGCCACTGGTGGATGTACCTGACCAGGGCAGGAACCTGGAGAAGGCACGAGGAGACTTGGAAAGCTGCCGGAGGGAGGAATGTCCCCAGCTTCCCCACAGAAGTGCTTCCCTTCCCACCACACTGCCATGGCCTCAAAGAGTTACAGTGACCAGCAGGCGTGGCTTGGGAGACCAAGCAATTCCTGGGAGGATCAAAGCCTGGCCACAGGCTGCTTACTTGCTTAGGATTGGAAAAGCCCTCCTCTACGAGCATATCCAGCAGGGCAGCACTGGTCTTGGTTTTGAAGATGTACGAATATGCTCTGAGCCCAGTGCCCATGGTGCTGGTCTCTTCCGCCCGAATTTTCTTGATGAATTTGCAAACCAGTTGTAGGAGAAGGGCAAGAAGCCAGGGATGTTGCAGGGAATGCTCCAAGCGCGGTGCCAGCAGGCCCAACCCAGGTGGGGATGGCTGCAGGTACCTGGGCTGTGCTGCGGAAGAGGCCACGGGCGGGGTCCTGCTCCTGCAGGTGCGCTGCAGGGCTGCACCTGGCAAAGAGCGAGCGCAGCCAGAGCTGAGGGGCTGCGGGAGAGGCCAGAGAACACAGCCCAGCCCTGCGCTGCCCAGGCAGGGACAGCCCCGGGATGGCCCAGGGGATGGAGCTCGGTCCCCGTGGGGTGTCTGCCCGGCCCCTCTTCCGTCCTGTCCGTGGGAATGGGATGGGATTGGGTGGGATGGGATAAAATGGGATGGGATGGGATGGAATGGCACCAAGTTGGCTGCGGGCACCGGCCCTGTGGCCCAGCTCTGCCACTCACCCTCCTGCGGCAGCTCAAACGGCACCACCGCTTTGGTTTCATGTGCTGGGGCAGCTCCAGGGCCTTCTTCTTCCTCTTTCCCCCAGGCCACCTTGGGCGCTTTCAGGGGTCTCTGCTCCATGACAATGACTGGATTTGTGAGGACACCTGCAGAGGGGAAGCCTTGCAAGGCCACAGGTCACCAAGTCCTGTGGTCTGGCCTCGAGCTCAGCTGCAGGAAGAACGCCTTGGAAAGGCTCCGGGTCAGAGAGGAACGAGTGCGCTGTGCGGGGGCTCCTCACGGCACCGCTCTGTCCCGTTGTGCCCCGTTGTGCGTTCCCAGCAGCCGGGCAAGCTTCTGTTTCCCACGTGTCACAAAGGGCCCTTGGTCACCGGGTTCCGTTCCATGGCACAGAGACCCTGCTGCAGCGTGCCACCCAGGGCCCTTGCACACACTGCCTTTTGCCCTTGGACTGCCCCCAGCCAAGCCAAAGTGGCCCAGCTTGGAAGGAATGCCTGGCCCCAGGTGTCTAAGGCAGCCCGACAGGATCTTTAGGAAGGGCTCAGAGCATCAGCAAACGCTGCCTGGCTCTGCGGGCTCAGTCCTATCCCTTTATCTTTCCCTGAGAGCATTTGAATTTCTAAATGAGAAGCATTTGAAGGGAGGGCATTTACATTTTCCATTTCAGAGCAGCCTTCTGCCTTCATTAGCAGACACGTCTCTCTTCAAACCAAGACAATTGTTTATCATCTTGCAGATGTGCAGTTGCTGGGGAGCCCCGCTTTACACCAAGGACCTGGAGAACCATTCCCAGCAATTGGGAAAATCCTAGGTGGTCCATCTACCCACAGATGAGGTCTCCAAACGTGCCCCGAAATTGGGTCCAGCTCTTAGAGGCCTAAAAGAGCAAGTCCAAGTGACTTGATGATATTTTTAGCCCAGAAAGCCCTGCAGCTGATGTCACACTTCACAATCAGCAGGGGACACAGCCAGGCCAAAGCCCAGACCTCTGCTGGGAGCCTTTCCCCTCAAATACCCTTCAAACAAACCTCCATGCAAGTCACTTGGGAAAGTTTCTTCAAATGATACATTTCTGGCATATGACTACACAGGCTTATGTGAAAGATTCTAAAGCAGCTGCTGTGGAGTCAAAGAGCCAGCACTAAGAGTCCTTGTCATCTCTTGGTAGCTAAATCCCACTTTGGGGGATTTCAGGGAGTTTGGAATGAGCTAGAGAGCAGACCTCCGAGTTTTTTAGATGATGCCATTGCTTTTTCTTCTCTTCTACATAGACAGGAAGGGTGAGTTTGGCTCACATCTGGACTGCATGGCTCACGAGGCCCGCAAGATTTGTAGTTTATGGAGAGTTTTATTAATAGTTGGTTAGCTGAGAAAGGCCATACTGACATATTGCCGCTGGTTGAGCTAAGAGGGGGAAGTCAGCAGTCAGCAAGATGAAAGGAGATGTCAGCAATTAGCAATCAGTGACCTTGCTGCAACATGAGAATAGGGAGTAGAGATTATACCTGAATATCTCCTGAGAATATGTAGAAAGTATCAAAAGTAGAACCATAGGAATGCAAAAGTAGGTGTAGCTGCTGATATGTAACTAACCAATCCTGAGCTCAACTTTTGCAATATGCATGAAGTTCATTATGAACTGTATTTAACCCGCCGTACTGAGCAATAAAATTGGGCCTGTGATGATCAATGGATGTCCTGGTCTCCTTCCGTCGACAAATGGCAACAAATGGTGTAGAATGCGGGCAACGCTGAATTTATGTGTCCAACACAGAGCGGGCAACGCGGAACCTATGCGGCCAACGCTGAATCTCTGTCCTTTTTTTCTCGGATTAAAAGGAAAAAGGAACTTGCCACGGTTGCCACGGTCGAGGAAATTGGGTGAGAGTCCTTGCAGCCGGGACGGTGCCGGATTTTAAAAGCACCCTTGAGGATCACAACGGTGACTCAAGCCATCTACGTGCCGCAGAAGCCTGGAGAGCTGCAACAGCGCGCGCTGATTAATAGGTATGGATAGGCAAGCGGCATACGACCTCTTCGCCGCATATTTAGAAAGGCGAGGAATAAAAGGGATAGATTTAAAAAAGGAATTACCGGGGTTATTAGCTTACGGCCATACTAAAGGTATATTTAGTAACCCGCACACAGTTCATGAGCTATTAGAGTGGAGAAAGTTTGGGGAAATATTGATGGATACAATGTTAGACGGTGATAAGTCAGCTAAAAAATTCTGGAAGTTATGGTGGGTGGTGTATAATACGTTACTTCAGCAGGTTTCTGAGAGAAAGGCAGCAGAAAGGGCGACAGAAGCTCATAAGAGGAATATAGGATATGGTTGTGAGGATGATCCCTTAGCACCCTCTGTAACTAGGATACTTATGCCTAAGAGTCCCCAGCATAGTGGTGTGGAGGATTTGCCTATAGACAAAGTGGAACCGTCTGCACCCTCCTTGTCTGAGGAGGAAGGCAAGTCGGATGGGGGAGGTAAGAGCAAACCAGCTTTGCCTCCGCCGCCGGCTTCAGGCGGGTTGGATGGTGGGGGTGGGAGCAAGCCAGCTTCGCCTCCGCCACCAGCTTTGCCTCCGCCACTACCCCCGAGCAGGCCGGCTCCGGTTACAGCTCCAGCGGGGGGGCCACTTCCCCCGCGCGAGCCGGCTCCGCTCGAGCCAGCTCCGGTTTCACTGTCAGCTCCGGCGGGGGGGTCGCTTCCCCCGTGTGAGCCAGCCTCTGCTTCACCACCTTCCCCGTGCGAAAACTCGGTGTCTGCACCGAAATGCTGGCAGCATAGCACCCCCAAAGAGCCAGCTCCCATCCCAGGGGCACACCGTGATCTATGGGGGGAAATGGCTAATCAAAGGAGGGAAACTTGGGCTGCTGTGGCAAAAGAAGTAATGCAAACGGGGGATGGCAAGGCAGTGGAAATAGCTTCTAGCCTTGCATGGCCGGTTATTTACACACCACAGTATGATGCACAGGGGAACCTTACGCATAATATAGCAGCATATTCTCCCTTAGATTGGAAGTTGTTAACCCAGCTACGTTCCATGGTTAGTCAGTTTGGAGTAAAAAGTGAACCTGTTAAGCAAATGTTAGATTATCTTTTTAATACTCAGATTTTATGCCCAAATGATTTAAGAGGAATAGTGCGTTTAATATTCACTCAACATCAGCAGTTATTGTTTAATGCACATTGGCAAGCATTAGTAAACGAATCAGTTGCTGTACAACGAGCTCAGGGAGACCCATTGCATGGGGTAACAGTGGATGAGCTCATGGGCTTAGGGGTATATTTGCGTACAGAGGCACAGATGATATCGGGACCAGATAAGCTTAGAGAGGCTATGCGATTAGTGCGTACAGCAATAGATATGGTTAAAGAGCCAGGAGGATTACCAGCTTATATGAGCATTAAGCAAGGTAGAGAAGAATCAATTGGAAATTTTATTGATAGGGTAGCTACTGCTATAGATCGGGCCGGGGTTGCAGACTATCTTAAGGGGGCGCTATTGAAGCAGTGTGCCTTGCAAAATAGTAATCCAGCAACCCAAAGAGTGTTAGCTACTTTAGGAGCAAATTGGACCATTGAGGAAGCATTAGAGCGAATGGTGTTAATGCCAACAGCTTCGCAAGCATTTATAGCAGAAGCTCTAAAGGAATTAGGATTGGGGTTACAAAAGCAGGCAGAGTCTAATCAGAATCAGGTGTTAGCTGCTCTTGCTCCTCTCCAAAGTGGCTCACTGGCATTCACGCAAGGAGGTTCAAAACCATTTATCAAGTGTTACCGGTGCGGCAATGAAGGACACACACACCGAGCTTGCCGAGCGACTGGCATTTGGTGTCAACACTGCCGATCCAGCTCCCACAACACCACGATTTGTAGGCGCCGGTCGGGAAACCATCAGCAGAGCGCGCTTCACAGGGGCTGCGCCCAGACACAAGTTGCCGCCGTGACATCGGAGACACCAGCTGCCGCAACATTGCTGCCACCTCCTGCCTGCAACCCGCAACAACAGGGAGCCTCGGTTTGGACTTATCAGCAGCAGTAGACGTCACACTAATGATGAATCGGCCTGAGAAGATACCAACTGGAGTAAAAGGTCCTCTTATATTAAATGGACAAACATGTGGAGCATTATTATTAGGACGCTCTTCTACAACTATGTTGGGATTATTTGTTTTGCCTGGAGTTATTGATGCAGACTTTACAGGGGAATTACAAATCATGGCTTACACCCTTTACCCTCCAATTAAAATAACAAAAGGACAACGCATTGCACAATTGGTACCACTATTACAAATGACATCGGGAATACAACCATTTACTGGGCAAACATGGAATGAAAAAGGTTTTGGCTCTACTGGTGTTACACTTTTAACTGTGGATTTACAAAATAGACCAAAGCAAAAAGTTGAAATTACTTATGGGCATCAAAGCATAACCCTTTATGGATTATTGGATACAGGAGCAGATACCAGCATTATTTCTCCAGAAGCATGGCCACAACATTGGCCTCTATTCCCATCAGCAAACATGCTCACAGGAGTAGGAGGATTTACATTGGCAAGCAGATCACCTTCTTTGTCTGTGTGCATTGAGGATCAACAAATATCTGCTGTGTTTTCAATTGTGCAACTGCCTCCTACAGTCTCCTGTTTAATTGGAAGGGACATCTTAACACAATTGGGAGTAGTGTTAACTAATCAGCACCCTTTGGGGTAATTGCCATTGCTTGGACTTTCCCCATTCCACTCACCTGGAAGACGGATACACCGGTGATGGTTAAGCAATGGCCACTAAAAGGGGAAAGCCTTATGCATGCTCATGAATTGGTAGAGGAACAATATTCAAAGGGACAGTTACAACTTTCCACGAGCCCTTGGAATACACCTATTTTTGTGATCAAAAAGAAATCAGGGAAATATCATTTAATACATGATTTGCGGGCTGTAAATGATCAAATGGAACCTATGGGGGCCTTACAGCCTGGTCTTCCTAATCCAGCTATGATTCCAGAACACTGGCCACTCTTAATCATCGACTTAAGGGACTGTTTCTTCACCATTGCCCTGCATCCTAATGATGCAAAAAGATTTGCCTTTACTTTACCAGCAATAAATCGTGGAGAACCAGATAAAAGATTTGAATGGATTTGTTTGCCACAGGGCATGCGGAATTCCCCGACTTTATGTCAGCTTTATGTTGACGCAGCATTGCAGCCATTACGTCGCAGATGGCCAGCTACTATAATATATCATTATATGGACGATATCTTGTTTGCACAGCAACAACCATTTTCCTCTTTGCAGATTGACATTATTAGAAATACCCTTGCTTCATATTCACTTGATATTGCTTCAGAGAAAATTCAAACTACAAAGCCTTGGAAATATTTGGGATGGACTTTGATGGATCAAAAAGTGATACCTCAAAAATTGGAGTTACAACTGGACATTAAGACTCTACATGATGCACAGAAATTACTGGGGGACTTACAATGGCTAAAGCCTATTGTGGGAATACCGAATCATTTGTTAGAAACCCTGCGGCCTTTGTTGAAGGGTGTTGACCCTACTACTCCTGTATGCCTGACGCAGGAGCATCGTCTTGCCTTGCAACAAATCAGTGACTGTGTACAACAGGGGTACGTGTCTCGTCGACAACTCGACCACCCTATTGACCTTACTATCTGGAATAGCCCTTGCCACCTGCTTGGTGCTCTCTCTCAACAACAGGAGAAAACGGGGGAGATACAGGTGTTGGAATGGTTGTCTCCACCATTACAGCATAAGAAAACAATATGTTCAAAAATTGAACAATTGGCTGCATTAATTAAAAAAGGACGTCTCAGAACTCTTGAAGTGGATGGTAGAGAACCTGCTACCATTAGACTGCCTATGGAAAAAGAAACCTTGGACTGGTACCTGATTAACTCAAAGGATTTACAGGAAGCATTATTGACATCATCTGCAAAAGTGGATACCAGCAAATTAGTGCCTAGAGTTTTGCAATGGATGACAGAATGGAACTGGATTACTCGACCCTTGAGAGAAGAACGCCCTATAGAAGGAGCTATTACAGCCTTTACAGATGCAGGAAAGAAATCAAGGCGTGCTGCTGTCACTTGGCAAGAAAAAGGACAATGGAAACATCAAATCATCACAGCAGACCCTGCGGATAGTTTACAAACTTTGGAATTGTTGGCAGTAGTATGGGCAGTATCCAACTTACAGGGACCTTTAAATGTGGTTACAGACTCTATGTATGTTGCAGGAGTAGCCAAACGAATAGAGGAAGCAGCAATTAAGGAAGTGAATAATAAACGATTGTATGAGTTGTTGGTACAATTAAGGAAAGCTCTACGGGAAAGAAATGCAGCGTATTCTGTGCTTTGCACTCTCCTCCTGAGGAATTGGACCTTTTTGGCAGTACAAACGCCAGTTTGTCTAACACTACAGCTGGTGGATGGTTTAGCTTTAAGTCTTCAAACCGACCACAAGAAACATGGGCCACCCTAGATTCATTCCTGAATGTGAGTGAAATCTCTCCGCAGCATTACAGTAAATGTAACAGCACAAAAATCACTGCACCAATGAAATTACCCACGGGAATATTTTTAATTTGCGGAGACAGGGCGTGGAATGGTATACCAGCTAGACCACAGGGTGGACCCTGTTATTTGGGTAAACTGTCATTGTTTCATCCTAATGTGTCCTTGCTAATGCAGCTGAGTCAAAATTCAAACAGAAAGAGACGTAGCATACATGACTTAGACTGCAGCTCGATAGGAGATCCACAATTTTGGGGCACATTCAAACAAGTGGTTGTTTCAACTATCTTGCCGGGAGGATCTGCCAATAAGGCTATGAATTCAGCAAAGCAATTAGGGTGCTGGGCAAAGAGTGAACTGAACAAGACATCACAAATCCTAGACATGCTAACCACAGATGTGCAGAGTGTGAACCATGCTGTTTTGCAAAATAGAGCTGCCATAGATTTTTTGCTTTTAGCACAAGGACATGGATGTGAAGAATTTGAGGGAATGTGTTGCATGAATCTGTCTGACCATTCGGTGTCCATTCACAGTAAGATAAAAGAACTACAACAGGGACTTCACAATCTGAAGGAAGAAGAAGGTTTAGGAATCGACGAATGGCTTAAAAGCTTAGGACTTGGACCGTGGCTAAGAAACCTTGTGATCTATGCTATAGGACTGCTGGGTGTAATTTTACTGTTTTTGCTGATTTTGCCTTGTGTTTTCAATTGCATTCAAAACATGGTCAGCCGTACAATAGCAAAAACCTGGCAAGCTAATTTCCTTGCACAAGAAGAAAACGGGGGAAATGTGGAGAGCTTTAATGTGGAGAGCTTTATTAATAGTTGGTTAGCTGAGAAAGGCCATACTGACATATTGCCACTGGTCAAGCTGAGAAATCAGCAGTCAGCAAGCTGAAAGGAGATGTCAGCAGCTTGCAATCAGTGGCCTTGCTGCAACATGGAGAAAGGGAGTAGAGATTAGTCCTGAATATCTCCTAAGAATATGTAGAAAGTATCAAAAGTAGGACCATAGGAATGTAAAAGTAGGTGTAACTGCTGATATGTAAATAACCAATCCTGAGCTCAACTTTTGCAATATGCATGAAGTTAATTACGAACTGTATTTAACCCGCTGTGCTGATCAATAAAATTGGGTCTGTGATGATCAACTGGATGTCCTGGTCTCCTTCCGTCGACAGCCAGGAGACTTCTTCTCCTTTTTAATGCCTTTATTAAAAGTGATCAGCTCAGGATTGGGCGGTTCAGCAGGGCTGCAGTCCTCATCGTGTCTCCCAGGGTGACCCAGAGTAGGAGGATATGCGCAGCTCTGTGCAATGGGGGCAGAGCCGGGGGATCCGGTCCTCGTGGGAGTCTTTAGGGCGTAGTGTCCCCGTCAGATCTTGCCCCTCCTCGCTTATTCGGCTTGGTCTCTCCGCCAGGGATGACTCTCGTGGTCAGGGCAAGAGGGACTCCGCAGCTCTGCAGGCTCAGCACTTGGCTCCTCACGTCCGGACATCACTTTAGTCTCTCAACTCTTAGGTGGCTCGTTGTTTTCAGGGTTTTCTCATTGCATTTGGAGTCGGAGTCCCAAAAAAGCATGCTGGTCCTGGAGTCACTTTGCATAACCCCCCCCACCCTCTGAGGTGTCTTCACTATGGTAGAAAAAAGAACACCTTAGCCTCGGGGAAGGGCCATCACCCAACCCCAGCCAGGGCCTTTACTAATACAACAGGGGTGAAAAGATGCAATGACCCATGATTACAATAACAAAGCACGCAGAACCCTGGCAGGGACAGAGATCTGGCTGCCTTTTTGTAACTTTTGCTCACAAAAAAATATTAACCGAATTTTTGTTAATAACAGTCTGGACACTTTGTGCGCTGTGAATTTGCAGGCCTGTGCCAGGCTGAGCCCCGTGCAGCCCATGCTGAGGTCTTTTTTTTCTTCCTTCCATACAGAACAATTGGCAGGTCCAGCTCATCTCCATACTGCTCTTCCGAACATTGGTGACTCTTCCACAGGAAAAGGAAAACAAGGCCCTGAAGACACCCCTGCGCCAGAGCCTGCTGCCCCTCGTCCTCCACTGCCATGATGAGAAGCGGCTTGTGGCACAGGTGAGGACTCGTGGGCTGCTGCTGTCCCCCTGGCAGGGGGCTCGGCTGCCTCCTGCCCTGGCACCTGCTGGGCTGCAGCCTCCTCCAGGCCTTGGCACAGGGACGCACCCGGGTGCTGCGCCCTGGGCTGTGGGGCCATCTCTGTGTCTGCTGCTCTCCAGGCTTCTCAGGAAACCCTGCTTTGTGTGGCTGAGTTCCTGAAGAGGCCAGATCTTGAAAGACTGGTGAAGAACCAGAATCTGTGGAAGTTCAGCAAGTGCCTGGTAAGGACAGCCTGCAAGCCCCAGCCTCAGCCTGGAGAAGCTCCCTGAGCGCGGTGCTCAGTGTGCGGGGCGGGCAGCTGTGGCCCTGCCCGCTGCTGCAGCCAGAGGCCGTGCGGGCTCTGCTCCCGCACGCCGGGGGAGCCCCGGCCCGGCGGGGCTGCGGGGCGGGGCGGCACGGCGGCTCCCCGGGCAGCAGCCGGCCCTCTGCCCCTCCCCTCGGGAGCCCGGCGCCGGCGGCTGCCGGCCGCGCCTCAGGGCTGTGCGGGCAGGGGAGGCCGGGGCTGAGCCCGCGCCAACCCTTCCCTCTCCTGCCGCTCTCTGCAGCTGGCAGAGGACAGGAGCCGAGCGGCCGAGCACCTGCGCCGGGCCCTGCCCTACGTGCAGAGCCCACAGGAGCCCCTGCGAGCGGCGGCCATCAGGTTCATGGGTGAGCCACGAGCCCGCGCTCCCTGCCCGGCCCGCCGCAGCTCGGCCCCGGCCCCGCCTGCTGCCCCGGCAGCGCCAGCCGGGCTCGGCGCCGTGGAGCCCCGCCTGGCCCGGGCATTGCTGCCGCCGTCCTCTGGCAGCCGTGCCCTGGAGCGGCATCGTGCGGCAAGGGCCGGGCTGAGCCCTGCCGGGCCAGCAGCCCGTGTGGCCACAGCGCCGGCAGCGCCGCTGGCAGGGAGCTGTGCCGCTGGCGCCGTGACAGGCTCTGTGTTCACAGGCATGGCCGCGCGGCACCTGAGGGGGAAGAAGGAAGAGCTCCGGCTCATTTGCAACGGTGAGTGAGGGCAGCGGACTGGCAGCGGGGGCTGCCGGGGCAGCTGCAAGCCTTGCCCCGGCTGCGGAGGGCTCTGCTCCCTGTGCGGACCAGGGGCAGCGTGGGCAGAGCACACAGAGATTTCAGGGCCACGTGGGCGATTCGTGGCCAGCAGCTTCGGGCTGTTCCCGTTGGTCCCTGCTCCCTCCTGGCCATGGCTAGAGCTGCCTGGGATGGCCCTGGCCGGGAGCTCTCCTCGGCTCCCCGCAGATCCAGGATCTGACCATGGCTCTGTTCCTTTCTCTTTCAGCCCTTGAACACCTGACAGAGGACACCAGCAGTGCCGTGTCAGACCTGGCACGTAAAACATTGTATGTCCTCCAGGCCCTGCAGAGGGAGCGATATTCCGTCTTCCAGAGGGTTCAAGAACATCTCCGCTGGGCATGGAGGACACGGCCTCGTCTGTTGGGGCTCGGCTGGCTGCGCTGCTGGAGCTCTGCTGAGAGCTGATGTCTCTTTCTGCTGAGGCCACCAGCGAGAATTTTCCATTTCTTTGAGATTGTTCTTTTCTTTTTTTTTTTTTTTCATTAGTATATGAATATAGAGTGTGTTATAATACACAGACTCCCAGGAGCTTTCTTTTGCTGCGCGGAGTCTGCACGGCATAGGGGAAGAGGGGGAAAAGGGTACCCTGGCTCAGCAACCTGCCCAGGTGTGCAGTGTTGCAGGGGAAATGGCCACAAGTCCCTTCGGCTGTGGTGGTTCTGCAGAAGCCCTTGTGCTGGTGACAGAGCGGCTGGGCAGGGGCCGGGGCTGTGGGGACCCCTGTGAGAGTGGTGCCCAAAGATGGCCACAAGCCCTGTGCCAGGCAGGAAGCGCCATCCGTGTCCTCCTGCCCGTGTGCTGCTGGCTGCCTTGCTGAGGGCTCCCAGGTGCCCCTGGATGGGGCTGCTCTGGAGCTGCTGTGGGGCTGCGGCGCTGCTGCCGGGCAGCTTGGCCGGGCTGGGGCAGAGCCTGAGGGGCTGGGGCGATGGCAAGCCCTGAGCAATGGGCTGTCAGAGGCCACAAGCCGCCCCCCAGCAGCTGCCCGCCTTGTTTCTGCCAGAGCTGATTTGCAAGAGGGACCCTGGGCACTGTGGAACTAACAGCATCAGTGTTGTTGGAAACCCAAATGCAGGGAAATCTCAGACCTTTGGTCTTGTCAGCAAAGCTTAGAATTAAACACAGGATTTGATCGGAGACCTTGGAAAGGGCTTGCAAAGCTAGGTGCTGGAAGCGAGAATGTGAATTTCTAGTTTATTATAGCAGAGACACGGGGAGCAATGTTGAAGTGGAGGAAAGTTTAGAGCTTTAGTGCTGAAGATCTAGAAAAAATAGAAGTAGTTACAATGGTAAACAAGAAGCTTAGGATGCAGTGCTGTGAGTTTCTGTGTCATAACCTGATTGGCCAAGGAAGCTCACACTGTAGCATGAGTCCCTAAGACGAAATATTGAAGGATTGGCTGCAAAACATAAATATTCTTGTTGGCAGTGTCTTCTTGGCCAAGAAATCCTTCAAAGCTCTTGTAACTACAAGTCTTGCGGGCCTCATGAGCCATGTTCTGCTCTCTAGCTCATTCCAAACTCCCTGAAATCCCCCAAAGTGGGATTTAGCTACCAAGAGATGACAAGGACTCTTAGTGCTGGCTCTTTGACTCCACAGCAGCTGCTTTAGAATCTTTCACATAAGCCTGTGTAGTCATATGCCAGAAATGTATCATTTGAAGAAACTTTCCCAAGTGACCTGCATGGAGGTTTGTTTGAAGGGTATTTGAGGGGAAAGGCTCCCAGCAGAGGTCTGGGCTTCGGCGTAGCTGTGTCCCCTGCTGATTGTGAAGTGTGCCATCAGCTGCAGGGCTTTCTGGGCTAAAAATATCATCAAGTCACTTGGACTTGCTCTTTTAGGCCTCTAAGAGCTGGACCCAATTTCGGGGCACATTTGGAGACCTCATCTGTGGGTGGACGGACCACCTAGGATTTTCCCAATTGCTGGGAATGGTTCTGCAGGTCCTTGGTGTAAAGCGGGGCTCCCCAGCAACTGCACATCTGCAAGATGATAAACAATTGTCTTGGTTTGAAGAGAGACGTGTCTGCTAATGAAGGCAGAAGGCTGCTCTGAGATGGAAAATGTAAATGCCCTCCCTTCAAATGCTTCTCATTTAGAAATTCAAATGCTCTCAGGGAAAGATATGGGGATAGGACTGAGCCCGCAGAGCCGGGCAGCGTTTGCTGATGCTCTGAGCCCTTCCTAAAGATCCTGTCGGGCTGCCTTAGACACCTGGGGCCAGGCATTCCTTCCAAGCTGGGCCACTTTGGCTGGGCTGGGGGCAGTCCCAGGGCAAAAGGCAGTGTGTGCAAGGGCCCTGGGTGGCACGCTGCAGCAGGGTCTCTGTGCCATGGAACGGAACCCGGTGACCAAGGGCCCTTTGTGACACGTGGGAAATAGAAGCTTGCCCGGCTGCTGGGAACGCACAACGGGGCACAACGGGACAGAGCGGTGCCGTGAGGAGCCCCCGCACAGCGCACTCGTTCCTCTCTGACCCGGAGCCTTTCCAAGGCGTTCTTCCCGCAGCTGAGCTCGAGGCCTAGACCACAAGACTTGGTGACCTGTGGCCTTGCAAGGCTTCCCCTCTGCAGGTGTCCTCACAAATCCAGTCATTGTCATGGAGCAGAGACCCCTGAAAGCACCCAAGGTGGCCTGGGGGAAAGAGGAGGAAGAAGGCCCTGGAGCTGCCCCAGCACATGAAACCAAAGCGGTGGTGCCGTTTGAGCTGCCGCAGGAGGGTGAGTGGCAGAGCTGGGCCACAGGGCCGGTGCCCGCAGCCAACTTGGCGCCATTCCATTCCATCCCATCCCATCCCATTTTATCCCATCCCACCCAATCCCATCCCATTCCCACGGACAGGACGGAAGAGGGGCCGGGCAGACACCCCACAGGGACCGTGCTCCATCCCCTGGGCCATCCCGGGGCTGTCCCTGCCTGGGCAGCGCAGGGCTGGGCTGTGTTCTCCGGCCTCTCCCGCAGCCCCTCAGCTCTGGCTGCGCTCGCTCTTTGCCAGGTGCAGCCCTGCAGCGCACGCAGGAGCAGGACCCCGCCCGTGGCCTCTTCCGCAGCACAGCCCAGGTACCTGCAGCCATCCCCACCTGGGTTGGGCCTGCTGGCACCGCGCTTGGAGCATTCCCTGCAATATCCCTGGCTTCTTGCCCTTCTCCTACAGCTGGTTTGCAAATTCATCAAGAAAATTCGGGCGGAAGAGACCAGCACCATGGGCACTGGGCTCAGAGCATATTCGCACATCTTCAAAACCAAGACCAGTGCTGCCCTGCTGGATATGCTCGTAGAGGAGGGCTTTTCCAATCCTAAGCAAGTAAGCAGCCTGTGGCCAGGCTTTGATCCTCCCAGGAATTGCTTGGTCTCCCAAGCCACGCCTGCTGGTCACTGTAACTCTTTGAGGCCATGGCAGTGTGGTGGGAAGGGAAGCACTTCTGTGGGGAAGCTGGGGACATTCCTCCCTCCGGCAGCTTTCCAAGTCTCCTCGTGCCTTCTCCAGGTTCCTGCCCTGGTCAGGTACATCCACCAGTGGCTCCTGGCCAATCAGTTTGCTGAGCACAGGCTGAACAGGACCCTGCTGGATCTCAGCGAAGCACAGCCCGCTGACGTAGTCATGACGCTCCTGCGTGTGGCCCCGTCCTGTGACAGGTATGGGGCCAACCTGCCCACAGGGCTCAGGGCTCGCCAGCCCATCAGCCTGTAGAGCCTGGCCCAGGTGTGTGACCAACAGAGAGTTCCAGGGCCCTCTGGCTGCTCCCTTGGCCAGCCCCGGCACGTCAGCCCCCGAGCCTGCTGCGGTGCTCCCTCGCTGCCCCTCAGGGGCCTGTCCCCAGCGACCTGGGCTGCCTGTGTGCTGCTGGCGAGTGGCAGGGCTGGCAGCCAGCTCAGGTCCCCACTGCTGCCCAGGCCACGGTGCTGTGTCTGAGACCCTCCTGAGACAGAGCTCTAACCCGACAGAGCTGCTTTGACCATGTGGAAGAGCATCATGTGCTCGCCCAGGACTGCAGAGCCAGCGCTGCTGATACTCTTGGATGTGCTGGGGAGCTGGCCAGAGCACAGCATGTGCACCTCGGATGGGGACAAAACGGGTGTCTTTGTCCTGGCTGTGAGTTTCTGTAACTGGCCTTTGCTGTCCCCAAGGCTGCCTCTCCAGCAGCTCTCCATCCTCCTTCCCCCACTGCATCTCCCTGCCTCAGGCGCTGGGTTGAAACCCGGCCCAGGGGCAGCTTCAGCCCCACCAGGCCCCGTGCTCCCCCTGCGTCTCTCTGAGCCTCTCCCTCCCCTGCTTGGGCCCTGCCACACGCACACCTCGGCACTGAGCCCTGTCTCGCGGGGCTTTGTCCTTTGCAGGCAACTGTGGTGATCTGGAAGATCCTCCAGATGCCCTGCGTCCCACATATGGTGACGGTGTATTTGCCCCGCCTCTTTCTGCATCTGCTCTCCCAAGTGCTCTTCAGCACTCTGGATATGCCAGAGGAGGTCAATGCATTCTGGAAGGGATACGGCCTTGCCACCAGCCCCAACAGGTGCTCCATCCCACTCCTCCTTTCCCTGCTACGTCCCCGGGCAGGAGCCAGTGTTCACAGCGTGACCTGGGCTTTGCTGTGCACGCAGGTTTGCAGTGCAGACCCTGAAGTCTCTGCTCTGCCGAATGCAGCACGAGGATGTGGTGGTGGCAATGGAACGCAGGTGTGGCTGGGACACGCTGCTGTGTGCTGACACCCACCACTGTGCCGTGGGTCTGCTGGCCAGGTGAGACCCCCTTCTCCCCACTACCTCTGACAGTTGTGCTCTGTGCCTAGGGAGCTCCACACAGTCCCCAAGGTCGTGGCCCAGAAGGCCTTGTCACTGAGGGATGGCCAAGCAGACTGGAAAAGGCGGGGAGAGGAGGGTGCCCACCAGGAGCTGCCTCCCAAATAGCCCAGGGCTGCTTGCAGGATGCTGGGGAAAGACCAGACCTCTGTGTGTCACTCCTGGCAGAGGTTTGTCCCGCTGGCCCACAATCTTGGTTCCTTTTTCTCCTGCCAGGGAGATGTGCTGTGTCTCCATGCCCTTGTGTTCCCGGATCGCTCGCTACCTGCTCCGGCTGCTCAGCACACAGGAGCCACGCTGGGAGCTGCCCGCCCTGGCGTTCCTTGCGGAGGTGAGCCTGACGGCCAGCGCTGCCTGGCTGAGCCGCCTCCCAGCTCTCTGCCCTCTCGTCGCCGCAGCTGCCTGGCACGGTGCCCGCGCCCTGTGCTGCTGCCTGGGCCCGGCCCCGTGCGGCTCCGGGCTCCTGCCAGCTGGCTCCCTGTCACTGCCCTGTGCCTTTCAGGCTCTCGAGTGCCTGCACTTGAGTGAACGTGGTGCTGACAGAGTCCTGCAAATTTTGTCAAGGCAGCTGCAGAGCGAGTGCAGGGAGGGGCGTCGCCTGGCGCTCAGGGCCCTTCTAAAGCTCATTGAGGAGCCCTCAATGGTGAGAAGGGGCAGCGGCTGAGGCTGAGCTGGGCAATGCGGTCGCTTGCGCTTGGCAGGGCTTTGAGTGCTGGGGCAGCTGCTCCCAGCTCTCCTGCCTCCCACTTCAGCTGCCCGAGTGCTTTGGGACAGGCCTTTGGCCTCTGGGCCCTGCGGCAGCAGGACGGCGTTTCACAAACTTGTGTTCTGCACAGACCAAAAAAATGTGGAGCCTGACTGAAAGGCTTGTGGACTTCCTGTGGGATGCAGATGGAGAGATAGTTTTCGTGACAGTCATGCTACTCAGCTTTATCATCCTGGACAATGACATGCTGATGCCCGGCCCCATCACACTGCAGCTGCTTGAGGCGCTCCTGCCACTCTTTGACCACGTAAGGCTCACTGCTCCCAGCCACCGCCACTGGGTGCTGTCCGGACACTTTGTGCCCTGTGAATTTGCAGGCCTGTGCCAGGCTGAGCCCCGTGCAGCCCATGCTGAGGTCTTTTTTTTCTTCCTTCCATACAGAACAATTGGCAGGTTCAGCTCATCTCCATACTGCTCTTCCGAACGTTGGTGACTCTTCCACAGGAAAAGAAAAGCAAGGCCCTGAAGACACCCCTGCGCCAGAGCCTGCTGCCCCTCGTCCTCCACTGCCATGATGAGAAGCGGCTTGTGGCACAGGTGAGGACTCGTGGGCTGCTGCTGTCCCCCTGGCAGGGGGCTCGGCTGCCTCCTGCCCTGGCACCTGCTGGGCTGCAGCCTCCTCCAGGCCTTGGCACAGGGACGCACCCGGGTGCTGCGCCCTGGGCTGTGGGGCCATCTCTGTGTCTGCTGCTCTCCAGGCTTCTCAGGAAACCCTGCTTTGTGTGGCTGAGTTCCTGAAGAGGCCAGATCTTGAAAGACTGGTGAAGAACCAGAATCTGTGGAAGTTCAGCAAGTGCCTGGTAAGGACAGCCTGCAAGCCCCAGCCTCAGCCTGGAGAAGCTCCCTGAGCGCGGTGCTCAGTGTGCGGGGCGGGCAGCTGTGGCCCTGCCCGCTGCTGCAGCCAGAGGCCGCGCGGGCTCTGCTCCCGCACGCCGGGGGAGCCCCGGCCCGGCGGGGCTGCGGGGCGGGGCGGCACGGCGGCTCCCCGGGCAGCAGCCGGCCCTCTGCCAACTCCCCTCGGGAGCCCGGCGCTGGCGGCTGCCGGCCGCGCCTCACGGCTGTGCGGGCAGGGGAGGCCGGGGCTGAGCCCGCGCCAACCCTTCCCTCTCCTGCCGCTCTCTGCAGCTGGCAGAGGACAGGAGCCGAGCGGCCGAGCACCTGCGCCGGGCCCTGCCCTACGTGCAGAGCCCACAGGAGCCCCTGCGAGCGGCGGCCATCAGGTTCATGGGTGAGCCACGAGCCCGCGCTCCCTGCCCGGCCCGCCGCAGCTCGGCCCCGGCCCCGCCTGCTGCCCCGGCAGCGCCAGCCGGGCTCGGCGCCGTGGAGCCCCGCCTGGCCCGGGCATTGCTGCCGCCGCCCTCTGGCAGCCGTGCCCTGGGGCGGCAGCGTGCGGCAAGGGCCGGGCTGAGCCCTGCCGGGCCAGCAGCCCGTGTGGCCACAGCGCCGGCAGCGCCGCTGGCAGGGAGCTGTGCCGCTGGCGCCGTGACAGGCTCTGTGTTCACAGGCATGGCCGCGCGGCACCTGAGGGGGAAGAAGGAAGAGCTCCGGCTCATTTGCAACGGTGAGTGAGGCAGCAGCGGGCTGGCAGCGGGGGCTGCCGGGGCAGCTGCAAGCCTTGCCCCGGCTGCGGAGGGCTCTGCTCCCTGTGCGGACCAGGGGCAGCGTGGGCAGAGCACACAGAGATTTCAGGGCCACGTGGGCGATTCGTGGCCAGCAGCTTCGGGCTGTTCCCGTTGGTCCCTGCTCCCTCCTGGCCATGGCTAGAGCTGCCTGGGATGGCCCTGGCCGGGAGCTCTCGTCAGCTCCCCGCAGATCCAGGATCTGACCATGGCTCTGTTCCTTTCTCTTTCAGCCCTTGAACACCTGACAGAGGACACCAGCAGTGCCGTGTCAGACCTGGCACGTAAAACATTGTATGTCCTCCAGGCCCTGCAGAGGGAGCGATATTCCGTCTTCCAGAGGGTTCAAGAACATCTCCGCTGGGCATGGAGGACACGGCCTCGTCTGTTGGGGCTCAGCTGGCTGCGCTGCTGGAGCTCTGCTGAGAGCTGATGTCTCTTTCTGCTGAGGCCACCAGCGAGAATTTTCCATTTCTTTGAGATTGTTCTTTTCTTTTTTTTTTTCATTAGTATATGAATATAGAGTGTGTTATAATACACAGACTCCCAGGAGCTTTCTTTTGCTGCGCGGGGTCTGCAGGGCATAGGGGAAGAGGGGGAAAAGGGTACCCTGGCTCAGCAACCTGCCCAGGTGTGCAGTGTTGCAGGGGAAATGGCCAGAAGCCCCTTGGCCTGTGGTGGTTCTGCAGAAGCCCTTGTGCTGGTGACAGAGCAGCTGGGCAGGGGCCGGGGCTGTGGGGACCCCTGTGAGAGTGGTGCCCAAAGATGGCCACAAGCCCTGTGCCAGGCAGGAAGCGCCATCCGTGTCCTCCTGCCCGTGTGCTGCTGGCTGCCTTGCTGAGGGCTCCCAGGTGCCCCTGGATGGGGCTGCTCTGGAGCTGCTGTGGGGCTGCGGCGCTGCTGCCGGGCAGCTTGGCCGGGCTGGGGCAGAGCCTGAGGGGCTGGGGCGATGGCAAGCCCTGAGCAATGGGCTGTCAGAGGCCACAAGCCGCCCCCCAGCAGCTGCCCGCCTTGTTTCTGCCGGAGCTGATTTGCAAGAGGGACCCTGGGCACTGTGGAACTAACAGCATCAGTGTTGTTGGAAACCCAAATGCAGGGAAATCTCAGACCTTTGGTCTTGTCAGCAAAGCTTAGAATTAAACACAGGATTTGATCGGAGACCTTGGAAAGGGCTTGCAAAGCTAGGTGCTGGAAGCGAGAATGTGAATTTCTAGTTTATTATAGCAGAGACACGGGGAGCAATGTTGAAGTGGAGGAAAGTTTAGAGCTTTAGTGCTGAAGATCTAGAAAAAATAGAAGTAGTTACAATGGTAAACAAGAAGCTTAGGATGCAGTGCTGTGAGTTTCTGTGTCATAACCTGATTGGCCAAGGAAGCTCACACTGTAGCATGAGTCCCTAAGACGAAATATTGAAGGATTGGCTGCAAAACATAAATATTCTTGTTGGCAGTGTCTTCTTGGCCAAGAAATCCTTCAAAGCTCTTGTAACTACAAGTCTTGCGGGCCTCATGAGCCATGTTCTGCTCTCTAGCTCATTCCAAACTCCCTGAAATCCCCCAAAGTGGGATTTAGCTACCAAGAGATGACAAGGACTCTTAGTGCTGGCTCTTTGACTCCACAGCAGCTGCTTTAGAATCTTTCACATAAGCCTGTGTAGTCATATGCCAGAAATGTATCATTTGAAGAAACTTTCCCAAGTGACCTGCATGGAGGTTTGTTTGAAGGGTATTTGAGGGGAAAGGCTCCCAGCAGAGGTCTGGGCTTCGGCGTAGCTGTGTCCCCTGCTGATTGTGAAGTGTGCCATCAGCTGCAGGGCTTTCTGGGCTAAAAATATCATCAGGTCACTTGGACTTGCTCTTTTAGGCCTCTAAGAGCTGGACCCAATTTCGGGGCACATTTGGAGACCTCATCTGTGGGTGGACGGACCACCTAGGATTTTCCCAATTGCTGGGAATGGTTCTGCAGGTCCTTGGTGTAAAGCGGGGCTCCCCAGCAACTGCACATCTGCAAGATGATAAACAATTGTCTTGGTTTGAAGAGAGACGTGTCTGCTAATGAAGGCAGAAGGCTGCTCTGAGATGGAAAATGTAAATGCCCTCCCTTCAAATGCTTCTCATTTAGAAATTCAAATGCTCTCAGGGAAAGATATGGGGATAGGACTGAGCCCGCAGAGCCGGGCAGCGTTTGCTGATGCTCTGAGCCCTTCCTAAAGATCCTGTCGGGCTGCCTTAGACACCTGGGGCCAGGCATTCCTTCCAAGCTGGGCCACTTTGGCTGGGCTGGGGGCAGTCCCAGGGCAAAAGGCAGTGTGTGCAAGGGCCCTGGGTGGCACGCTGCAGCAGGGTCTCTGTGCCATGGAACGGAACCCGGTGACCAAGGGCCCTTTGTGACACGTGGGAAATAGAAGCTTGCCCGGCTGCTGGGAACGCACAACGGGGCACAACGGGACAGAGCGGTGCCGTGAGGAGCCCCCGCACAGCGCACTCGTTCCTCTCTGACCCGGAGCCTTTCCAAGGCGTTCTTCCCGCAGCTGAGCTCGAGGCCTAGACCACAAGACTTGGTGACCTGTGGCCTTGCAAGGCTTCCCCTCTGCAGGTGTCCTCACAAATCCAGTCATTGTCATGGAGCAGAGACCCCTGAAAGCGCCCAAGGTGGCCTGGGGGAAAGAGGAGGAAGAAGGCCCTGGAGCTGCCCCAGCACATGAAACCAAAGCGGTGGTGCCGTTTGAGCTGCCGCAGGAGGGTGAGTGGCAGAGCTGGGCCACAGGGCCGGTGCCCGCAGCCAACTTGGCGCCATCCCATCCCATCCCATCCCATCCCATCCCATCCCATCCCATCCCATCCCATCCCATCCCATCCCATCCCATTTTATCCCATCCCACCCAATCCCATCCCATTCCCACGGACTGGACGGAAGAGGGGCTGGGCAGACACCCCACGGGGACCGTGCTCCATCCCCTGGGCCATCCCGGGGCTGTCCCTGCCTGGGCAGCGCAGGGCTGGGCTGTGTTCTCCGGCCTCTCCCGCAGCCCCTCAGCTCTGGCTGCGCTCGCTCTTTGCCAGGTGCAGCCCTGCAGCGCACGCAGGAGCAGGACCCCGCCCGTGGCCTCTTCCGCAGCACAGCCCAGGTACCTGCAGCCATCCCCACCTGGGTTGGGCCTGCTGGCACCGCGCTTGGAGCATTCCCTGCAACATCCCTGGCTTCTTGCCCTTCTCCTACAGCTGGTTTGCAAATTCATCAAGAAAATTCGGGCGGAAGAGACCAGCACCATGGGCACTGGGCTCAGAGCATATTCGCACACCTTCAAAACCAAGACCGGTGCTGCCCTGCTGGATATGCTCGTAGAGGAGGGCTTTTCCAATCCTAAGCAAGTAAGCAGCCTGTGGCCAGGCTTTGATCCTCCCAGGAATTGCTTGGTCTCCCAAGCCACGCCTGCTGGTCACTGTAACTCTTTGAGGCCATGGCAGTGTGGTGGGAAGGGAAGCACTTCTGTGGGGAAGCTGGGGACATTCCTCCCTCCGGCAGCTTTCCAAGTCTCCTCGTGCCTTCTCCAGGTTCCTGCCCTGGTCAGGTACATCCACCAGTGGCTCCTGGCCAATCAGTTTGCTGAGCACAGGCTGAACAGGACCCTGCTGGATCTCAGCGAAGCACAGCCCGCTGACGTAGTCATGACGCTCCTGCGTGTGGCCCCGTCCTGTGACAGGTATGGGGCCAACCTGCCCACAGGGCTCAGGGCTCGCCAGCCCATCAGCCTGTAGAGCCTGGCCCAGGTGTGTGACCAACAGAGAGTTCCAGGGCCCTCTGGCTGCTCCCTTGGCCAGCCCCGGCACGTCAGCCCCCGAGCCTGCTGCGGTGCTCCCTCGCTGCCCCTCAGGGGCCTGTTCCCAGCGACCTGGGCTGCCTGTGTGCTGCTGGCGAGTGGCAATGGGCACAGGCAGAGCTGGCAGCCAGCTCAGGTCCCCACTGCTGCCCAGGCCACGGTGCTGTGTCTGAGACCCTCCTGAGACAGAGCTCTAACCCAACAGACCTGCTTTGACCATGTGGAAGAGCATCATGTGCTCGCCCAGGACTGCAGAGCCAGCGCTGCTGATACTCTTGGATGTGCTGGGGAGCTGGCCAGAGCACAGCATGTGCACCTCGGATGGGGACAAAACGGGTGTCTTTGTCCTGGCTGTGAGTTTCTGTAACTGGCCTTTGCTGTCCCCAGGGCTGCCTCTCCAGCAGCTCTCCATCCTCCTTCCCCCACTGCATCTCCCTGCCTCAGGCGCTGGGTTGAAACCCGGCCCAGGGGCAGCTTCAGCCCCACCAGGCCCCGTGCTCCCCCTGCGTCTCTCTGAGCCTCTCCCTCCCCTGCTTGGGCCCTGCCACACACGCACACCTCGGCACTGAGCCCTGTCTCGGGGGGCTTTGTCCTTTGCAGGCAACTGTGGTGATCTGGAAGATCCTCCAGATGCCCTGCGTCCCACATATGGTGACGGTGTATTTGCCCCGCCTCTTTCTGCATCTGCTCTCCCAAGTGCTCTTCAGCACTCTGGATATGCCAGAGGAGGTCAATGCATTCTGGAAGGAATACGGCCTTGCCACCAGCCCCAACAGGTGCTCCATCCCACTCCTCCTTTCCCTGCAACGTCCCCGGGCAGGAGCCAGTGTTCACAGCGTGACCTGGGCTTTGCTGTGCACGCAGGTTTGCAGTGCAGACCCTGAAGTCTCTGCTCTGCCGAATGCAGCACGAGGATGTGGTGGTGGCAATGGAACGCAGGTGTGGCTGGGACACGCTGCTGTGTGCTGACACCCACCACTGTGCCGTGGGTCTGCTGGCCAGGTGAGACCCCCTTCTCCCCACTACCTCTGACAGTTGTGCTCTGTGCCTAGGGAGCTCCACACAGTCCCCAAGGTCGTGGCCCAGAAGGCCTTGTCACTGAGGGATGGCCAAGCAGACTGGAAAAGGCGGGGAGAGGAGGGTGCCCACCAGGAGCTGCCTCCCAAATAGCCCAGGGCCGCTTGCAGGATGCTGGGGAAAGACCAGACCTCTGTGTGTCACTCCTGGCAGAGGTTTGTCCCCCTGGCCCACAGTCTTGGTTCCTTTCTCTCCTGCCAGGGAGATGTGCTGTGTCTCCATGCCCTTGTGTTCCCGGATCGCTCGCTACCTGCTCCGGCTGCTCAGCACACAGGAGCCACGCTGGGAGCTGCCCGCCCTGGCGTTCCTTGCGGAGGTGAGCCTGACGGCCAGCGCTGCCTGGCTGAGCCGCCTCCCAGCTCTCTGCCCTCTCGTCGCCGCAGCTGCCTGGCACGGTGCCCGCGCCCTGTGCTGCTGCCTGGGCCCGGCCCCGTGCGGCTCCGGGCTCCTGCCAGCCGGCTCCCTGTCACTGCCCTGTGCCTTTCAGGTCCTCGAGTGCCTGCACTTGAGTGAACGTGGTGCTGACAGAGTCCTGCAAATTTTGTCAAGGCAGCTGCAGAGCGAGTGCAGGGAGGGGCGTCGCCTGGCACTCAGGGCCCTTCTAAAGCTCATTGAGGAGCCCTCAATGGTGAGAAGGGGCAGCGGCTGAGGCTGAGCTGGGCAATGCGGTCGCTTGCGCTTGGCAGGGCTTTGAGTGCTGGGGCAGCTGCTCCCAGCTCTCCTGCCTCCCACTTCAGCTGCCCGAGTGCTTTGGGACAGGCCTTTGGCCTCTGGGCCCTGCGGCAGCAGGACGGCGTTTCACAAACTTGTGTTCTGCACAGACCAAAAAAATGTGGAGCCTGACTGAAAGACTTGTGGACTTCCTGTGGGATGCAGATGGAGAGATAGTTTTCGTGACAGTCATGCTACTCAGCTTTATCATCCTGGACAATGACATGCTGATGCCCGGCCCCATCACACTGCAGCTGCTTGAGGCGCTCCTGCCACTCTTTGACCACGTAAGGCTCACTGCTCCCAGCCACCGCCACTGGGTGCTGTCCGGACACTTTGTGCCCTGTGAATTTGCAGGCCTGTGCCAGGCTGAGCCCCGTGCAGCCCATGCTGAGGTCTTTTTTTTCTTCCTTCCATACAGAACAATTGGCAGGTTCAGCTCATCTCCATACTGCTCTTCCGAACGTTGGTGACTCTTCCACAGGAAAAGAAAAGCAAGGCCCTGAAGACACCCCTGCGCCAGAGCCTGCTGCCCCTCGTCCTCCACTGCCATGATGAGAAGCGGCTTGTGGCACAGGTGAGGACTCGTGGGCTGCTGCTGTCCCCCTGGCAGGGGGCTCGGCTGCCTCCTGCCCTGGCACCTGCTGGGCTGCAGCCTCCTCCAGGCCTTGGCACAGGGACGCACCCGGGTGCTGCGCCCTGGGCTGTGGGGCCATCTCTGTGTCTGCTGCTCTCCAGGCTTCTCAGGAAACCCTGCTTTGTGTGGCTGAGTTCCTGAAGAGGCCAGATCTTGAAAGACTGGTGAAGAACCAGAATCTGTGGAAGTTCAGCAAGTGCCTGGTAAGGACAGCCTGCAAGCCCCAGCCTCAGCCTGGAGAAGCTCCCTGAGCGCGGTGCTCAGTGTGCGGGGCGGGCAGCTGTGGCCCTGCCCGCTGCTGCAGCCAGAGGCCGCGCGGGCTCTGCTCCCGCACGCCGGGGGAGCCCCGGCCCGGCGGGGCTGCGGGGCGGGGCGGCACGGCGGCTCCCCGGGCAGCAGCCGGCCCTCTGCCAACTCCCCTCGGGAGCCCGGCGCCGGCGGCTGCCGGCCGCGCCTCAGGGCTGTGCGGGCAGGGGAGGCCGGGGCTGAGCCCGCGCCAACCCTTCCCTCTCCTGCCGCTCTCTGCAGCTGGCAGAGGACAGGAGCCGAGCGGCCGAGCACCTGCGCCGGGCCCTGCCCTACGTGCAGAGCCCACAGGAGCCCCTGCGAGCGGCGGCCATCAGGTTCATGGGTGAGCCACGAGCCCGCGCTCCCTGCCCGGCCCGCCGCAGCTCGGCCCCGGCCCCGCCTGCTGCCCCGGCAGCGCCAGCCGGGCTCGGCGCCGTGGAGCCCCGCCTGGCCCGGGCATTGCTGCCGCCGCCCTCTGGCAGCCGTGCCCTGGGGCGGCAGCGTGCGGCAAGGGCCGGGCTGAGCCCTGCCGGGCCAGCAGCCCGTGTGGCCACAGCGCCGGCAGCGCCGCTGGCAGGGAGCTGTGCCGCTGGCGCCGTGACAGGCTCTGTGTTCACAGGCATGGCCGCGCGGCACCTGAGGGGGAAGAAGGAAGAGCTCCGGCTCATTTGCAACGGTGAGTGAGGCAGCAGCGGGCTGGCAGCGGGGGCTGCCGGGGCAGCTGCAAGCCTTGCCCCGGCTGCGGAGGGCTCTGCTCCCTGTGCGGACCAGGGGCAGCGTGGGCAGAGCACACAGAGATTTCAGGGCCACGTGGGCGATTCGTGGCCAGCAGCTTCGGGCTGTTCCCGTTGGTCCCTGCTCCCTCCTGGCCATGGCTAGAGCTGCCTGGGATGGCCCTGGCCGGGAGCTCTCCTCGGCTCCCCGCAGATCCAGGATCTGACCATGGCTCTGTTCCTTTCTCTTTCAGCCCTTGAACACCTGACAGAGGACACCAGCAGTGCCGTGTCAGACCTGGCACGTAAAACATTGTATGTCCTCCAGGCCCTGCAGAGGGAGCGATATTCCGTCTTCCAGAGGGTTCAAGAACATCTCCGCTGGGCATGGAGGACACGGCCTCGTCTGTTGGGGCTCGGCTGGCTGCGCTGCTGGAGCTCTGCTGAGAGCTGATGTCTCTTTCTGCTGAGGCCACCAGCGAGAATTTTCCATTTCTTTGAGATTGTTCTTTTCTTTTTTTTTTTTTTTTCATTAGTATATGAATATAGAGTGTGTTATAATACACAGACTCCCAGGAGCTTTCTTTTGCTGCGCGGAGTCTGCACGGCATAGGGGAAGAGGGGGAAAAGGGTACCCTGGCTCAGCAACCTGCCCAGGTGTGCAGTGTTGCAGGGGAAATGGCCACAAGTCCCTTCGGCTGTGGTGGTTCTGCAGAAGCCCTTGTGCTGGTGACAGAGCGGCTGGGCAGGGGCCGGGGCTGTGGGGACCCCTGTGAGAGTGGTGCCCAAAGATGGCCACAAGCCCTGTGCCAGGCAGGAAGCGCCATCCGTGTCCTCCTGCCCGTGTGCTGCTGGCTGCCTTGCTGAGGGCTCCCAGGTGCCCCTGGATGGGGCTGCTCTGGAGCTGCTGTGGGGCTGCGGCGCTGCTGCCGGGCAGCTTGGCCGGGCTGGGGCAGAGCCTGAGGGGCTGGGGCGATGGCAAGCCCTGAGCAATGGGCTGTCAGAGGCCACAAGCCGCCCCCCAGCAGCTGCCCGCCTTGTTTCTGCCGGAGCTGATTTGCAAGAGGGACCCTGGGCACTGTGGAACTAACAGCATCAGTGTTGTTGGAAACCCAAATGCAGGGAAATCTCAGACCTTTGGTCTTGTCAGCAAAGCTTAGAATTAAACACAGGATTTGATCGGAGACCTTGGAAAGGGCTTGCAAAGCTAGGTGCTGGAAGCGAGAATGTGAATTTCTAGTTTATTATAGCAGAGACACGGGGAGCAATGTTGAAGTGGAGGAAAGTTTAGAGCTTTAGTGCTGAAGATCTAGAAAAAATAGAAGTAGTTACAATGGTAAACAAGAAGCTTAGGATGCAGTGCTGTGAGTTTCTGTGTCATAACCTGATTGGCCAAGGAAGCTCACACTGTAGCATGAGTCCCTAAGACGAAATATTGAAGGATTGGCTGCAAAACATAAATATTCTTGTTGGCAGTGTCTTCTTGGCCAAGAAATCCTTCAAAGCTCTTGTAACTACAAGTCTTGCGGGCCTCATGAGCCATGTTCTGCTCTCTAGCTCATTCCAAACTCCCTGAAATCCCCCAAAGTGGGATTTAGCTACCAAGAGATGACAAGGACTCTTAGTGCTGGCTCTTTGACTCCACAGCAGCTGCTTTAGAATCTTTCACATAAGCCTGTGTAGTCATATGCCAGAAATGTATCATTTGAAGAAACTTTCCCAAGTGACCTGCATGGAGGTTTGTTTGAAGGGTATTTGAGGGGAAAGGCTCCCAGCAGAGGTCTGGGCTTCGGCGTAGCTGTGTCCCCTGCTGATTGTGAAGTGTGCCATCAGCTGCAGGGCTTTCTGGGCTAAAAATATCATCAAGTCACTTGGACTTGCTCTTTTAGGCCTCTAAGAGCTGGACCCAATTTCGGGGCACATTTGGAGACCTCATCTGTGGGTGGACGGACCACCTAGGATTTTCCCAATTGCTGGGAATGGTTCTGCAGGTCCTTGGTGTAAAGCGGGGCTCCCCAGCAACTGCACATCTGCAAGATGATAAACAATTGTCTTGGTTTGAAGAGAGACGTGTCTGCTAATGAAGGCAGAAGGCTGCTCTGAGATGGAAAATGTAAATGCCCTCCCTTCAAATGCTTCTCATTTAGAAATTCAAATGCTCTCAGGGAAAGATATGGGGATAGGACTGAGCCCGCAGAGCCGGGCAGCGTTTGCTGATGCTCTGAGCCCTTCCTAAAGATCCTGTCGGGCTGCCTTAGACACCTGGGGCCAGGCATTCCTTCCAAGCTGGGCCACTTTGGCTGGGCTGGGGGCAGTCCCAGGGCAAAAGGCAGTGTGTGCAAGGGCCCTGGGTGGCACGCTGCAGCAGGGTCTCTGTGCCATGGAACGGAACCCGGTGACCAAGGGCCCTTTGTGACACGTGGGAAATAGAAGCTTGCCCGGCTGCTGGGAACGCACAACGGGGCACAACGGGACAGAGCGGTGCCGTGAGGAGCCCCCGCACAGCGCACTCGTTCCTCTCTGACCCGGAGCCTTTCCAAGGCGTTCTTCCCGCAGCTGAGCTCGAGGCCTAGACCACAAGACTTGGTGACCTGTGGCCTTGCAAGGCTTCCCCTCTGCAGGTGTCCTCACAAATCCAGTCATTGTCATGGAGCAGAGACCCCTGAAAGCGCCCAAGGTGGCCTGGGGGAAAGAGGAGGAAGAAGGCCCTGGAGCTGCCCCAGCACATGAAACCAAAGCGGTGGTGCCGTTTGAGCTGCCGCAGGAAGGTGAGTGGCAGAGCTGGGCCACAGGGCCGGTGCCCGCAGCCAACTTGGCGCCATTCCATCCCATCCCATCCCATCCCATTTTATCCCATCCCACCCAATCCCATCCCATTCCCACGGACAGGACGGAAGAGGGGCCGGGCAGACACCCCACAGGGACCGTGCTCCATCCCCTGGGCCATCCCGGGGCTGTCCCTGCCTGGGCAGCGCAGGGCTGGGCTGTGTTCTCCGGCCTCTCCCGCAGCCCCTCAGCTCTGGCTGCGCTCGCTCTTTGCCAGGTGCAGCCCTGCAGCGCACGCAGGAGCAGGACCCCGCCCGTGGCCTCTTCCGCAGCACAGCCCAGGTACCTGCAGCCATCCCCACCTGGGTTGGGCCTGCTGGCACCGCGCTTGGAGCATTCCCTGCAACATCCCTGGCTTCTTGCCCTTCTCCTACAGCTGGTTTGCAAATTCATCAAGAAAATTCGGGCGGAAGAGACCAGCACCATGGGCACTGGGCTCAGAGCATATTCGCACACCTTCAAAACCAAGACCGGTGCTGCCCTGCTGGATATGCTCGTAGAGGAGGGCTTTTCCAATCCTAAGCAAGTAAGCAGCCTGTGGCCAGGCTTTGATCCTCCCAGGAATTGCTTGGTCTCCCAAGCCACGCCTGCTGGTCACTGTAACTCTTTGAGGCCATGGCAGTGTGGTGGGAAGGGAAGCACTTCTGTGGGGAAGCTGGGGACATTCCTCCCTCCGGCAGCTTTCCAAGTCTCCTCGTGCCTTCTCCAGGTTCCTGCCCTGGTCAGGTACATCCACCAGTGGCTCCTGGCCAATCAGTTTGCTGAGCACAGGCTGAACAGGACCCTGCTGGATCTCAGCGAAGCACAGCCCGCTGACGTAGTCATGACTCTCCTGCGTGTGGCCCCGTCCTGTGACAGGTATGGGGCCCACCTGCCCACAGGGCTCAGGGCTCGCCAGCCCATCAGCCTGTAGAGCCTGGCCCAGGTGTGTGACCAACAGAGAGTTCCAGGGCCCTCTGGCTGCTCCCTTGGCCAGCCCCGGCACGTCAGCCCCCGAGCCTGCTGCGGTGCTCCCTCGCTGCCCCTCAGGGGCCTGTCCCCAGCGACCTGGGCTGCCTGTGTGCTGCTGGCGAGTGGCAGGGCTGGCAGCCAGCTCAGGTCCCCACTGCTGCCCAGGCCACGGTGCTGTGTCTGAGACCCTCCTGAGACAGAGCTCTAACCCGACAGAGCTGCTTTGACCATGTGGAAGAGCATCATGTGCTCGCCCAGGACTGCAGAGCCAGCGCTGCTGATACTCTTGGATGTGCTGGGGAGCTGGCCAGAGCACAGCATGTGCACCTCGGATGGGGACAAAACGGGTGTCTTTGTCCTGGCTGTGAGTTTCTGTAACTGGCCTTTGCTGTCCCCAAGGCTGCCTCTCCAGCAGCTCTCCATCCTCCTTCCCCCACTGCATCTCCCTGCCTCAGGCGCTGGGTTGAAACCCGGCCCAGGGGCAGCTTCAGCCCCACCAGGCCCCGTGCTCCCCCTGCGTCTCTCTGAGCCTCTCCCTCCCCTGCTTGGGCCCTGCCACACGCACACCTCGGCACTGAGCCCTGTCTCGCGGGGCTTTGTCCTTTGCAGGCAACTGTGGTGATCTGGAAGATCCTCCAGATGCCCTGCGTCCCACATATGGTGACGGTGTATTTGCCCCGCCTCTTTCTGCATCTGCTCTCCCAAGTGCTCTTCAGCACTCTGGATATGCCAGAGGAGGTCAATGCATTCTGGAAGGGATACGGCCTTGCCACCAGCCCCAACAGGTGCTCCATCCCACTCCTCCTTTCCCTGCTACGTCCCCGGGCAGGAGCCAGTGTTCACAGCGTGACCTGGGCTTTGCTGTGCACGCAGGTTTGCAGTGCAGACCCTGAAGTCTCTGCTCTGCCGAATGCAGCACGAGGATGTGGTGGTGGCAATGGAACGCAGGTGTGGCTGGGACACGCTGCTGTGTGCTGACACCCACCACTGTGCCGTGGGTCTGCTGGCCAGGTGAGACCCCCTTCTCCCCACTACCTCTGACAGTTGTGCTCTGTGCCTAGGGAGCTCCACACAGTCCCCAAGGTCGTGGCCCAGAAGGCCTTGTCACTGAGGGATGGCCAAGCAGACTGGAAAAGGCGGGGAGAGGAGGGTGCCCACCAGGAGCTGCCTCCCAAATAGCCCAGGGCCGCTTGCAGGATGCTGGGGAAAGACCAGACCTCTGTGTGTCACTCCTGGCAGAGGTTTGTCCCCCTGGCCCACAGTCTTGGTTCCTTTTTCTCCTGCCAGGGAGATGTGCTGTGTCTCCATGCCCTTGTGTTCCCGGATCGCTCGCTACCTGCTCCGGCTGCTCAGCACACAGGAGCCACGCTGGGAGCTGCCCGCCCTGGCGTTCCTTGCGGAGGTGAGCCTGACGGCCAGCGCTGCCTGGCTGAGCCGCCTCCCAGCTCTCTGCCCTCTCGTCGCCGCAGCTGCCTGGCACGGTGCCCGCGCCCTGTGCTGCTGCCTGGGCCCGGCCCCGTGCGGCTCCGGGCTCCTGCCAGCCGGCTCCCTGTCACTGCCCTGTGCCTTTCAGGTCCTCGAGTGCCTGCACTTGAGTGAACGTGGTGCTGACAGAGTCCTGCAAATTTTGTCAAGGCAGCTGCAGAGCGAGTGCAGGGAGGGGCGTCGCCTGGCGCTCAGGGCCCTTCTAAAGCTCATTGAGGAGCCCTCAATGGTGAGAAGGGGCAGCGGCTGAGGCTGAGCTGGGCAATGCGGTCGCTTGCGCTTGGCAGGGCTTTGAGTGCTGGGGCAGCTGCTCCCAGCTCTCCTGCCTCCCACTTCAGCTGCCCGAGTGCTTTGGGACAGGCCTTTGGCCTCTGGGCCCTGCGGCAGCAGGACGGCGTTTCACAAACTTGTGTTCTGCACAGACCAAAAAAATGTGGAGCCTGACTGAAAGGCTTGTGGACTTCCTGTGGGATGCAGATGGAGAGATAGTTTTCGTGACAGTCATGCTACTCAGCTTTATCATCCTGGACAATGACATGCTGATGCCCGGCCCCATCACACTGCAGCTGCTTGAGGCGCTCCTGCCACTCTTTGACCATGTAAGGCTCACTGCTCCCAGCCACCGCCACTGGGTGCTGTCCGGACACTTTGTGCCCTGTGAATTTGCAGGCCTGTGCCAGGCTGAGCCCCGTGCAGCCCATGCTGAGGTCTTTTTTTTCTTCCTTCCATACAGAACAATTGGCAGGTTCAGCTCATCTCCATACTGCTCTTCCGAACGTTGGTGACTCTTCCACAGGAAAAGAAAAGCAAGGCCCTGAAGACACCCCTGCGCCAGAGCCTGCTGCCCCTCGTCCTCCACTGCCATGATGAGAAGCGGCTTGTGGCACAGGTGAGGACTCGTGGGCTGCTGCTGTCCCCCTGGCAGGGGGCTCGGCTGCCTCCTGCCCTGGCACCTGCTGGGCTGCAGCCTCCTCCAGGCCTTGGCACAGGGACGCACCCGGGTGCTGCGCCCTGGGCTGTGGGGCCATCTCTGTGTCTGCTGCTCTCCAGGCTTCTCAGGAAACCCTGCTTTGTGTGGCTGAGTTCCTGAAGAGGCCAGATCTTGAAAGACTGGTGAAGAACCAGAATCTGTGGAAGTTCAGCAAGTGCCTGGTAAGGACAGCCTGCAAGCCCCAGCCTCAGCCTGGAGAAGCTCCCTGAGCGCGGTGCTCAGTGTGCGGGGCGGGCAGCTGTGGCCCTGCCCGCTGCTGCAGCCAGAGGCCGCGCGGGCTCTGCTCCCGCACGCCGGGGGAGCCCCGGCCCGGCGGGGCTGCGGGGCGGGGCGGCACGGCGGCTCCCCGGGCAGCAGCCAGCCCTCTGCCAACTCCCCTCGGGAGCCCGGCGCCGGCGGCTGCCGGCCGCGCCTCACGCCTGTGCGGGCAGGGGAGGCCGGGGCTGAGCCCGCGCCAACCCTTCCCTCTCCTGCCGCTCTCTGCAGCTGGCAGAGGACAGGAGCCGAGCGGCCGAGCACCTGCGCCGGGCCCTGCCCTACGTGCAGAGCCCACAGGAGCCCCTGCGAGCGGCGGCCATCAGGTTCATGGGTGAGCCACGAGCCCGCGCTCCCTCCCCGGCCCGCCGCAGCTCGGCCCCGGCCCCGCCTGCTGCCCCGGCAGCGCCAGCCGGGCTCGGCGCCGTGGAGCCCCGCCTGGCCCGGGCATTGCTGCCGCCGCCCTCTGGCAGCCGTGCCCTGGGGCGGCAGCGTGCGGCAAGGGCCGGGCAGAGCCCTGCCGGGCCAGCAGCCCGTGTGGCCACAGCGCCGGCAGCGCCGCTGGCAGGGAGCTGTGCCGCTGGTGCCGTGACAGGCTCTGTGTTCACAGGCATGGCCGCGCGGCACCTGAGGGGGAAGAAGGAAGAGCTCCGGCTCATTTGCAACGGTGAGTGAGGCAGCAGCGGGCTGGCAGCGGGGGCTGCCGGGGCAGCTGCAAGTCTTGCCCCGGCTGCGGAGGGCTCTGCTCCCTGTGCGGACCAGGGGCAGCGTGGGCAGAGCACACAGAGATTTCAGGGCCACGTGGGCGATTCGTGGCCAGCAGCTTCGGGCTGTTCCCGTTGGTCCCTGCTCCCTCCTGGCCATGGCTAGAGCTGCCTGGGATGGCCCTGGCCGGGAGCTCTCCTCGGCTCCCCGCAGATCCAGGATCTGACCATGGCTCTGTTCCTTTCTCTTTCAGCCCTTGAACACCTGACAGAGGACACCAGCAGTGCCGTGTCAGACCTGGCACGTAAAACATTGTATGTCCTCCAGGCCCTGCAGAGGGAGCGATATTCCGTCTTCCAGAGGGTTCAAGAACATCTCCGCTGGGCATGGAGGACACGGCCTCGTCTGTTGGGGCTCGGCTGGCTGCGCTGCTGGAGCTCTGCTGAGAGCTGATGTCTCTTTCTGCTGAGGCCACCAGCGGGAATTTTCCATTTCTTTGAGATTGTTCTTTTCTTTTTTTTTTTTTTTTTCATTAGTATATGAATATAGAGTGTTTTATAATACACAGACTCCCAGGAGCTTTCTTTTGCTGCGCGGGGTCTGCAGGGCATAGGGGAAGAGGGGGAAAAGGGTACCCTGGCTCAGCAACCTGCCCAGGTGTGCAGTGTTGCAGGGGAAATGGCCAGAAGCCCCTTGGCCTGTGGTGGTTCTGCAGAAGCCCTTGTGCTGGTGACAGAGCAGCTGGGCAGGGGCCGGGGCTGTGGGGACCCCTGTGAGAGTGGTGCCCAAAGATGGCCACAAGCCCTGTGCCAGGCAGGAAGCGCCATCCGTGTCCTCCTGCCCGTGTGCTGCTGGCTGCCTTGCTGAGGGCTCCCAGGTGCCCCTGGATGGGGCTGCTCTGGAGCTGCTGTGGGGCTGCGGCGCTGCTGCCGGGCAGCTTGGCCGGGCTGGGGCAGAGCCTGAGGGGCTGGGGCGATGGCAAGCCCTGAGCAATGGGCTGTCAGAGGCCACAAGCCGCCCCCCAGCAGCTGCCCGCCTTGTTTCTGCCAGAGCTGATTTGCAAGAGGGACCCTGGGCACTGTGGAACTAACAGCATCAGTGTTGTTGGAAACCCAAATGCAGGGAAATCTCAGACCTTTGGTCTTGTCAGCAAAGCTTAGAATTAAACACAGGATTTGATCGGAGACCTTGGAAAGGGCTTGCAAAGCTAGGTGCTGGAAGCGAGAATGTGAATTTCTAGTTTATTATAGCAGAGACACGGGGAGCAATGTTGAAGTGGAGGAAAGTTTAGAGCTTTAGTGCTGAAGATCTAGAAAAAATAGAAGTAGTTACAATGGTAAACAAGAAGCTTAGGATGCAGTGCTGTGAGTTTCTGTGTCATAACCTGATTGGCCAAGGAAGCTCACACTGTAGCATGAGTCCCTAAGACGAAATATTGAAGGATTGGCTGCCAACCATAAATATTCTTGTTGGCAGTGTCTTCTTGGCCAAGAAATCCTTCAAAGCTCTTGTAACTACAAGTCTTGCGGGCCTCATGAGCCATGTTCTGCTCTCTAGCTCATTCCAAACTCCCTGAAATCCCCCAAAGTGGGATTTAGCTACCAAGAGATGACAAGGACTCTTAGTGCTGGCTCTTTGACTCCACAGCAGCTGCTTTAGAATCTTTCACATAAGCCTGTGTAGTCATATGCCAGAAATGTATCATTTGAAGAAACTTTCCCAAGTGACCTGCATGGAGGTTTGTTTGAAGGGTATTTGAGGGGAAAGGCTCCCAGCAGAGGTCTGGGCTTCGGCGTAGCTGTGTCCCCTGCTGATTGTGAAGTGTGCCATCAGCTGCAGGGCTTTCTGGGCTAAAAATATCATCAAGTCACTTGGACTTGCTCTTTTAGGCCTCTAAGAGCTGGACCCAATTTCGGGGCACATTTGGAGACCTCATCTGTGGGTGGACGGACCACCTAGGATTTTCCCAATTGCTGGGAATGGTTCTGCAGGTCCTTGGTGTAAAGCGGGGCTCCCCAGCAACTGCACATCTGCAAGATGATAAACAATTGTCTTGGTTTGAAGAGAGACGTGTCTGCTAATGAAGGCAGAAGGCTGCTCTGAGATGGAAAATGTAAATGCCCTCCCTTCAAATGCTTCTCATTTAGAAATTCAAATGCTCTCAGGGAAAGATATGGGGATAGGACTGAGCCCGCAGAGCCGGGCAGCGTTTGCTGATGCTCTGAGCCCTTCCTAAAGATCCTGTCGGGCTGCCTTAGACACCTGGGGCCAGGCATTCCTTCCAAGCTGGGCCACTTTGGCTGGGCTGGGGGCAGTCCCAGGGCAAAAGGCAGTGTGTGCAAGGGCCCTGGGTGGCACGCTGCAGCAGGGTCTCTGTGCCATGGAACGGAACCCGGTGACCAAGGGCCCTTTGTGACACGTGGGAAATAGAAGCTTGCCCGGCTGCTGGGAACGCACAACGGGGCACAACGGGACAGAGCGGTGCCGTGAGGAGCCCCCGCACAGCGCACTCGTTCCTCTCTGACCCGGAGCCTTTCCAAGGCGTTCTTCCCGCAGCTGAGCTCGAGGCCTAGACCACAAGACTTGGTGACCTGTGGCCTTGCAAGGCTTCCCCTCTGCAGGTGTCCTCACAAATCCAGTCATTGTCATGGAGCAGAGACCCCTGAAAGCGCCCAAGGTGGCCTGGGGGAAAGAGGAGGAAGAAGGCCCTGGAGCTGCCCCAGCACATGAAACCAAAGCGGTGGTGCCGTTTGAGCTGCCGCAGGAAGGTGAGTGGCAGAGCTGGGCCACAGGGCCGGTGCCCGCAGCCAACTTGGCGCCATTCCATCCCATCCCATCCCATCCCATTTTATCCCATCCCACCCAATCCCATCCCATTCCCACGGACAGGACGGAAGAGGGGCCGGGCAGACACCCCACAGGGACCGTGCTCCATCCCCTGGGCCATCCCGGGGCTGTCCCTGCCTGGGCAGCGCAGGGCTGGGCTGTGTTCTCCGGCCTCTCCCGCAGCCCCTCAGCTCTGGCTGCGCTCGCTCTTTGCCAGGTGCAGCCCTGCAGCGCACGCAGGAGCAGGACCCCGCCCGTGGCCTCTTCCGCAGCACAGCCCAGGTACCTGCAGCCATCCCCACCTGGGTTGGGCCTGCTGGCACCGCGCTTGGAGCATTCCCTGCAACATCCCTGGCTTCTTGCCCTTCTCCTACAGCTGGTTTGCAAATTCATCAAGAAAATTCGGGCGGAAGAGACCAGCACCATGGGCACTGGGCTCAGAGCATATTCGCACACCTTCAAAACCAAGACCGGTGCTGCCCTGCTGGATATGCTCGTAGAGGAGGGCTTTTCCAATCCTAAGCAAGTAAGCAGCCTGTGGCCAGGCTTTGATCCTCCCAGGAATTGCTTGGTCTCCCAAGCCACGCCTGCTGGTCACTGTAACTCTTTGAGGCCATGGCAGTGTGGTGGGAAGGGAAGCACTTCTGTGGGGAAGCTGGGGACATTCCTCCCTCCGGCAGCTTTCCAAGTCTCCTCGTGCCTTCTCCAGGTTCCTGCCCTGGTCAGGTACATCCACCAGTGGCTCCTGGCCAATCAGTTTGCTGAGCACAGGCTGAACAGGACCCTGCTGGATCTCAGCGAAGCACAGCCCGCTGACGTAGTCATGACTCTCCTGCGTGTGGCCCCGTCCTGTGACAGGTATGGGGCCCACCTGCCCACAGGGCTCAGGGCTCGCCAGCCCATCAGCCTGTAGAGCCTGGCCCAGGTGTGTGACCAACAGAGAGTTCCAGGGCCCTCTGGCTGCTCCCTTGGCCAGCCCCGGCACGTCAGCCCCCGAGCCTGCTGCGGTGCTCCCTCGCTGCCCCTCAGGGGCCTGTCCCCAGCGACCTGGGCTGCCTGTGTGCTGCTGGCGAGTGGCAGGGCTGGCAGCCAGCTCAGGTCCCCACTGCTGCCCAGGCCACGGTGCTGTGTCTGAGACCCTCCTGAGACAGAGCTCTAACCCGACAGAGCTGCTTTGACCATGTGGAAGAGCATCATGTGCTCGCCCAGGACTGCAGAGCCAGCGCTGCTGATACTCTTGGATGTGCTGGGGAGCTGGCCAGAGCACAGCATGTGCACCTCGGATGGGGACAAAACGGGTGTCTTTGTCCTGGCTGTGAGTTTCTGTAACTGGCCTTTGCTGTCCCCAAGGCTGCCTCTCCAGCAGCTCTCCATCCTCCTTCCCCCACTGCATCTCCCTGCCTCAGGCGCTGGGTTGAAACCCGGCCCAGGGGCAGCTTCAGCCCCACCAGGCCCCGTGCTCCCCCTGCGTCTCTCTGAGCCTCTCCCTCCCCTGCTTGGGCCCTGCCACACGCACACCTCGGCACTGAGCCCTGTCTCGCGGGGCTTTGTCCTTTGCAGGCAACTGTGGTGATCTGGAAGATCCTCCAGATGCCCTGCGTCCCACATATGGTGACGGTGTATTTGCCCCGCCTCTTTCTGCATCTGCTCTCCCAAGTGCTCTTCAGCACTCTGGATATGCCAGAGGAGGTCAATGCATTCTGGAAGGGATACGGCCTTGCCACCAGCCCCAACAGGTGCTCCATCCCACTCCTCCTTTCCCTGCTACGTCCCCGGGCAGGAGCCAGTGTTCACAGCGTGGCCTGGGCTTTGCTGTGCACGCAGGTTTGCAGTGCAGACCCTGAAGTCTCTGCTCTGCCGAATGCAGCACGAGGATGTGGTGGTGGCAATGGAACGCAGGTGTGGCTGGGACACGCTGCTGTGTGCTGACACCCACCACTGTGCCGTGGGTCTGCTGGCCAGGTGAGACCCCCTTCTCCCCACTACCTCTGACAGTTGTGCTCTGTGCCTAGGGAGCTCCACACAGTCCCCAAGGTCGTGGCCCAGAAGGCCTTGTCACTGAGGGATGGCCAAGCAGACTGGAAAAGGCGGGGAGAGGAGGGTGCCCACCAGGAGCTGCCTCCCAAATAGCCCAGGGCCGCTTGCAGGATGCTGGGGAAAGACCAGACCTCTGTGTGTCACTCCTGGCAGAGGTTTGTCCCCCTGGCCCACAGTCTTGGTTCCTTTTTCTCCTGCCAGGGAGATGTGCTGTGTCTCCATGCCCTTGTGTTCCCGGATCGCTCGCTACCTGCTCCGGCTGCTCAGCACACAGGAGCCACGCTGGGAGCTGCCCGCCCTGGCGTTCCTTGCGGAGGTGAGCCTGACGGCCAGCGCTGCCTGGCTGAGCCGCCTCCCAGCTCTCTGCCCTCTCGTCGCCGCAGCTGCCTGGCACGGTGCCCGCGCCCTGTGCTGCTGCCTGGGCCCGGCCCCGTGCGGCTCCGGGCTCCTGCCAGCCGGCTCCCTGTCACTGCCCTGTGCCTTTCAGGTCCTCGAGTGCCTGCACTTGAGTGAATGTGGTGCTGACAGAGTCCTGCAAATTTTGTCAAGGCAGCTGCAGAGCGAGTGCAGGGAGGGGCGTCGCCTGGCGCTCAGGGCCCTTCTAAAGCTCATTGAGGAGCCCTCAATGGTGAGAAGGGGCAGCGGCTGAGGCTGAGCTGGGCAATGCGGTCGCTTGCGCTTGGCAGGGCTTTGAGTGCTGGGGCAGCTGCTCCCAGCTCTCCTGCCTCCCACTTCAGCTGCCCGAGTGCTTTGGGACAGGCCTTTGGCCTCTGGGCCCTGCGGCAGCAGGACGGCGTTTCACAAACTTGTGTTCTGCACAGACCAAAAAAATGTGGAGCCTGACTGAAAGGCTTGTGGACTTCCTGTGGGATGCAGATGGAGAGATAGTTTTCGTGACAGTCATGCTACTCAGCTTTATCATCCTGGACAATGACATGCTGATGCCCGGCCCCATCGCACTGCAGCTGCTTGAGGCGCTCCTGCCACTCTTTGACCACGTAAGGCTCACTGCTCCCAGCCACCGCCACTGGGTGCTGTCCGGACACTTTGTGCCCTGTGAATTTGCAGGCCTGTGCCAGGCTGAGCCCCGTGCAGCCCATGCTGAGGTCTTTTTTTTCTTCCTTCCATACAGAACAATTGGCAGGTTCAGCTCATCTCCATACTGCTCTTCCGAACGTTGGTGACTCTTCCACAGGAAAAGAAAAGCAAGGCCCTGAAGACACCCCTGCGCCAGAGCCTGCTGCCCCTCGTCCTCCACTGCCATGATGAGAAGCGGCTTGTGGCACAGGTGAGGACTCGTGGGCTGCTGCTGTCCCCCTGGCAGGGGGCTCGGCTGCCTCCTGCCCTGGCACCTGCTGGGCTGCAGCCTCCTCCAGGCCTTGGCACAGGGACGCACCCGGGTGCTGCGCCCTGGGCTGTGGGGCCATCTCTGTGTCTGCTGCTCTCCAGGCTTCTCAGGAAACCCTGCTTTGTGTGGCTGAGTTCCTGAAGAGGCCAGATCTTGAAAGACTGGTGAAGAACCAGAATCTGTGGAAGTTCAGCAAGTGCCTGGTAAGGACAGCCTGCAAGCCCCAGCCTCAGCCTGGAGAAGCTCCCTGAGCGCGGTGCTCAGTGTGCGGGGCGGGCAGCTGTGGCCCTGCCCGCTGCTGCAGCCAGAGGCCGCGCGGGCTCTGCTCCCGCACGCCGGGGGAGCCCCGGCCCGGCGGGGCTGCGGGGCGGGGCGGCACGGCGGCTCCCCGGGCAGCAGCCGGCCCTCTGCCAACTCCCCTCGGGAGCCCGGCGCCGGCGGCTGCCGGCCGCGCCTCACGGCTGTGCGGGCAGGGGAGGCCGGGGCTGAGCCCGCGCCAACCCTTCCCTCTCCTGCCGCTCTCTGCAGCTGGCAGAGGACAGGAGCCGAGCGGCCGAGCACCTGCGCCGGGCCCTGCCCTACGTGCAGAGCCCACAGGAGCCCCTGCGAGCGGCGGCCATCAGGTTCATGGGTGAGCCACGAGCCCGCGCTCCCTCCCCGGCCCGCCGCAGCTCGGCCCCGGCCCCGCCTGCTGCCCCGGCAGCGCCAGCCGGGCTCGGCGCCGTGGAGCCCCGCCTGGCCCGGGCATTGCTGCCGCCGCCCTCTGGCAGCCGTGCCCTGGGGCGGCAGCGTGCGGCAAGGGCCGGGCTGAGCCCTGCCGGGCCAGCAGCCCGTGTGGCCACAGCGCCGGCAGCGCCGCTGGCAGGGAGCTGTGCCGCTGGTGCCGTGACAGGCTCTGTGTTCACAGGCATGGCCGCGCGGCACCTGAGGGGGAAGAAGGAAGAGCTCCGGCTCATTTGCAACGGTGAGTGAGGCAGCAGCGGGCTGGCAGCGGGGGCTGCCGGGGCAGCTGCAAGTCTTGCCCCGGCTGCGGAGGGCTCTGCTCCCTGTGCGGACCAGGGGCAGCGTGGGCAGAGCACACAGAGATTTCAGGGCCACGTGGGCGATTCGTGGCCAGCAGCTTCGGGCTGTTCCCGTTGGTCCCTGCTCCCTCCTGGCCATGGCTAGAGCTGCCTGGGATGGCCCTGGCCGGGAGCTCTCCTCGGCTCCCCGCAGATCCAGGATCTGACCATGGCTCTGTTCCTTTCTCTTTCAGCCCTTGAACACCTGACAGAGGACACCAGCAGTGCCGTGTCAGACCTGGCACGTAAAACATTGTATGTCCTCCAGGCCCTGCAGAGGGAGCGATATTCCGTCTTCCAGAGGGTTCAAGAACATCTCCGCTGGGCATGGAGGACACGGCCTCGTCTGTTGGGGCTCGGCTGGCTGCGCTGCTGGAGCTCTGCTGAGAGCTGATGTCTCTTTCTGCTGAGGCCACCAGCGGGAATTTTCCATTTCTTTGAGATTGTTCTTTTCTTTTTTTTTTTTTTTTTCATTAGTATATGAATATAGAGTGTTTTATAATACACAGACTCCCAGGAGCTTTCTTTTGCTGCGCGGGGTCTGCAGGGCATAGGGGAAGAGGGGGAAAAGGGTACCCTGGCTCAGCAACCTGCCCAGGTGTGCAGTGTTGCAGGGGAAATGGCCAGAAGCCCCTTGGCCTGTGGTGGTTCTGCAGAAGCCCTTGTGCTGGTGACAGAGCAGCTGGGCAGGGGCCGGGGCTGTGGGGACCCCTGTGAGAGTGGTGCCCAAAGATGGCCACAAGCCCTGTGCCAGGCAGGAAGCGCCATCCGTGTCCTCCTGCCCGTGTGCTGCTGGCTGCCTTGCTGAGGGCTCCCAGGTGCCCCTGGATGGGGCTGCTCTGGAGCTGCTGTGGGGCTGCGGCGCTGCTGCCGGGCAGCTTGGCCGGGCTGGGGCAGAGCCTGAGGGGCTGGGGCGATGGCAAGCCCTGAGCAATGGGCTGTCAGAGGCCACAAGCCGCCCCCCAGCAGCTGCCCGCCTTGTTTCTGCCAGAGCTGATTTGCAAGAGGGACCCTGGGCACTGTGGAACTAACAGCATCAGTGTTGTTGGAAACCCAAATGCAGGGAAATCTCAGACCTTTGGTCTTGTCAGCAAAGCTTAGAATTAAACACAGGATTTGATCGGAGACCTTGGAAAGGGCTTGCAAAGCTAGGTGCTGGAAGCGAGAATGTGAATTTCTAGTTTATTATAGCAGAGACACGGGGAGCAATGTTGAAGTGGAGGAAAGTTTAGAGCTTTAGTGCTGAAGATCTAGAAAAAATAGAAGTAGTTACAATGGTAAACAAGAAGCTTAGGATGCAGTGCTGTGAGTTTCTGTGTCATAACCTGATTGGCCAAGGAAGCTCACACTGTAGCATGAGTCCCTAAGACGAAATATTGAAGGATTGGCTGCCAACCATAAATATTCTTGTTGGCAGTGTCTTCTTGGCCAAGAAATCCTTCAAAGCTCTTGTAACTACAAGTCTTGCGGGCCTCATGAGCCATGTTCTGCTCTCTAGCTCATTCCAAACTCCCTGAAATCCCCCAAAGTGGGATTTAGCTACCAAGAGATGACAAGGACTCTTAGTGCTGGCTCTTTGACTCCACAGCAGCTGCTTTAGAATCTTTCACATAAGCCTGTGTAGTCATATGCCAGAAATGTATCATTTGAAGAAACTTTCCCAAGTGACCTGCATGGAGGTTTGTTTGAAGGGTATTTGAGGGGAAAGGCTCCCAGCAGAGGTCTGGGCTTCGGCGTAGCTGTGTCCCCTGCTGATTGTGAAGTGTGCCATCAGCTGCAGGGCTTTCTGGGCTAAAAATATCATCAAGTCACTTGGACTTGCTCTTTTAGGCCTCTAAGAGCTGGACCCAATTTCGGGGCACATTTGGAGACCTCATCTGTGGGTGGACGGACCACCTAGGATTTTCCCAATTGCTGGGAATGGTTCTGCAGGTCCTTGGTGTAAAGCGGGGCTCCCCAGCAACTGCACATCTGCAAGATGATAAACAATTGTCTTGGTTTGAAGAGAGACGTGCCTGCTAATGAAGGCAGAAGGCTGCTCTGAGATGGAAAATGTAAATGCCCTCCCTTCAAATGCTTCTCATTTAGAAATTCAAATGCTCTCAGGGAAAGATATGGGGATAGGACTGAGCCCGCAGAGCCGGGCAGCGTTTGCTGATGCTCTGAGCCCTTCCTAAAGATCCTGTCGGGCTGCCTTAGACACCTGGGGCCAGGCATTCCTTCCAAGCTGGGCCACTTTGGCTGGGCTGGGGGCAGTCCCAGGGCAAAAGGCAGTGTGTGCAAGGGCCCTGGGTGGCACGCTGCAGCAGGGTCTCTGTGCCATGGAACGGAACCCGGTGACCAAGGGCCCTTTGTGACACGTGGGAAATAGAAGCTTGCCCGGCTGCTGGGAACGCACAACGGGGCACAACGGGACAGAGCGGTGCCGTGAGGAGCCCCCGCACAGCGCACTCGTTCCTCTCTGACCCGGAGCCTTTCCAAGGCGTTCTTCCCGCAGCTGAGCTCGAGGCCTAGACCACAAGACTTGGTGACCTGTGGCCTTGCAAGGCTTCCCCTCTGCAGGTGTCCTCACAAATCCAGTCATTGTCATGGAGCAGAGACCCCTGAAAGCGCCCAAGGTGGCCTGGGGGAAAGAGGAGGAAGAAGGCCCTGGAGCTGCCCCAGCACATGAAACCAAAGCGGTGGTGCCGTTTGAGCTGCCGCAGGAGGGTGAGTGGCAGAGCTGGGCCACAGGGCCGGTGCCCGCAGCCAACTTGGCGCCATTCCATCCCATCCCATCCCATCCCATTTTATCCCATCCCACCCAATCCCATCCCATTCCCACGGACAGGACGGAAGAGGGGCCGGGCAGACACCCCACAGGGACCGTGCTCCATCCCCTGGGCCATCCCGGGGCTGTCCCTGCCTGGGCAGCGCAGGGCTGGGCTGTGTTCTCCGGCCTCTCCCGCAGCCCCTCAGCTCTGGCTGCGCTCGCTCTTTGCCAGGTGCAGCCCTGCAGCGCACGCAGGAGCAGGACCCCGCCCGTGGCCTCTTCCGCAGCACAGCCCAGGTACCTGCAGCCATCCCCTCCTGGGTTGGGCCTGCTGGCACCGCGCTTGGAGCATTCCCTGCAATATCCCTGGCTTCTTGCCCTTCTCCTACAGCTGGTTTGCAAATTCATCAAGAAAATTCGGGCGGAAGAGACCAGCACCATGGGCACTGGGCTCAGAGCATATTCGCACATCTTCAAAACCAAGACCAGTGCTGCCCTGCTGGATATGCTCGTAGAGGAGGGCTTTTCCAATCCTAAGCAAGTAAGCAGCCTGTGGCCAGGCTTTGATCCTCCCAGGAATTGCTTGGTCTCCCAAGCCACGCCTGCTGGTCACTGTAACTCTTTGAGGCCATGGCAGTGTGGTGGGAAGGGAAGCACTTCTGTGGGGAAGCTGGGGACATTCCTCCCTCCGGCAGCTTTCCAAGTCTCCTCGTGCCTTCTCCAGGTTCCTGCCCTGGTCAGGTACATCCACCAGTGGCTCCTGGCCAATCAGTTTGCTGAGCACAGGCTGAACAGGACCCTGCTGGATCTCAGCGAAGCACAGCCCGCTGACGTAGTCATGACGCTCCTGCGTGTGGCCCCGTCCTGTGACAGGTATGGGGCCAACCTGCCCAGAGGGCTCAGGGCTCGCCAGCCCATCAGCCTGTAGAGCCTGGCCCAGGTGTGTGACCAACAGAGAGTTCCAGGGCCCTCTGGCTGCTCCCTTGGCCAGCCCCGGCACGTCAGCCCCCGAGCCTGCTGCGGTGCTCCCTCGCTGCCCCTCAGGGGCCTGTCCCCAGCGACCTGGGCTGCCTGTGTGCTGCTGGCGAGTGGCAGGGCTGGCAGCCAGCTCAGGTCCCCACTGCTGCCCAGGCCACGGTGCTGTGTCTGAGACCCTCCTGAGACAGAGCTCTAACCCGACAGAGCTGCTTTGACCATGTGGAAGAGCATCATGTGCTCGCCCAGGACTGCAGAGCCAGCGCTGCTGATACTCTTGGATGTGCTGGGGAGCTGGCCAGAGCACAGCATGTGCACCTCGGATGGGGACAAAACGGGTGTCTTTGTCCTGGCTGTGAGTTTCTGTAACTGGCCTTTGCTGTCCCCAAGGCTGCCTCTCCAGCAGCTCTCCATCCTCCTTCCCCCACTGCATCTCCCTGCCTCAGGCGCTGGGTTGAAACCCGGCCCAGGGGCAGCTTCAGCCCCACCAGGCCCCGTGCTCCCCCTGCGTCTCTCTGAGCCTCTCCCTCCCCTGCTTGGGCCCTGCCACACGCACACCTCGGCACTGAGCCCTGTCTCGCGGGGCTTTGTCCTTTGCAGGCAACTGTGGTGATCTGGAAGATCCTCCAGATGCCCTGCGTCCCACATATGGTGACGGTGTATTTGCCCCGCCTCTTTCTGCATCTGCTCTCCCAAGTGCTCTTCAGCACTCTGGATACACCAGAGGAGGTCAATGCATTCTGGAAGGGATGCCAGGAGGAATACGGCCTTGCCACCAGCCCCAACAGGTGCTCCATCCCACTCCTCCTTTCCCTGCTACGTCCCCGGGCAGGAGCCAGTGTTCACAGCGTGACCTGGGCTTTGCTGTGCACGCAGGTTTGCAGTGCAGACCCTGAAGTCTCTGCTCTGCCGAATGCAGCACGAGGATGTGGTGGTGGCAATGGAACGCAGGTGTGGCTGGGACACGCTGCTGTGTGCTGACACCCACCACTGTGCCGTGGGTCTGCTGGCCAGGTGAGACCCCCTTCTCCCCACTACCTCTGACAGTTGTGCTCTGTGCCTAGGGAGCTCCACACAGTCCCCAAGGTCGTGGCCCAGAAGGCCTTGTCACTGAGGGATGGCCAAGCAGACTGGAAAAGGCGGGGAGAGGAGGGTGCCCACCAGGAGCTGCCTCCCAAATAGCCCAGGGCCGCTTGCAGGATGCTGGGGAAAGACCAGACCTCTGTGTGTCACTCCTGGCAGAGGTTTGTCCCCCTGGCCCACAGTCTTGGTTCCTTTCTCTCCTGCCAGGGAGATGTGCTGTGTCTCCATGCCCTTGTGTTCCCGGATCGCTCGCTACCTGCTCCGGCTGCTCAGCACACAGGAGCCACGCTGGGAGCTGCCCGCCCTGGCGTTCCTTGCGGAGGTGAGCCTGACGGCCAGCGCTGCCTGGCTGAGCCGCCTCCCAGCTCTCTGCCCTCTCGTCGCCGCAGCTGCCTGGCACGGTGCCCGCGCCCTGTGCTGCTGCCTGGGCCCGGCCCCGTGCGGCTCCGGGCTCCTGCCAGCCGGCTCCCTGTCACTGCCCTGTGCCTTTCAGGTCCTCGAGTGCCTGCACTTGAGTGAACGTGGTGCTGACAGAGTCCTGCAAATTTTGTCAAGGCAGCTGCAGAGCGAGTGCAGGGAGGGGCGTCGCCTGGCGCTCAGGGCCCTTCTAAAGCTCATTGAGGAGCCCTCAATGGTGAGAAGGGGCAGCGGCTGAGGCTGAGCTGGGCAATGCGGTCGCTTGCGCTTGGCAGGGCTTTGAGTGCTGGGGCAGCTGCTCCCAGCTCTCCTGCCTCCCACTTCAGCTGCCCGAGTGCTTTGGGACAGGCCTTTGGCCTCTGGGCCCTGCGGCAGCAGGACGGCGTTTCACAAACTTGTGTTCTGCACAGACCAAAAAAATGTGGAGCCTGACTGAAAGGCTTGTGGACTTCCTGTGGGATGCAGATGGAGAGATAGTTTTCGTGACAGTCATGCTACTCAGCTTTATCATCCTGGACAATGACATGCTGATGCCCGGCCCCATCACACTGCAGCTGCTTGAGGCGCTCCTGCCACTCTTTGACCACGTAAGGCTCACTGCTCCCAGCCACCGCCACTGGGTGCTGTCCGGACACTTTGTGCCCTGTGAATTTGCAGGCCTGTGCCAGGCTGAGCCCCGTGCAGCCCATGCTGAGGTCTTTTTTTTCTTCCTTCCATACAGAACAATTGGCAGGTTCAGCTCATCTCCATACTGCTCTTCCGAACATTGGTGACTCTTCCACAGGAAAAGGAAAACAAGGCCCTGAAGACACCCCTGCGCCAGAGCCTGCTGCCCCTCGTCCTCCACTGCCATGATGAGAAGCGGCTTGTGGCACAGGTGAGGACTCGTGGGCTGCTGCTGTCCCCCTGGCAGGGGGCTCGGCTGCCTCCTGCCCTGGCACCTGCTGGGCTGCAGCCTCCTCCAGGCCTTGGCACAGGGACGCACCCGGGTGCTGCGCCCTGGGCTGTGGGGCCATCTCTGTGTCTGCTGCTCTCCAGGCTTCTCAGGAAACCCTGCTTTGTGTGGCTGAGTTCCTGAAGAGGCCAGATCTTGAAAGACTGGTGAAGAACCAGAATCTGTGGAAGTTCAGCAAGTGCCTGGTAAGGACAGCCTGCAAGCCCCAGCCTCAGCCCGGAGAAGTTCCCTGAGCGCGGCGCTCAGTGTGCGGGGCGGGCAGCTGTGGCCCTGCCCGCTGCTGCAGCCAGAGGCCGCGCGGGCTCTGCTCCCGCACGCCGGGGGAGCCCCGGCCTGGCGGGGCTGCGGGGCGGGGCGGCACGGCGGCTCCCCGGGCAGCAGCCGGCCCTCTGCCAACTCCCCTCGGGAGCCCGGCGCCGGCGGCTGCCGGCCGCGCCTCAGGGCTGTGCGGGCAGGGGAGGCCGGGGCTGAGCCCGCGCCAACCCTTCCCTCTCCTGCCGCTCTCTGCAGCTGGCAGAGGACAGGAGCCGAGCGGCCGAGCACCTGCACCGGGCCCTGCCCTACGTGCAGAGCCCACAGGAGCCCCTGCGAGCGGCGGCCATCAGGTTCATGGGTGAGCCACGAGCCCGCGCTCCCTCCCCGGCCCGCCGCAGCTCGGCCCCGGCCCCGCCTGCTGCCCCGGCAGCGCCAGCCGGGCTCGGCGCCGTGGAGCCCCGCCTGGCCCGGGCATTGCTGCCGCCGCCCTCTGGCAGCCGTGCCCTGGAGCGGCAGCGTGCGGCAAGGGCCGGGCTGAGCCCTGCCGGGCCAGCAGCCCGTGTGGCCACAGCGCCGGCAGCGCCGCTGGCAGGGAGCTGTGCCGCTGGCGCCGTGACAGGCTCTGTGTTCACAGGCATGGCCGCGCGGCACCTGAGGGGGAAGAAGGAAGAGCTCCGGCTCATTTGCAACGGTGAGTGAGGCAGCAGCGGGCTGGCAGCGGGGGCTGCCGGGGCAGCTGCAAGCCTTGCCCCGGCTGCGGAGGGCTCTGCTCCCTGTGCGGACCAGGGGCAGCGTGGGCAGAGCACACAGAGATTTCAGGGCCACGTGGGCGATTCGTGGCCAGCAGCTTCGGGCTGTTCCCGTTGGTCCCTGCTCCCTCCTGGCCATGGCTAGAGCTGCCTGGGATGGCCCTGGCCGGGAGCTCTCCTCGGCTCCCCGCAGATCCAGGATCTGACCATGGCTCTGTTCCTTTCTCTTTCAGCCCTTGAACACCTGACAGAGGACACCAGCAGTGCCGTGTCAGACCTGGCACGTAAAACATTGTATGTCCTCCAGGCCCTGCAGAGGGAGCGATATTCCGTCTTCCAGAGGGTTCAAGAACATCTCCGCTGGGCATGGAGGACACGGCCTCGTCTGTTGGGGCTCGGCTGGCTGCGCTGCTGGAGCTCTGCTGAGAGCTGATGTCTCTTTCTGCTGAGGCCACCAGCGAGAATTTTCCATTTCTTTGAGATTGTTCTTTTCTTTTTTTTTTTTTTTCATTAGTATATGAATATAGAGTGTGTTATAATACACACTCTATATTCATATACTAATGAAAAATAAAAATAATAATAGTGAAATGCTGCAGTCCTGGAAGAGATGTGACTGGGCGAGGCCCCTGGCAGTCAAACCAGGGCTGGTACATTCACACAGCCCAAGCCAGCCTGCACTGTGACACATGGCCACAGAGTGCAAGGCACAGCTCCAGGTGCTCCCCAGGAACCTCAGCTCTGGCAGCACTGTCTGCCCCAAGCTCCAGGGGCTGCAGTGGGAGCCCGGCTGGGCTCTGCCCTGGGGCCATCCTGCAGGGACAGCTGGGAGCAGGGAGCATTGCCTTGCCACAAACAGCCAAGCCAGGGCTGCAGGGCAGCTGCTCCAGCCCGGACTGCAGTGTTGTGTGCTGTGCTCTGGGGCTGGGGCTCCCTGCACAGGGCACTGGACTGTTGTGCCACAGGAGACAGAGAAGCTTCAGCTTCAGCCTAACTGAGGGGGGTTCGTGGGCTGGGAAGAGTGGGGAGGCTCAAGGGGATTCACAGAGCTCATCCTGCTGCAAGGATGAGGAAAAGGGAGTGGGAGCGCAGCAGCGAGGAGAGCTGAGGGCTGGAGAGTGGCTCTGAATGACACTAAAATCCCACTGGACCTCTGAGACATTGCTGCTCCTCAGCCAGTGACAGGATGAGTCCCTAAATCTGGGGCTCAGCCTTCCTTGTGGTGAGGGGCACCAAGGAAGGCAACAGTGTGATGGAGACTGCGATGGGCTGGGAACTCACTGGGGGAAAAGAGGGAGCAGTTGGGAAGTAAAAGGAGGGTGGGAGAGAGAACTGTTCGGAGAAGGGCTGAGCTACAGCTTGAGCAAACTGAGAAATGTCATTTGGGGTCATGCCAGATTGATTTAATTTCAGAAGTTATTGAACAATTTTTTTTTGGGGGGGGTTGTCATGTTTTCCCTTGGAGGTGTACACTCTGCAAACTTGAGATGTGCTGCCAAAATGCTCAAGCAAGTGCTGCAGGTCACACCATTTTTTCTTTGGCTGATTCTGGCCCGGTGCTGAGCTCCAGCAGAGCCCTGGCAGAGCCCAGAGCAGCCTCAGCACCCGCAGAGCCCGGCTGCAAGGAGAGAAAGCAGAAACTGCCTGTGAGCTGAGGGTTCCTGTGCCCTTGTCCCAGCTGCCCGCGGTGCCCAGGCCGTGCTCAGAGCGATGCCCAGAGCTGCCCATCCCTGCTGCCTTTGGCACAGAGCAGGAGGGCAGGACGTGTGCCCAGCCTGCAGCCAGCCAGGGCACATGTGACGGTGGTCAAAGGGGTCTTTGCATGCGGGAAGGGACGAGGATTTGACTGCATATTTCAGAAGGCTTGATTTATTATTTTATTATATATATATGTCATGGTTTGACATTGGCACAAAGCCAATGCCCCCATGAAAATACACTCTTACTGGTTTCTGCTGTGAAATGTGACCAGGAATAAGCAAAGCAGGCCCCCACTTAGAAATAAAGAAAAGAAAACTTTATTAACGACACTACAAGTAAAAAGAAATACACAGGGAAAATGAAAACCTTCCAAAAACATTTCCTCCTGCCCCCACCAAATTTCCAATACATCCATCCCTCAGATCACCAACTCTCGGTCCATCACGACCCTTTAGACAATCAATTCTCTGTTCATCAAGAGGAGAGGAGTCCTTCTTGTGCCATAGGTTTCCCCAGGAAACACCGTCAAAACCTCGTGTTTGGTACGCTGCCAGTTTATATGCAGACGTGAACAGGATGGGGCTGCTTTGATCAGCATCTAGAGCTTTTCATGTTTTCAGCATCAGTCTCATTACATGGTTATGACAATGGAAAGATGCGTACAGCTCGCTGACCAGGCAGCAGGCCAAAGAAACTTAATGTTTCCACATAACATAAATGCATCTAAGCCAATTATACAGAGCAAAAGCATACTGACAGTAGTTCTATCCAATCATCTTAAACACATGTAGCTTTGGTTAAAACAATAGCGGCTGATTCTCCAACACAACGGCTCGTTTATAAGAGAAAACGAATAAAGCTATATTCATAAGCATAACCTTCTAGATATATACTAAATAAACTTGTTGCAACTTAGAAGGCCCATTACACAGCCCTATTGTCTTCACTACAGCTTATATATCTTTTTCTGCTGCTTTAGCACTTCACAATTCTTGGTGTTTTTGCGGCCTGTCCTTTTTACAACCTTCCTAAAACTCTCTGATTTTTATGGATTCCCACACATGTGTTTCCATGTCACTCGTGGCACCGCCTGGAGAACATCTGCCATCGTGACCTCTTCCTTCCATGTCCAGTGCTCTCACCACTGCACATAGACCAAAGCTGCTTCTAGGGTTTTCCTTTTAAGGATGCTTTGTCCCGTTGCAAAAAGAGCACAATCTCTCACTTTCGGGACACCTGTCCCCCCCAAATTTCACCCCCTGGGGCCGAGGTGTCTCAAAACTGAACCCTCTTGGCTTTGAGCCATTGCCTCCCCCTGGATGCAGTCTCTGTGTCACAGGAAACATGGTTCTGTCCAGGGCTATACGAGAAAAGTCCAGCTAAGGCCACTCCATCATCTCTTCTCACCTAAGATTCTTCCCCACTCTTCTGACATCTTTCACTTGCAGGAATTTTCATCACACTTGCCCATTTCTTCCTCTGTTTCATCTCTCTCTCTCTTCTAGGAAGGTTATTGTTCTGCAAATTTTTCATTGTCCAAAATAAGGGTTAAAATCTCGGGCTCAGCCCGCCCAGAACTCCCACAGTGGCCGGACACCTTCTTGCTGCATCCCCCCCCTCCCTTCCCTCCCTTCTCCTTCTCATCCGTGCTGTGGGCCCATGTTATCAAGTTTCAAGGTAGCACAGACACAGACAGAGGCTGGCGCGCTCTCTCTCTCTCCCTCTCTCTCTCTCTCCTGGGGGTGGGGGGCTGCCCGATGCCTCTCGGTGCTCTTCCGCTCTTCCACCCTTCCATCCTCAGGGCCAGACCTTCCTCACCCGGCCGCATGGCTTCCCCTCCCCCGCCCAGATGGCAGGGGAGGTCTGACCTTTTATCCCTGCCAGAACCCAAGAGAGCTTCCCCTGGGAGTTCTCTGCTTTTAACTCCTGTGTTCTCAGAGGCGTATCCATGTCCCCAGTGGCCACACCAGGTGCCAATAGTCAAATCTGAACACCCATTGGTGTGACCACACCATCCCAAAAACCTCACTTCCTCTCAAACCACAACAATATTTCACTTAAAATTTGTAAAAACTATATTTTTGCATTGATATATGATCCTTCTAATAAGCTTTGTTCACACCCTTGGCTTACAGAAGAGAAAGTTTAGTGGGACCAGAACTTACGTTTCACCTTCTACTCTCTTTATCTGTTTACTTTTAGGCCACCCAAGCCTCCAGATACTAAATTAGCTCAAGTCAGAGGATGCTGCCGTTTGTTGTTGCTGCAGCAGGAATCTGGATGCTCCTCACTGAGCTGCATGCCTTCAGCTGGGTGCTTCCACAGACAAGCCACAAGTTCTTGTCCATGGCCATGGCTATCAGGCATTTGAAGGCATGTGTTTTTTCAACCTGCTGTCACATAGGGAGTCAGTATACCAGAGCACCCAGCTGCTAAAGGATCAAGGAAACAAGATCCAGACAGAAGGCAACAGCGACTGGTTCAGTGGACTTTTCAAACACGGGGGATGAAAGGCTGCCTTTCATCTCTAGTTAAGACTGTTTTGTGGACTTTGTTTATTGTATTCATTGTGTTGGTTATTGTATCCTTTTTTTGCTAAATTCCTGCAAACCTCTATGGCAGAAGCCTTCTTTATAGAAAACAAAAAGGGTGGAGTTGTGAGGGCCCAGAAACCTACCATTGGAACTGTAATACCTCAGGGCAAAGTGACCAAGGTAAAAGAGAGATGTCCCTCTGAATGCAATGGTGTCACCCATGGGCATTTGCAGGCTCATGGTGATGCAGCACTTTTTGTTGGCATCACCCAGTTCAACTGCTGTTTTTTCCTTATATATACTCCTTCTAGAATGTTCTCCCCTCTCTAGTCCCCTATTGGTCATGGCTTACTGCAATGCTCTGCTGCTTTCCCACCCCATATAAAACCCTGTGTCCCCATCCCCATTTTGTCTGCCTCCCTGGACTCTCTTCAGCGCAATCCACAGGGTTTAGAATTCCACACAAAGATCCCTCTATAGCCTCGTTCAACAGTAGTTTAAGCAAGTGTGATCCCAGCTCTGGGTGTGCCATTTGCTCACAGACGCTGGCTGTAGGGAGGCTGCAACACAGGAACTGAGTGCACCATGGAATCTGGCCTCTAATAAAAGACATGAATCCCACAGCCCACCCAAACCAATGCCTTGCATGTCTCTACTTTTTCCTTCTTATCTCACCTCTCATGCCACTTTCCCCATTTTTTCTGTCTGGGAACTTGGCTTCTCTCTCTCCTGTCTGCAGGTTCAACCACACATGTGACCCTGCAGGAACAGCGTGACACACAGGAACGTGGAAGAGGACTCTTTGTCAGAAGTATAGTGACAGGACAAGGGGGAATGGGATCAAACTGCACGAGGTGGAAGAGATTTGATGATGGAAAGAAGTTCTTTACTCTCAGGGTTCTTGTCCCTGACACAGGGACCAGTGCAGAGAGGCTGTGGATGCCCCATCCCCAGCAACATCCAAGGCCAGGTGGGACAGGGGCCACAGCAACCTGGTGTGCTGGGAGGTTGCTCAGCTTGGAACCAGAAGATCATTAGGGTCCCTTCCAAGCCAAACCATTCAAGGATTTGATTATTCTGCCATCCCCATCTCCCACTGTGCAGTGGCCCTGAAACTTCAGTGACATCACAGCTCCCAGAGGGTTCCAGCTGGAACGTCCAGGACCTGGAAACGAGCACAGCAGACACTTCACTGGCTGCCAAGGGTCAGTTGCCGCTCTCTCTGTGCTCTGACCCTCAGTGCTGAGCTGCTGCTGCTGCCTGCTCTGGAGCACCAATCCCAGCAGGATGTGCTCTGCTGTGCCCATGGAGGTACAGTGCCATGCCAGGCAGGGGGCACCCGGCTTGGGCAGGCTGCAGCCATGTGGGGATGGATGGGATGGGACAGGAAGCCCACTGGGAGATTGTGCTGTCCCTTGCAGACTGACAGAGACATTGTGGAGGAGATGGAAGTGGACATGGAGCTGGAGAGGGAGGAGATGATGGAGGTGGACGAGGAAGATCCTGTTGAGGACATGGAAGTAGAGGAGGAGGACAACATAGAAGAGATGGAGGTTGATGAGGAGGATGACATCGAGGAAATGCAAGTGGACGAGAGGGATGAGGAGGAGCCCATGGTCCTTGGATGAAGATGGAGCCCCACAGGTCAGACAGGCAGATGCTTCCCACGCCCTGCCCACACACACACTGGGTCCCCTGACGCCAGGCTGGGGCTGGGCTGGATGGCCCCGCTCAGGGACACGGTGCCCGCAGGGGGCCTGGATTGTGCTGCCACAAGCACAAGCCCCGGCCTGGCCTGCGCTTGCCTGGGGCCACGCCAGCCCTGCCAGCCTTGGCTCAGCCCCTGGGGCCCAGCTCTCAGCCCTGCTGGGCCCAGGGCTGCCAGCTGAGTCCAGCTCTGCTGCTTCCTTTCTTCCAGGACTGACACAGATCATGGCACAGATGCCACTCCTTTGTAAATATTTTTGAAAACTTCAAGTTTCTTGTAAATACGTTCACTACGTTAGAAGATTTCTGTAAATATGTTTTGAAGATTGTTAGTTCATCGGATCCCATGTAAATATTTTCCGTACATTGTTGTTGTTATAAGTATTGTTATAATGCAACATGTTCTCTAAATCCTAGCTTTTGCCAATTATTGGCAAATAAATAATGGGTTTTTTTTAAAACCTCACTTCTCTTGGCCATTCCTTTGGGCACAGGCAGTGTTTGCACACTTGTGGGTTCCACTTGATCCAGATTCCCAGGGCTGGAGGTCCCTGGGGGTGCTGGCACAGCCACCCTGGGGCTGGGAGTCCCTGTGCACAGGAGCTCCCACTGACACCACTCCTGGCACTGGGCACTGCTGCTCTTCCTGGCCTGGGGCACAGCGCTGTCCCCAAGAGCTCAGCTGTCACCAGCTCTCACCCAGGGGGCTCTCACAGCACTGGCCCCTGCAGCAGCAGGCCTGGCCAGTCACCCCAAGGCCCCGCTCCTCTGCCAAAGACCAGGTTCCCTCTTCTGGAGAGGAGTGGGAAGGTTCACCCCACCTTGAGGATGAGCCTGAGCATTCTTGGCAGAGGATGCGGAAGCTGGCGTCTGAAGAGGGGAACTGGGAATTGGTAGCTAAAATACAAGCAGCACCGGTGCAGTACCAGAGGGGGGCTCAGCCCCGATGGGAAGCTGTCACACATGGGGAGATTAAAGACCTTTGTAAAGCAGCAAAAGACCATGGGCAGGGCTCGCTGTATTTTAATAATTTGATAAATGCCATCTTCTCTGAACATGTTATGGTGCCTCACGATCTGCTCAATTTTATGCACATCCTACTTTCTCCCACTGAATTTATTCTGTGGGAAGGAATGTCGAAAAAATTACTACAACAACTATTAAAAGAACTATGCTGGAGAAGACAGGCAGGCACACCTAACACTAGACATCTAGCCAGGGAGGAAGATTTCACTAAAGCTGAGAATGAAGCAAGACACCTTCCCTGAGCTGTGTTAGAAGACATGCAAAGACAGCTCTCATGCAGACACCCAAAGGAACAACACCTGCTCTAGATTTCACAGACATTCTGCAGGGACCTGGAAAATCCTTTCTAAAATTTATTGACCACCTTACACAAGCAATAGAGAAGTTAGCTGATAATCCAAAAGTCAGGCAGGTATTGCTTGCTAAACTTGCTGAAACAAATGCTAAAAACTCCTGAAAAGACATTTTACCCTATCTACCCCTCATCCCAAAACCTAACATTGCACAAATGGTCGAGGCATGCACCTTAAGGCATCCTTACACCATGTTGCCAGCCTAGCTAAGGTTACCAGTCAGGGTGTAGTAGAGGTGCTTGTGGCCTCCCAAGTTATTCCCTAACATACACATGAAGAAGGACCTTGCATAAAATGTGGAGAGGTGAGCATTTTCAATAGAATTGTAAAAATTCAGGCTATTACTAGGGACCTTCAAGGTGTCACAGCCAATGTCCTCACTGCCCCCATTGTCCACACGCTTGCCAAAATCAGTAAAAACCGTGGTCTGCAGGAAACCCCACACAGACGCAGAAAGGTCCCGCACAATGACACCAAATGCGAGGCCATTCCGCCCCACTCTCCCCAACATCGTGGAGAACAAGCACAGTGACCTTCTCAGATCCATCAGGACAGCTTGATCACTGCAGAAAACTCGACAGAAGACAGCTCAGCCCTGGAACCCAAAGGCAGCTGGTAGGGGCCTTTTCATTTCCAATCCACAATATTTATGTTCACCATTTTCCCACAGGCAAATACAGGCCTGAAGGACGGCCCAAAGACATTTTGATTTAAACCAACACCGGGGAAGGGATGGAGACACTCACTCTACTACCTGAGGTACTCGCCTTGATGTTTGCAGGAGATAACTGTCCAGGTTTTATGCTTAGACTCTACCCTTTCCATTCAAAAAAAAACCATATATAGCCAGAGCCTACCTCCTACAGGACATGATCACCACACCAGCTGATCCAATGTTGTTGTGGGCACAGACAACAGGCAGAAACAAACCCATTCTAAAGTGTGCTTTGTCATGGAAAGGGAGAAAGAGATGTCTTTCAGGAGTATTAGCTACAAGAACTGATGTCACTATAATTTTCTGCTCTGATTGGCAAAAAGAATGGCCCCTGGTTCCAGCTGCTGGGGTAATTATTAGCTCCCAGGGGAGCCACTACCAGCTTCTGAAGTCACAGTAACATCTGCATGGAAGGTCCTGAGGGCACAGTTGCTACAGTAAGATCATTCGTCGCCTGGGCACCAAAAACAATTTGAGGAAAAGACCTCTTGTCCCAAAGGGGGACAAGGCTAGAGATCATATCAACACCTCAGGATTTCTAGATGGGGCCACAGAGCAGCGCGCCACCCTTCAGTTAACCTGGAAGACCAACAACTCCGTATGGGTGGATCAGTGGCCCCTCCCAGGCAGAAAGTTAAAGGCCCTGCAGTCCCTCGTGCAGGAGCAGCTGTCTGTGGGCCACATTGTACCATCTACTAGCCCTTGCAATGTGCCTGTCATTATCATATGAAAGCCTGGCAAAGACAAGAGGCGGCTCCTGCAGGACCTCAGGAAAATCAGCGAGGTCATCAAGGACATGGGTGCCCTCCAGTCCAGCCTGCCCTCAGCCTCCATGATACCTCGAGATTGCCGGTGGTGGGGCATGCTGTAGTTGTGGGTAGCAATTTTTGGAGTCTTCCTATTTTTTGGATATCTTCTTTGCTGTTTAGGCTGTGATTGATGGAGCCTGAGCATAGGAAGAGCATTGCTTTGAAGATTGCGTGGGTTGAGATGTGAAGGAAGGCTAGTTCAGGGAGGTTTAGTCCAATTGTACCTATGATTACACTGTTATTGGCAGATAGTTGATACAGATCTTAATGACTACATTTTTGACACCCCCATGCAGCCCAAAGACACCCTCCTGGTTTGCCTTTTCCGTCACTAAATCAACAAGCACCTTTACAGAGGTACCAGTGGACTGTATTCCCTCAACGAATGAAGAGTAGCCCTAATATTTGTCAATGGCTTGAAGTCCAATTTCTCTTGCCCTAATGCTAATCGCTTTTGATTATATGGACCATATAATGAACATCCTAATGCTATCATTACTCACTACATGGACAATGCAGTCATTTGTGCAGAAGCTCAAATCATTTTGGACGTTGCAGTATAAGATGTCATCACAGCAGTACAGCCCAAAGGTTTTGAGATTGCAGGAGATAAAGTCCAAAAGACAGCCCCCCTCGAAGTACCTCGGCCTAAAAAGCACAGAGAGAACCATTACACCCCAAACGCTGCACATCAAGGACAACCCAAAGACTCTGCAAGAACTCCACCAACTCTGTGGAAGCATCAGATATGTACATTCACTGCTGGGAATCACCACAGAAGGTCTTGTGCCACTGTTCCTGCTCCTTAAAGGCAGTGAAGGGCTCGATTTCCGCGATCACTGACACCAGAGGCAGAAGCAGATGTACAAAAGGTCTCCTGGGTGATTCAAATTAACAGGCACACAGATACCACCCTAATTTTCCTTTCTCCCTGGAAATCCTTGGTGTAAGTCCAAAATTCCATATATTAATTGTTTCAGTGGGACTCAACTATCTCAGATCCCCTGATAATAATTGAATGTGTTTTCAGATTACACCAACCTACTAAAATGATAACAACCCAACAGAAAATTATTGCAGAACTAATCAGGAAAGCTAGAGAGCGTCTGTGCTCCCTTGCAGGAACAGACCTTGTGAATATACATTACTTCTCACTCAGGAGCACCTCAATTGCCTACTTCACACATCTGAACCATTGAAATATGCCTTAGATCATTTTTACGCAGACAGGATCAGCCACCAATTCTACCACCAAAACATTCCTGCGTTGCTCAGCATCTTCAAAATTACCCCAGACCCAGCAAGATCCATTGTAGCCACCTGCCCCAATTGTCAGGAACATGGCCTTGCTTCTTTCAGAGCTGGAGTCAATCCAAGAGGACTAGAGAGTCTCCACATCTGGCAATCAGACATCACACAGTAACCGTCTTTCGCCAGACTAAAATACATCCACATCTCAATGGATGCCTTTTACAGTGTGATTTTTTCCTCTGCCCATGCTGGTGAAAAATCAAAAAATGATGCTATAAAACATTAATTGTTAGTTTTTTCCACCATAGCAATTCCACAGGAAATTAAAACTGATAATGCACTTGCTTATACCTTGCACTGATTCCACCAAGTTTCTGACCTCTGCGGTATAAAACATGTCACAGGCATACCACACTCTGCCACAGGACAGTCCATAGCTGAGAGGGCCAACTGAGCCATCAAAAGGATCCTTGATCAACTGAGAGGGGTAATCCAGATATTATCTTCCATTGAGAAACTGGCCAAGGCCTTTTACGTATTCAACTTTTTGAACAACTCATTTATGGAGCCAGCTCCCCCAGTCATCAGGCATTTTACTAATTCAGCTGCAGCCCAATTAAAAAAAAAAGCCACCTGTGTTGAGCAAAGACCCTGAATCTAAACAATTTATGGGCCCTTTCCCATTGATTACTTGGGAAAGAGAAGATGCCCTTGTCTTTACAGCAACACTCCTAAGATGAATCTCAGCAAAATACATTAAAACTGTTTCTGGGAACCGCGAGGCAAACACCAGAGCCACCATCAGAAGAACAGAATGAAAGCCTAAGAGAGATAGCAGCAGCCTGGGAAAGAAGAAAAAGAAGGACAGAAGAAGATCTCCTATGCAGCGTTGACCACACACACCAAGATGGCACAGACACCACTAACCAGGATATATGTCTTAACATTTGTAAAAATTATATTTAAGCATTGATATTCTCACTTGAAAAAGAAGAAAAGTTTATTAACTAAACTACAAAGACAATTACTAAACTACACACAAAAGGAAGAAAAAGGAAAAAAAAAAAGAGAAAACACAAGGAAAATGAAAACCTCACAAAAACACTCTCCTCCTCCTCCTCTCCCCCAAATTCCCAACACAATACAATCCAAAATCAATTCTGGGTCCAGCACCACCCTTTAGGATGCTCAACTTCAGTTCCTCAAGAGTAGAGGGAGTCCTTCCATGTGTCGTGGTGGCCTTTTCCGTCCTTGTTCCGGTGCTCTCACCACCGGACCAGAATCAGGGCTGCTTCCAGGGTTGTCCTTTTAAGAAGGCTGTGTCCAGTTCCAGAAAAGCTCAGTCTCTCACCTCTGGGACATCTGTCCCCCCCATATTTTATATACCCCTTGGGGCCGAGGGGTACCCACCCTGAATCTTCTTTGGCTCTGGGACATTTCTCCCCCTGGTCTCAGTCTCTGTATTCCAGGGGAACATAGCTCTGTCCATGGCTACACAAAAGAGTCCAGCATAAAATGCCACTCCCTCTTCTCCATCTTTCTAACATCTCTCAGTCTCTCTCTCTCGTCCAGACCTTCATCACTCACTCATCTCCTTTGTCCTCCTCCACTCTTATCTCTCGTATAGGAAGGATTAGTGTTCTGTGAAATTTTCATTGTCCAAAGAAAGGGTTAAAAACTCCTCCAAGCGGCTGGACTCCTGGCTGCACCCCCCCCCACCATCTCCTCAGCCGGGCTGCCTGCTGCCAGCACATGTTTACTGCTTTCAAGGTAACCGCACCCAAACACCAGCTGCACTTTCTCTGTCTGTCTCCAAAGCGGGGGGGGTGGGGGGGGGGGGGAACAGGCTGCCCATTGCTTCCCGGCATTTCTTTTTTTTCTTCCTTCCACCCTTGGGGCCAGACCTACTTCTCCCAGGCCGGGCCGCATGGCTTTTCCCCTCCCCCAGCCCAGCCAGCAACTGGGTCGGGGGAGAGACTCAACTCCTTCACCGCCGGAAATCCAAAGAGAAACTGCCAGGGGGAGAGCCCTGCTTTACCCTGTGTTCTCGGAGGTGGATCCCATTTGCCCAGTGGTTAGGCCAGATGGCAATATTCAAACTGACCACTCATTGGCCCCATCCACACAGCATCCCAGAAATCCTGTTTCCGGGTCAAACCATGACAATGATTCTTCTAATAAGCTGTGTTCACACCCTTGCCTTACAGAAGAGAAAGTTTGGTGGGACCACAACTTAAGTTTCATCTTCTAATCTCTTTATCTCTTTGCTTTTAGGCAACCCAAGCCTCAAGATTCTAAATTAGCTAAAGGCAGAGGATGCTGCCATTGGTTGCTGCTGAACAGGAATCTGGATGCTTCTCACTGAGCTGCATGCTTTTTGCTGTGTGCTTCCACAGAAAAGCCACAATTTCTTGTCCATGGCCATGACTGTCAGGCATTTGAAGGCAGGTGTTTTTTCTACCTGTTGTCACAGAGAGAGTCAGTATATCAGGGTATCCAGCTGCTGAAAGATCAAGGAAACAAGATGCAGATGGAAGGCAACATTGACTGGTTCACTGGAATTTTCAAACACAGCAGGGTGAAAGGCTGGTTTACATCTTTAGTTAAGACTGTTTTGTGGACACTGGTTATTGTATTCACTGTGTTGGTTATTTTATCCTATTTTACTAAATGCCTGCAAAAATCTAGGGCAGAAGCCTTCTTTAAAGGCAACAAAAAGGGGGAAGTTCTTGGGGTGCGGGGGCCTATCAAGGAAGCTGTAATACCTCTGTGCAAAGTGACCAAGATAAAAGAAAGACACCGCTCTGCATGCAATGGTCTCGTCCATGGGCATTTTCAGGCTCCTGGTGATGCAGCATGTTTTGCTGGCATCACCCAGTTCAACTGCTGTATTTTCCTTATATGTACACGCCCTAGAAGGTTCTCCCCTCTCATTTTGGTCCTGGCTTAATGCAATGTTACCCTGGTTTTTCCCCCCATTTTCCATCTGTGTGCCCAGCCCCATTTTGTCTCCCTTCCTGGACTGTCTTCAGTGCAATCCACAGTGTTTGGAGTTCCACACAAAGATCCCTCACTCGCCTCGTCCACCAGCAGTTTAAGCAAGTGTGCTCCCAGCTCTGGGAGTGCAGGTTCCTCACACAGGCTGGCTGTGGGCAGGCTGCAACACAGGAACTGAGGGCAACAGAGAACCTGTCTTCTAATAAAAGGCATGAATGCGTTGCCCACCCAAACCAATGCCTTGCATTTTTACATTTTCCGTCTTCTCTCATCTCTAATGTCACTTTCCCCATTTTCTCTAACTGGGAACTTGGCTTCCCTGTCCTGTCTGCAGGTCCAGCCACACGCATGACCCTGCAGGAACAGCCTGACCTACAGGGAAGTGGGAGAAGACTCTTGGTCAGGAACTGTAGTGAAAGGACAAGGGAGAATGGGACCAAACTGCAAGAGGTAGAGGAGATTTGATGATGGGAAGAAGTCCTTTACTCTCAGGGTGCTTGTCCCTGACACAGGGACCAGTGCAGAGAGGCTGTGTCTGCCCCATCCCCAGCAACATCCAAGGCCAGGTGGGACAGGGGCCACAGCAACCTGCTGTGCTGGGAGCTTGCTCAGCTTGGAACCAGATCATCTTTAGGGTCCCTTCCAAGCCAAACCATTCAAGGATTTGATTATTCTGCCATCCCCATCTCCCACTGTGGAGCGGCCCTGAAACTTCAGTGACATCACAGCTCCCAGAGAGTTCCAGGTGGAACGTCCAGGACCTGGAAACGAGCACAGCAGACACTTCACCAGCTGCCAAGGGTCAGTTGCGACTCGCTCTGCGCTCTGACCCTCAGCGCTGAGCTGCTGCTGCTGCTGCCTGGGCTTTTCCTGCTGCCTGATCTGGAGCACCAATCTCAGCAGGATGTGCCCTGCTGTGCCCATGGAGGTACAGTGCCATGCCAGGCAGGGGGCACCCGGCATGGGCAGGCTGCAGCCATGTGGGAATGGATGGTGTGGGACAGGACTGGGAGATTGTTCTGCCCTTTGCAGACTGACAGAGACATTGTGGAGGCGATGGAAGTGGACCTGAGGCTGGATGAGGAAGAGATGATGGAAGTGGACTCCTCCTCTACTTCCATGTCCTCCACTGCTGAGGACATGGAAGTAGACGAGGAGGATAACATCGAGGACATGGAAGTAGACGAGGAGGATGACACTGAAGAGATGGAAGTGGATGAGGACGATGAGGAGGAGCCCATGGTCCTTGGATGAAGATGGAGCCCCACAGGTAAGACAGGCAGATGCTTCCCACGCCCTGCCCACACACACACTGGGTCCCCCTGATGCCAGGCTGGGCTGGGCTGGATGGCCCCGCTCAGGGACACGGTGCCCGCAGGGGGCCTGGATTGTGCTGCCACAAGCACCAGCCCCGGCCTGGCCTGCGCTTGCCTGGGGCCACGCCAGCCCTGCCAGCCCCGGCCCAGCCCCTGGGGCCCAGCTGCCAGCCCTGCTGGGCCCAGTGCTGCCAGCTGAGTCCAGCTCTGCTGCTTCCTTTCTTCCAGGACTCATGCACAAGATAGCACAGATCCGATGACTTTTTAAATACGTTCAAGAGTTTCGAAGTTCCTTGTAAATATTTTTGCTACGTGCCAAGTTTCCTGTAAATATGTTCCCGACCGTTGAAGTTCTCTGTAAATAGGTTTTGAAGATTGTTAGCCCATCAGATCCCATGTAGATATGTTCTGTACATTGTTGTTGTTGTCGTTATAACAATTGTTATAATGACACGTGTTCTGTAAATCCTAGATTTGCCGATCTTCGGCAAATAAAGACTGTAACATTTTAAAACCTGACTCCTCTCGGCCATTCCTTTGGGCACAGGCAGCCTTTGCACACTTGTGGGTTCCACTTGTTCTGCATTCCCAGGGCTGGAGGTCCCTGGGGGTGCTGGCACGGCCACCCCAGGGCTGGGGGTCTCTGTGCACAGGGGCTCCCACTGACACCACTCCTGGCACTGGGCACTGCTGCTCTTCCTGCCCTGGGGCACAGCGCTGTCCCCAAGAGCTCAGCTCTCTCTCACCAGCTCTCACCCAGGAGGCTCTCACAGCACTGGCCCCTGCAGCCATGCCACCAAAGCAGGCAGCAAACCTTCAGCCACCCTTCCTGCTGCAGCCACAGGGACTCCTGGGCCCAGAGCCGCCAGCAGGCCACAGCCATGCAAAATCCACCTGCACACTCTCAAGGCCACCACAGCCTTGGCAACTGGGCCATCTGCATCTGGGCTAGAGCAGGGGTTGATCTTTAATCCTTGCAGTCTCCAAAGGACCTGGGCTCTGCTCCTCAGCCTGCTCTGTACTGCCCTGAGCCCTCATTGTTCCAGAGACAAAAGCCAAGCCAGGGCATCCTCACCCTGCCCGCATTCCTGCTGCTGCCAGCGGCCACTGGTCCCTGGGCCCCACTCGGGTGACAGCTGCAGGGACAGGTCAGCCTGTGCTGGGCGGGGGACACGGGGCTTTGGGCCCTGGGGCTGCTGCTGCTGCTGCTGCTGCTGCTGGAGGCCATGGGCCCAACAGGGCCCTGAGCTCAGCCCCTGCCTGTGCAGCTGCCCCTAAAGCCCCACACTCCCCAAGCATCCCCATCACAGCTGCCAGGGGCAAATCCCACGGGCTTCAGGAAAGAAATTCCCCATAGTGACTAAACCAAGGGATCCAAGGTGAAAGTTAGCACCAGCTGATATTTACCGCACCTTGACAAAGGTGGCTGCAGGGCAGGTGAGATCTCCAGGGCCTCTGGCAGTGCCTGCTCTGCACATGAGCCTGTGGGGCTGCTCCCAGTGGGACACAGCACCAGGCTCAGGCCAGCCCTCAGTCCCTCACAGCTGATCCTAAGGAGCAGGCTGAGACTGCAGTTTCAGACCACTTCCTACAGATATTTCAAAGGACTAAATGTCATTCAAGGAAGCCACCTTGCTCATTTAGTTTAGGTGTCATTGCATGAGAAGCCATGAAGGTGCCTCTGAATGTGCACTCAAGGCACTTCCACTGCCATCCTATAGGGAACACAAAGGACAGGCCTCTGCTTTCAGCACTGCTGAGCTCCTTACTAGCAATGATATCTCAGGAGGACACAGGGTTGTGCAGGCCCAGGGTCCTATTTACAGGAACTATACTACCTCACGACAAAAATAACAAATTAAAGTAAAGTGAGGCAGCCCTCAAAATACAATGTTTTATCAATTTTATCAAGGCTTGCTAAATGCAGCGTCGGCACCCTCCAGCAGTATGAGGGATGAGGGCTGGCTCAGCTGCTAAAGCTCAGGGGACATTTGGAAACCTCTCCATCCAGAACCACCAGAGCAATGAATGGGGCGACAGCCGCCTGCAGTGCAGGATCCTTGGGTGATTTTTTAGTCCTCTGGATGGGCCACCCTTTACATCAGGGGGCAGCTCTGGGTAACAAATTATCCAAAGATGAGAAGGACATATATATTCGAGTTAGGGAGGTTCTCCTTTTAGAGGGGAAGACTTTTCCTATGGGAAGTTGGAAGTCGTTTGTTCATTGCCTCTTTAAAGAGTTCCCAGTCATTTTTGTGTATTCTGTTCATCTTATAGCATTCTGGGACTGAGTTAGGGAAAGTCTCTATTTTTAGAAAACTCAGGGAGTGATAAAAGTTGCAAAATTTTTCCCACTTTTTCATATGATTTATAGAGTTTTCTCAAGGGTTCAAAGTTCTAATATTCAACCCAGATTTTCTGTTCTGCCCCTGGCATTCCTCAACCCATTGATACCAAGATAAGGGTGAGAGACGGAAACTGCTGTAAAGCACAGACAAGCCACCTGCTGTCTGCCATCTCCTCTCTTTCTCTACCCCCTACCCAGGTCTGTACTGATCACACAGGTTTGGATTCTACCCTAACCCTTTCTCCAGTAACTCTCCTCACTGGATCCCCGGCAGATAGCTCACAAAATAGAGTCCCACTTCTGGAGGGGGTTGTCAATGTCAAACTCCCTCCCACCCTCAGCTCTCTCATCAGGTCCTCCCCCTATGTTGGATCCCACCCCTGTGTCAGGTACCACCCCTGCATTGGGATCCAGCGCTTCCTTGTCTACTCCCGCTGCCCTACCCCCTCCAACTCAGCCCCTTGCGGATCCTGTGTGAGGGGCGGTAACCGGAAGGCCGCCATCTTGGCTACCAAAAGCCCACAACACTGGGCCAGGCCAGGCCAGTCACCCCAAGGCCCCACTCCTCTGCCAAAGACCAAGTTCCCTCGAGAGGAGAGGAGAGGAGAGGAGAGGAGAGGAGAGGAGAGGAGAGGAGAGGAGAGGAGAGGAGAGGAGAGGAGAGGAGAGGAGAGGAGAGGAGAGGAGAGGAGAGGAGAGGAGAGGAGAGGAGAGGAGAGGAGAGGAGAGGAGAGGAGAGGAGAGGAGAGGAGAGGAGAGGAGAGGAGAGGAGAGGAGAGGAGAGGAGAGGAGAGGAGAGGAGAGGAGAGGAGAGGAGAGGAGAGGAGAGGAGAGGGAAGGTTCATCCGACCTTCAGCATGAGCCTGAGGATTCTTGGCAGATGATGGAGAAGCTGGTGGCTGAAGAGGGGGACTGGGAATTGGTAGCTAAAATACAAGCAGCACCGGTGCAGTACCAGAGGGGGGCTAACCTCTGATGGGAAGCTGTCACACACGGGAGATGAAAGACCTTTATAAAGCAGCAAAAGACCATGGGAGGGGCTCAATGTATGTTAATAATTTCTTAAATGGTGTCTTTGCTGCACATGTAATGGGGCTCACAATCTGAACCATTTTATGCACATCCTACTCTCTCCACTGAATTTGTTCTGTGAGAAGGAATGGGGAAAAATCTAATACAACAACTATTAAAAGACAATGCTAGGGAAGAGAGGCAGGCACACCTAACACTAGTCCATCTAGCCAGGGAGTAAGATTTCATTAAACCTGAGAATCACACAAGACACCTTCCTGACCTGTGTTAGAAGAGATAAAAGTGCTGCAAAGACAGCTCTCATGCAGACACCCAACGAAGCAACACCTACTCTAGATTTCACAGACAATCTGCAGGGACCTGGGAATACTTTATAAAATTTAGTGACCGCCTTACACAAGCAATAGAGAAGCAAGTTGAACATCCAAAAGTCAGAAAGGTACTGTTTTGCGGAGAAAAGAAGAAACCTCACAACTTGTAAAAGTTGTAAAGCCCGGTATGCTTTTATTACGACGCGCGCCGGACGCAAGACTCCCCAAAAGGGCATGCGTGCCCCTGGAGACTCCGAGTCCCCTTTTTATCCTCCCTTCCAAATGCATATGCATACAGTTTCAAATTAAGTTCATACATATTCATTCCACACGACATTTAGCACTAATTCTTCTTTATCGAAGGAATTCCTAAGTCGGGGGCAGATTGACCTCGTGGTTTTTCTGTTTTTCTTTCTCTGTCTCCTTGCTGTCTCTGGAACGTGGCCTCTCCTTCAGCTTTAGCTCCACAGACCCTTCACCTCTCCCAGACACTTCACCTAGTTCAGGATGGATTACTCTGTCTCATTCCCCCCTTTCCTAGGAAATAAGTAAATTCTTTTACTTAAGGAAAATTTCCACGACAATAAGTGTCTTTTAGCGCTTTACCATGTACATTCGACAAAGAGGTTAGTACAGCTATTCGTTGTAGCATTCTCCAGTTCTAAATTAACAATGTAATAGATAATCTTAAGCTTATCCCAACTAATATTAGTAAAACTAGAATAGGGTGGCACAACTCATCAAAGATTCCATTTGCAGTTGGTGATCACCCAAAGATCACATCTCACCAGTGATTATCCGTATTTTATTCTTTGTAGAACTCTGGTTATTTCTTTTGTACCATGTTGGACAGTAATTAAGGTTTTCTTTCCACTTTCTCGGATTTCTTTCAAGACTTCTAATAGGTCTTGGTGCTTAATTAATTGTTTTACCAATGTAAGGTTCACCCCGATAGGGGTAGGTGGTAGTCTGTGATACATTGTGTAATTGGCTGTAATCAGCTGGTGGGATGTTACTGGTACCAAATACGAAAAATCACACCCAATAATCTTAACAAAATTACAAATACAAATACAGAGATTAGAATGGTTTCTACTAGACAGAATAACATCATTGCTATTAATTTGTACAGCAGCACAAGCAGTTCTCAAACATACGCCCTTTTCTAGTATATACGAGCACAGTTTTCTGGTCAGTGACTGGATGAATTTCAAAGTGACAAATACTCTGTTCAGTGTCCAAACACATCCTGGGCATTAGCAGTATTGCTTTCACAAATGAATCCCATTTGTTCTCTAGTAATGCAGGATTCTAAGTTTACTACTTGCCACTTTTCATTCATCTTTTTGTGCCCACACTCTATGTTCTGAAGGATAGAGTGTTGTTTCTTCATGGTTTAATCTTAGGGCAATGATGGGATGGATAACATAAACAGTGGCATTACATATGGTAAGCACAAAGGCAGTGGCCACATTAGAAATAGGATCATAGGTGAAATTCGCCATAATCTACCAGGATTAAAACTTCTTTTCAAAATCAATTGCATTATCTCATTCAATTTTCTGAATTTCAGCTGGAAAATTACTTTCACCCCTTTCCTATATGATCAGAGCTGCTGTTGCTTGTATCCATAACTGTGCTTGTATACAACTGAAAGCTAAAGACACATTATCTTGAACTATACTAAGTGCTTCTACTATCAATTTGTGGTCTTGGTCCCCGGCCTGTTCATTCTTCTTTACTTTGGCAGTACTTTTGAAATCTGTCACTGGCTAGTTCTTAATGCCAGTAGAGATTACTATAAAGGCTGCTTCAATTTTGTTAGGCTACCTGCTGCAGCAGCCAGTTTATTCATCAGTATTTCTGAATCAATTCTATTTAAAACTCCTAATCTTGTCCCTAATATGCCAGTTAGATGTTTGTTATGGGGAACAGGAACTGCTTTCTGTCCATGATCATCCCTCCCTGCCAGAGGGATGTGCTGGGCTCCTACTACAAATTCAGACACACTTCACAAGTGTATCTGACAGAGGTTTAGGTCATACTTGAGACAGATGTTTGTTCTGAAATGTAGAGACTTCAGGGAATCTAACTTCTCTCTCTCCCTCCAAAGCACCTGATTTCCCAGATGTGTGGCAAGCAGGAATGTCTCTCCTGGTCACCCACCTTGCCCTTAGCTAAGATCAAGCTGTGGACTGTGTTCAGGGCAGAAGATAATGGAGGGGAAATCTTGAGAGAAGAGCCTAAATTCATTGCCTACAGGCTGTATCAGGGTGAAATTACACCAACTGTCTGATTCACTTAGGTTATCACAGACTTCCTGGTGTTCATATACACCAGGGGAGGTTCAGACACTAATTACATCTGGTCTCTCATAAGCTATCTTTTTGATGACTAAGCACTTTACTTTGATTTCTTCGCTTCAGATTCCTTGAAGTGTTCACAGCTCCTGTTCTTGCTATTCTTACTCTTCACATACTTGATTCTCGTGGATTACTACAGTAGATATGTTTAATATAAACCTTCTTTATCTCAGAAGGTTTTCCTATGGATCTAGTATACTGATTAAATGCCAGGGACCAAGGCCATTCAGCATTGCTTTGGGTAGAGGTACTCTCTAGTTCTAAAACTTCAGTTATAATTCCATACAAAACAATTCTGTACACTAAAGTATGAGCTACTCCCGACCGCAATATACTCATTTTGCCCGAATAAGTTTTAGTCTCAGTTCATTGTCTCCTGGTGTCACTCCTGAAGGGGCTTCTGGGCCTTCTTCACCCGAGAGTGATGGATCCAGCATTCTGCTCCTTGATTTTGATTGCAGTGAAGGTGGTGAGAGGTACTTGCAGTGGTCTCTCCCACTGTGGTTCTGAAGTCTTCTCTGTAAGAGACTTAACATATACATCAACCCCAGGCTATCCAACTCCCTGCTCCGAGTTCCAGCCACACGTTTCTCAATTACTCTGAGCTGTTTGCTTAATGCCACCATGTAAGTGGACATTCTGGACATTCTCCTTGTATTCTATTGTCTTCTATAAGGCATTCTAAAAGGATTCAGCATTCCTTTAGCTCAAAAGGTTTAGTTTGAATTTGCAATAGTGCTAGTGGAAGAGCTTCTTGCCCCAGTCTTATGATTTGCTGCTTAATCAAATGATTCATTCTCTCCCCCTGGCTGCTTGATTGGGGCAGTATGGGGTGTGAAGTTCTTAATCTATGCCCAGATGGCTACTAATCTGTTGCACTATTTTGGAAATGAAAGGTGATTCTTTATCTGAGGATATTGTGGCTGGAACTCTGAAGCGTGGTAATATCTCTTGTAAAAATGATCTGGTCACCTCTTGAGCTTTGACAGTTCTGGTGGGGAATGTTTCTGGCCACCCTGAAAATGTATCTATTAATACCAGTAAATACTGATACCCCCCTTTCCTTGGGAGTTCTGAAAAGTTGATTTGCCACTGCTATACAGGCCCATGGCCTCTCCCAGTCTGACCAAGTTTTGGCCCGGGGGTATTTTGAGGTTAGTCTGGAGGCAAGGATCACATTATCAGCTCACCTGAGTGATAGTGGCATATAGATTCCTGACAATGATACAACAGTCCTTTCAATCAGATGTGTGTTTTAGAAAGCCTGTGGGAATTACTACTTCAAAGTCAACACTTCATTCCAGTGCACTCTGTATCACTCGCAGCCTCGGTCATTTTGAGAAAGGAGCCACACTCTATAAAAGGCTTTAAGTAATTAGGCCCTAGTGTGTTTTCTAGTGCCCTTCCTTCACTAGTAACCACGAAAATGGGAGGGGATTACTAGCTCTCTTTCAATGGTAGCCCACCCCTTGCAGTTGTACGTCTCTTTTGATTAGTATTATTGTATTATGGCTTACCTTCGAGGAAAATCTGTACCTCACCCTTTGCTGCCTTCTTTGCCTCTCTATCCGCCAGCTCATTTCTTTCCTCTAATTTTAAGCTCACTCTCTGGTGTGCCTTAATATGCTTTTTCAGGTAGCCGAACTGCTTCCAGCAGCTGGATTGTCTCTTCTTTCCCTGTGAGGTCAGCAGTCCCCTCTCCTTCCAGATGGCTCCATGTGCATGCACAACTCTGAATGCTTTTTGCTGTTTCTAAGGCATGGGTCCATGCATTTATCTCAGCATCCTGTGCAGAGGTACCTGTTGGTAAGGGTCCACACTCTATTACCTCTCTGCAGGTAGTCACTGTGAACTTTGCAATGTCGCTTTCTTGTCAGTGAACCAGGTCTCTGCATCGTCCGGAGGAGTGTCCTTTAAGTCTGGGTGGCTGGAGTAGGTAGCTTCAGTGGTCTCTAGGCAATCGTGGTGTACTGCTTCTCCTTGATTCCAATCTGGAAGTTTCAAAGCTGGAGCCGACATGAGGGGATTCTCTAGCTGGAGAAAGGCCCGTGTGGTGTCTCTTGTCCACTGGAGATCTCAGTTCCCATTGGCAATAAGAGCATAGAGGGGTCTGGAGAACAATCCACAATTATGAACCCACAGCTGGCACTACACTGCCATGCCTAAGAAGGTTTGGAGTTCTTTCGTTGTCTGGGGTTCAGGGTTTGGCATAGGGCTTCCCTGCCTTAAAGTCTGCTGCTCAGCACTCACTTCTTACTCCAGGTAGATTACCTTCTGTTTCACTACCTGTGCCTTTTTCTTTGAGACTCTGCATCCTTGGAGCCCTAGGAAATTCAAAAGGCTTACCGTCCAGGCTTCTCTTGCTTCCCTCGTCCGAGTGGCTACTAGAAGATCATCTATGTACTGCAACAGCCTCCTTTCCTCTTGTGGAGCTTCCTGGGACTCTGGGTCCTTGCAAGCTGTTCTCCAATCGGAGTGGAGAATTTTGAAGCCTTCAGGCACATGGACTGTGTGAGCTTGTGTTTGAATGCAAAATGTTCTGGCTGGCTTCATGGATAGGGAGGCAAAAGAAGGCATCTCTTAGGCCTAAAACAGTGAACCAGGTTAGCTCAGGTGTTAAACAAGTTAGTAAGGTCTATGGATTTGCTACCACAGGGTACAAATTCTGTGTTATCTTATTGACAGCCCTTAATCCAGTACTACCAGTTATTGGACTGATTCCTTCCTTACCTTCCTTTTGAGGGTACTACTCAGTTCTCACTGGTTGTGTTCTTTCATTAAGCTTGATGGGGGAGCATCTCATGGGGGAGCATCTTTCACTCTCCCTGGTGCAGCAGAGGCCCATACCCTTGAAAACACTTATTTACTTATTCTAATATCTCCTTACTAATGTCTTTCTTAATTTCAGTGTCTGTTAATATTAAGCCTAACATCTTTATATTATTTGCCTCCAGAGTAACCTTTCTCATTTGAGAATATTTAGCAAATTGAGCGAATTGTACAAAAGCTTTTAGGTACACATAGTACACATGTTACTTTAAAGGTTTTAAAAAGTATGCCTTTTCAGACTGGCCAGTTGTTCATTCCCCACACTACAACATAAACATTCTCCACAGGTACTAAAGCTTTATTTAAAACTGAACACATGACTCTTGTGCTGACAAAAATTCTTCCCTTTTGGGAAGGTTACCTTTACCCTTCCTCCCTTACCTTGGGAGGAAGCCTTTACAAATCATATGTACTCATTTTGCGAACTGTGATTGCTTCGCATTTCAGCGTGATAATCCTTGCCTGATTTCATACGTTGCTATCTGATGCTGCATGCTGAACAACATGTTTGATTTGCTTTCTCTTTGCCTTGTTTTCCTTTTCAGGGGCCAAGACCAGAGAGCAGTCTGATCTCACAGTCTCTTTGTCATTCTGGGTGATTTCTTAAAACAAAAGACATTTCAGCATACAAAAACTATCCCATTTATCTTCCTATTATAAAACAGTACTAACAGCAATGAAGCACTATAAATCTTTTTATTTTCTGAGCTGCTCTTACTGGCAACCTCTTCCCAATGAGCCCCTCCCAAAAGGGGCTAATTTAGGAACCTGTTTGCTCTGGTCAGTTCTTATTATTTATTTCTCTTTGCCTTATCCCGCTTCCATTCAAACCTTTTTACAGACCTTCACAGTAGTTTCTCAGTTTTCTTCCTATACACACAGCTCCAGGTGGCAGGTATCAGATGTGATTCCCACACACAAGCTCTAAGACCTTAGGTTCTGAATCCGCTTGACCAGAAACCTTTAATTTACACTCGGGGCGTGTACCCTGACACTTATTGGAACAGCAAAACAGCAATACCTGTGTTTCTCATAAACACCGCACTGCAATAATACCTGCACATCCAGCTTTTGCCCACAGGCCATTCCCGTGTTCCCTGGGGAGACGGGGCAGCCAGAGCTGTCCCTGTGCCCAGGGCACAGCCACTGTCACCTCACACAGCCTGCTAGCCTCTTGATGTACCAAAGGCTCCCCAAAATTGCCCACAAAGGCTGGCTATTCTGTTTATTACAGAGAACTTTAAATCCTTTCAGCAGATTGTTTCCAGTAAAGACTTACTGCAGTACCAACCGAAGTCTCATAAATCTCATAAGTCTCATTAACTAATTCATCTCATTCATCCCTTCTATATAAACTCTGTTTTACAAAATATCAGTCTTTTCTAGTTCTCTTCTTGCACAATCTAATTAAGCACTGTGTCTACTTACACTTGTTTTGCTGCTTTGCAAAAGGGCTGTGCTAGTCACAGCCAAAACTCTGATATACCTGCAGACACAGACACACGCACTCTCCTCCCCCCCCCCCGCCTTATCTCAAATTCACTAGAGCCAAGGCTTGAATTGCTGTGAGGGGGAGAATTCTTGGAATTCCTTTAACTCACTTTATCGAAGTTAAACATAAATCACCGTACTATAGCTCTCCTATGTAAAATGCTACTCTTGTTGCAACAAAATCTTAAAATCTCCACAAACACTACTATACAGTCTGAGAATCAAATTACCACAATGCAGCGGAAGAAAATCACCACACAAAATCACTGGGAAAGGGCATATTTCTCAAAGTGCTCACTTTTCTCAACACAACACAGCACACCATAATTCGGCATTTACTCAAATCAATTTTTCCTGGACACAATCAAAATAACAGCACACAGTCTAGAGATCAAGTCCAAACATCCAAGGCAAAGGAACTCTCTGAGCTCATACTCACGGTTAAAATGTACCAAATCTACACAAATCACTACATTCAAACACGATAAATACCATCACTGACATTACTCCACTCGCTTCTCTGCGGGGCACTTCTCTCCCTGCCCCCGCAGCCTGCTGCAGCCGGCGCCTCTGGCCTCACTTGGCTGCTTCAAACACGGGGAGTACTGACCCATCCCCGCACTGTAGGGCACTGTAGATTTACTCTCTTTTATACACCATACACATATCACCTGCACGATCACAAACACAGTGCACTGGCCACACACATTAACCATACAGCAACACAGTGTCCGGACACCACTCACACACGCACAAACAGAAGAAACATACGCGAATTCAGCTCTGCCCTATCAGAATCTGAATTCTAATACACGCATACACGGGTTCACCCAGCTTACCCCCGGAGCCGCTGGCAGTCCTGCTCTATCAGGACGACGAGGCGACGAACCCCGTCTCTAATACAGCCGCTCTATCAGCTGCAGCCAGCTTACCCCGGAGCCGCTGGCAGTCCTGCTCTATCAGGACGATGGAACGAACCCCGTCTCTAATACAGCCGCTCTATCGGCTGATCCCAGACGTCTCTGGGTCGTTAATTCCCTTGTTCTTTCCTTGTTCTTCCCCCCCCTGGGGCCCCATACATACCGTATTCTCCTCCGCAGGCCAGCGGGTCGTTGTCTGTCCTCGCAGGTGGCAAGTTGAGACAAGCGGAGCCCCACCAGGAAAAAATCCTGGGGCGCGCCTTGGAGGTCCGTCTATCCCCCCTGCCCCCGCGGGGACAGAGAACTCCTGCCTGGCTCGCCAAAATGTTTTGCGGAGAAAAGAAGAAACCTCACAACTTGTAAAAGTTGTAAAGCCCGGTATGCTTTTATTACGACGCGCGCCGGACGCAAGACTCCCCAAAAGGGCATGCGTGCCCCTGGAGACTCCGAGTCCCCTTTTTATCCTCCCTTCCAAATGCATATGCATACAGTTTCAAATTAAGTTCATACATATTCATTCCACACGACATTTAGCACTAATTCTTCTTTATCGAAGGAATTCCTAAGTCGGGGGCAGATTGACCTCGTGGTTTTTCTGTTTTTCTTTCTCTGTCTCCTTGCTGTCTCTGGAACGTGGCCTCTCCTTCAGCTTTAGCTCCACAGACCCTTCACCTCTCCCAGACACTTCACCTAGTTCAGGATGGATTACTCTGTCTCAGTACTACTTCCTACCCTTGCTGAAACAAATTTTAACAACACCTGAAAAGACATATTACCCTCTCTACCCCACACCCCAAAGCCTACCATTGCACAAATGGTCGAGGCATGCACCCTTAGGGCAACCAAACACTGTGATGCCAGCCTACATAGGGCTACCATTTAGGGTGTAGTAGAGGTGCTAGTAGCCTCCCAAGCTATTCCCTGACATACACATGAAAAAGGACCTTGCTTTAAATCTGGGGAGATGGGGAGATGAGGCATTTTTGACAGAAGGGTAAAAATACAGACTATTACCAGGGACCTTCTAGGTGTCAAAACCACTGTCCTCACTGCCCCCCTCGTGCACATGCTTTCCAACACCAGCAAAACCAGTGGCCTGCAGGAAACCCCACACAGACACAGAAAGGCCCCACACGATGACATCAAATGCAAGGCCGTTCCGCCCTACTCTCCACAACATCATGGAGAACCACACAGCGACCTTCTCAGATCCATCAGGACAGTTTGATCAGTGCAGAAAACTCGACAAACGACAGCTCTGCCCTGGAACCCAAAGTCAGCTGCTAAGCGCCTTTTCTATTCCAGTCCATGATATTTATGTTCACCATACTCCCACAGGCAAATACAGGCCTGATGGATGGCCCAGAGACATTTTGATTTTAACCAACACCAGGGAAAGCATGGAGACACTCACTATACTACCTGAGATAGTCACCTTGACATCTTTGCAGGAGATAACTGTCCAGGCTCTATGCTTATTCTCCCCCCTATTCATTCCAAAAAGAACAGTTCTAGCCCAAGCCTACCTCCTACTGCACATGATCACCACACCAGCTGATCCAATGGTGACGTGGGCACAGATTACAAGCAGAAATAGACCCATTCTAAAGTGTGCTTTGTCATGTAAAGGGAAAAAGAGATGTCATTCAGGGCTATTAGATACAGGAGATGACATCACCATAATTTCCCTCTCTGATTGGCAAAAAGACTGGCCCCTGGTTCCAGCTGCTGGAGTGATTATTGGCATCAGGAGAGCCACTACCAGCTTCTGGAGTCAAGGTACCATGTGCATGGAAGGTCCTGAGGGCACAGTGATACAGTAAGATCATTCGTCACCTGGGCACCAATAACAATTTGAGGAAAGGCCTCTTGTCCCCATGGGGGACAAGGCTAGAGATCCTATCTACACCTAAAGATTTCTAGATGGGGCAACCGAGCAGCGCGCCACCCTTCAGTTAACCTGGAATACCAATGATCCCGTATGGGTGGGTCAGTGGCCCCTCCCAGGCAGAAAGTTAAAGGCCTTGCAGTCCCTCGTGCAGGAGCAGCTGTCTGTGGGCCACATTGTACCATCTACTAGCCCCTGCAATGTGCCTGTCATTATCATATGAAAGCCTGGCAAAGACAAGAGGCGGCTCCTGCAAGACCTCAGGAAAATCAGCGAGGTCATCAAGGACATGGGGGCCCTCCAGTCCAGCCTGCCCTCAGCCTCCATGATACCTCGAGATTGCCGGTGGTGCGGCATGCCGTAGTTGTGGGTAGCAATTTTTGGAGTCTTCCTATTTTTTGGATATCTTCTTTGCTGTTTAGGCTGTGATTGATGGAGCCTGAGCATAGGAAGAGCATTGCTTTGAAGATTGCGTGGGTTGAGATGTGAAGGAAGGCTAGTTCAGGGAGGTTTAGTCCAATTGTACCTATGATTACACTGTTTTTGGCAGATGGTTGATATAGATCTTAATGACTACATTTTTGAAACCCCCCTGTAGCCCAAATGACACCCTCCTGGTTTGCCTTTTCCGTCACTAAATCAACAAGCAGCTTTACAGAGGTACCAGTGGACTGTATTCCCTCAACGAATGAAGAGTAGCCCTAATATTTGTCAATGGCTTGAAGTCTAAATTCTCTTGCCCTAATGCTAATCGCTTTTCATTCTATGGACCATATAATGAACATCCTAATGCTATCATTACTCACTACATGGACTACACAGTCGTTTGTGCAGAAGCTCAAATCATTTTGGATGTTACAGTACAAGATGTCATCACTGAGGTACAGGAGAAAGGTTTTAAGATTGCAGCTGATAAAGTCCAAAAGACAGCCCCTTGGAAGTGTCTCGGCCTAAAAACTGCAGAGAGAACCATCACACCACAAACACTGCAAATCAAGGACAACCCAAAGACTCTGCAAGACCTCCACCAACTCTGTGGAACCATCAGTTGGGTACATTCACTGCTGGGAATCACCACAGAAGATCTCATGCCACTGTTCCTGCTCCCTAAAGGCAGTGAAGGACTCGATTCCCGCCATCACTGACACCGGAGGCCTAAGCAACTGTACAAAAGGTATCCTGGGTGATTCAAACTAAACAGGCACACAGATACCACCTTAATTTTCCTTTCTCCCTGGCAATCCTTGGTGTAAGTCCAAAATTCCATGCATTGTTCTTTCAGTGGGACTCAACTATCTCAGATGCCCTGATAATAATGGATTGTGTTCACAGATGACACCAACCTACTAAAATGATAACAACCCAACAGAAAGTTATTCCACAACTTATCAGGAAAGCTAGAAAGCCTCTGTGCTCCCTTGCAGGAACAGACCTTGTGAATATATACTTCTCACTCAAGAGCACCTCAATTGACTACTTCAAACATCTGAACCACTGCAATATGCCTTAGATAGATTTTGGAAAGGCAAGGATCAGCCACCAATTCTACCATCCAAACATTCCTGTGCTGCTCAGGATTTTCAAAATTACCTGAGACCCGGCAAGATCCCTTGTAGCCACCTGCCCCAATTGTCAGGAACATGGCCTTGCTTCTGGCGGAGCTGGAGGCAATCCAAGAGGACTAGAGAGTCTCCACATCTGGCAATCAGACATCACACACTGAGCTCCTTTGCACAGACTAAAATACACCCACGTCTCAATCGATGCCTTTACCAGTGTGTTTTTTGGCTCTGCCCATGCTGGAGAAAAATCAGATGATGCTATAAAACATTACTTTTTCGTTTTTTCCACCATAGCAATTCCACAGGAAATTAAAACTGATAATGCACTTGCTTAAACCTTGCACTGATTCCAACAAGTTTCTGACCACTGGGGTATAAAACATGTCACAGGCATACCACACTCTGCCACAGGACAGTCCATAGCCGAGAGGGCCAACTGAGCCATCAAAAGGATCCTTGATCAACTGAGAGGGGTAATGCAGATATTATCTTCCATTGAGAGACTGGCCAAGGCCTTTTACGTACTCAACTTTTTGAACAACCCATTTATGGAGCCAACTCTCCCAGTCATCAGGCATTTTACTAATTGAGCTGCAGCCCAATTAAAAGAAAAGCGACTGTGTTGAGGAAAGACCCTGAATCTAAACAATTTATGGGCCCTTTCCCATTGATTACTTGGGAAAGAGAAGATGCCCTTGTCTCTACAGAAGCACTCCTAAGATGGATCCTAGCAAAATACATTAAAACTGTTTCTGAAAGACCAAGGAAACAAGATCCAGACAGAAGGCAACATCGACTGGTTCACTGCACTTTCCAAACACAGGGATTTGCGAGGCTGGCTTTCATATTTAGTTAAGACTGTTGTGTGGGAATTGTTTTTTGTATTCATTGTATTGGTTACTTTATCCATTTCTGTTAAATGCCTGCAAAACTCGATAGCAGAAGCCATTGTTATAGATAAAAAAGGGGAGATCTGAGGGCCCAGTGGCCTACCACTAGAACTGTAATACCTCAGGGCGAAGTGACCAAGGTAAAAGAGAGACACCGCTCTGAATGCAATGGTCTCGCCCATGGGCATTTTCAGGCTCATGGCATTTAATTGGTATCACCCGGTTCAACTGCTGTATTTTCCTTATATGTATTCCCCCTGGAATGTCCTCGCCTCTCCTGTACCGTTTTAGTCCTGGCTCTTTCCATTGCTCCCCGGCTTTTCCCCCCAGTTTTCCCTCTGTGTTCCAAGCCCCATTTTGTATCCGTTCCTGGACGCTCTTCAGTGCAATCCACTGAAGTGTTTGCAGTTCCACACAAAGATCCCTCACTCGCCTCGTTCACCAGCAGTTTAAGCAAGCATGCTCCCAGCTCTGCGTGTGCAGGTCACACAGAGAGGCTGGCTGTGGGCAGGCTGCAACACGGAACCTGAGTGCACCAGGGAACCCGGCCTCTAATAAAACGCACAAATCACGCAACCCACCAAAGAAAAGACATGCATGTCTCTACATTTTCCTTATCCTCTCAGTCCTCATGCCATATTCCCCATTTTTTCTGACAGGGAATTTGGCTTCTCTCTCTCTTGTCTGCAGGTCCAGACACACGTATGACCCTGCAAGAACAGCCTGACCCACAGGGAAGTGGAGGAGAACACTTTGTCACGAACTTTAGTGACAGGACAAGCAAAAATGGGATCAAACTGCAAGAGGTGGAAGACATTTGATAATGGGAAAAAGTTCTTTAGTCTGAGGGTGCGTGTCCCTGACACAGGGACGAGCACCAGCAGAGCGGCTGTGGATGCCCCATCCCCAGCAACATCAAATGCCAGGTGGGACAGGGGCCACAGCAACCTGCGGTGCTGGGAGGTTGCTCAGCTTGGAACCAGATCATCCTTAGGGTCCCTTCCAAGCCAAACCATTCAAGGATTTGATCATTCTGTCATCCCCATCTCCCACTGCGCAGTGGCTCTGAAACTTCAGTGACATCACAGCTCCCAGAGGGTTCCAGGTGGAATGTCCAGGACCTGGAAACGAGCACAGCAGACACTTCACCGGCTGCCAAGGGTCAGTTGCCGCTCTCTCTGTGCTCTGACCCTCAGCGCTGAGGTGCTGCTGCTGCTGCGTGGGCTTTTCCTGCTGCCGGCTCTGGAGCACCAATCCCAGCGTGATGTATTCTGCTGTGCCCATGGAGGTACAGTGCCATGCCAGGCAGGGGACACCCGGCTTGGGCAGGCTGCAGCCATGTGGGAATGGATGGTGTGGGAGAGGAAGCCCACTGGGAGATTGTGCTGCCCCTTGCAGACTGACAGAGACATTGTGGAGGCGATGGAAGTGGACCAGGGGCTGGATGATGAAGAAATGATGGATGTGGACTCCTCCTCTACTTCAATGTCCTCCCCAGTTGAGGGCATGGAAGTAAAGGTGGAGGAGATCATCGATAAGATGGAGGTGGATGAAGAGGATGACATCGTGGAAATGGAAGTAGATTACAATGATGAGGAGGAGCCCATGGTCCTTGGATGAAGATGGAGCCCCACAGGTAAGACAGGCAGATGCTTCCCACACCCTGCCCACACACACACTGGGTCCCCTGACGCCAGGCTGGGGCTGGGCTGGATGGCCCCGCTCAGGGACACGGTGCCCACAGGGGGCCTGGATTGTGCTGCCACAAGCACCAGCCCCAGTGGGGCTGACAGGGCCTGCGCTTGCCTGGGGCCACGCCAGCCCTGCCAGCCCCGGCCCAGCCCCTGGGGCCCAGCTCCCAGCCCTGCTGGGCCCAGTGCTGGCAGCTGAGTCCAGGTCTGCTGCTTCCTTTTTTTCCAGGACTCATGCACATGATGGAACCTATTCAATGCCTTTGTAAATACGTTGGAATGATTTGAAGTTTCCTGTAAATATGTTGACAATGTTAGAATGTTCCTGTAAATACGTTTTGAAGATTGTTACCCCATCAGATCCCATGTAAATATGTTTTGTACATTACTGTTGATGTTATTATAACGATTGTTATAACGAAACATGTTCTGTAAATCCTAGATTTGCTGATCTTCGGCAAATAAATACTGTTTCTTTTAAATGCCTGACGCCTCTTGGCCATTCCTTTGGGCACAGGCAGCCTTTGCACATTTGTGGGTTCCACTTGTTCCGCGTTCCCAGGGCTTGAGGTCCCTGTGCACAGGGGCTCCCACTGACATCACTCCTGGCACTGGGCACTGCTGCTCTTCCTGCCCTGGGGCACAGCGCTGTCCCCAAGAGCTCAGCTCTCTCTCCCCAGCTCTCACCCAGGGGGCTCTCACAGCACTGGCCCCTGCAGCCATGCCACCAAATCAGGCAGCAAACCTTCAGCCACCCTTCCTGCTGCAGCCACAGGGACTCCTGGGCCCAGAGCCACCAGCAGGCCACAGCCATGCAAAATCCACCTGCACACTCTCAAGGCCACCACAGCCTTGGCAATTAGGCCACCAGCATCTGGGCTGCTGCAAGGACAGATCTTTAGGCCTTGCGGCCTCCAAAGACCCTGGGCTCTGCTTCCCAGCCTGCTCTGCACTGCCCTGAGCCCGCTTTGTTCCAGAGACAAAAGCCAAGCCAGGGCATCCTCACCCTGCCCGCATTCCTGCTGCTGCCAGCGGCCACTGGTCCTTGGGCCCCACTTGGGTGGCAGCTGCAGGGACAGGTCAGCCTGTGCTGGGCAGAGGGCACGGGGCTTTGGGCCCTGGGGCTGCTGCTGCTGCTGCTGGGGGCCATGGGCCCAACAGGGCCCCGAGCTCAGCCCCTGCCTGGGCAGCTGCCCCCAAAGCCCCACACTCCCTGAGCATCCCCATCACAGCTGCCAGGGAAAAATCCTACGGGCTTCAGGAAAGAAATTCTCCATAGTGACTATACCAAGGGGTCCAATGGGACAGTCAGCATCAGCTGATGTTTACAGCACCTTGACAAAGGTGGCCGCAGGGCAGGTGACATTTCCAGGGCCTCTGGTAGTGCCTGCTCTGCACGTGAGCCTGTGGGGCTGCTCCCAGTGGGACACAGCACCAGGCTCAGGCCAACCCTCAGTCCCTCACAGCTGATCCTAAGGAGCAGGCTCAGAAAGCAGCTTCAGATCACTTCCTGTAGATATTTCAATGGACTACATGTCATTCAAGGAAGTCACCTTGCACATTTAGTATTGGCGTCGTGGCATGAGAAGCCATGAATGTGCCTCTGAATGCGCACTCAGGGCACTTCCACTGCCATCCCAAAGGGATCACAAAGGACCGGCCTCTGTTTTCAGCACTGCTGAGCTCCTCACTAACAATGATATCTCAGGAGGACGCAGGGTTTTGCAGGCCGACAGGCTTCTTACTGGAACTATACTACCTCACGACAAAAATGACAAATTAAAGTGAGGCAGCCCTCTAAATGCAATGTTTTATCAGTTTTATCAGGGCTTGCTGAACGCAGCGCTGGCACCCTGCAGCAGCATGAGGGATGAGGGCTGGCTCAGCTGGTGAAGCCCAGGGGACATTTTGAAACACCTGCATCCAGAGTCACCAGAGCAGTGAGTTGGGGGATGGCCGCCTGCAGCGCAGGATCCTTGGGAGATATTTTAGTCCTGTGGGTGGGCCATCCTTTACATCAGGGCATGCTCTGGGTAACAAATTATCCAAAGTTGAGAGGGACATATATGTTGCAGTTAGGGAGGTTCTCCTTTCATGGGGGATGACTGTTATTAATGGAACATGGAAATCATTTGTTCATTGGCTCTTAAAGGAGTTCCCAGATGTTTCTGTTGAATCAATTTGTCATGTAGCATTTTGGGACTCAGTTCAGGAAAGACTCTTTCTTTTGCAAACTCAGGGATGGATAAGTTGCAAAATTTTACCTAATTTTTCACATGATTTATACCGTTTTCTAAAGGGTTCAATGTCCTAATACTCAAATCATATTTTGTGTTCTGCCCCCGGCATTCCTGAACCCACTGATACCAAGATAAGGATGAGAGACAGGAACTGCTGTAAAGCACAGTCAAGCCACCTGCTGTCTGACATCTTCCCTCCTTCTCTACCCCCTACCCAGGTCACACAGGCCTGGATTCTATCCTAACCCATTCTCCTGTACCTCTCCTCACTGGATACTCCTCAGGTAGCTCACAAAATGAAATCTCTCCTCCGGAGGGGGTTTTCAATGTCAAACTCCCACCCACCCTCAGCTGTCTCATCGGGTCTTCCCCGTGTTTGGTCCCACCCCTGCATCAGGAACCACCTCTGCATTGGGATCCAGCGCTTCCTTGCCTACTCCCGCTGCCCTACCCCCTCCAACTCAGCCCCTTGTGGATCCCACACTCTCAGAGCCGGAAGTGTGAGTGGCGGTAACTGGAAGGCCGCCATCTTGGCTACCAAAGGCCCACAACACCGGGCCTGGCCAGGCCAGACAACCCAAGGCCCCACTCCTCTGCCAAAGACCAAATTCCATATTCTGGAGAGGAGAGGGAAGGTTCATCCGACCTTCAGCATGAGCCTGAGGATTCTTGGCAGAGGATGCGGAAGCTGGCAGCTGAAGAGGGGGACTGGGAATTGGTAGCTAAAATACAAGCAGCACCGGTGCAGTACCAGAGTGGGGCTAACCCCTGATGGGAAGCTGTCACACACGGGGAGATGAAAGACCTTTCTAAAGCAGCAAAAGACCATGGGAGAGGCTCACTGTATTTTAATAATTTGTTAAATGCCACCTTCACTGCACATGTTGTGGTGCCTCACGATCTGCTGCATTTTATGCACATCCTACTTTCTCCCACTGAAAGTATTCTGTGGGAAGGAATGGGGAAATAACTAATAGAACAATTATTAAAAGGCTATGCTAGAGAAGACAGGTGGGCACACCTAACACTAGTCCATCTAGCCAGTGAAAAAATTTCACTAAACCTCATTCAATAGACCTTCCCAGAGCTCTGTTAGAAGAGATAAAAGTGCTGCAAAGACAGCTCTCAAGCAGACACCCAATGGAGAAACACCTACTCTAGATTTCGCAGACATTCTGCAGAGACCTGGGGAATGCTTTCTAAAATTTATTGACCACGTTACACAAGCAATAGAGAAGCAAGGTGAACATCCAAAAGCCAGGAAGGTACTGCTTACTAAACTTGCTGAAACAAATGCTATCAACACCTGTAAAGACATTTTACCTTCTCTACCCCTCACTCCAAAGCCTACCATTGCACAAATGGTTGAGGCATGCACACTTAGGGCATCCTTATACTGTGATGCCAGCCTAGCTAAGGGTACCAGTCAGGGTGTAGTAGAAGTGCTAGAAGCCTCCCGAGTTATTCCCTTACATACACATGAAAAAGGACCTGGCTTTAAGTGTAGGGAGATGGGGCATTTTCAACAGTATTTTAAAAATAAAGCCTATTACCAGGGACCTTCTAGCTGTCACAGCCAATGTCCTCACTGCCCCCCTCATCCAGACACTTTCCAACACCAGCAAAACCAGTGGCCTGAAGGAAACCCCACACAGACGCAGAAAGGCCCCGCACGATGACACCAAATGCGAGGCCATTCTGCCGCACTCTCCCCAACATCATGGAGAACCACCACAGCGACCTTCTCAGATCCATCGGGACAGCTCGAGCACTGCCAAAAACCCGACAGAAGACAGCTCTGCCCTGGAACCCAAAGGCAGCTGATAGGGGCCTTTTCATTTCCAATCCACGATATTTATGTTCACCATTTTCCCACAGGCAAATAGAGGCCTGAAGGATGGCCCAAAGACATTTTGATTTAAACCAACACCAGGGAAGGGATGGAGACACTCACTCTACTACCTGAGGTACTCGCCTTGACGTCTTTGCAGGAGATAACTGTCCAGGTTCTATACTTAGACTCTCCCATTTTCATTCAAAAAAAACCATTTATAGCCAGAGCCTACCTCCTACGGGACATGATCACCACGCCAGCTGATCCAATGTTGTTGTGGGCACAGACAACAGGCAGAAACAAACCCATTCTAAAGTGTGCTTTGTCATGGAAAGGGAGAAAGAGATGTCTTTCAGGAGTATTAGCTACAAGAACTGATGTCACCATAATTTCCTGCTCTGATTGGCAAAAAGACTGGCCCCTGGTTCCAGCTGCTGGGGTAATTATTAGCTCCCAGGGGAGCCACTACCAGCTTCTGGAGTCACAGTAACATCTGCATGGAAGGTCCTGAGGGCACAGTTGCTACAGTAAGATCATTCGTCACCCGGGCACCAATAACAATTTGAGGAAAAAACCTCTTGTCCCAAAGGGGGACAATGCTAGAGATCCTATCAACACCTCAGGATTTCTAGACAGGGCCACCGAGCAGTGCACCACCCTTCTGTTAACCTGGAAGACCAACGACCCCATATGGGTGGATCAGTGGCCCCTTCCCAGGCAGAAAGTTAAAGGCCCTGCAGTCCCACGTGCAGGAGCAGCTGTCTGTGGGCCACATTGTACCATCTACTAGCCCCTGCAATGCACCTGTCATTATCATATGAAAGCCTGGCAAAGACAAGAGGCGGCTCCTGCAGGACCTCAGGAAAATCAACGAGGTCATCAAGGACATGGGTCCCCTCCAGTCCAGCCTGCCCTCAGCCTCCATGATACCTCGAGATTGCCGGTGGTGCGGCATGCCGTAGTTGAGGGTAGCAATTTTTGGAGTCTTCCTATTTTTTTGGATATCTGCTTTGCCATTTAGGCTGTGATTGATGGAGCCTGAGCATAGGAAGAGCATTGCTTTGAAGATTGCGTGGATTGAGATGTGAAGGAAGGCTAGTTCAGGGAGGTTTAGTCCAATTGTACCTATGATTACACTGTTATTGGCAGATGGTTGATATAGATCTTAATGACTACTTTTTTGACACCCCCATGCAGCCCAAAGACACCCTCCTGGTTTGCCTTTTCCGTCACTAAATCAACAAGCACCTTTACAGAGGTACCAGTGGACTGTATTCACTCAACGAATGACGAGTAGCCCTAATATTTGTCAATGGCTTGAAGTCCAAATTCTCTTGCCCTAATGCTAATCGCTTTTCATTCTATGGACCATATAATGAACATCCTAATGCTATCATTACTCACTACATGGACTACACAGTCGTTTGTGCAGAAGCTCAAATCATTTTGGATGTTGCCGTACAAGATGTCATCACCGCGATACAGGAGAAGGTTTTAAGATTGCAGCCGATAAAGTTCAAAGGACAGCCCCCTGAAAGTGTCTCGGCCTAAAAACTGCAGAGAGAACCATCACACCACAAACACTGCAAATCAAGGACAACCCAAAGACTCTGCAAGAACTGTACCAGCTCTGTGGAACCATCAGTTGGGTACATTCACTGCTGGGAATCACCACAGAAGATCTCATGCCGCTGTTCCTGCTCCTTAAAGGCAGTGAAGGGCACGATTCCCACCATCACTGACACCGGAGGCAGAAGCAGCTGTACAAAAGGTATCCTGGGTGATTCAAACTAAACAGGCACACAGATGCCACCCTAATTTTCCTTTCTCCCTGGCAATCCTTGGTGTAAGTCCAAAATTCCATACATTATTTTTTCGGGGGCACTCAACTATCTCAGGTCCCCTCATAGAAATTGAATGCGTTTTCAGAGCACAACAACCTACTAAAATGATAACCACCCAACAGAAAGTTATTACACAACTAATCAGGAAAGCTAGAGAGCATCTGTGCTCCCTTGCAGGAACAGACCTTGTGGATATATACTTAGTTCTCACTCCTGAGCACCTCAATTGACTGCTTCAAACATCTGAAACACTGCAATATGCCTTAGACAGTCTTTATACAGGCAAATATCAGCCACCAATTCTACCACCAAAACATTCCTGCGCTGCTCAGGATGTTTAAAATTACCCCAGACCCGGCAAGATCCATTGTAGCCACCCGCCCAAATTGTCAGGAACATGGCCTTGCTTCTGTCAGAGCTGCAGTCAGTCCAAGAGGACTAGAGAGTCTCCACATCTGGCAATCAGACATCACACACTAACCCTCTTTCGCCAGACTAAAATACATCCACGTCTCAATCGATGCCTTTACCAGTGTGTTTTTTGGCTCTGCCCATGCTGGAGAAAAATCAGAAGATACTATAAAACATTACTTTTTCGTTTTTTCCACCATAGGAATTCCAAAGGAAATTAAAACTGAAAATGCATTTGCTTATACCTTGCACTGATTCCAACAAGTTTCTGACCTCTGCGGTATAAAACATGTCACAGGCATACCACACTCCGCCACAGGACAATCCATAGCTGAGAGGGCCAACTGATCAATCAAAAGGATCCTTGATCAACTGAGAGGGGTAATCCAGATATTAACTTCCATCGAGAAACTGGCCAAGGCCTTTTATGTACTCAACTTTTTGAACAACTCATTTATGGAGCCAACTCCCCCAGTCATCAGGCAGTTTACTAATTGAGCTGCAGCCCAATTAAAAGAAAAGTCACCTGTGTTGCTCAAAGAACCTGAATCTAAACAATTGATGGGCACCTACCTATTAATTACTTGGGAAAGAGAAGATGCCCTTGTCTCTACGGCAACACTCCTAAGATGGATCCCAGCAAAATACATAAAAACTCTTTCTGGGAACGGTGAGGCAAACACCAGAGCTACCATCAGAAGAACAGAATGGAAACCTAAGAGAGACAGTAGCAGCCTGGGAAAGAAGACGGACAGAAGAAGATCTTCTAAGAAGCGTTGACCACACACACCAAGACCAAGATGGCTCAGACATCATTAACCAGGATATACGAATTAACATTTGTAAAAGCTATATTTTAGCATTGATATAAGATTCTTCTAATAAGCTGTGTTCACACCTTTGCCTTACACAAGAGAAAGTTTCGCGGGATCTGAACTTACGTTTAATCTTCTACTCACTTTGTCTGTTTACTTTTAGGACACTCAAGCCTCCAGGTAATAAATTAGCTAAAGTCAGAGGATGCTGCCATTGGTTGCTACTGCAGCAGGAGTCTGGATGCTCCTCACTGAGCCACATGCCTTCAGCTGGGTGCTTCCACAGACAAGCCACAATTTCATGGCCATGGCCATGGCTGTCAGGCACTTGAAGGCATGTGTTTTTTCAACCTGCTGTTACATAGGGAGTCAGTATATCAGGGCATCCAGCTGCTAAAAATCAAGGAAAGAAGATCCGGATGGAAGGCAACTACAACTGGTTCACTGGACCTTTCAAACACTGGGGGATAAAAGGCTCACTATCATATTTAGTTAGGACTGTTTTGTGGACTTTGTTTATTGTATTCATTGTGTTGGTTATTTTATCCATTATGCTAAATGCCTGCAAAACTCTATGGCTGAAGCCTTCTTTATAGACAACAAAAAGGAGAAGTTCTGGGGGCCGACCATTGGAGCTGTAATACCTCTGGGCAAAGTGACCAATGTAAAAGAGAGACATCGCTCTTAATGCAATGGCCTCGCCCATGGGCATTTGCAGGCTCATGGTGATGCAGCCCGTTTTGTTGGTATCACCCAGTTCAACTGCTGTATTTTTCTTATATGTACTCACTCGAGAATGTTCTCCCCTCTCTTATACCATTTTGGACCTGGCTTACTGCAATGCTACCCCAATATACCCCCCCCCCCCCCCCCCCCGTTGGGAATTTAGCTGCTAAGGACTGGAAAAGTGTAAAACTGCGGCTAATTCCAAGTCCTGCACCTGCACAGATAGCAGTGACCTTGGGCCTAGCTGTGGTATAATAACAAACAGTGAAAGAGACATGAGAAAAGAGAGTGTAATCCCTAAGGTATGAAGATGAATTAATGCTATAGTTTAACCAATAGATTGTTGGGCTTACAGAATATTCATAAGCTTATTATTTTCTGTATAAGTGTTTGATACTTTCTTCAATAAACTGGACGAGAAAGACCTGAGGGACCGGGACCGGGAGCGGATTGGACCTGAAGGGCTTGTGATGAACCAACTGGTGTCCTGGTCCCCTTCCTTCGACACCCCTCCCGCCCCCCCGATTTTCCTGCTGTGTGCACAGCCCCATTTTGTCTCCCTTCCTGGACCCTCTTCAGTGTAATCCACTGAAGTGTTTGCAGTTCCACACAAAGATCCCTCTCTCACCTCGTTCACCAGCAGTTTAAGCAAGCATGCTCGCAGCTCTGGGAGTGCAGGTCGCTCAAAGAGGCTGGCTGTGGATGGGCTGAAACACAGGAACTGAGTGCACAAGGGAACCTGGCCTCTAATAGAAGGCATGAATCCCACAGCACACCCAATGCAAAGCATTGCATGTCTCTTCTTTATCCTTCTTCTCTCAGTCCTCATGCCTCTTTCCCACCTTGTCTGTCTGGTTACTTGGCTTCTCTCTCTCTGCAGGTTCAGCTACACGTGTGACCCTGCAGGAACAGCCTGACCCAGGGAAGTGGGAGAGGACTTATAGTCAGGAACTGTAGTGAGAGGACAAGGAGGAATAGGATCAGACTGTAAGAGGTAGAAGAGATTTGATGATGGGAAGAAGTCCTTTACTCTCAGGGTGCTTGTCCCTGACACAGGGACCAGTGCAGAGAAGCTGTGGATGCCCCATCCCCTGCAACATCCAAGGCCAGGTGGAACAGGCGCCACAGCAACCTGCTGTGCTGGGAGCTTGCTCAGCTTGGAACCAGATCATCTTTAGGGTCCCTTCCAAGCCAAACCATTCAAGGATTTGATCATTCTGCCATCCCCATCTCCCACTGCGCAGTGGCCCTGAAACTTCAGTGACATCACAGCTCCCAGAGGGTTCCAGCTGGAACGTCCAGGACCTGGAAACGAGCACAGCAGACACCTCACCAGCTGCCAAGGGTCAGTTGCCGCTCGCTCTGCGCTCTGACCCTCAGCGCTGAGCTGCTGCTGCTGCTGCCTGGGCTTTTCCTTCTGCTTGATCTGGAGCACCAATCTCAGCAGCATGTGCCCTGCTGTGCCCATGGAGGTACAGTGCCATGCCAGGCAGGGGGCACCCGGCTTGGGCAGGCTGCAGCCATGTGGGAATGGATGGTGTGGGACAGAACTGGGAGATTGTGCTGCCCCTTGCAGACTGACAGAGACACTGTGGAGGCGATGGAAGTGGACCTGAGGCTGGATGAGGAAGAGATGATGGAAGTGGACTCCTCCTCTACTTCCATGTCCTCCACTGTTGAGGACATGGAAGTAGATGAGGAGGATAACATCGAGGACATGGAAGTAGACGAGGAGGATGACACTGAAGAGATGGAAGTGGATGAGGACGATGAGGAGGAGCCCATGGTCCTTGGATGAAGATGGAGCCCCACAGGTAAGACAGGCAGATGCTTCCCACGCCCTGCCCACACACACACTGGGTCCCCTGACGCCAGGCTGGGGCTGGGCTGGATGGCCCCGCTCAGGGACACGGTGCCCGCAGGGAGCCTGGATTGTGCTGCCACAAGCACCAGCCCCGGCCTGCCCTGCCCCTGCCTGGGGCCACGCCAGCCCTGCCAGCCCCGGCCCAGCCCCTGGGGCCCAGCTCCCAGCCCTGCTGGGCCCAGTGCTGCCAGCTGAGTCCAGCTCTGCTGCTTCCTTTCTTCCAGGACTCATGCACAAGATAGCACAGATCCAATGACTTTGTAAATACGTTCAAGAGTTTCGAAGTTCCTTGTAGATATTTATGCTACGTGCCAAGTTTCCTGTAAATATGTTCCCGACCGTTGAAGTTCTCTGTAAATAGGTTTTGATGATTGTTAGCCCATCAGATCCCATGTAGATATGTTCTGTACATTGTTGTTGTTGTTGTTATAACAATTGTTATAATGACACGTGTTCTGTAAATCATAGATTTGCCGATCTTCGGCAAATAAAGACTGTAACATTTTAAAACCTGACTCCTCTCGGCCATTCCTTTGGGCACAGGCAGCCTTTGCACACTTGTGGGTTCCACTTGTTCTGCATTCCCAGGGCTGGAGGTCCCTGGGGGTGCTGGCATGGCCACCCCAGGGCTGGGGGTCCCTGTGCACAGGGGCTCCCACTGACACCACTCCTGGCACTGGGCACTGCTGCTCTTCCTGCCCTGGGGCACAGCGCTGTCCCCAAGAGCTCAGCTCTCTCTCCCCAGCTCTCACCCAGGGGGCTCTCACAGCACTGGCCCCTGCAGCCATGCCACCAAATCAGGCAGCAAACCTTCAGCCACCCTTCCTGCTGCAGCCACAGGGACTCCTGGGCCCAGAGCCACCAGCAGGCCACAGCCATGCAAAATCCATCTGCACACTCTCAAGGCCACCACAGCCTTGGCCATTAGGCCACCAGCATCTGGGCTGCTGCAAGGACAGATCTTTAGGCCTTGCGGCCTCCAAAGACCCTGGGCTCTGCTTCCCAGCCTGCTCTGCACTGCCCTGAGCCCGCTTTGTTCCAGAGACAAAAGCCAAGCCAGGGCATCCTCACCCTGCCCGCATTCCTGCTGCTGCCAGCGGCCACTGGTCCTTGGGCCCCGCTTGGGTGGCAGCTGCAGGGACAGGTCAGCCTGTGCTGGGCAGAGGGCACGGGGCTTTGGGCCCTGGGGCTGCTGCTGCTGCTGCTGCTGCTGCTGGGGGCCATGGGCCCAACAGGGCCCCGAGCTCAGCCCCTGCCTGGGCAGCTGCCCCCAAAGCCCCACACTCCCTGAGCATCCCCATCACAGCTGCCAGGGAAAAATCCTACGGGCTTCAGGAAAGAAATTCTCCATAGTGACTATACCAAGGGGTCCAATGGGACAGTCAGCATCAGCTGATGTTTACAGCACCTTGACAAAGGTGGCCGCAGGGCAGGTGACATTTCCAGGGCCTCTGGTAGTGCCTGCTCTGCACGTGAGCCTGTGGGGCTGCTCCCAGTGGGACACAGCACCAGGCTCAGGCCAACCCTCAGTCCCTCACAGCTGATCCTAAGGAGCAGGCTCAGAAAGCAGCTTCAGATCACTTCCTGTAGATATTTCAATGGACTACATGTCATTCAAGGAAGTCACCTTGCACATTTAGTATTGGCGTCGTGGCATGAGAAGCCATGAATGTGCCTCTGAATGCGCACTCAGGGCACTTCCACTGCCATCCCAAAGGGATCACAAAGGACCGGCCTCTGTTTTCAGCACTGCTGAGCTCCTCACTAACAATGATATCTCAGGAGGACGCAGGGTTTTGCAGGCCGACAGGCTTCTTACTGGAACTATACTACCTCACGACAAAAATGACAAATTAAAGTGAGGCAGCCCTCTAAATGCAATGTTTTATCAGTTTTATCAGGGCTTGCTGAATGCAGCGCTGGTACCCTGCAGCAGCATGAGGGATGAGGGCTGGCTCAGCTGGTGAAGCCCAGGGGACATTTTGAAACACCTGCATCCAGAGTCACCAGAGCAGTGAGTTGGGGGATGGCCGCCTGCAGCGCAGGATCCTTGGGAGATATTTTAGTCCTGTGGGTGGGCCATCCTTTACATCAGGGCTTGCTCTGGGTAACAAATTATCCAAAGTTGAGAGGGACATATATGTTGCAGTTAGGGAGGTTCTCCTTTCATGGGGGATGACTGTTATTAATGGAACTTGGAAATCATTTGTTCATTGGCTTTTAAAGGAGTTCCCAGATGTTTCTGTTGAATCAATTTGTCATGTAGCATTTTGGGACTCAGTTCAGGAAAGACTCTTTCTTTTGCAAACTCAGGGATGGATAAGTTGCAAAATTTTACCTAATTTTTCACATGATTTATACCGTTTTCTAAAGGGTTCAATGTCCTAATACTCAAATCATATTTTGTGTTCTGCCCCCAGCATTCCTGAACCCACTGATACCAAGATAAGGATGAGAGACAGGAACTGCTGTAAAGCACAGTCAAGCCACCTGCTGTCTGACATCTTCCCTCCTTCTCTACCCCCTACCCAGGTCACACAGGCCTGGATTCTATCCTAACCCATTCTCCAGTACCTCTCCTCCCTGGACCCACCTCAGATAGCCCACAAAATGGAGTCCCTCCTCTGGAAGGAGTTGTCAATGTCAAACTATCTCCCACCCCCAGCTCTCTCATCGGGTCTTCCCCATGTTTGGTCCTACCCATGCATCAGGTACCACCCCTGCATTGGGATCCAGCGCTTCCTTGCCTACTCCCGCTGCCCTATCCCCTCCAACTCAGCCCCTTGTGGATCCCACACTCTCAGAGCCGGAAGTGTGAGGGGCGGTAACTGGAAGGCCGCCATCTTGGCTACCAAAGGCCCACAACACCGGGCCTGGCCAGGGCATTCACCCCAAGGCCCCGCTCCTCTGCCAAAGACCAAATTCCATCTTTTGTAGAGGAGAGGGAAGGTTCATCTGACCTTCAGCATGAGCCTGAGGATTCTTGGCAGAGGATGCGGAAGCTGGCAGCTGAAGAGGGGGACTGGGAATTGGTAGCTAAAATACAAGCAGCACCGGTGCAGTACCAGAGTGGGGCTAACCCCTGATGGGAAGCTGTCACACACGGGGAGAGGAAAGACCTTTATAAAGCAGCGAAAGACCATCAGAGGGGCTCACCGTATTTTAATAATTTGTTAAATGCCACCTTCACTGCACATGTTGTGGTGCCTCACGATCTGCTGCATTTTATGCACATCCTACTTTCTCCCACTGAAATTATTCTGTGGGAAGGAATGGGGAAAAGACTAATAGAATAATTATTAAAGACTATGCTAGGGAAGACAGGCGGGCACACCTAACATTAGTCCATCTAGCCAGTGAAAAAATTTCACTAAACCTCATTCAATAGACCTTCCCAGAGCTCTGTTAGAAGAGATAAAAGTGCTGCAAAGACAGCTCTCAAGCAGGCACCCAATGGAGAAACACCTACTCTAGATTTCGCAGACATTCTGCAGAGACCTGGGGAATGCTTTCTAAAATTTATTGACCACGTTACACAAGCAATAGAGAAGCAAGGTGAACATCCAAAAGCCAGGAAGGTACTCCTTACTAAACTTGCTGAAACAAATGCTATCAACACCTGTAAAGACATTTTACCTTCTCTACCCCTCACTCCAAAGCCTACCATTGCACAAATGGTCGAGGCATGCACACTTAGGGCATCCTTATATTGTGATGCCAGCCTAGCTAAGGGTACCAGTCAGGATGTAGTAGAGGTGCTAGTAGCCTCCCAAGTTATTCCCTTACATACACATGAAAAAGGACCTGGCTTTAAGTGTAGGGAGATGGGGCATTTTCAACAGTATTTTAAAAATAAAGCCTATTACCAGGGACCTTCTAGCTGTCACAGGCAATGTCCTCACTGCCCCCCTCATCCAGACACTTTCCAACATCACCAAAACCGGTGGCCTGCAGGAAACCCCACACAGACACAGAAAGGCCCCGCACGATGACACCAAATGCGAGGCCATTCCGCCCCACTCTCCCCAACATCGTGGAGAACCAGCACAGCGACCTTCTCAGATGCATCGGGACAGCTCGACCGCTGCCGAAAACTCGACAGAAGACAGCTCTGCCCTGGAACCCAAAGGCAGCTGATCGGGGCCTTTTCACATCCAATTCACAATATTTATGTTCACCATATTCCCACAGGCAAATACAGGCCGGAAAGATGGCCCAAAGACATTTTGATTTAAACCAACACCGGGGAAGGGATGGAGACACTCACTCTACTACCTGAGGTACTTACCTTGATGTCTTTGCAGGAGATAACTGTCCGGGCTCTATGCTTAGACTCTCCCCTTTTCATTCAAAAAAAAACATTTATAGCCAGAGCCTACCTCTTACGAGACATGATCACCACGCCAGCTGATCCAATGTTGTTGTGGGCACAGACAACAGGCAGAAACAAACCCATTCTAAAGTGTGCTTTGTCATGGAAAGGGAGAAAGAGATGTCTTTCAGGAGTATTAGCTAGAAGAACTGATGTCACCATAATTTCCTGCTCTGATTGGCAAAAAGACTGGCCCCTGGTTCCAGCTGCTGGGGTAATTATTAGCCCCCAGGGGAGCCACTACCAGCTTCTGGAGTCACAGTAACATCTGCATGGAAGGTCCTGATGGCACAGTTGCTACAGTAAGATCATTCATCGCCTGGGCACCAATAACAATTTGAGGAAAAGACCTCTTGTCCCAAAGGGGGACAAGGCTAGAGATCCTATCAACACCTCAGGATTTCTAGACGGGGCCACAGAGCAGCACGCCACCCTTCAGTTAACCTGGAAGACCAACGACCCCATATGGGTGGATCAGTGGCCCCTCCCAGGCAGAAAGTTAAAGGCCCTGCAGTCCCTCGTGCAGGAGCAGCTGTCTGTGGGCCACATTGTACCATCTACTAGCCCCTGCAATGTGCCTGTCATTATCATATGAAAGCCTGGCAAAGACAAGAGGCGGCTCCTGCAGGACCTCAGGAAAATCAGCGAGGTCATCAAGGACATGGGTGCCCTCCAGTCCAGCCTGCCCTCAGCCTCCATGATACCTCGAGATTGCCGGTGGTGGGGCATGCTGTAGTTGTGGGTAGCAATTTTTGGAGTCTTCCTATTTCTTGGATATCTTCTTTGCTGTTTAGGCTGTGATTGATGGAGCCTGAGCATAGGAAGAGCATTGCTTTGAAGATTGCGTGGGTTGAGATGTGAAGGAAGGCTAGTTCAGGGAGGTTTAGTCCAATTGTACCTATGATTACACTGTTATTGGCAAATGGTTGATAAAGATCCTAATGACTACATTTTGACACCCCCATGCAGCCCAAAGACACCCTCCTGGTTTGCCTTTTCCGTCACTAAATCGACAAGCACCTTTACAGAGGTACCAGTGGACTGTATTCACTCAACGAATGAAGATTAGCCCTAATATTTGTCAATGGCTTAAAGTCCAAATTCTCTTGCCCTTAAGCTAATCGCTTTTCATTTTATGGACCATATAATGAACATCCTAATGCTATCATTACTCACTACATGGACTACACAGTCGTTTGTGCAGAAGCTCAAATCATTTTGGATGTTGCCGTACAAGATGTCATCACCGCGATACAGGAGAAGGTTTTAAGATTGCAGCCGATAAAGTTCAAAGGACAGCCCCTTGGAAGTGTCTCGGCCTAAAAACTGCAGAGAGAACCATCACACCACAAACAGTGCAAATCAAGGACAACCCAAAGACTCTGCAAGACCTCCACCAACTCTGTGGAACCATCAGTTGGGTACATTCACTGCTGGGAATCACCACAGAAGATCTCTTGCCACTGTTCCTGCTCCTTAAAGGCAGTGAAGGACTCGATTCCCGCCATCACTGACACCGGAGGCCTAAGCAACTGTACAAAAGGTATCCTGGGTGATTCAAACTAAACAGGCACACAGATACCACCTTAATTTTCCTTTCTCCCTGGCAATCCTTGGTGTAAGTCCAAAATTCCATGCATTATTCTTTCAGTGGGACTCAACTATCTCAGATGCCCTGATAATAACGGATTGTGTTCTCAGATGACACCAACCTACTAAAATGATAACAACCCAACAGAAAGTTATTACGCAACTAATCAGGAAAGCTAGAAAGTGTCTGTGCTCCCTTGCAGGAACAGACCTTGTGAATATATACTTCTCACTCAAGAGCACCTCAATTGACTGCTTCAAACATCTGAATCACTGCAATATGCCTTAGATAGATTTTGGAAAGGCAAGGATCAGCCACCAATTCTACCATCCAAACATTCCTGTGCTGCTCAGGATTTTCAAAATTACCTGAGACCCGGCAAGATCCCTTGTAGCCACCTGCCCCAATTGTCAGGAACATGGCCTTGCTTCTGGCAGAGCTGGAGGCAATCCAAGAGGACTAGAGAGTCTCCACATCTGGCAATCAGACATCACACACTAAGCTCCTTTGCACAGACTAAAATACACCCACGTCTCAATCGATGCCTTTACCAGTGTGTTTTTTGGCTCTGCCCATGCTGGAGAAAAATCAGAAGATGCTATAAAACATTACTTTTTCGTTTTTTCCACCATAGCAATTCCACAGGAAATTAAAACTGAAAATGCACTTGCTGAAACCTTGCACTGATTCCAACAAGTTTCTGACCTCTGAGGTATAAAACATGTCACGGGCATGCCACACTCTGCCACAGGACAGTCCATAGCCGAGAGGGCCAACTGATCAATCAAAAGGATCCTTGATCAACTGAGAGGGGTAATCCAGATATTATCTTCCATTGAGAGACTGGCCAAGGCCTTTTATGTACTCAACTTTTTGAACAACTCATTTATGGAGCCAACTCCCCCAGTCATCAGGCATTTTACTAATTCACCTGCAGGCCAATTAAAAGACCAGCCACCTGTGTTGCTCAAAGAACCTGAATCTAAACAATTTATGGGCACCTTCCCATTGATTACTTGGGAAAGAGAAGATGCCCTTGTCTCTACAGAAACACTCCTAAGATGGATCCCAGCAAAATACATAAAAACTCTTTCTGGGAACGGTGAGGCAAACACTTGAGCTACCATCAGAAGAACAGAATGGAAACCTAAGAGAGACAGCAGCAGCCTGGGAAAGAAGACGGACAGAAGAAGATCTTCTAAGAAGCATTGACCACACACACCAAGACCAAGATATCTCAGACATCATTAACCAGGATATACGAATTATAGACAACAAAAAGGAGAAGTTCTGGGGGCCGAGTGGCCGACCATTGGAGCTGTAATACCTCTGGGCAAAGTGACCAAGGTAAAAGAGAGACATTGCTCTGAATGCAACAGCCTCGCCCATGGGCATTTGCAGGCTCATGGTGATGCAGCCCGTTTTGTTGGTATCACCCAGTTCAACTGCTGTATTTTTCTTATATGTACTCACTCGAGAATGTTCTCCCCTCTCTTATACCATTTTGGACCTGGCTTACTGCAATGCTACACCAATATCCCCCCCACCACCACATTTTCTCGCTGTGTGCACAGCCCCATTATGTCTCCCTTCCTGGACCCTCTCCAGTGTAATCCACTGAAGTGTTTGCAGTTCCACACAAAGATCCCTCTCTCACCTCGTTCACCAGCAGTTTAAGCAAGCATGCTCCCAGCTCTGGGAGTGCAGGTCGCTCAAAGAGGCTGGCTGTGGACAGGCTGAAACACAGGAACTGAGTGCACAAGGGAACCTGGCCTCTAATAGAAGGCATGAATCCCACAGCACACCCAATGCAAAGCCTTGCATGTCTCTTCTTTATCCTTCTTTTCTCAGTCCTCATGCCTCTTTCCCACCTTGTCTGACGGGGTACTTGGCTTCTCTCTCTCCTCTCTGCAGGTTCAGCTACACGTGTGACCCTGCAGGAACAGCCTGACCCAGGGAAGTGGGAGAGGACTTATAGTCAGGAACTGTAGTGAGAGGACAAGGAGGAATGGGATCAGACTGTAAGAGGTAGAAGAGATTTGATGATGGGAAGAAGTCCTTTACTCTCAGGGTGCTTGTCCCTGACACAGGGACCAGTGCAGAGAGGCTGTGGATGCCCCATCCCCAGCAACATCCAAGGCCAGGTTGGACAGGGGTCGCAGCAACCTGCTGTACTGGGAGCTTGCTCAGCTTGGAACCAGATCATCTTTAGGGTCCCTTCCAAGCTAAACCATTCAAGGATTTGATCATTCTGTCCTACCCATCTCCCACTGCGCAGTGGCCCTGAAACTTCAGTGACATCACAGCTCCCAGAGGGTTCCAGGTGGATTGTCCAGGACCTGGAAACGAGCACAGCAGACCCTTCACCAGCTGCCAAGGGTCACTTGCCACTCGCTCTGTGCTCTGACCCTCAGCGCTGAGGCGCTGCTGCTGCCTGGGCTTTTCCTGCTGCCTGATCTGGAGCACCAATCCCAGCAGGATGTGCCCTGCTGTGCCCATGGAGGTACAGTGCCATGCCAGGCAGGGGACACCGGGCCTGGGCAGGCTGCAGCCATGTGGGAATGGATGGTTTGGGACAGGAAGTCCAATGGGAGATTGTGCTGCCCCTTACAGACTGACAGAGACATTGTGGAGGCGATGGAAGTGGACCAGGGGCTGGATGAGGATGAGGTGATGGAGGTGGACTCCTCCTCTACTTCCATGTCCTCCACTGTTGAGGACATGGAAGTAGAGGAGGAGAATAACATCGAAGACATGGAAGTAGATGAAGAGGATGATACCAAAGAGATGGAAGTGGATGAGGAGGAGCCTATGGTCCTTGGATGAAGATGGAGCCCCACAGGTAAGACAGGCAGATGCTTCCCACACCCTGCCCACACACACACTGGGTCCCCTGACGCCAGGCTGGGGCTGGGCTGGATGGCCCCGCTCAGGGACACGGTGCCCGCAGGGGGCCTGGATTGTGCTGCCACAAGCACCAGCCGCGGCCTGCCCTGCGCTTGCCTGGGGCCACGCCAGCCCTGCCAGCCCCGGCCCAGCCCCTGGGGCCCAGCTCCCAGCCCTGCTGGGACCAGTGCTGGCAGCTGAGTCCAGCTCTGCTGCTTCCTTTCTTTCAGGACTCATGCACATGATGGCACAGATATCACACCTTTGTAAATACGCCTGATGTTTAGAAGTTTCCTGTAAATATGTTCAATACAGTGGAAGTTTTTTGTAAATACCTTTTGAAGATTGTTAGCCCATTGGATCCCATGTAGATATGTTCTGAACATTGTTGTTGTTGTTGTTATAATGATTGTTATAATGACACATGTTTTGTAAATCCTAGATTTGCTGATCTTCGGCAAATAAAGACTGTAACATTTTAAAACCTGACTCCTCTCGGCCATTCCTTTGGGCACAGGCAGCCTTTGCACACTTGTGGGTTCCACTTGTTCCACGTTCCAAGGGCTGGAGGTTCCAGGGGGTGCTGGCACGGCCACCCCGACTTTGGGGGTCTCTGTGCGCAGGGGCTCCCACTGACATCACTCCTGGCACTGGGCACTGCTGTTCTTCCTGGCCTGGGGCACAGCGCTGTCCCCAAGAGCTCAGCTCTCTCCCACCAGCTCTCACCCAGGGGGCTCTCACAGCACTGGCCCCTGCAGCCATGCCACCAAATCAGGCAGCAAACCTTCAGCCACCCTTCCTGCTGCAGCCACAGGGAGTCCTGGGCCCAGAGCCGCCATCAGGCCACAGCCTTGCAAAATCCACCTGCACACTCTCAAGGCCACCACAGTCTTGGCAACTGGGCCACCTGCACCTGGGCAGCTGCAGGGACTGATCTTTAAGCCTTGCAGCCCCCAAAGGCCCTGGGCTCTGCTTCCCAGCCTGCTCTGCACTGCCCTGAGCCCGCTTTGTTCCAGAGACAAAAGCCAAGCCAGGGCATCCTCACCCTTCTCGCATTCCTGCTGCTGCCAGCAGCCACTGGTCCTTGGGCCCCGCTTGGGTGGCAGCTGCAGGGACAGGTCAGCCTGTGCTGGGCAGAGGGCACGGGGCTTTGGGCCCTGGGGCTGCTGCTGCTGCTGCTGCTGCTGCTGGGGGCCATGGGCCCAACAGGGCCCCGAGCTCAGCCCCTGCCCGTGCAGCTGCCCCCAAAGCCCCACACTCCCTGAGCATCCCCATCACAGCTGTCAGGGGGAAATCCAATGGGCTTCAGGAAAGAAATTCCCCATAGTGACTAAACCAAGGCCTCCAAGTGGAAAGTCAGCACCAGCTGGTGTTTACAGCACCTTGACAAAGGTGGCTGCAGGGCAGGTGAGATCTCCAGGGCCTCTGGCAGTGCTTGCTCTGCACGTGAGCCTGTGGTGCTGCTCCCAGTGGGACAGAGCACCAGGCTCAGGCCAACCCTCAGTCCCTCACAGCTGATCCCAAGGAGCAGGCTCAGAAAGCATTTCCAGACTACTTCCTCTAGATATTTCAATGGACTACATGTCATTCAAGGAAGTCACCTTGCACATTTAGTTTTGGTGTCGTGGCATGAGATGCCATGAAGGTGCCTCTGAATGTGCACTCATGGCACTTCCACTGCCATCCCAAAGGGATCACAAAGGACACGCTTCTGCTTTCAGCACTGCTGAGTTCCTGACCCAGCAATGAAGTCTCAGGAGGACGCAGGGTTGTGGACGCCCAGGGGCCTATTTCTGGAACTGAAATACCTTACGATAAAAATGGCAAATTAAAGTAAAAGTGAGGCAGCCCTTTAAATGCAATGTTTGATCAGTTTTATCAGGGCTTGCTGAAGGCAGCATCAGCACCCTCTAGTGGCAACAGGGCAGGCTCAGCTGGTGAAGCCCAGGGGACATTTTGAAACACCTGTATCCAGAGCAACCAGAGTAGTGAATGGGGGGACAGCCGCCTGCAGTGCAGGATGCTTGGGTGATATTTTAGACCTCTGGGTGGACCTCCCTTTACATCAGGGGCAGCTCTGGGTAACAAATTATACAAATATGAGGGGGACATATATATTCGAGTTAGGGAGGTTCTCCTTTCTGTGTGGAAGAGTTTTACTAAAGGAAGTTGGAAGTCGTTTGTTCATTGGCTGTTTACGGAGCTTCCAGACATTTCTGTAGTTAGTGCTATAGCATTCGGGGATTGAGTTAAGGAAAGTCTCTATTTTTTGAAAACTCAGGGACTGAGAAGAGTCGCAACATTTTACCCAATTTTTCATATGATTTGTAGAGTTTTCTCAAGGGTTCAAAGTTCAAATATTCAACCCAGACTTTCTGATCTGCCCCTGGCATTCCTGAACCCACTGATACCAAGATAAGGGTGAGAGAGGGAAACTGCTGTAAAGCACAGTCAAGCCACCTGCTGTCTGACATCTCCCCTCTTTCTCTACCCCCTGCCCAGGTCTGTACTGATCACACAGGCTTGGATTTTACCCTAACCCATTCTCCAGTACCTCTCCTCCCTGGAAACCCCTCAGGTAGCTCCCAAAATGGAGTCCCTCCTCTGGAGGGGGTTGTCAATGTCAAACTCCCTCCCACCCTCAGCTCTCTCATCGGGTCCTGCCCCTGTTTGGGTCCCATCCCTGCATCAGGTACCACCCCTGCATTGGGATCCAGCTCTTCCCTGCCTACTCCCGCTGCCCTACTCCCTCCAATTCAGCCCCTTGTTGATCCCACACTCTCAGAGCCAGAAGTGTGACGGGCAGTAACTGGAAGGCCGCCATCTTGGCTACCAAAGGCCCACAACACCGGGCCTGGCCAGGCCACTCACCCAAGGCCCCGCTCCTCTGCCAAAGACCAAGTTCCCTCTTCTGGAGAGGAGAGGGAAGGTTCACCCGACCTTCAGCATGAGCCTGAGGATTCTTGGCAGAGGATGCAGAAGCTGGCAGCTGAAGAGGGAGACTGGGAATTGGTAGCTAAAATACAAGCAGCACCGGTGCAGTACCAGAAGGGGGCTAACCTCTGATGGGAAGCTGTCACACACGGGAGATGAAAGACCTTTGTAATGCAGCGAAAGTCCATGGGAGGGTCTCACCATATTTTATTAATTTGTTAATTGCCGTCTTCGCTGCACATGTTATGGTGCCTCACGATCTGCATTATTTTATGCACATCCTATTTTCTCCTACTGAATTCATTCTGTGGGAAGGAATGGGAGAAAAAATTAATACAACAACAATTGACAGATTATGCTGGAGAAGGCAGGCGGGCACACATAACACTAGACATCTACCCAAGGAGGAAGATTTCATTAAAGCTGAGAATCAAGTAAGAGACCTTCCCAAGCTGCGTTAGCAGAGATAAAAGGTGATGCAAAGACAGGTCTCATGCAGACACCCAATGGAGAAACACCTACTCTACATTTCACAGACATTCTGCAGGGACCTGGGGAATCCATTCTATAATTTATTGACCGCCTTACACAAGCAATAGAGAAGCAAGTTGAACATCCAAAAGTCAGGAAGGTACTACTTCCTACCCTTGCTGAAACAAATGCTAACAACACCTGTAAAGACATTTTACCCTCTCTACCCCTCTTCCCAAAGCCAAACATTGCACAAATGGTCAAGGCATGCGCCCTTAAGGCATCCTAACACCTTTATGCCAGCCTAACTAAGGCTTCAAATCAGGGTGTAGTAGAGGTGCTAGTAGCCTCTCAAGTTATTCCCTGACATACACATGAAAAAGAACCTGGCTTTCAGTGTAGGGAGATGGGGCATTTTCAACAGAATTGTAAAATACAGGCTATTACCAGGGACCTTCTAGGTGCCACAGCCACTTTCCTCACTGCCCCCTTGTCCACACGCTTGCCAACACCAACAAAACTGGTGGTCTGTGGGAAACCCTACACAGATGCGGAAAGGCCCCGCATGATGACACCAAATGCGAGGCCGTCCCACCCTACTCACCCGTACATCCTCAAGAACCAGCACAGCGACCTTCTCAGATCCATCGGGAGAGCTCGAGCACTGCAGAAGAGAACTCAACAAAAGACAGCTCTGCCCTGGAACCCAAAGGCAGCTGGTAACAGCCATTACAATTCCAGTCCATGATATTTGTGTTCACCATATTCCAACAGGCAAATACGGGCCTGAAGAACGGCGCAGAGACATTTTGATTTTAACCAACACCAGGGAAGAGATGGTGATGTGGGCACAGATTACGGGCCGAAATAGACCCGTTCTAAAGTGTGCTTTGTCGTGTAAAGGGAGAAAAATGTCTTTCACGATTATTATATACAGGACCTGACATCATGATAATTTGCTGCTCTGATTGGCTAAAGGATGACCCCTGGTTCCAACTGCTGGGGTAATTTTAGCCATCGGGAGAGCCATTACCAACTTCTGGAGTCAAGACACCATCTGCATGGAAGATCCTGAGGGCACAGTTGCTACAGTAAGATCATTCATCACCTGGGCACCAATAACACTTTGGGGAAGAGACCTCTTGTCCCAGTGGAGGACAAGGCTAGAGATCCTATCAACACCTCAGGGTTTCTAGACGGGGCCACTGAGCAGTGCCACCACCTTTCAGTTAACCTGGAAGACCAATGACCCCATATGGGTGGATCAGTGGCCCCTCCCAGGCAGAAAGTTAAAGACCCTGCAGTCCCTCTTGCAGGAGCAGCTGTCTGTGGGCCACATTGTACCCATCTACTAGCCCCTGCAATGCACCTGTCCTTGTCCTACAAAATCCTGGCAAAGACAAGAGGCTGCTGCTGCAGGACCTTAGGAAAATCAATGAGGTCATTGAGGACATGGGTCCCCTCCAATCCGGCCTGCCCTCAGCCTCCATGATACCCCAAGATTGATAGATGGTTGTTATAGAAATAAATGACTGCGTTTTTGACACCTCCTTGCATCCCAATGACAGATCCCTTTTGCCTTTTACGTCCCTAAAACAACAAGCACCTTTACAGAGGTACCAGTGGACCATATTTCCTCAACGAATGAAGCAGAGCCCAACTATTTTTCAATGGCTTGGAGCCCAAATTCCCTCACCCACGTGGAAAAGATATCCTAATGCTATAATTTTTCATTACATGGGAGAAACATTAGTTTGAGAAGAGGCTCAAAACATTTTGGATGTTGCAGTACAAGATGTCATCATGGCAGTACAGGAGTAAGGTTTTGAGATTGCAGCAGATAAATTCCAAAAGACAGCGCCCTGGAAGTACCTCGGTCTAAAGACCACAGAGAGAACCATCACACCCCAAACACTGCAAATCAAGGACAACCCAAAGACTTTGCGAGAACTGCACCAACTCTGTGGAAGCAGTTTTGGTGTCGTGGCATGAGAAGCCATGAAAGTGCCTTTGAATGTACACTCAGGACACTTCCACTGCCATCTCAAAGGGAACACAAAGGACAGGCCTCTGCTTTCAGCACTGCTGAGCTCCGCACCCAGCAATGAAATCTCAGGAAGAGGCAGGAATTTTGTGCACCAGGGAACCTGGCCTCTAACAAAAGGCATGAATCCCACAGCCCACATAACCCAATGCCTTGTATGTCTGTACCTTTTCCTTCTTCTCTCTTCTTGTGTCACTTTTCCCATTTTCTTTGTCTTGGAGCTTGGCTTCTCTCTCTTCTGTCTGCAGGTTCAGCCGCATGTGTGACCCTGCAGGAACAGCCTGACCTGCAAGCAAAAGTTACGCTGTTTCAGAGCACTGCACTGCTCCAGCACTGCACTGCTCCAGGATGGAGCTGGGCCACAGCCAAACTCAGCCCAGGCCAAAGCTGGGCTCAGCAGCCAGGGCTACCAATGCATGGGCACAGAGGCTGGCACTGACAAATGTCCTGGGCCCCCTCCCTGCTCTGTCCATGCCACCAAGGGCACAGAGCAGCCTCCTCTCTGGGCCACTTGCCTGTTTGCAATGCCTTGCACAGGCGCTGGCCCTGCCCCACAAGGCCTGGCCTGAGTCCTGCCCCTGCACGCTCAGCCAGGCTTGGATGGACACTGATGGTTTCTGGGCCAAGCTCTCTGAGCCCAGCCCAGCTCCCTGCAAGCTCTGCCAGCTGCCCTGAGCTCTGGGCAGCACCAAGGGCCTCTCCCCAGCCCAGCCCAGCCGGCTCTGGCCCCACAGCTCTGCTCAGGCCAGGCTGCTCTGGCCACTGCCCCACGGCCTCAGCCCCTGGCAAGGGCACAGCAGCAGCTGCAGCTGCCACAGGACTCTGCCCCAGCCATGGGGGAAGGTGCTTGGCCAAAGCCAAAGGAGACTCCCTGACTGCCCTGCTCCCCTCTGGCTGAGGTGCTGAGAGCTCGGCAGCCCCTGCTGCCATCCCATCTGCCCAGGGCAGCACAAGAACTCCGACCTTGGGGCCCTCAAGAGCTGCTCCTGCTCCAGGCCCAGGGCCCATGCCAAAGCTGGGGCAGCCACAAAGCTGTGCCAATTTCTGTTCATTGCTGCTCTGATGGGGATGGATCCTCAGCCACTTGGAGGTTGCTGATGAACTTAACTACTCCAGAGGCCTTTTTTTCTTGAGCTCTTAAGTTCAGGAATTCACTGAAAAAGGCTCAAAAGCATTTTTTAAAAACACCTGGGGAAGAAAAGACCAGGTAATAATCTGTTTTCAATTCTTCTGTGGTTAATTAGAGAGATTTCAGAAGTGTTTTCAAAGTGAATCTGCTATATTGAAAGAAAAACAAGCAGAGAGAACTGTTATGTCCATTATTCTTTTCCTGTTTATAGTTTGGTAACAGCAATGTCCAATTGATATTGACTCCCAGAACCTTCTAATGCAGTCTGAACAGATATGAAGATCAAGACTCTTCATGGCTGACAATCAGTCAGACTTTGTCCCCACCCCCTCCCCACCATTTGCCATTTCCAAGCCCTGGCACTCCTATGGATCAGAAATAGTGTGGCCAGCAGGAGCAGGGTAGGGATTCTTCCCCTGTGCTCAGCACTGTTTGGGCAGCACCTCGAGTGCTGTGTCCAGTTCTGGGCCCCCCACTTTAGGAAGGACATGGAGGGCCTGGAGCATGTCCAGAGAAGGGCAAAAAGGCTGGTGAGGGTTCTGGAGCACAAGTCCTGTGAGGAGCAGCTGAGGGAGCTGCTGGGATTGTTTGTCCTGAAGAAGAGGAGGCTCAGGGGAGACCTCATCACTCTCTACAACTCCCTGACAGGAGGGTGCAGCCAGGTGGGGTCGGGCTCTTCTCCCAGGGAACAGTGACAGGACAAGAGAACACAGCCTTATGCTGTACCATGGGACATTTAGACTGGACATGAGGAAATATTCTCCACACAAAGAATGATTGGACATTGGAATGGGTTGCTCACGGAGGTGGTTGAGTCACCGTCCCTGGAAGTGTTTAAGGAAAGACTGGATGTGGCACTCAGTGCCATGGTCTGGGTGACAAGGTGGTGTTGCGTCCCAGCTTGGACTTGATGCTCTCCAAGGTCTTTTCCAGCCTGGTTGATTCTCTCATGATTGTGACACTGCAGGGCCCTGGGGAAGCAAGGGGCCATAGTGACACTGTGGGGCCTGGTGGCACTAAGAGGACCATGGTGACACTGTGTACGACATGGCAGCACAGAGCCAAGAGGCCATTGTGACACTGTGGGGCTGAATGGAAGCACGGAGTCCATTGTGACAGTCTGGGTCCTGCTGGAACCACAGAGGCCACTGTGAAACTGCAGGGCCTTGTGGAACCAAGGGGCCATTGTGCCACTGCAGAATCAAGGAGACCCTGGGGAGAGCCTGGGGACAATGGAATCAAGAGGACATTGCTCCATTGCAAGGACTCTGGGAACTAGGGGAACAACTGTGACACTGTGGTGCCCCATGGAACCAAGGGTCTCTGGTGACACTGCAGGATCTTGTGTCACCAGGGTTCCATTGTGACACTGCAGCACCAAGGAATTCATGGTGGCACTCTGAGGCCTCATGGAACCAAGAGGCCACTGTGACCCTGCAGGGCCTTGTGGAACCATGCAGGGCATTGTGACAGAGCAGGATCTGTTGTCAGGATGGGGCCATTGTGACACTGCAGGGCCCCATGGAACACAGGGGCCAGTGCTGCTCCTCAGGGACTCCTGGAATGGAGGAAACATGTTTGAACACTGTGGTGGGCCTTGGGACCAAGAGGCCATTGTGACACTGTGGAACCAAGGAAAGCCTTGTTGCACTGCCAGACCTCATGGAACCAAGGATCCATTGTGACACTGTGGGGCCCAAGGATCCAAGAGACTTTGTGACATCAAGGGGTCCCACGGAACCAAAGGGACATTGTGACACTGAGAGGCCTCATGGAATCATGGAGACCATTCTGACACTCCAGGCCTCATGGATCTGCAGTGGCACCAATTTGTCTGGGAGTGTTGATCTGCTGGAGGGTAGGAGGGCTCTGCAGAGGGACCTGGACAGGCTGGATCCAGGGGACAAATCCAAGAAGGTGAGGTTTAACAAGTCCAAGTGCTGGGTCCTGCACTTTGGCCAAACCAACCCATGCAGCACTACAGGTTGGGGACAGAGTGGCTGGAGAGCAGCCAGGCAGAAAGGGACCTGCAGGGAGTGATGGACAGCAGGCTGGACATGAGGCAGCAGTGTGCCCAGGTGGCCAAGAAGGCCAATGGTAGCTGGCCTAGATAAGGAATGGTGTGGCCAGAAGGAGCAGGGCAGGGATTGTTCCCCTGTGCTCAGCACTGCTTGGGCAGCACCTTTAGTGCTGTGTACAGTTCTGGGCCCCCTCAGTTTAGGAAGAACATGGAGGGGCTGGAGTGTATCCAGAAAGGGCAACTAGACTGAGGAGGGGTCTGGAAAACAAGCCGTTTGAGAAGCGGCTGAGGGAGCTGGGGTTGTTTATCCCTGAGAAGAAGAGGCTCAGAGGAGACAAGGCATTGTCAGGGCACAGGTTGGACTTGATGATCTCCAAGGTCTTTTCCAACCTTGCTGATTCTGGGATTCTCTGAAACCAGCCTTGGAGCAGTCACAGGATGAGCCCTGGGCCTCCTCTTGAGAAGCTCCAGCAGCCCAGGTCCCTCAGCTTCTCCTGCCAGCCCCAAAGCCCATCCTGTCAGTCCTGCAGAGCCTCTGCAGCTCCTCCCCACTGCCCAGAACAGGGAGCCCCAGAGCCAGACACAGCAGCCCAGATGTGCCCCCCTGGCCTGGGGTGCCTCTGGCAAGGGAGCAGCACCAGGCACTGCAGGAGCCTGCAGACAATTCCTGCAGCACTTGTAGGATGATCCTGCTGCCCAAGGGACGTTCCCATGGTGCCAAGTCAGAAACTGCAATGGGGAGTGGGGCCAGAGAGGAAAGGGCAAACAGGGATGGGCTGTTTGCAGGGCAGGGAACAGGGCTGGGCAATAGGATGAAATTTGTATCAGGAGAAATAAAGAAAGCAAAGGTGGCACAAAGGAAATGCTCAGGGTAGTTTGGGGATGGCTGCCAGGCAGCCCTGGCTCTGAGCAACAGCGTCTGCAGTGGGACAGGAAACTCCCAGCTGATGGGAACAAACTTTCTGGCTGACTGCAGAGGCCAGGACAAAGCTGAGTGGTTTCCCTGGTGTCCCCCAGCCCTTGCTGGCCCCAGGAGCTGATGGCATTTGTGCTCCCTCAGCTTCATGTCCCCACAGCAACAGCATGGGGGTGCTCCCCCTGCTCTGAGCAATGCAAACAGGGGCTGCTGAGGGAGTGCTGCCGTGTCTGTGCCTGCAAGGATGGGGCACCTGTGTGAGCTGTGGCACCTGGGGCACCTGTGTGAGCTGGGGGAGAGGCCAGGGCTGCAGAGGAGGGATGTTGTTGTCAGCTCCATGAGGACGCTCTGGGACGCTGCCCTGGGCTGTGCAGCGCACTGGGGATGGATCAGCCCCTGCTCTGCTGCTCCTTCCCATCTCCCCCATGGCCCTTGCAGAGCCCCAGCCATGCTCTTTGCCCCCAGCCTGCCCTCGGCCAGCCTGGGGCTGCTCACGGGGCTTTTCTGTGCTGAGCATTGGCCTGTTCTTGAGAGAGCCTGGGCAAGGAGCCTGGAGCCCCCAGGCCCTGGGCTGAGGCGTCAGCGCTGCCCCAGCAGTGCCCATGGCCTGTCCCTGCTGCAGCCCCGGCACTGCCACCCCCAGGACTGTGCCCGGCCCCAAGAGCACTCAGGCCCTACAGCAACACCAGGGCCACCAGGGCAGCGGGGCAGGGCCGTGGCAGCAGCACTGGCAACACCAAGTGCTGCTGCTGCTGGGCACAGCTGCTGTGCCAGCACTTATCTGCCCCCAGCTCTGCACACAGACATTGCTGCTGCAGCTCAAAAGGAGGCAACAAAAGGGGACCTCTGGTGAAAACTCTGCTCAGAGATCCTTTAGTTCCTTTAAAGCCACCAAGAGACCAGCTCCTCATTGACACAGTCTGAGGCCATAGTGAAATTTGGAGAAACAAAATGAGAAATTGCAGAAAATAGCCTTGGTTTAAGGGGAATAATAAAAAATCAAAACAGAATTACAAAAATAACCAATCCAAAAAGAATTATCAAAGATTACTTTTATTTCAAGTGATATGCAGAAATTGGCAACCAGTTTAATATTTCCTAAATGGTCCACTCATCAGTCTCCACACTGCAGCCTTGAGCTCCTGGTTCCTCAGGCTGTAGATGAGGGGGTTCAGGGCTGGAGGCACCACCGAGTACAGAACTGACAGGGCCAGATCAAGGGATGGGGAGGTGATGGAGGGGGGCTTCAGGTAGGCAAAAGAGCCAGTGGTGAAAAACAGGGAAACCACGGCCAGGTGAGGGAGGCAGGTGGAAAAGGCTTTGTGCCGTCCCTGCTCAGAGGGGATCCTCAGCACAGCCCTGAAGATCTGCACATAGGAAAAAACCATAAAGACAAAGCAGATTGAGGCTACACAGATACTTACAGCAAGAAGTCCAAGTTCCCTGAGGTGGGATTTGGAGCAGGAGAGTTTGAGGATCTGTGGGACTTCACAGAAGAACTGGCCCAGGGCATTGCCATGGCACAGGGGCAGAGAAAATGTATTGGCTGTGTGCATGAGAGCATTGAGAAAGGCACTGGCCCAGGCAGCTGCTGCCATGTGGGCACAAGCTCTTCTGCCCAGGAGGGTCCCGTAGTGCAGGGGTTTGCAGATGGACATGTAGCGGTCATAGCACATGATGGTCAGGAGGTAAACCTCTAATGACATGAAAAATACCAAACAAAAGAGCTGTGCAGCACATCCTGAGTAGGAGATGTCCCTGGTGTCCCACAGGGAATTGTGCATGGCTTTGGGGACAGTGGTGCAGATGCAGCCCGGGTCACTGAAGGTCAGGTTGAGCAGGAAGAAGAACATGGGCGTGTGCAGGTGGTGGCCGCAGGCTACGGCGCTGATGATGAGGCCGTTGGCCAGGAGGGCAGCCAGGGAGATGCCCAGCAAGAGGCAGAAGTGCAGGAGCTGCAGCTGCTGCGTGTCTGCCAATGCCAGCAGGAGGAATTGCCTGATGGAGCTGCTGTTGGACATTTGCTGTCTCAGGCCTTGGGGAGCTTTTCATGGAGAAAAGTCAGTGACAGGTTAGGAGAAACTTCTTCCAGCAAAATCAAAGCCTCTTCCCACAGACCCTTCTCCTCTATCAGTCTGACACGCTTTTGATTTTCTACCAGATTTTCTTTCAGCTCTAAGTGGGGAGCCCTGTTTGGTTCTGGCCACGTGGGGCTTCACGTGCAGGGCAGCTACACACAGGTTTCTTTGTATTCATCCTTGTGCTGGGCAGACATGGGCAGGGACAGGTCCTCTTGTTCCACTTGGAAACCCTATTAACACAGAAGCCCCTGTCAGCATCTGCATCCCCACTGACAGAGAGCAGGAATGGTCAAGTCTGCTTAAATATTTTAGAGTTTTTACAGCTCCTCTTCCTCCTCTCCATCTGACTATTTTTGGATGGCAGAAACTCTCAGAATTTCTGCTGCCCTCTGGGAGAACAGAGTGATTTCTCTAAAGCACGGTGGTGAGTGGAGAGCGAGAGGAGGATGTCTGCCTCCCAGTCCTGGTCCAGGATTCTCTGGGCTTTCTCCATTCTCAGACATAGGATAATCACCCTCCCATGTTTCCTTTAAAAACTATCCTGACACTGCTGAGAGCAGATGGATTCCCCACACTTCACCAAATGTCCATCCCCTTCTCAAGATCTCAGCCCCACATTTGTACCAAGGGACACACGGGGCTCATTTCACCAACCCAACAGCAGTTTCTCATCATAGAACTTCTGTGCCTCACCCTGGGGCTTTCAGATAACACAGAGATGTTACAGGACAGGTTTGCATCCCGGATTGAAGCTCCCAGCTTGGACTGAAATCTCAGGGAGACTTTCAGGTGTCCTTATGATGGCACTGGATTGAGGGAGATGCAGCTCCTTCCCAGGCTGCACTGACAGCATTGCCCAGAGCAGGGCACTGGGGACAGCATCTCCCTGAGCCAGCTGTGCCCCCTGCCAGAGCCCCCAGGGCCGGGCAGCTGCTCCCAGCCCTGTGCTCTGCAGAGGGAACTGGGCCCGGGGCTGCAGAGCTGCCCCACGGCTCTGCTGCAGTTCTGCCTGCACTGGAGGGGCTGCACGCCTCGGAGCCCCGGCCCTGAGGGCAGAGGCTGGGCTGGGGCAGAGGAGGGAGGGGGCTTGTTCAGAAGGAGGGGCTGCACTGGAGGGGATCCTGTGGGCATCTCTAACCTCTCCCTGCCACAGCATTGCTGGGTTTTGTTGTCTCTCATTGCCTGATCTTCTCTCTGATTCCTGGAGATTTTCCTCCTGCAGGTATTTCCCTGTGCCTGATCTCTCCCTGCTAGCACTCACAGACCCCAAATCTCTGTGCATTCTCCTTGGCCCTACAGAACTCTCCCTGTTTGCAGGGCACTGGCTGGGGGCAGGTTCTGTTTGCAGCTTGGAGAAAGGACAGCTCAGACTGAGCCTGATGGGTCCAGCAAAGGTGATGCTGGTGCTGTCTATCGGCAGAGAAGGGGCAGAAAGCTCATTAGGGATCTCCTGTGAACATATTGATCACTAAATTTACCAGGTCAGATATTACAGGCAATTCTCAAAATTTATAATCATCCTTTATTATTTACCTCCCGTCCCTGCCATTCTCCAATAGTAGGAAAGTGAATGCAAAGTCTTAAGAAATTTCTTGTATTTTATCAAAATCCTTGACATGGAAATATTCTATGACTGATCAGAACCCCTCAGTAAGACCTTCATGAGCATTTCACCTCCCCTGCACCAGAAATTGTAATCACAGTGTCTAGGCATTGGGATGTTCCAGCTTGAGGAGATGGCTCCAGGAGCTGCAGCTGCATTGTCCTGCAGCCAGAGGTTCCTGTGCCAAGGGCTGGCAGTGATTGTACCCCAGGCACTTCTCAGCACCTTCCCAGCCCTGACTGATTGAAGCTCTCTGTGCCTCTGTGCTGTGCCCGGGGTGGCTGCAGGCAGTGCCCCAGCCCTGCTGGGCTGGGAGAAGAGCTGCTCATCAAGAGAAATGTGCTTTTGAAGCTCTTCTTGGTTACCAGGAGCTGCCTCGGTGCCAGCAGCCCAGCCCAGCTCAGCAGCACAGACACAGCACAAGGACTTTAATGAGCCTCTGAGGCTGTGTGCTCAGGCCCTGAACATCAGTCCCTGAGAGAGAGCTGAAGAAACCTCTCCAGAACTCCAAGTCAGAATCACACTCCAAAGTTTCTTGGACTTTTAATGGGTCCCACTGAGAGACATGACTGAGAAAATGTCCTAAGGCCCCAGGCAGAGCAGAGAACAGGAGGCAGTGATGACAGGTGGGAACATAGAGAAGCCAAGTCTTGGTGCCTTGGGGCATAGCAGGGTCTGTGCCACCAAGGGCCGTGAGGAGACACCGTGTCCTGAGGCCCTGGGGCCTCCTGGCACAGCCCCAGCCAGGCTGGGCACTGTCAGCCCCTTGTCCTGCCCTCAGCATCCCCCCTAGCCCACATCCCAGTGGCCTCAAGGATCTGCTGGAAGGAGTCCCTGGGGAGCCTTGCTCAGCAATGGCCCTGGGGGCTCCTTAATGCTCCAAGGGACTGCAGGATTTTCAAAGGACTTTTGGTTTGGCTTTTGCCTTGGAGTCTCTGAGAGGTTTGTGCAATCATGGCCTCCTTATCTGCTTTAATTAGTCCCTGGAGAGGCTTTGTCAGTAACAACACTCAGTGGGGCTCATTAATACTTCAGAGTACTTCTGTTTTTTAGGGTACTTGGTGTTTCCCGTTTGATATATACTTTATGGAAAAGATTGTGCAGTCACAGCCTCCAATTACGTGTTTTAATTAGTCCTTTGAGAGCCTTTGGCAGTAATGACACTTAGTGGGCTCATTAATGATTCAAGGTACTTCACTTATTTTAAGGTATTTGGTGTTGCCCTTTTCATACAGACTCTGTGAGAGTTTTGTGCAATCATGGCCCCAATTTTCTGCTTTAATGAGTCCCTTGAGAGCTTTGTACTGACACTCAGTAGGGCTCATTAATGTTTTGAGATACCCAAGGTTTTTATAGTACTTTGGAATTTCCTTTCCACTCTGAATCTCTGAGAGGTTTTTGTGCAATCCTGGCCTCCAATTCTCTCCTTCAAGGAGTCCATGAGAAGCTTGTGTTGGGGATGGACTTCAGGGAGACCCATTCATGCTTTCAGACACTTTGTTGTTTTCTTCTGACTTTGACTCCTGGAAAGGTTTGTGCTATCTCCCCCTAAGCCTGAACTTACAGGTCTCTGCTCCAAATGCACCACAGGGCTCATTAGGATCAAGCAAGTCCTGACAAACCATGGCTCTGCCTTGATTACTCTCTGGTCTGGAGCAGCTCATCAGGAAGATTTCCTTTTACAGTTATGGAGAAATATTTCAAGGAGCTTCTGAGAAATATGTAATCCTATCTTAAAGGGTGTCTTTTATTGCTGTTCTTATTATACAAGAGGTGATTGCACCATTCTGTGATTGATGCTGACGAAGGGTCTCTCCTAAGGAGGTCTGGCCAGGTCAGAGAAGTTATACCTTGAGAGCTGATCCATTGGTGACAACCTTGCCTCACATTCCCCAACGCCATGTGAGAAACTATTTTTACTTTCAAAAATTTAAATGCTTTATTAAGACCTTATCATAATACAACAGAAGACTGAACAAATGAAAGCATACAATGCCAGGAGCAAAAATTCAGTCACTGTGTGCTCATCTACAAAATGGATATTCTGTTTTTTACACCTCTAGCCCCCCCCAAAGTCTTGTCAATCGGCTTCTTCTCTGTCCAGTGGTGGAGATCACTGTCTTAGTCCTTGATTGGAGCTCAGGTGCTGCCACAGTAACAAGCCTACCCTCCCAAATGCCCCGACTACTGAGGCCATCCTGTGATAACAATGCCAGGGGGAAGGGAAGGATACTATACATCTAGAAACCTTCTCTTAACATATATTTAATATTCACTCTTTAATTGTGAGAGTCAACTGTAGAAATGCTCATCTATAATAAACCCCCCTTTTCTATAAGTAATTTTTTTCAAACAGTTAAGTAAAAATTTTTCTCTCTTTCTTGAATGAGTCATACCAGCATCTGTTGATGTGGGCAAGGACAGTGGGAACAGCAGAAAAAATTTCAGGTTTTCCTTAGACACACTTATTTGGAATGGACAAAAGGGCATCACAGAGGTCCAGTATGGCTTTGGCTGCCATCTACCGTGACTTTGTGGTTGCTACCCATAGTTGGTGCTTCTTAGGGGTCAGTACGGAGGCCATCTTGGTCCTGCCCTCCAGTCTCTGTTGAATTAAAAAGCAATTGAGGAATGATAGAGGTCTGATATGGCCTTTTGTCCCTACCTTATCATGCCTACAATGGTTCCTACCGGCAGCAGGGCTATGGAGCCTTCTTGGTAGCAAACAAAGGGGCCAACCCAATCTTGCCCTCTATTCCTTGTCTTACTGCTTAAGGATGCTGCCCCATTACCTTTTAGAGTCCCTTGTGTATTTCCCCTCAACAGATGCTGGTAATTCTCACCCACTAAAACAGGAAGACAGTTCTCGAGCTGGTTGGTGGAAGTTTGACTCTACTTTTTGGGCGTCTTGGTGTTTTTCTGGTTGTGTTCCAGTCTCTGCTTGAAAGTCAATCTTGTTTCACCCAGCCTGGATGTTACAGTCCATTCTTTGGGTTCTTCTACTGGGCCTTTGACTCTGTTGGCATGAGTCCATCCCTGCTCTGCAGTTCACACGGCCAATTCGGTGGTGAGCAGTACCTGAAAGGGACCTTCCCACTGTGGAGTTAGAGGCTGATCTCTCCATGACTTAATCATCACCCAGTCCTTGGGATTAATTTTAATGATTCTGGAATCCAGGGTGGTAGTTTGAGGAATTGCCCCTTTATGTCTTAGCCCTTCTAAGGTTTGTGCTATAGACATTACTTATTTCTTGGCACTGGCTTCCCCTTCCTCATAGGTGGCAACCTTCTGGGGTGAGATCAGGAAGGGTAACCCAAACATCATTTCATAGGGTGACACCCCCAGATCTGTCTGGGGTTGGGTTCTAATTCTTAATAAGGCCAAAGGGAGACATTTTATCCATGACATGAGATTTGGGTTTCAATCATTATCTTAACTAGAGCTTTCTTAAGAGTTTGATTCATTCTCTCAACCCAACTGGAACTCTGTGGATGCCATGGAGTGTGTAATTCTCATTTTACTCCCAGGGCCTAAACAACTTTCTGCAATATCTTTGGTGGGAAATGAGTTCCCCAGTCTGAATCAATTGTGTTTGCCATCCCATATCAGGGAATGATTGATTCTAGAAGAGTTTTACTCACAACACTGGCATTGGCTTTCACCGTGTGTACCACCTCTACCCAATGAGTCACATGATTTACTATCACTGGCAAAAATTTCCACTGTTGTACCTGGGGAAGCTCAGTAACGGCTACTTGGATGTTTTGGAAGGGCCATACGGCTAGTTCTGACCCTCCTCTGGGTGTTTTCCTCATGATTTTCTTATTCACTTGTTGACATATCGCACACCGTTCAATTACTTGCGTAGCTATTCTGAAAATTCCTATGCATCCCCAATCACTTAGAAATTGATCACTTCGCACTTGTGTACCCCAATGTGTTGTTCTTTGTATGCCTTCTAGCGTTTTCCTGGCCAGGAGTTTATTCAACATTTGCCTCCCATCTGCTAATCTCCACTTCCCTTCGTTGTCTTTCTTGGCTCTTATTTTAAGGAGTTCTTCCTCTTCTGTCCCACGGAATACAGGGAATTTTGCATTTCTTTAATGGGTGTAAATACTATTGTTAGTTTTTCTGTCTCTGATTCAGTTGCATTTTTAGCTTCTAAATTGGCTAAATTGTTTCCTTGCATCTCCTGAGTTGCCCTTTTTTGATGCCCTTTAACATACACAACTGCTACTTCCTCTGGTAATTGTAAGGTTTCTAACACTTCTAAATTAAGTTTTTCACGAATCAGTCCTTTTCCCTTTGAATTTAATAGCGCCTTCTCTTCCCAAAGTTTTCCAAAGGTATCCTCTACTCCAAAAGTGTATTTTGAGTCCTGTATCTATTGTTCCCCTTTTCTGTGCTAATATTTCCAGAACTCCCTTTAGGGCATACAACTCACACTCTTGGGCTGAGCAGCTGGAAGGTAACTTTCTCTTTTCTATGGCTACCAACCCTTCATGCACTATTGCGTACCCCGATACCCTGTGCCCCTTTATTACCTGTGAAGATCCATCAATGTACAATCATTTTCCACCTTGGAGTGGTTGATCTGTCAGGTCCTCTCTTACTTTGGTTTCATAGTTTATAACCTCTAGGCAATTATGTATTAGTTCCTCATCTGGTTCTCCACAAAAAAACTGGGCACGGTTGAGTTGGTTAGCTCTAATCCATTGTCTATTAGGATGGCTTCATACTTTAGCACTTAAGAATCAGTGAGCCATTTCTCAGCCTTTTGGCTTAGGATACTTCCAACTGAGTGTGGGGTATATATTTTAAATTTTTCCCTAAAGGTTAATATCTTGGGTTGAAAAGAGAGGTGTCCGCTAAGGAAGGCAAGAGCCTCCCTTGAAATGGAAAACATAAACCCCCCCACGTCATAATTTTAATAATTTTGAAATTAGGAGGCTCTTAGGCAAAAATATTGGAATAGGAATAACAGTTCTTTACTAGGAAAACTAAAAATACAAATGTAATAGTAGAAACAAACAAAAAAAACCCCAACCTACTGACAGAGTCAGAATACCTGCTGGTCAGGGTGTTGGCAGCAGTCCCATTGAATGGTGGCTGCAGTGCTCCTGCAGTGACATATGTGGTTCTGTTGGAGCAGGGATCCTGTAGAAGGGTGGAGATTTCCTCTGAAGGTCCAGTGGTGGTGTAGATGGGCCTCATATTCCTCTGGTAATCCAGTGGAGAAGAAAACTGCTTCTCTGGGAATCCACTCTGGAAAAGGCTGCTCCTCTGGGAATCCAGTGGAAAGATTGTATTTGCGTCCCAAAATCTCAAATTATATCCAGGTAGAAATGCCTGGCTTCTCACTCTGGGCAGAGCATCTCACAAAGGGATGATGTAATTTTTATCATTCATGCAGGGACACTCACTGGCCCATTAACAGAAGATACCTCCCCCGAGGGAGGATTGGTTGAGGCAAAGATGAAGAAAACCGCCCAATTAACAGAAGATAACTGTCGTACCTCTCACAGATGGCAAATAGAATACACACATTATCTTTCAATCCACAACAACAGGATTTCAAATTAATAGAATGTAACTTAGCGTTGCTCAAATCTAACAATAATGAAGCTTAACTTTGCTTAATCTTATCAACCCTGAATTTGCATTAAATTGAACATCACAGAATCAAAAATTCAAATCCTTAAAAGTTATACATACAATAAAATCTAACTTATTCTTATGCTATTAATGGAAAAGAGGCACAGAAAAGTTGAGCAATCTGTCATTGAAATACCACCATGATGGATTCACTGCAGGGATTAAAAGGATGCAATAAGTGTGTCATGATCTAATGTAATTTAGTTTTGAGAGAAGCCCATGGTAGCCACAAATTTTATGCAAGCATAAATTTAAGAAGACCTTTTCAAGTGCAGTTTTACTGAAAGAAACAACAATGTGAATTCAGCAAACTGCCAAGCAAACCAGCAGCTTCTTGAAATTGTATTTAGTGTAATTCCAGATGGTAAATTTACCAGCATCTCTGTTAAAGAACCTCTGGCAAGCGCTGGGGGGGGGGGGGACCTGGCAGAGCCACGCCAGGGGCTCAGGGGAACTGTGCCAGGAGCAGCCGAGCCACGCACCCCAAACCAGCCGCAGTTCCCCCTCCTGCCCCAGAGCCCATCAGCTCTACACAGAGCGGCTTGCCATCGGTGCCCACGGCCGCCCGGGGGCTTTGGGGGTCTCTGGAGGACAAAACCCACCCGGACGGTCCGTGGGCTCCATGAGGGGGGAGCCAACAACCGAGGAGCTGCCCTGGTGGAGCCGCTGGACTCCCCTCGCCACGGGCACTCCCGCAGCCACCTTCTGCCCCAGAGGCTGCCATGGCTGGGGTGGGGCAGTGACCACCCCACCTATGCAGAATTCTCCCTGCCCTCAAACATACACTGGAGATGTCTGGGGCCGTTCATCATTTCTCTGCTCTCCAGGCCCGAGGCAACAGACTATGGCTACAGCTCTGAGCTTGTGCCCAAGGAAAACACCTCTGGCAATGGGGCTCCATGGAGCTGCTCTCGGGAACCCCCCCTAAGAATTGGGGAGTGCCCCAAAACCACCTCAGAAATGTGGGATGACCCAAAAATCTCTTCAGGAATGTGGAATATCAAAAAACTCACTCAGCAATGAGTTCCCACTCTCTTGATCATTCCCATCCTGTGGCTATCGCATTCCAGACCCTTTTCCACCCTCTCAATCTCAACTCAACCCATCCCACCCCTCCTGGGCATCAAGACCCCCTTCCCAGGCCATATTTCCTCCATCCCACCCATCCCAATCCCTGTCCCACCCACTGTGCCCCACCCAATGCCCACCTCATCCCTCCTGATTTGAAGCCCACTTTGCCCAAACCCCTTGCAACCCCCTTCCACACTGAGGAGCTTTGGAACTGAGGAATTTTGGGCTGTGATAGAGTGGTTTTCTGTCGAAGGAAGGGGACCAGGACACCAGTTGGTTCATCACAGGTCCTTCGGGTCCGGTCCGGTCCCGGTCCCTCAGGTCCTTCTGGTCCAGTTTATTGAAGAAAGTATCAAACACTTATACAGCAAATAATAAGCTTATGAATATTCCGTAAGCCAAACAATCTATTGGTTAAACTATAGCATTAACTCATCTTCATTCCTTAGGGGTTACATCTCTCTTTTCTCATGTCTCTTTCACTATTTGTTATCACTCTACAGCTAGGCCCAAGGACACGCTATCTTACAGGTGCAGGACTTGGAATTAGCCACGGTTTTGTACTTTTCCAGTCCTTAGCACCTAAATTCCCAACATTTCCCCTGTTTTTATTTTAAAAAAAAGTTCTATGGGCTAACTGTCACACTTTTTGCAACACAAGAATGAACAATTCTAATAACTAAACAGTATTCTCAGCTAGTAAGGTTTCTCTCTTACAAGGGATCTAAGACAGGAAAACAAACTAAAAAGGCTATTACTATTTATAGGATATGTTATACACTAAATGAAAAAAAAAAATTTTATGTGCTATAAAGCTCAAACAAAACTCAGGTGTGCTAATATAATTTATAAAAATAAGCTAAAGAAAGTTTGCTTTCTATACTTAAACAACAAATATATTTTAAACAAAACCAGTTCTACTCACAAATTCTGATTGTCTCTTTTAACTAGAGTTTCTATAATGTTCACAATAATATTTTGCACACAGGTCATAAAATAAACGCCTATCATAAAAGCATAAATCTATTTTACACTACTCAAACTTATTAGCACTTAAATTTAAAATATTTAAATTTTAAATATTTTAATTTAATAAAATTTAACATCATTTAAACTTAAAAAATCAGCTGATTTTAAATTTTATATAACTTATATTTAATATCATTTTAATTTTAACAGAAAACTTTTGGTCAACAAAAGTTTGTTTGTCTGTAATCATAATAGAAAGCAAGTGATATCCCAAAATGAATACCAAATGCTGTATGTTTTTGTTAATCACATGTTTTTAAAAACCAAGCCTTTATTAACTAAAATTTGAAATTATTATTTCAATTTTTTTATATGTTTATTATTATTTTATCTTATTATTATTATTCATTTTATTATTTATCATTATTTTATTTTATTATTTATTTCATATTTTATTATTTTATTCATATTATTTAGTTAATATTTTATTATTATTTTATTTATATTATTATTATGCCTTCTAAAGTGGCTTTGGAGTAGGAAGCACCACTTTAAAAAACAAACATTTCCTTTGGATTCGGAGAAAGGAAACAATTCTTATTTTAAAAAAATTATATAGCAATTTTATAAAGTGCCTTTTTGAGGAAATACATCAACAGATGTTTTCCTTGTGTAAAATAGACATTTCTTAGCTCAAATCTTTGAGGCACATATACTATTTAAAGTTCGTGTTTATGCATTACCTTCTATATCAGTAATTCAATAAAACTTCTAATCTATACCAAAACTATTTTTCCTTTATTCAAAATGTATACCACTCTTAATTTAGCTTTCAGGGCTTGAGCTCAAACCATGTCATCAGAAAACTCTAGGTTTTTCATTTTTCAATTCTTCCTCTAAGTTCTTTTTCCATTGTGCGTGTTTATTTTTGACTCCACAAGTCTATTATGAAGGCTATATGAAATACATTCTCTCCTAGTGAACAGCAAAGCTACACTGCATACCACTGAAATAAAACACTGTTTAAGGTATAGCTGTAAAAGAAATTCCCCTGAATTCATTGCTCGCCTTTACATCCATCACATCCAAACAAAGCTTAAAAAATACAAAAAATACACTTATTACATTTCATTTCTACAACCACTTTAACCTGTTTCCAACATTTTTAAATTTTTCTAAATACAATTTTGGAGTCTGACATTCTACTGACTAAGTTATTTTGGGCTTCTGATGTCTAAAGTCTGTTAGAAAGAACAAAAGTCCTTTTTAACACTTAGGTGAGAAACGTCCTGATGTCCTTTGATGTCGCTTGTTTATTATCACTGGTCTCTCAATTGTAGTAGGAATCTTCTTTTGTTTACAAGAGTTACAATTATTACCGCTGTTAAGGTCTCACACTGAAGCTTTTGCCTGCTGCGGGTCAGAGGGAGAAGCACTCCCGCTGGAAAAAGCACTCCGGTCCCGCGGCGCGTGTGTCGGAGGGGGCTGACCCCCCTGCGCTGGGCTCTTTGTTTTGCTCGCTGGCAGGCTGTGACTCCGCTGCAGCCACCGCTGGTCGGCTCGGCTTCCCCCGCGCTGGGTGCAGCGCGGCGCGGCTCCCCCTGCTCTCGGCCTCCGCGGCTGCTCCCACGGCGCTGGGCTCGGCTCCCGCAGCGGCTCCCGCGGCGCGTGGCTCAGCTTCCGCCCTCCCGCGGCTGCGCTACCGCCGCTGCGCCCATGCCGAGTTTGGAGTAGGACAGGCCGGCAGGCATCCCGAGCCGCGGCTGCTGCTTTGCATTCGGAAATATGCTGAAGCAGTGTGTAGTATATCACTTGCCATGGCTGGCTCAGTTTCTTTGCTGTTTTATCATCTTCTAACACTGCTTCCCACAATATATCCCCAGATTTTCTCTGTTCTGAGAGTTCATAGACTGTATGTGGGTTAAGGAAAATTTCTTCAGCGTATCCATAGGCTAATAACAAATTTATCCCCTTTATCTCTCGCCATTCTAGATACGCGGCTAATAACTTATATGCTGCTTACCTTTTCATACCTCTTTATTTTTCGTGAGCACTCTTGCAACTTTCCAGGCTTCCAGCAGCACGTAATTGGCCCACGTCACCGATGTGAACCCCGAGGGTGCTTCAAAGGTCCGGCACCGTCTCAGCTGCAAACGAGACCCAGCTCCAACTTCCTTGACCATGGCGTGCTCTCTCCCCCTTTTTCTTTTAGTCAAGACGAGAGGGGTCAGCGTTCAGGGTCACCATTATGTCGAAGGAAGGGGACCAGGACACCAGTTGGTTCATCACAGGCCCTTCGGGTCCGGTCCGGTCCCGGTCCCTCAGGTCCTTCTGGTCCAGTTTATTGAAGAAAGTATCAAACACTTATACAGCAAATAATAAGCTTATGAATATTCTGTAAGCCAAGCAATCTATTGGTTAAACTACAGCATTAACTCATCCTCATTCCTTATTGGGGTTACATCTCTCTTTTCTCATGTCTCTTTCACTATTTGTTATCACACTACAGCTAGGCCCAAGGACACGCTATCTTACAGGTGCAGGACTTGGAATTAGCCACAGTTTTGTACTTTTCCAGTCCTTAGCAGCTAAATTCCCAACAGTTTTCAGTGGCATTGAGAGGTTTTGCGATGACAGATCAACCCCTCTCATCTTTAGAGTGCGAAGAAATGGAGAGAACTACACCAAATATCCACAACCCCCTCCCCCATATCCTCTGAGGCATCTCCTGGAATGCAAGATTCCCCCAAAATATAAGTAAAAAGTGAGGCTTTAGATGCCTTTGATGAATTTCTTGATTTTTACCCCAATTTTCTTTGTTTTGAAGGGAGGGAGATAAATCAAAAGATAATGAGAGGCAAAGAAAAAGGAACACCAGCCACTCCCCACTGTGTGTCAAAGAGAATGTGAGTCACCAGGGCTCTGACCAATGTGGGTCCTTGGATGGGGATGGAGTTGGAGCCGTGCACAAATCTCTTCCTGCACTCAGGGCTCTCGCAGGGCTTCCCTTAATGGTGCCTCCGTTGGTGTCAGGTAAAGAATGAGTGGTCTGAGAAGCTCTTCCCACACTGGGGACACTCGTAGGGCCTCTCCCTGGTGTGGACGTGCCAGTGGGTGATGAGGGTGGAGTTGTGCCTGAAGCCCATCCTGCAGGCGGGGCAGCAGAAGGGCCTCTCCTCTGTGTGAATCCGCTCATGTACAAGGAAGTGGGTGCTGGTGTGAAACCTCTTCTGGGACACTTGAGACACTCATAGGGCCTCTCCCCGGTGTGGAACTGCTGGTGGACAACCAGGTGAGACCTGTGGCTGAAGCTCATCCCACATTCCAAGCACTCATAGGGCCTCTTGCTGTCATAAAGCTGCTCACGGACCACCAGCTCCAAGCTCTGGCTGAAGCTCTGTCCACCTTCCTGGCTCAGGGTGGGTCTGTCCTCCTCAGAGCACCCTGGGCTGGGTTTGCAGCCCATCCTTCTGCGGGATCTCCAGGGATTTTCCTCCCTGTTGGACTCCTGCACTGTGAAGCTGTGCAAAATGGCCTCTTCCACCATGTTCTGCTGCAAGGATTTTTCCTCCCTCGTCTCCATCCTCAGCTCCTTCTCTGGGGGAGGAAGGACAAGGAGAGGATGGGATTTGCCTCCGTTCCACAGGGAAGGGGAAGGAGATTCCCCCAGTGCATCCCCAGCAGGATGGGGTTGGCAGCAGGGTTGTCCTGCAGCCGGGGCCCGTGCTGGGCTGGAAGATGGAGCAGGAGAGAGAGGGAAAGGGGCACTGACTTCCTCCTGATCTGCCTGGTATCTTGGGGCATCTTCCTCTTCCTTGCAGCCTCCTCCTCCTCCATCTGGCCAAGGTTTGGGAATGGGAAATCCTGGTTTGGGGAAAAACAAGGTGGGAATGCCTTGGGTTGGGGATTTCTCCTGCTCAAGTCTTTCTCTAGAAGTCATCTGGTGTCCATAAAAACATCCAAAAATCAAGAGTGAATAAAAAAAAGCCACCAGGAGTGTCCCATTTTCAGTCTCATCCCTCTGGGGTTCTGGGAGTCCCCCGTCTCAGGGCAGCTGGGGATCCCATGGGTCCTAGGGATCTCCCCTATCCAGGGTCCTGCTTAGGGATACTGGGGGATTCTGGGGGGGCCCTCCCCAGCCTGCCCCCAGTCCAGCCACTTGGGGCTCCCCCTCTTCCCACCGCCCCGTCCTGGTTTGGGGCAAATTTGGGAGAAAATCTCCAAAGGGATTTTCTCTAAAAAGCAGATTCAAGCAGCCACTCTCCCAACCAGATCAGGAAAAGATTTCCTCAGAGAAAAGGGGAAACAACCTGTTTATTTAACAGGCAAAGCATTCACCAGCACAAAAAATGAACAATACTAAACAATAAAACCTCTTGCTGCTAGAAAAGAGATGACAAACTCAGAAAGTCCCTCTGTGGGCTGTAGCTCAGCTCACTCAGTCTCTTATCAGTCTCTTATCAGTGCCTCCTTCACTGGAAATGCCACGGCCCAGGCCTGGCCGAGTGAGCCACAGGTGCGAGCTGCCAGTGGGGCTCTGGGTGTTCAGTCCAGAGCAGGTTTAAACAGCTCCAAAGAAAAAGAAAAATCACAGTCCAGGGAACTTCTCTGCCTCAGCAAGCTAAAAACTAGCTAAAAGCAAAGGAGAGCTCTGTCCTGCTGTCTGTCCATCTGCAGACAATTGATACCTTAGGTTTTAAGTTTTTCTGTTCTCTTTTAGTTTGCAGCTTTTAGCTGTATATTAAGTGTTACTGGGATCTTTTCTCAGGGTGGTGAAGACAAAACAATCCTGTTCTAGCTGGAGACTCAAGGACAATCTCTTCAAACTTCAGGCCCAAAGCATAAACAACATGAAAAGAGGAGGGCAGGCAAGCAAGCAAGGAGGATGAAGCTATTAATTGGGCAGTTAACTCCTATATGCAAATGGACTGAAACTTATAAATATGTGAGATCTCATGACCAAGACCTCTTTTGCTCCCATCTTAGAGCCATTGATGTAGAGCCACAGCTGTGGCTCCGGTACTGCCAGGGTGTGGCCTTTGAAGGCACTTCAGTAAAAATCCACGTTATTCCTCTTATCTCCATCTGGTCTCTGTTCCAGCTCCTTAAAGCATCACAACAATCCAGGAGCCAGAATGTGGAGGAGTGAGTGCAGTTTCTGAAAACAAACTGCAGCTTCTTCCTCCTCCCCTTCACTCCCAGAACCAGCATTAAAGGTGCAGAACTCATTTCTGGGCTAAACAGACCGATGGGGTACGAGCATCATGATGCGACCCCAGGACACGCCCCTGTCAGGGTCAGTGGCTCCCGTCCCTGCCTCATCTCCGGGCTGCCGGGGGTCCCCCAGCTCCGGTATCGCCCCTTCCCCTCTCCTCGCCCCGGGGGTCCCCCGTTCCACCTCTTGGCTCTCACGGGGATCCCCAAAACCAATGTCCCGCCCCGTCGGTACCGGGCCATCCCCACGTGGACCCCCCGGGACCCTCCCGAGGGGCTATCGTGGCTCCTCTCCCCCTGAAAAAGCTCCTCTTAGGGAGTCCGGAGATATCCGGGGCTCAAGTCCGGGATCTGCCGGCTCCAAGCACTCAGCAAAAAATCCTCGCGGAGATCCCTGGCTGGAGCCGGGGGGAGCTCGGCCTCCGCCCTCACTTGGGCTCGGGGATGGGGGCGATGCTCCCGGGGCAGGGGGTGCTGCAGGCTCGGCGTGCGGGCGCTGCGAGCGCCGGGATTCTCCCGCTCCTCCTGACTTCAGTGTATGACTCGTGTGTGCAAAGAGCAAATCTGGGCAGAATCAGGGCACGGAGGGTTTGCGCAGGAGGATTTGTTGGGATCTGTGCTGGGCACAGAAGGTGTTTTGCATTGCTTTGAGATGTCTGCTGTGGAAAGTGGATTTAATACCCGGCAGAGTAATGATTTTGGCATTTGATGGAGCTGTGTGTTCCCTTGGCATTGTTGGCTGACAATAAATGAACATCCCTCTGTGTCTTGGGCAGCTCCTTCTCCAAGGAAAGCAGGTGGGAGTTGGAGCCAAGGAGCTGAAAGCTGCAGGTGCAGCCTGGGCTGGAGGGAGCTCAGATTTGCACAAGGCTGCTCTGAGTGCCAGGGCTTGGGTGGGGGAAATGGTGGGGTGGGGGTAGGGACAGAGGCTGATTGATTGTCAGCCATGAAGGGTCTTGTGTCACAGACAACTTTATGAAAAATCCTTTCTTTAGGATTTTTCCTCCTGAGAAGCTGAGAGGCCTCAGGGACAAAATGTAAACAATGATTATGTGCTGCTGTGCAAGGCAACATGTAGATCTGTGATTAGTCTCATGTAGTTGTTTCTAATTAATGGCCAATCACAGCCCAGCTAGCTTGGACACAGAGCTCGAGCCACAAAACTTTGTTATCATTTCTTTTTTTTCTATTCCTCCTAAGCCTTCTGATGGAACCTTTTCTTCTATTCTTTTAGTATAGTTTTAATTTAATATATATAATAAAATAATAAATCAAGCCTTCTGAGACATGGAGTGAGATCCTCATATTTTCCCTCATCCAAGAACCCCTGTGAACACCGTCACAGTCTTGATTTTCATATTTGTTCCAACTACATGAGGAGGTACTTGGATTCAATGTCAATTGGAGATTGCTATTAACAGGGGGGAAAAAAACCTTAACAGGACCTAAAAAATATTTTCTCACTGTCTTTTTAAAAAGAACATATTCAGTTGAATGCACTTCTGCAAACTTTCTTTGTTAACCACAAAGGATTTGGAAACGGAAATGAAATTATTCCCAGAGGCTTGGCTTGTTCAGGTGTTCTGAATGTTAATCAGCCCTGGCACACTGAATTCCTGCACTGAAGAGCTGAAGGCTGAACAAGCCTCTGCAGCAGGAAAATTCAGCAGCAGCCTCCAAGGTGCTGAGGATGTCAGCAGCCCCTGCTGAGGCCATCCCTGCCCAGAGACCGTCGGGGAATGGGCAGACAAGGAGAGCGTCCCTGGGGCTGGGGCAGCACAACTCAGAGGCACCAGCGGCTCCAGCTGGGAAATGGAGTGTGGAATGTGGCTGGGAAAGCCCTGCCTGGGCTCTGCCAAGCAGGACAGGCAAGCCCTGACTGCCATCCACTAAAAAACTCTCTCAAGGAAACATTTAAAAGGAATTACAATTGTTTGTGTGCTCTGAGTTGGACTCCCTGGAGAAATATGAACTGGAGATTCTCAGGAGCTCAAAACAGCAAAACAGCCTTACTGGCAATTTTAGAGAATCAGGGAAACTTTGGCAAAAGGTTTAATGATGACATTGTAGTGGTTTTGATTTGTTAATTTCAGATTTTTCTAATCTTGAGACTTCTTAGTTAATGTATTGATGAGTGTGGCAGGTTTTTATGACAGTTGATTATTTATGTATATATTTTGTTGTGACATAGGATTGCAAGAAAGGTAAAGTAGGTGTAAATTTTTAATAGGGTATACAAAAAATATTTATTAAAGGTAAATAAAAGAAAAAAGACAGTAAGAATAAAAATAAACTCTTTAGAACACTTTTTCTTCTTTACAACTTTTTCTTACTGACAATGTAAAGAAACTAAAAATTGCATGTTAGTTTACTATGTTAAAGTTATGGAGATTTTTTTACAAGATTAAAAAAAAGTTTTTTGTGGTTATTAATTTTGTCATGGATAACAGTTGTCTGGAGAACTTTATTATTATGAAGCTGTATTTATTGCTACAAACTTTTTTACAGCTTGTTGATGGGTCATGTCAATTTATGGGATATTGTTTTAAAGATGAGTTCTTTAAAGGTAAAAAATTTAATAATTTACATTTGAAATAATTTTTATTTCTGGAAATACAGATCTTCTCTTGGGGATACAGTATTACTTTTTTTTTTCCTGTTTAAAATTTTGATGAAATTTTAACATTTGTTTATTTTAGTATGGAGGTTTTTTGTTTGACATTAATTTGAATATTTTTAATAGTTATTTGTTTTATAATGAAAAAGAATTTTTTCTTTATAGTTTATAAGAGGATTTTAGTTTAAATATTAAGGTATATTTTTCTTCTTTTTTATTTGGGATTTAATTTCCTCTTTACTGTCTTTGATAATTTAATTTTTTTTATATGCTTATATTTTGATTTTTCTTTTACTTGAGGGAGGATTGAAGTATTGAAAGGATTAACACCTGACCTGCCAGTAACTTGTGGTGAGATTTGTGGTTGGCTTTTGTTAGGATTGGTTTTATGGTTTGTTTTAGTGGGTTTTGTGTTTAATTTTACTTGTATGGTTATTTTGTATGGGTTGTAGGTTGTAGGAGTTTTTAGTTTTAGTTGTGTTGGGGGAAGGGGACTTGATGGTAAGATTTTAATAGCTGTGGCTGGCTTTGTTCTGGTTGGGGTTTTGTAGCCTCTCTTGTTTTCCTGTTTGGGAGATGTTGGGGTTTGGTTTGGTTAGAATGGGGCCGATGGGGAGGCGGCAGCCTGGGGAGGGAGGAAGGGGCTCAGTCCACGGCAAGGTTGCTTGGTTTGGTTTGGTTTGGTTTGGTTTGGTTGAGATGGGAGCTGGGACCAGGGCCCACTGCTTCTTTGTTGACTGGAAAAGAAAGAGGAGATTCCTGGATTTTGTCATCTTTAACATTTGTGTTTCACAGAAGTGTGTTCAGTATCTTAGTGGTCTAACAGATTGTCAGTTACTCAAAAAGTTTTGTATTACTTTTTAAAATTATTTTCATGTCAAACTACAACTGACATTCAGTCAAAAAAAAAAACACTTCTCAAAACATTGACTTGGCTCATTCAACTTCACAAACTCTAAGCCTGTTCAATTTAATGTTAATCAAAATTTACAGGAACACAGAAACAGAAAAAGAAGGCACAGAAGGAGAAAAACACAAAAAACATACAGAGAGGGACACACACAGCTACCAACTCCTGGATTCCAGCACTGTTCAGATGGAAATTCCAAGAAAAGGTAGGGTCAAGATGTGTGCTTGCCTTGTGGTCAGCCTCATATACCCCTTGGTCTCCCTGGGCCCTTCCCCCAGGTGGGACTTGGGCTCATTTGGTCCCTCAGGAGCTGGGCTGGGGCTGCAGAGGTGGCTGTGGAGCATTGCCTGTGCTGTGCCAGGGACTGGCAGACACTGCTGGGCTGGGATAGAGGCTCCGGGGAAATTGGGGTTCCAGGGCAGGGCAAGGCTGGGGTTAAAGGGCAGGGCAGAGCTGGACCTGCCCCTTCCTCCCTCTCACATGAAATGTTTTCAGCCAAAAATCTCCTCCAGTCTTTCACAATGGACAATGTTGGAGGTTGAAATCCCAATTCTGGCCATGAGCACGTGGATGAGAAGGGCAGTTCTATTCCATAGCATCGAGCCCCAGTGTTTGGAAGGCAGGTGAGAGCCTCACTAGGCCAAGGCCAGCCAGCCTTGTCATGAATGGAAGATTTTGTCTGGGAGCAGTCTTTGGACATGGGGAATTTTGGAGGTGGAAGCCCAGTCTTGGCCATGAGTGCCTGGAGAAGCAGGACAGTTCTTTCCCATAGGAAGGAAAGCTTGCAGCCTTCCCCAGTGCTTTGAGGACCAATGAGAGGTGACCCTTGTGAAACCATTGCCAGCCAGACTTGTCCTGGCCATATTCCTATTGGAACAATCTCTGGATATAAGGAAATTTGGAAGTGAAATCCCAGTTTTCGCTATGGGTGCCTGGAGGAGGAGGAGAACTCTTTTCCATGGAAAAAAAAGCATAGAATCCCAGTTTTTCAGCAGCAGAAGAGAAGAGACCCTCAACATGCCAAGGTCAGCTGGACCAGTCAGGTGGCCCATGGGAGGCCAAACCAGCCAGACCTGCTCTGTGTTCCCTTGGTTTTGTGGGGCCCCATAGAGCCAAAATTGTGATTTGTTTCCATAGAGTCCCACGGCGTCACAATGGTCCCTTGATTACAAGAAGTCCTGTAGTGTCACAACGGACCCTTGGTTCAACGCGCTCCCACAGTGTCACAATGGTCCCTGGGTTCCAGAAGGCTCTGCAGTGTCACAATTGTCCAAATGATTCCATGAGACCTTGCAGTGTCACAATGGTCTCCGTGATTCCCCAGGCCTCCACAATGTCATGTGACTCCTCTGTTCCATGAGCCCTGCGATGTCACAATGGACTTTTGGACACTGGGGTTTGCCGTGTCACAATGGTCTCCTTTGGTTCCACAGTGTCACAATGGACCACTGATGACATCAGGCCCTGCAATGTCACAATGGATGTTTGGTTCCATGAGGCTGTGAAGTCTCTTAATGGTGTCTGCGTGGTTCCATGAGGCCTTGCAATGTTACGATGGACCTTTGGCTCCATGGAGTCTTGTAGTGTCACAATGGTCCCTTGGTTCCATGACACTCCAAAGTGTCACAATGGCCTCCATGTTTCCATGAGGCCCCACGGTGTCACAGTGGTCTCTTGGTTTGATGGAGACTCTCAGTGTCACAATGATCCCTACATTCCATGGAGCCACACAGCGTCAATATGGTCCCCTTGGTTCCATGAGGCCCAGCAATGTCACAGTGCTCTCCATGATTCCATGAGGCCCCACAGTGTCACAATGGTCCCTTGGTGTCACAGGGCCCCTTGGTGTCAAAATGGTCCCTTGTCACAAGGCCCCACAGTGTCACAATGGTCCCTTGGTTCTACGGGCCTTGTGCTGCTGCATTCTCCCCTCCCCTTCTCAGGCTGTCCTGCTGCATTCCCCCCTGCCCTTCTCAGGCTGTCCTGCCAGTTGAGAAATGCTCCTTGGGCCTCGACCTTGGCCAACAGCCCCTGGGCTCAGCTCCTCTGCAGCTCATCACAAACACTGTCTGCTCCAGCCACTGCTGTTGCCCAACCAGCTCCTGGTTCTTTAGCAGCAGCCCTGGGAACTGTTTTGTTCCCTCCATGGCACAACATCCCTGTTCTCACCCTGCCAAAGAAAGCTGCTGATGCCAAGTGTGGCCAGGATGAACCATTGCTGGGACTGAAGCCCCTCTCTTGGGGCCCTGCAAACAGCGCTCCAAAAGGAGCCCTTGGAGCTTTCCTGGGCCAGCGACTCCCTCTGAGTGGGGCCTCTCCCAGCCGGGAACTCTCCCGTTTGCTGCACTCGAGGATCCAACGGAGCCTGGGCTGATCTCCCCACTCCTCCAGGCTCAACCCTTTGCCCGCTGGGGAGATGCCAAAGGATCCACAGGGAGCCTTTCCTGCCCTCAGGGGAATTTCTTACATGTGCCTTGCACTGACTCTTTGTGTCTGTGTGCATACAGGAGTGCCTGTGCTGGGAAATGTGGCAGAAATGCTGTTCTCTGAGGGGTTTGAGTGCCTGGGATAGCTGAGTCAGTCAGGCCTTTAGGAAAGGTTAAAACATGAGGTCTAAGCTAAGTAAAATGTTCCTAAGAGTTGTTCTTTTTCTAAGCTCTTATGTTCAATATAAATTGTAAGCTGAGTTAAATATTGCTGCTATTCCTCTGTTAAATTGCATAGTCAAGCATTATAGGTTAGGTGTCCTGGGGTGACGTTATGATGCTTGTATATCCCCATTCATCTGTTCTGTGCCTTTAAGACCGGCTCTGAAGAGTGGAAGTTTTGTTTGGGTTTCTCTTATCAGGCACACAAAGAATGGTACATAGAGCTGTTTTTTCCTTCCAGCTTCAGCTTGCTGCTTTTGCTTGCTCTCTTTTTCTGCTCTTGCTTCTTCTCTGCTTTCCGCCTCTGCTTATTAGCTAGTTTAGCTAAACAGTCCACATTGCTTCCTGGACTGTTTCTCCTCTCCTGTTCCTGTGACCATCTCGAACCTGCTCCGGACTGGGACCTGGGAACACTGAAGGGCCGGCTGCAGCAGCTGGCCCAGCGCCGGAGGGACTGAGAACAGAGCAACCACCCCCGAAAGAGACTTTCTGATTTTGCCATCTTTCTCAAAGCGGTGTCATTGGGTATTGTTCATTTTGTGTGCTGGGGGGCGCGGGGCCAGTCAAATAAACAGGTTCTTTCCACCTCTCTCCGAGGAATTTTTTCCCGAACCGGTTGGGGGGAGGGGCCATGTGGGTTTCGCTTTCTGGAGGGGCCCTCCTTTGCAGATTCTTTAACAAATTTGCCCTAAACCAGCACATTAGGTTAAATACTTAAAGCACTGTGCTGTTGCTAAATTGTGAAGTTGAAGGTACCAGTTAAGGTTAAGGTGTAAGTTAAGTCCTATTAATTTTGAGCTCTGTTAAGCTTTTAGCCCATATTCCTTTTATCCTTGCCTCATTGTCATTGTGTCACACACAAGCCCAGGAGCAGTCCTCAGTTCATTTCTGGTTTGATTGCCTGGATTTGGTTTGGTTTTGTTATTGCTTTGTTTCCTTGGTGTGCCTGAAGTGCCCAGTCAGGAGCACTTGTGACTCTTGCCAAGGAATTTTGTGCTGCTGTCCCTTAATATTAAATCTGGTTTTGGCTGATCCCTTGCCGGGGATTTTTTCAACACTCTCAAGGCCTCGTTGGTACCAGGGTGAAAGAGGCCTGGCCCAGGCTCTGGACCTGGGGGACACGGGGACACTGCCAGGGGGTCCCTGTTCCCCTGTGCCATCCCCAGGGCCCCGGCCCCCCATCCCCGTCAGGCTCTGGGGTCGATCTCGTGGAACATCCTCTGGGGGAGGCTGCAGGGCCGAGGGGACCCGGGGGGACAGGGGACCCCGCTGTGCACGAGCAGGGTTGGACTGCTCTTGGGGGAACTGTGAGGGGGGCTGGGGCAGAGTGACCTCCCCAGTGACCTCACATGGCCCCTGTGATGTCACACAGCCATTAGTGATGTCACACAGCCCCTGTGATATCACACCCCCTGTAATGTTACACAGTCTCCTGTGATGTCACACAGTCCCTGTGATGTCACACAACCAACTCTATGATGTCACAGAGCTCTTGGGATGTTACACAGCCACCTGTTATGTCACACAGCCCCTGTGATGTCACAGAGCCAATTCTGTGGTGTTACCCTGTGATGTCATACAGCAATGCTGTAATGTCACAGAAGATGGTAATGTCGCAAAGCCACCCTGTGATATCACAGTCTTTTCTGTGATGTCCTAGCCTGCTCTATGATGTTACATAGACATCCAGTGATGTCACAACCCATTCTCTGATGCCACCCTCTATGATGGTAGAGTCTGCTCTATGGCCTCATATCTTGCTCTGTGATGTCACAGCCAGCTCTGTGATGTCACAAAACTCTCAAGAACTCAGTTGCATTGAAATACTGAAGTTTCTTATACTTTGAAGAGATCCCTGTCAGGGACATAACTGACAAAGTGTCCCCAGGTTCCAGTTAGAGCAGAACACTGCAGGCAGTGATGACAGCTGGGGACAAACAAGGCAAAGGTGTCTCTGGTGCTGAGCAAACCTGGATGTGTGTCAGGAATGCAAAGGCCCAAGGCCTGAGCCCCAGCCCCTGCCAAGACACATCCTGTCCCTCCCTCCTTGCTCAGGGCTCTTCCCGGGATGGGCACTGGCATGTGGGGATGTGCAATGCCAAGGGCAGGAGCATGGGGCGGCCCCTGCCAGGCTGCTGAGCAGGGACAAGGAGGCAATGAGGCCCCAGGCCTGCAAGGGTCACTTGTCCCCTCGTGGCCTCAGGCCCAGGACCAGCAGCCATGGCCAAAGTGCTGCCCAAGGTGGCTCTGGCAGGGCTGTCTTGCAGCTGCTGCCCATCCCTGTGCCCTGTGCAGCCCAGGCTGTGCCACGGTGTCCCTGCCCTGCGCCTGTGTCCCTGCAGGCTGTCGGCATCCCCCGGCTGCCCCACCTGGCTTGGCCCTTCCTTTGCTGACAGCTCTGCCTCCTGCCTGCCTCTGCCTGCCCACACAAAGCCTTGGCCTTGATATCAAAAGAGTTAATTCAATTTTTACTGTCCCTGTGAAATTTTAGCACAGGAACAAGGCATTCAGGGGCTGCTTTCCCAGAAGGAATGATTGGAAAAGAAGAAGACATTTGGCTCAAGAATGCAGTGATAGAAAATCAAGGACTGAATCTGAACTTGGGGTGGGTTTTATGGAAATGGATAAATTGTAATACACATTTAGTGACACTGGTAGAATTACATGTCCACATAAGGTTAGGAGTTATCCCTCACTAGACCTCAAGCCTGAATAAATAATCCCCTCTTAAATAGAAAATTAGTCTTAAGGAGTTTTATTCTGATATTCTGGGTATTTGATGATGGTGGGGCCTCACAGAACCAAGCATCCAGCTGTGACACTGAGCAAACTCATGAAGCAAAGGGTCCATTGTGACACAGCAGAACCACATGGAACCAAATCCATTTTGGGACATTGGGGCCACATTGAACCAATGGTCCATTGTGATACTGTGGATCCAAGGAGAACATTGTGTTACACTGAGAAACCTCTTGGAACCAAGGGGCCATTCTGACACAGCAAGGCCTCATGGAACCATGGGTCCATTTTTTTTTGTGATGCTGCAGAACTTCACAGAACCAAGGTGACCTTGTCACACTGTGGAACCTCATGGGATAAAGGGACCATGGTGACACTGCAGAACCAAAGAGACTGCTGTGGGCAGTGTGAATGCTCATGGAACCAAAAGTCCATAAGCAAGGCCTTATGGAATCAAGGGTCCCTTGTTAAAATGTGTGGCCTCATGGAATCATGAGCCGTTGTGACACAGCAAGGCCACATAGAGCAAAGGGGCCACTCTGACACTGCTGATTCAAGGAGACTCTTGTGACTGAGGAATCTCATGGAACTAAGATTCCATTGTTCCACTGTGGGGCCCTCTGGAACCAAGGGGAGCACAGTGACATTGCAGGGCCTTATGGAACAATGGAGACTATTCTGACACTTTGGGACCGACTGGAACCAAGAGGCTATTACAGCATGGCAGGGCCTCATGGAACCAAGAGGACTCCAGTGAACACTGTGGATCTCCATGGGATGAGGGGTCCAGTGGAACCGAGTGTACCATTGTGACACTCTGGGACATCATGGAACCAAAGGTTCATTGTGACACAGCAGGGCCTCATGAAACCATGAAGGCCATTTTTACGCTTTGAGACCTTGTGAAACCAAAGGGCCTTTGTGGCACTTCAGAACCTTGTGGAGCCAAGGGGACCACAGTGACACTGTGGGGCTCAGTGAAACCAATGTTGTGACAGGGCCTCATGGAAGCACGGGGCCGTTGTGACACTTAAAAAGAAAGGAGAAAATTGTGATACTATAGGGTCCCATGGAACCACGGGACATAGAACAGATCTGGTTGGTTTGGCCTCTCAGGGGCCACCTGAGAGGTCCAGCTGATCTTGGCATGTTGAAGGCTGCCTCTCACCCATCCCTGGAGAACTGGTGCCATGTGCTTTCCTTCCTATGGAAAAGAACCATCTGTCTTTCCAGGTGCTTTATGGAATCATGGAGATTATTGTGCCACTACAAGGCCTCACTGAACCAAGGGGCCACTGTGACACTATGGAGTGTTGGCAGACCAAGGGGCAGTTGTCATACTGTGGGGCACCATGGAACTAAGGAGTCCATTGTGACACTACAGGGCCCTGTAGAACTAAGGATCCATGTAACAGTGTGGGATCCCATGGAACCAAATGTCCATTGTGACATTGCAGGACCTCATGGAATCCTGGAGGCCATTCTGAGACTTTGAGGCCTCGTTGAATCAAGGGGCTCTGCAGGGCCTCATGGCACCAAGGAGACCCTTCTGACATTTTCAGTCCCCATGGAACCAAAGGTCCATTGTGACACTGTGGTACCAAGGAGACCCCTGTGACACTGCAAGGCCTCATGGAAGCAAGGGACCATCGTGACACTATCGGGCCCCATGGAAACAAGGGGCCCCATAGTGTCACTGCAGGGCTCCATGGATCCAAAGGTACAGGTAACAGGTCTGGTTGGTTTGGCCTAACTGGTCCAACCGCCCTTGGCTTGTCGAGGGTCTCTCTCATGTACCCCTGAAACATTGGGGCTCTGGGTTTTCCTTCAGATAAAAAAGAACTGCCCTTCTCATTCAAGCATCCATGGCCAAAATGGGATTTCCCCTCCAAAATTCCCAATATCTAAGGATTGCTGCCAGACAAATGCTGCCATTACCAACCAGCCTGGCTGACCTTAACTTTCTGAGAGCTGGCTTTCACCTGCCTTCAAACACTGGGGCTCAGTGCTTTCCTTCCTATGGAAAAGAACCGTCCCTCCTGCACAGGCATCCATGGCCAAAACGCATACTTTTCCTCCAAAATGCCCTATATGCAAGGGTTTCTCCCAGACAAAAGCTGCCAGGACAGATTGCTCTGGCTGGCCTTGGCCTCTGATGGTTGCCTCTATTCTGTCCTGAAACACTGGGGCGCTGCCCTTTCCTTCCCATGGAAAAGAACTATCCTTCTCCGCCAGGTACCCATGGCCAAAATCGGGATTCCACCTCCAAAAGTCCTATATCCAATGATTGTTCCTACACAAAAGCTGCCATTTTAGACTGGTCTGGATGGCCTTGGCCTCCTTAGGGCCAGCTCTCACCTGCCTTCCGAAGACAGGGGTATTACAGCGACCTTAGACGGTCACTGTGGTGAGAGAAGGACGAGAATCTTGTTTCTTGATCAGAAGGCTGATTTATTGATATAGGATATATAATACATTATAACTATACTAAAAGGAAGAAAAAGAGAGGTTGCAGAGAGCAGCTATGCTAAGAATAGAATAGAAAGAATGAATAACAAAGTTCTTTGCCCAGGGAATCTGTCCCTGAGCTGTTCCTGTGATTGGCCTTTAATGGTACACAAGGAAGATGAGCCAATCACAGGGACACCTGCTACATTTCACAACAGCTGATAACAATTGTTTACATTCTTCTTCTGGGGCCCTTTGCTTCCCAGAAGAAGGAGAAATCCCAAAGAAAGGATTTCTATGAAGAAATGTCTGCGACATCTCACCTTTCTAAATTGTATAAATTAAAAGAAAAATGCTGATGTGAAATGAACAGGAGATTTCTTCAACTGTAAAATATACAATACTAATAAATCACTAAAACAATCCTACAATCTAAAAAAAATGCAAAAAACAATGCAAAGAGAATTCAAGTCCAAGCAGCTGGGTTTCAGGAACAGTCCAAGAGCTGAACTTGTTTCTCTTGGATATCTGAGAGTCCTTTTCGGTCCTGAAAACAGACTTGCTGCAAAAGTCCCATCAACAGTTATCAAAAACATATTGACAATCTTACAACTATTTCAAACAATTTCAAACAATTTGAACAACTTTAGAATGTCCTTTTCTGGCTGTCATGGTTTGAGCCTGGCACAGAGCCAGTGCCCCCCATGAAAATGCCTCACCCTGGTGTCTGCTGTGAGATGTGACCAGGAATAAGCAAAACAGGCTCCAACTTAAACATAAAGGACACTTTATTACTTAAACTACAGGAAAAATAGGGAAAGACCATAAGGAAAAAGAAGAAAAGAATTGAAAACCTTACAAAACCACTTTCCTCCTCCCCACTCCCTGACTTTCTCAATCCAATACATTCTCTCAAAAACACCAACTGCCCAGCCCGGCACGACACTTTAGTATACTCAAACTGCAGTTCATGAAGAGGAAAGGAGTCCTTCTTGTTCCATAGGCTTCTCCTGGAAACACACTGAAACCTCGGATGCTTCCTTGTCACTTCGGCACCGCCCGGGAAAAAAAAAAAGTCCTTTTGCCGCTTGTGACATGTTCCTTCCATGCCCAGTGCTCTCACCACTGAGACATGGCCAGAGCTGCTTTTAGGGTTGTCTTTCAAGGATGCCTTGTCTCACTCCAAAAAGGCACAGTCTCTGCTTTTGGGACATCTGTCCCCCCCATATTTTTCCAACCCCCTGGGGCCGGGGGGTCCTCACGAATGAACCCTCCTGGTTTTGAGGCACTGCCTCCCCCTAAATGCAGTCTGTGTCACAGGAACAACTGAGTCCATGGCTACAAGAAAAAGTCCAGCCAAAAGGCCACTCCAAATCATCTCTCCCCATCCAATCATCTCCACATTCTTCGGGCCAAGGTCCTTGTCTTATCTCATCTCCTATCTCCCTTCTTATTCAGCTTCGAGGAGGATTAGCATTTTTGCAAGGCCCCAATCATGCAAGGAAGGGTTAAAAGTTTTCAGTCTCTGTCGGTCCGGAGCGACTCCCACGCACGCTGCCCACACGCTGCCGCTCCGGCCGGGCACTCTCCCTCCTTCTCCTCCTGGCTGGCTGCTCTCCTGGGGGGGGGGGGGGGGGGGGGGCTGGCTGCCCGAGGGCTGACTCTCTGGGATCTTCCACCCTTCCATCCTCGAAGCCCCCCCGAAGCCCCCTCAACCCCATCTCTGTCCAGGCCCCGGGCCTACCGCATGGCCGGCCCCTCCCCCGCCCAGCAGCAACAGGCTGGGCGGGGGAGAGAGATCTGAACTCCTCGCCGCGATGTCCAAAAGAGGGAGTGCCAAGGGCAGTGCCCTGCTTTTAACCCCTGTGTATTCTCGGAGGTGTGTCCAAACCCCACTGGCTACACCAGGTGTCAGTATCAAACCCAAAACCTTCATTGGTTTGACCACAGCTTCCCAGAATTCCCACTCCTTCCTGGTCAAACCACGACATGGCCCTTCAATGCTTCAGTGCTTCAAAGCTGCTGCCCACTGTTTTCAATCTTTTTTATTTAATTTTTTTTTTTTTTTTTTTTTTTGATCGAAAATGAAAAGAGCAGCAGCAGAGCAGAGCAGTGCCAGAGAAGAAAAGGCCCTGGGGGCCCTGGCCCATGATGGACCAGGAACCCCAAAACTGGCCCACAAAGGGGGACCAGGACCGGTAGGAGAAACCTCAACCCCCAGTAACACCAAGAGGCCAAATGCTGGCCCTGGCCCAAAAACTTCCTGAGCCCAACGGCCCAGGCCAAACCCATGAGGCAGGCTCTGCATTCCCACAGGCCTGCACCCTGCTGCCAGTACAATGGCAGCACGAGTGGGAACACGCTTTCTTTTCCCAAAACCACTGAGGCATGCCAGCAGCAGGGAAATAGAAGCCTTCCCCAGAAATCTCACCTGGGGTCTGGACATGTTTGTTCCCCACAGCAAACCAGCTATGGTCTCCTCCATCTGTGCCCTCTCCGTCTGCACTGCAAACGCAGCAGGTTTGTCTCTCATCTGCCCCATGGTTTCATCCCCACCCCCTCCGGCCTGGGAACCAAAGGCAGAGCTCTCGGGATGCACCTGCCCCCCGCCACTAGGGCGCAAGAGAGGCGGCAGAGATGGCAGCCTCCATGGGACAATCCCCGAAAAACCACCCCCGAACCCGCCGAGAATGCTGATCTTAAAAGCAGGGAGACGGGCTGTCCCCCCAGTCAGCTGGCGGGCAGCCCCCGCTCCACGGAAGGGAAGACCAGCCGCCGGGGCCCCTGCTACAGCAACCGGTCCGGGATGGTCCGAGCTCGAACAAGCCGCCGGTTCCAGGGCAGTCTCTGACGCCGACACGGAGGACACAGCCTCTGACAACGGCAGGACTGCTGGGGCAGCCTGTGCAGGCAGCGGGGGGGAAGCCGGAACCGGGGAGGGAATCTCCCTGGATGTAGGAGTGGCCGTGGGCTTTTCCGAGGGTCCCGCAGGTTCGGCGCCGTCTCCAGCACCATCCTGAACAGGGCCTGTCTCGGCTTGAGGTGGCGAGGAGGCCGATGGAAGCGGCAGAGGGGCCGGAGGGACCGGAGAGATCTTCTCCTCCGCTGAGCCGGAAGCTGGAGACGCGTCGTCGTCGCTTAGCAACTCAGCAGCCACAGGAAGTGCCTCTTCTGCATTCTCAGACGCAGGCGCTGGCAGGGGCAGGGAGGCCTGTGAAGCCGTGGGCGGGACTGCCTGGAGAGGCGGAGACGGGATCGCCTGGAGTGGCGGCCGCGCCGGTGAGGCGGGTCTTGAAGGCGGACGCAACGCTGGCAGGGGCGGTACCAACGGCACTGGTTCGAGCGGGACCGCCCATTCCCATCTCCCCGGAGAGAGAGAAGGAGGGGGGGAGAAGGTTCCGTCTGCGCAGGCTCCGGAGAAAGAGTAAAAAAAACTTCTTCGCTCGGCACAGTTTCGCCCCCCCCCCCGCCGCGAAGCAGGGGGGGCCGGGCAGCCCCCACTCATCCCCCGCCGGGTCTTCTCCCGCTGAGGACAGGGGGCTGGGAAGCCCCCACTCATCCCCCGCCGGGTCTTCTCCCACCGGGGACGGTGGAAACGGAGCCTGTCCATAACAGTTAGAAATCCATTGAAAAATAGCTGCTCTCCGTTTCAAAACTGGGAAGAGCTTTAGAAATGCTGGGTAGATAAAAGGCAAAACACGTTCCTGGCCCCAGACGGACTGAAAAATGGAGTTCATGCACTCCCAGACAAAAACATCCAAGGCGTACAGGACATCAGTAAAGAACTCAAAAAGCTTTGCCCATCGAAAGAACTCATAGAGATCTGTTGCTGACAGAAAAATCCCATCTTCTCTACACCATTTTTGCCAGAGGGCAATAAGTTTCTCCTCTGAAGGGGAGAACTGAACCTCTTCTTCCAAGGCATGTGTCTGCCATACCAACCGCCACAAACTACGAAGGGCTGGTTCATCAGGAAGGGAAAAGACAACAGTACCTTGTGAAAGTGTCCAGCTTGCTCTGGCCAGCTCTGCGAACATCTTCCTGAAGGTGTTCCAGAAGAAGGTTCTCTTTGTGGTCAGCCTTGGCTGTGAACTCTGTCCAAATCAGGATCTTCAGTTCTTCAGCTCCTGGCTTGAATCCACTTCTGTGGTCACTTCAAAGCAACCATCACTTGCTACACATACAGGATTTTACCCAGTGCAGCAATTTTGCTCCTCTGGTCTTTATCAAATTAATTTTTGCCCTGACACGAGGGGTCACCAGATATTACAGCGACCTTAGACGGTCACTGTGGTGAGAGAAGGACGAGAATCTTGTTTCTTGATCAGAAGGCTGATTTATTGATATAGGATATATAATACATTATAACTATACTAAAAGGAAGAAAAAGAGAGGTTGCAGAGAGCAGCTATGCTAAGAATAGAATAGAAAGAATGAATAACAAAGTTCTTTGCCCAGGGAATCTGTCCCTGAGCTGTTCCTGTGATTGGTCTTTAATGGTACACAAGGAAGATGAGCCAATCACAGGGACACCTGCTACATTTCACAACAGCCGATAACAATTGTTTACATTCTTCTTCTGGGGCCCTTTGCTTCCCAGAAGAAGGAGAAATCCCAAAGAAAGGATTTCTATGAAGAAATGTCTGCGACACAGGGGCTCCATGATTTCCTTCCTATGGAAAAGATCTGGCATTCTCCTCCAGGCAAAAAGGGCTGAAATTGGGATTCAACATTCAAAATTTCAAATATCCAACGAGTTCTCAAGGAAAAACTTGCCAGGACAGACAGACAGGCCTGCATTTGGCCTCTGGTGACTGCAGTTCATCAGCCCCTGGAATATGGGTGATCTGTAGTTTCTTTCCTGTGGAGAACATTGTGACACTGGGGGACCTTGTGGAACCAAGGATATCTTTGTGGCTCTGTTGGGCTGCATGGTCCCAAGGGGCCAGTGTGAAGCAGCAGGGCTTTGTGGAACCAAGAGGCCATTGCTGCATTTCAGGGCCTCATTGAACCAAAGGGCCGTTGTGATCCTGCAAGGCACCGTGGATCCATGGAGAGCATTGTGGCATTGCAAGGCCCCATGGAATCATGGAGACCCTTGTGACGCTGTGGGGCCCCACAGAACCAAAGGGCCACTGTGACCCTGCAGGGCCTCATGGAAGCACAGGGCCATGGTGACACTTCAGAAGCAAGGGGAACATTGTGACACTGCAGAACACCGTGAAACCAAGGCAACATGGAACAGATCTGGCCGGCTTGGCCTCCCAGGGACCACCTGACAGGTCCAGCTGAACTTGGAATGTTGAGGGCTGCCTCTCATCAGCCTCTGGAAAACTGGGGCTCCATGCTTTCCTTCCTATGGAAAAGAACCATCTGTCTCTACAGGTGCCCACAGCCAAAATGAATACTCCCCCTGAAAAATTCCCTATATGCAAGGGTATCTTCCAGATAAAAGCTGCCAGGACAGAGAGCTTTGGCTGGCCTTGGCCTCTTGTGGTCACCCTCGTCTCAAGGAAGCCCTGAGGAAAGTATTTAAACAGGTGCTACTGCTGGAACATCAACGAGTCTCACGGTCTTCAAAACTCAGATGCTCTTCTCATCATATGTGGTTTTTTTCCCCTTATTGTGTATTCTCCATTAAATATTATATCCAGCTAAAAAATATTAGTCTTATCACTCTACCAGTGTATCTGACACAAAACTCCTCCTCTACATATGGATCCAGGTCACGTGTATAAGCAAACACAATAAACAATCCAGCAGGAATTATTTGTCTCTGCTCCCACCTGTCACATCTCCTCTGAAGCTGGAGGTGCCGTCCCAGCACTTGGGAGGGCTCAGGGGTCACACAAAAGCTCAGCTCCCACACAGAGAACTTGCAGACCCTGGGCTGCTCTTCTTGGTCTCTGCACGCTCAGCCAGGCTGAGATGGACACTGATGGTTTCTGGGCCAGCCTCTCGGAGCCCAGCCCAGCTCCCTGCAAGCTCTGCCAGCTGCCCTGAGCTCTGGGCAGCACCAAGGGCCTCTCCCCAGCCCAGTCCAGCTGGCTCTGGCCCCACAGCTCTGCTCAGGCCAGGCTGCTCTGGGCACTGCCCCACGGCCTCAGCCCCTGGCAAGGGCACAGCAGCAGCTGCAGCTGCCACAGGACTCAGCCCCAGCCATGGGGGAAGGTGCTGGGCCAAGGCCAAAGGAGGCTCCCTGGCTGCCCTGCTCCCCTCTGCCTGAGGTGCTGAGAGATCTGCAGCCCCTGCTGCTATCCCATCTGCCCAGGGCAGCACAAGAGCCCCGGCCTTGGGGCCCTCAAGAGCTGCTCCTGCTCCAGTCCCAGGACCCATGCCAAAGCTGGGGCAGCCAAAAAGCTGTGCCCATTTCTGTTCATTGCTGCTGTGATGGGGACGGATCCTCAGCCACTTGGAGGTTGCTGATGAATTTTCCTACTCCTGAGGCCTCTTCTTTCTTGAGCTCTTAAGTTCAATAATTCAGTAAGAAAAGCTCACGAACATTTGTTCAAAATGCCTGAACAAGCAAAACCCCATGGAATAAGTAAAGTTTTCCATTCTTCTGTGGTTAATTAGGCACATTTCAGAAGTGTATTCAAAGTGAATATACTAAATTGAAAACAATGCAGAGTGAGCTGTTTTGTCCTGAATTTTTTCTTTTTTATAGATGCCATGTTTTGACCTTGGCACAATGCCAGTGCCTTTATGAGAATACCCTCTCCCTGGTGTCTGCTCTGAGATGTGACCAGGAATAAGCAAAGCAGGCTCCTACTTAGAAATAAAGAAAACTTTATTAATTAAACTACAAGAAAAAAAAAACAAACAAAAAAACCCCACAGAAAATGAAAACCTTACAAAAGCATTTTCCTCCTTCCCCCCACCAAATTTCCAAATTTCCCAATGCAATATATTCTCCCAAATCACTAACTCTCAGTCCAGCACCACACTTTATAATACTCAATCTTCAGTCCATCAAGAGGAGAGCAGTCTTTCTTGCACCATAGGCTTCCCCTGGAAACACCGTTGAAACCTCATGTGTTTCCATGTCACTCAGCACCGCCCAGAAAATCCTTTTGCCATGGTGACATCTTCCTTCCATGCTCAGTGCTCTCACTACTGTGCATGGACCAGAGCTGCTTCTAGGGTTGTCTTTCAAGGATACCTTGTCTGACTCTAAAAAACGCACAGTCTCTCTTTCGGGACATTTGTCCCCCCCAAATCTTTGCACCTCCTGGTTCTGAGGCACTGCCTCCCCCTAAATGCAGTCTCTGTGTCACAAGAAAAAAAAATGGTTCCGTCTATGGCCACACAAGAAAAGTCCAGCCAAAAGGCCACTCCAATCATCTCCTCCCCCACTCTAGAGTCTTCTCCACTTCCCTCTTGGCCTATCGCCTCTTATCTCATCTCTTATCTCTCTTCTCATTCAGCTGTAGGAGGATCAGCATTTGCAAGGTTTCTATCATGCAAGAAAAGGGTTAAAAATTTCAGTCTCTGCTTGTCTGAGAGCTCTGGAACTCCTACCGGGCACCTTCTCCCCACATCCCCACTCCTTCTCCTCCTCGGCCGGCTACTATCAAATTCAGACATCAGCTCTCCTTCTCTCTCTCTCTCTCCTGGGAGGGGGGGTGGCTGCTCGATGTCTCTTGGTGCTCCTCCACCCTTCCATCCTCAAGGGCCTCTTCACCCCCCCATCTCTGTCCAGGCCCAGGCCTACCGCAGGCTTCCCTTCCCCCACCCAGCAGCAGCAGCTGAACGGGAGAGGGAGATCCAACATCTTTTCCTCTGAAGTCCCAGGGGAGCAGCTCTGGTTTTTAACCCCTGTGTGTTTTTACAGGCGTGTCCGAACTTCAGTGGCTACATCAGGTGCCAATATTAAAATCCGAACACCTATTGGTGGCCACAGCATATCCAAAAAAAAAAAAAAACAAAAAACTCAAAAAACTTACTTCCTGTCACTGTCTCAAACCATGACAATAGATTGATATCAGAAATGCCCAATTGATATTGACCCCCAGCACCTTCTAATGCAGTCTGAATATATATGAAGATCAAGACCGTTCATGGCTGACGATCAATAATATTTTGTCCCCACTCCCTCTCCACCATTTCCCTCTTCTAACCCCTGGCACTCCTATTTATCAGGAATGGTGTGGCCAGCAGGAGCAGGGCAGTGATTCTTCCCCTGTGCTCAGCACTGGTTAGGCAGCACCCAGAGTGCTGTGTCCAGTTCTGGGCCACCAATTTAGGAAGGATGTGGAGGGGCTGGAGCGTGTCCAGAGAAGGGCAACAAGGCTGGGGAGGGGTCTGGAGCACAAGTCCTGTGAGGAGTGGCTGAGGGAGCTGGAGTTGTTTATCCTGGAGAAGAGGAGGCTTCAGGGGAGACCTCATCACTCTCCACAACTCTCTGACAGGAGGGTGCAGCCAGGTGGGAGTTGCGCTCTTTTCTCAGGGAACAGGGACAGTAGAAGAGGACACAGCCTTCAGCTGCACCAGGGGACATTTAAGCTGGACATTAGGAAATATTCTTACAAGGATGATTAGGCAATGGAATGGGCTGCCCAGGGAGGTGGGTGAGTCACCATCCCTGGAAGTGTTTAAGGAAAGACTGGATGTGGCCCTGAGTGCCATGGCCTGGGTGACAAGGTGGTGTTGGGTCCCAGGATGGACTTGATGCTCTCCAAGGTCTTTTGCAGCCTGGTTGATTCTCTGATGATTGTGACACTGCAGGGCCCTGGGGAAGCAAGGGGCCATTGTGACACTGCGGGGCCTGGTGGCACTAAGAGGACCATGGTGACACTGTGTAGGACATGGCAGCACAGAGCCCAGAGGCCGTTGTGACACTGTGGGGCTGAATGGAAGCGAGGGGTCCATTGTGAAAGTCTGGGTCCTGGTGGAACCACAGAGACCACTGTGAAACTGCAGGGCCTTGTGGAACCAAGGGGCCGTTGTGCCACTGTGGAACCAAGGAGACCCTGGGGAGAGCTTGGGGACAATGGAATCAAGGGGCCAATGCTCCATTCCAAGGACTCTGGGAATCGAGGGAACAATTGTGACTCTGTGGTGACGCAGGGAAACATGGGTCCCTGGTGACACTGCAGGATCCTGTGTCACCAGGGCTCCATTGTGTCACTGCTGCACCAAGGAATTCCTTGTGGCACAGTGAGGCCTCATGGAACCATGAGGCCACTGTGACCCTGCAGGGCCTTGTGGAACCATGCAGAGCATTGTGACAGAGCAGGACCTGGTGTCATGATGGGGCCATTGTGACACTGCAGGGCCCCATGGAACACAGGGGCCAGTGGTGCTCCTCAGGGACTCCTGGAATGAAGGAAACATGTTTGACACTGTGGTGGCCCTTGGGAGCAAGAGGCCATTGTGACACTGTGGAACTGTGGAGAGCATTGCTGCACTGCCAGACCTCACGGAACCAAGGATCCATTCTAACACTACATGGCCTTGGGGGACCAAGAATCCATTGTGACACTGTGGGGCCCAAGGATCCAAGGGACTTTGTGACATCAAGGGATCCCATGGAACCAAAGGAACGTTGTGACGCTGGGAGGCCTCATGGAATCATGGAGACCATTGTGACACTCAGGGGCCTCATGGAACCGTGGTGACACCAATTTGTCTGGGAGTGTTGATCTGCTGGAGGGTAGGAGGGCTCTGCACAGGGCCCTGGACAGGCTGGATCCAGGGCCCAAATCCAACAAGGTAAGGTTTAACAAGTCCAAGTGCTGGGTCCTGCACTTTGGCCACAATAACCCCTGCAGCACTACAGACTGGGGACAGAGTGGCTGGAGAGCAGCCAGGCAGAAAGGGATCTGCAGAGAGTGATGGAGAGCAGGCTGGACATGAGCCAGCAGTGTGGCCAGGTGGGCAAGAAGGCCAATGGCTCCTGGCCTGGATCAGGAATGGTGTGGCCAGCAGGAGCAGGGCAGGGATTCTTCCCCTGTGCTCAGCACTGCTTGGGAAGCACCTCAAGTGCTGTGTCCAGTTCTAACACCCCCTAATTAGGAAGGGCATGGAAGGGCTGGAGAGTTTCCAGAGAAGGGCATCAAGGCTGGGGAGGGGTCTGGAGCACAAGAGCTGTGAGGAGCAGCTGAGGGAGCTGGGATTAATTATCCTGGAGAAGAGGAGGCTCAGGGGAGACAAGGTGATGTAAGGGCACAGGTTGGGCCTAATGATTTCCAAAGTCTTCTTCAACGTCACTGATTCTGCGATTCTCTGAAACCACTCTTGGAGCAGTTGCAGGATGAGCTCTGGGCCTCCTCTTGAGAAGCTCCAGCAGCCCAGGTCCCTCAGCTTCTCCTGCCAGCCCCAAAGCCCATCCTGTCAGTCCTGCAGAGCCTCTGCAGCTCCTCCTCACTGCCCAGAACAGGGAGCCCCAGAGCCAGACACAGCAGCCCAGATGTGCCCCCCTGGCCTGGGGTGCCTCTGGCAAGGGAGCAGCACCAGGCACTGTAGGAGCCTGCAGACAATTCCTGCAGCACTTGTAGGATGATCCTTCTGCCCAAAGGACGTTCCCATGGTGCCAAGTCAGGAACTGCAATGGGGAGTGGGGCAAGAGAGGAAAGAGCAAACAGGGATGGGCTGTTTCCAGGGCACGAAACAGAGGTGGGCAATAGGAAAAAATCTGGATCAGGAAAGAGGAAAGAAAGCAAAGGTGGCACAAAGGAAATGCTCAGGGCAGTTTGGGCGTAGCTGCCAGGCAGCCCTGGCTCTTACCAACAGCGTCTGCAGTGGCACAGGAAACTCCCAGCTGATGGGAACAAACTTTCTGGCTGAGTGCAGAGGCCAGGACAAAGCTGAGTGGTTTCCCTGGTGTCCCCCAGCCCTTGCTGGCCCCAGGGGCTGATGGCATTTGTGCTCCCTCAGGTTCATGTCCCCACAGCAACAGCGTGGTGATGCTCCCGCCTGCTCTGTGCAATGCAAACAGGGGCTGCTGAGCCAGTGCTGCTGTGTCTGTGCCTTTTTAATTACTTTTAATAAAATTTTCTTCATACGCTTTTAAAATTTTAAGCCTGCTTTACCTTTCTACTATTCATATCTCACAAAAAAAGAAATACATAAATAATTAACTGACACTAAAACCCACCACACTCATCAATACATTACTGAAAAAATCCCAGGATTTGAAAAATCCTTAATTAACAAACTAAAATCACTACAATGCCATGAAAAATTTTTGCCTAACTTTCTCTGATTTTCTTAAGTTCTTCTGAGCTCCTGAGAAACTGTTGTTGGTATTTCTCCAGGGAGTCCAACTCAGAGGACACAAACAATTGTAATTCCTTTTAAATGTCTCATTGAGAGAGTTTTTTAGCAGATGGGAGCAGGGCTTGTGTGTCCTGCTTGGCCCAGCCCAGGCAGGGCTTTCCCAGCCCCATTCCACACTCCATTTCCCAGCTGGAGCCGCGGTGCCTCTGAGTTGTGCTGCCCCAGCCCCAGGGACGCTCTCCTTGTCTGCCCATTCCCCCACGGTCTCTGGGCAGGGATGGCCTCAATGGGGGCTGCTGACATCCTCAGCACCTTGGAGGCTGCTGCTGAATTTTCCTGCTCCAGGGGCTTGTTCAGTCTTCAGCTATTCAGTGTACCAGTACTCATTAAGATTCAGACCACCTTAACAAGCCAAGCCTCTGAGAATATTTTGATACAGATTTTCAAATCTTTTGTGATTAATTCAACACATTTCAGTAGTGTATCCAAAGTGAATGTATTACATGTACAATAGCAGTGAGAAAAAACAATTTTTCAGGTCCTGTTTTATTTTTCTGTTAATTCCTTGATGTGTGCAATCTCCAATTGACACTGATTCCAAATAACTCCTCATGCAGTTTGAATAGATATGAAAATCAAGTCACTTCATGGCTGACAATCCATCAGATTCTGTCCCTACACCCACCCCACCATTTCCCCCATCCAAGCCCTGGCACTCAGAGCAGCCTTGTGCAAATCTGAGCTCCCTCCAGCCCAGGCTTTCAGCTTCTTGGCTCCAACTCCCACCTGCTATCCTTGGAGAAGGAACTGCCCGAGACACAGAGGGATGTTCATTGCTGGTCAGCCAACAAAGCCAAGGGAAGGCACAGCTCCATCAAATGCAAAAGTCATTCTTCTCCCTGGCTCTGCCGTGCCCCTGATCCCCACAGCCTGTCTGGTTTCCTTCATCCCTGCATTGCCAGGGACTTTCTGGGACAAGGGAGCTCTTCTCTGGCTATGGAGGGAGATGCAAGTGCCGCCACTGGAGTGGGAACCACAACTTATCAGGTTTGTGTCCTTTGGGGGTCAGGAACTGGTGAGACTCAGAGGCACAGAAAGTTTCTCTTCATGGCCAACAGACCACAGCTGAACAGGACACAGTTTATAAAAATCACGCTCTTCCCTGAGCTATGTGCTATGTCCCAGCAGCACCATCCACTGATGAGTGCACCATCCACAAGTGATTTCCATACTAAAAGTCATTTTAGACAAATTTGGTTCTGTGATAGATATAAATACAATTAAGTTCTTGTATCAGGATGCTCATCCTTGAGTGAGGCAAAACAGCTCCAACAATTCCTAAATTGCAGAGCTGTCAGTGGTGGATGAAAAAGGGAGGTCAGGCTGCTCTTGGTGTTGAGGAAATGGTGAAACCAGCTTGACTCATTTTATCTCCTCTTTCCCTGGCTGATCTCCCCTCTTTCCCCTTCCACTCATTGGCTCTTGTCTCCCCCCAGCCCCCTGTGAAGAGCCTGGCTCTGTGTTCTCCATCCCCTCCTCGCTGGCACTGTCACGCTGGGATGAGGAGCCCCTCAGCCTTCCCTGCTCCAGGCTGGACCAGCCCAGCTCCCTCAGCTTCTGCTCACAGCCCAAGGGCTCCAGCCCCACCTTGGAGGCCCTTCCCAGACCCTGCTCCAGCTGCCAGACATCTTTCCTGCCCTGGGGACCCAACCCAGGCCACAGTGACCTGGATACTCCACATCCTTGATGTCCTGGTCACACAGCCCTGGGCCCTTGTCCCCTGTCAGGCTCTGGGGTGGATCCTGTGGAACATCCTTTGGTGGAGGCTGTGGCTCCAGGTGGGCTGGGGGGATCCTGGGGGACAGGGACCCCACTGGGCATGAACAGCATTGGACTTGTTGGGAGAAACTGTGACGGGGACCTGGGGAAGAGTGACCAACCCAGTGACCTGACACAGCCCTGCTGGGATGTCACACAGCCCCTCTGGGATGTCACAGCCTGCTTTGTGATGTCAGAGCCTGTTCTCTAATGTCACACAGCTGGCCTCTGATGTCACACCAAACTCTGTGATGTCACAGCCTGCTCTGTGATGTCATAGTCTGCCCTGTCATGTCCCAGATGGATCTCTGATGTCACAGAGATGGCCTATGATGTCATAGCTGCTCAATGACCTCACATAACCCACTCTGTGATGTCACAGTCCAATCTGTGATGTCATGTTACCAGATAAATTGTCTCAACCAGCTGAGCTGACACCTGGAGCTTGTTCTCCAAAACCCCACACCTATGGAAACCACACAGCGCCCATTGTGTGAGAAGGGGAACTGGAAGTTCAGCAGCCTCAGTGTCCTGCCAGCTCAGCCAGGCCCACTGGAACATTGGGGTTCATGACCACCAGAGACCACCAGAGAGACCCCCAGGAAAGAAGAACACATGATTAAAGGGTGAGGGGAAATGTGTTAATGATTTTGGGGAAATGATTATCATATGCGTGTTTAGTCCAGGGCAATCAATGAATGTGTGTGCAAAATACAGAAAATAAACAGAAACTTTCCTGTACTCAGCATGTACAGCTTTGGGAGGAGCTGTCCCCCGTGCATCTCCCTGAATAAATAATGCTGCTTCTTAATGGTACATTAGGATTAAGGAGTTTTCTGTTTTACTGAATTTTTGGTGACTCTCCCACTGCCAAGGAAAGCTCTGTCTCCTGCTGTTCACAAACAGAGAAGGGCTGGTGGCAGATGTGGGGCTCGGAGGCTGCCTGGGGCACAGTGACCATGAAATAATCAAGTGTTCAATATTCTGTGAAAGAAGGAGGGGCAGCAACAAAACTTCTACACTGGAATTAGGAAGGGGAGACTTTGGCTTATTTAGGATGCAGATTTGGGGAGTACCAAATCAGGTACTGATTCTTTAAAGGGAAACAGCCCTTATAAACAAAGGGGTCCAGGGAGGATGGACACACTTCATGAAAGTAATATTAAGGGGATGGAGGAGCCTCTGCCAGTGTGGCAAAATATGATCTATTGAGGAAAATGGCTGTCCTGGCTGCCCATGGAGCCTTTGTGGGAACTCAGGGGTAAAAAGAGGGTGCATCACTTTTGGAAAGAAGAACAGGCAACTCAGAAAGTGTTTAAGAATGTTGTTAAGTTATGCAAAAAGAAAAGGAAGGAGGTGAAAGTTCAACTAGAGCTTAACCTGGCCACTTCTGTGAAAAACAATAGGAAATATTTCTATAAATAAAATTAGAGCAAAACACCAAACAAACAGAACCTCTACTATTTATTGGATGCAGTAGGAAATACAGTAACTAAATATAAAGACAAGGCTGAGCTACTTAACACCTTGTTTGTCTCTATTTTCAATATTAGGAAAGGCTGTCCTCAGGAGTAGTGTTCTCCTGAGCTGGTAGATGGGCATAGAGAGCAGAACAGCCCCTGTAATCCAGGAGGAAGCAGCTGGGGACCTGCTGAGCCACTCAGATGCTCACAGGTGTATGGGATCGGATGGGATCCATCCCAGGGGGATGAGGGAGCTGTGGATGAGCTCCCCAAGCTGCTCTCCATCATTTACCATCAGTGCTGGCTCAGCAGGGAGGTCCCAGAGCACTGGAGGTGCCAATGTGAGCCCATCCCCAAGAAGGGCTGGAAGGAGGAGCTGGAGAACTCCAGGCCTGTCGGCCTGACCTGGGTGCCCAGCGAGGTTATGGAACAGATCACCTTGAGTGCCATCACAGGACGCCCACAGGATGGCTGAGGGATCAGAGCCAGCCAGCGTGGATTTAGGGGTGGCAGGTCCAGCCTGACCAACCTGGTCTCCTTGTATGACCAGGTGACCTATCTGTGGATGCAGGAAAAGCTTTGGACGTTGTGTGCCTGGACTTCAAAGCCTTTAAAACCATGAGCCACAGAATTCCCTGGAAAAACTGCAGCCCATGGCTTGCACATGTTCACCCTTTCCAGGGTAAGGAGCTGGCTGGAGGCTGGGCGCAGAGAGTGATGGGGATGCTGCTGCACCCAGCTGGTGTCCAGGCACTGGTGGTGTCCCCCAGGGATCTGTGCTGGGCCCAGTCCTGTTTAATATCTTCACTGATGATCTGGGGGAGGGGATCGAGTCCACCATTCACAAATTGCAGATGGCACCAAGCTGGGTGTGAGTGTGGATCTGCTGGAGGACAGGACAAGAAGACACAGCCTTAAGCTGCACCAGAGAAGGTTCAGGCTGGACAGTAGGAAGAGGTTCTTCACAGAAAGGGTGAGGGGGAACTGGAATGGGCTGGCCAGGGGGGAGGTGGCAGAGTCACTGTCCCTCTCCAGTGGCACTTAGTGGCATGGTCGGGGTGACAAGGCAGTGTTAGGACATTGGTTGGACTTGATGATCCAAAAGGTTTTTTTCCAGCCTATTTGATTCTGTCATTCTGTGATGAATGGGACACTCTGGGGCCATTGTAACACTGCAGGGCCTTGTGGAACTAACTGGACCATGGTGACACCATGCAGCCCCATAAAACCAGGGGTCCATTGTTGTGCTCTGGGGCCAAACGGAACCAGGGAGTGCACTGTGACACTGTGAGTCCTCGTGGAACCACAGAGGCCATTGGGACACTGCAGGGCCTTGTGTAACCAAGGAGTTTCACTATTTTGGCACTGCAAAACCAAGGAGACCATTGGGAGACTCCAGGGCCGAGAGGAGCCAAGGGGCCATTGTGACACTCTGGGGCCTCATGGAACCAAAGGGACACTGTGACACTGCAGGATCCTGTGTAACAAAGGGGCCACTGTGACATGATGGGGCCTCAAGGAATCTAGAAGAACGTTGTGACACTGTGTGGGCTCATGGAAACAAGGAGTCCATTGCGATGCTGAGGGGACTTCTGGAACCACAGGGACCATGGTGACAGTGTGGGACATCATGTGACCATGGGGCCATTGTGACACCCTGGGGCCCCGTGGAACCAAGGGGCCACTGTGACACTGTGGCACCAATGAGAACATTGTGACATGGTGAAGCCCCATGGAACCAAGGAGACCATTGTTGCTCTGCATGGCCTCATGAAACAAAGGAGACCAGTGTGACAGTGCAGGGCCTGATGTAACAAGGAGGCCATTGTGACACTGAGGGGCCCCATGGAACCAAGGACATCTTTGCAGATGACACCAAGATGGGTGTGAGTGTTGATTCTGTGGGAGCATAGGAGGGCTCTGCAGAGGGCCCTGGACAGGCTGGATCCAGGGCCCAAATCCAACAAGGTAAGGTTTAACCAGTCCAAGTGCCAGGTCCTGCACTTTGGCCACAACAACCCCTGCAGTGCTACAGGCTGGGGACAGAGTGGCTGGACAGCAGCCAGGCCGAAAGGGACCTGGGGGCACTGATGGACAGCAGGCTGGATATGAGGCAGCAGTGTTTCCAGGTGGGCAAGAGGGCCAATGGCTCCTGGCCTGGATCAGGGAGGGTGTGGCCAGCAGGAGGAGAGCTGCTGTGCCAACACTGATCTGCCCCCAGCTCTGCACACAGACATTGCTGCTGCAGCTCCAGAGAAGGGAACACAAGGGAATCTCTGGGAAAAAAACTTGTCTGGGAGATCCTTTAGTTCCTTTAAAGCCACCAAGAGTGCAGCTCCTCATTGACACAGTCTCTGGCCACAGGGAAGTTGGAGAGAAACAAAATGAGAAATGGCAAAAAAAATGACATTTCTTTATGGACAATATGAAAAACTAATACAAAGGAAAAAAAGAATAAACCACAACCAAAGCAACAAGAGTGTGAAAGATGTCTTTTAATAGAAGTGTTGGCAGAAATTGGCCAGCAGTTTAATGTTCCTGAAACTATCCACTCATCAGTCTCCACACTGCAGTCTTGAACTCCTGGTTCCTCAGGCTGTAGATGAGGGGGTTCAGGGCTGGAGGCACCACTGAGTACAGAATTGACAGGGCCAGATCCAGGGATGGGGAGGACATGGAGGGGGGCTTCAGATGTGCAAATGCTGCAGTGCTGATGAACAGGGAGACCACGGGCAGGTGAGGGAGGCAGGTGGAAAAGGCTTTGTGCCGTCCCTGCTCAGACGGGATCCTCAGCACAGCCCTGAAGATCTGCACATAGGAGAAAACAATGAACACAAAACAGCTAAAACATAAACAGACACTAACTGCAATGAGCCCAAATTCCCTGAGATAGGATTTGTAGCAGGAAAGCTTGAGGATCTGTGGGATTTCACAGAAGAACTGGCCCAGGGCATTGCCATGGCACAGGGGCAGGGAAAATGTATTGGCTGTGTGCAGAAGTGAATAGAGAAAGCCACTGGTCCAGGCAGCTGCTGCCATGTGGGCACAAGCTCTTCTGCCCAGGAGGGTCCCGTAGTGCAGGGGTTTGCAGATGGACACGTAGCGGTCGTAGCACATGATGGTCAGGAGGAAAAGCTCTGCTGAAATGAAGAACAGAAAGAAAAAGACCTGAGCAGCACATCCATTGTAGGAGATGTTCCTGGTGTCCCAGAGGGAATTGTGCATGGCTTTGGGGACAGTGGTGCAGATGGAGCCCAGGTCGCTGAGGGCCAGGTTGAGCAGGAAGAAGAACATGGGTGTGTGCAGGTGGTGGCTGCAGGCTACGGTGCTGATGATGAGGCCGTTGCCCAGGAGGGCAGCCAGGGAGATGCCCAGCAAGAGGCAGAAGTGCAGGAGCTGCAGCTGCCGCGTGTCTGCCAATGCCAGCAGGAGGAAGTGCCTGATGGAGCTGCTGTTGGACATCTGCTCTGGCTGGGCATGGGGACCTGTTCATGGAGAAAGGACAGTGACAAGTCAGGAGAGGCTGCCTGGAGCCAAACCTGGTCTATTCCCTGTAGACAGTCCCTACTGCTGGGACTCACTCACCCCCCTTCCTGCTCTGGGGGGAACCTTTGGCTGCAATCAGAGCACAATCACATTCCTGGGTCACCCTGGGATAAACCAGACCCTGCCCAGCGCAAGGGATCCCTGAATTTCTCACCCTCTCTCAAGGTCTCTGGGCAAGGTCTCAGCACCCCCTTGTGCCAAGGACACTCACAGGTCCCTGGGCAAACCCAACAGCATTTCCTCAGCTCTGGCAGCTCTGCCCTTCCCTGTGGGACATTCAGGGAACTCCCAGAGGCTCTGGCACAGATTTGCACCCAGGAGGGCAGCTCAGAGCTTGGAAGGGCACAGCAAGGAGATCCCTGGCTGTGCCCATGATGGGATCTCAGGGAGGGAGCTCAGCTCATTCCCCTTTCCCATGGACTGCTTTGCCCACAGCCCCACGGGTTCCAGGGAAGCTTGGACACCCCATTCCCATGGACAGCCCTGCCTGGCAGGAATGCCAAGGGCAGAGCCAGACTCAGCTGCTGCAAATGCCAGAGCCTCCCTGAGAGCAGCAGATAACAGTGACAATATCAGGGCAGGGCAGAACCAAGAGAAGATGTTGTGGTGCTGTGCCTGAGAGGGCAGGGCAGAGACAGCCGGGCACTCAGGACAGTGTTCCTGTGCCCAGCTGTGCCTGGCACCTCCCACACACCAACAGTGCCCTCATCCTGCCCCCAGAACTGCTCTCTTCAGCCCCCTCTCCTTCCCTGAGCATCTCCCTGGGCCTGGACATTCCCTCCTGAGAGGAGCCTTGTCCCTGCCAGCGCTCACAGAGCCCATCCCAGCCTGTGTGCCCTGGCTGGGGCCCTACAGAAACCTGCCTGTGTGCAGGGCCCTGGCTGGGGCAGGCTCTGTGTGCAGCTGGGCAAGGGCAGCTCAGGAGAGCCCTGCTGGGTCCTGCAAAGGTGATGCTGCTGCTGTCCAGGGCTGAGGAGTGGCTGAGGGCCCTTTGGGAGGCTCCCAGCAGAGAGACTGGCCACCCAAAGTTGCAGTTCTGGAGTCTCTGTAAATGTTCAAACATTCCTTTGATGATCCTGTGTGTCCCTTTCGACTCAGAATGTTCTGTGATTCTGGGATTACAATTCCTGTTCTGCTTCTCTCATCCCTCTGCTGTCTGTAACCCAAAGAGGCCAAAAAAAACCCAAAAAAACCCTTGCAACAGTGTTAGAACAGTAAAGTAACAATAGACATGTATTGGAAGCTTCCAGGTGTCCCAGTGGGGATAGGGCACAGCCAGCTCCTGATTTCAACAATTTATTAAGGTTGATTAATTGGGATATTTAACAGGAACATCCAAAAGGAGATTCAGTTTCCCTAGTTACACACCCCTGGGTCAACCCATTGGAGTAGGTCCAAAGGCTTCTTTGCCTTCATTTTTATAATGACTGCTCATATTCTGCTCATTCTCAAAACCCAAAATGCTCCTATACGTCCAGTTCCTAGAAGGCTATATAGTATTTCAGGACTATATAAAAGAATAGGACTATATAGCATTTTAGGAATATATTTAGACAGTCAGGTTATTAAGAGAAAGGTAGGGAAACATACCAGATTTAATTCAGGATTAAAGCTATATAAGAATATAATAGTGGTTTAATAGAGTTAAGAGGTTATTAGAGTTAAGTAAGGATTATAGTATTGTAACTATATGATAGTAATTTAGAGAGCTATGAATATATAAAATGTAAAAAATACAAAAATCTTTTTGTCATCACCCCAACGTTCCCATCCTTCTTCAAGTAGGAAATTGAAAACACTCTCAGGAAAGCTCCTGATCTTTCCAGACGTACCTTCTTTGGGAAGTGTCCTCCGGAGCTGTGCTCAGGCTGGTCTGGAGCTATGAGCAGCCCTGCCCCACCCAGCCCCTCTCAGCAGCAGCCCCTGCCCTGCTCAGGGTGGCTCCTTCCCCCCACAGCTTCTCCCCAGCGCTGGGAGCAGCTCCCCGGGCCGGCTGAGAGCTGTCCCTTGCAGGCAGCAGAGTACCTGCCCCAGCACAGCACCCTGGGCTGCAGGACCCTGCTCTGCAGGACAGCCCTTGGCACCCCTGGCTGCAGCCCCGGCTTCTCAGCCCTGCAGCAGAGCCTGGCAACAGGAGCTGCCTTGGGCTGTGCCTGGGCTGGGGCAGCAGGGAAAGCCAGCCCTGCCCTAGGGCCACAGCCCTGCCCTGGAGCAGCTCTGAGAGTCCTCCTGAAAGGTCCTCAAAGCTGTGGGATGTGCCAGCTGCAGGAGATCCCTGTAGGAACTGCAGCTTCTCTTCCCACAGCCAGGGAATGACTGTTTCAAACCTGGGCTGATTTCTGCTCTAGTGAGCCCCGAGTGAGCTCTGCTCTGTGCTCCCAGCCCAGGCTGAGTTTAACCCCTCTGTGCTGTGCCCAGGGTGGCTGCAGGCAGAGCCCCAGCCCTGCTGGGCTGTGCATAGGAGCTGCTCCTGGCCAGAGCTGTCTCTCTGCAGCGCTGCCCTTGCCAGAAGCTGCCTCTGTGCTGGGAGCCTCTCTGCAGGTTTTTCAAAGGACTTTGGGTTTGGCTTTTGCCTTGGGGTCTCTGAGTGGTTTGTCCAATCATGGCCTCCAATTATCTGCTGTAATTAGTCCCTGGAGAGGCTTTGTCTGTAACAACACTCAGTGGGGCTCATTAATACTTCAGGGTACTTCAGTTATTTTAAGGTACTTGGTGTTTTCCTTTTGATACAGACTCTGTGAGAGGTTTGTGCAATCATGGCCCCAATTATCTGCTTTAACGAGTCCCTTGAGAGCTTAGTACTGAAATTTAGTGGTGCTCATTAATACTTTGAGGTACTCAAGATTTTTAAAGTTATTTTAATGACTTAAGGATACTTTTAGGTATTGTTAAGGATTTTCCTTTCCACACTGAGTCTCTGAGAGGTTTTTGTGCCATCCTGGCCTCCAAATCTCTCCTCCAAAGAGTCCATGAGGAGCCTGTGTTGAGGATGGACCTCAGTATGACCCATTCATGCTTTGAGACACTTTGGGTGTTTCCTCTGACTTTTCCTCCTGGAAAGGTTTGTGCCATCTCCTCTCAGGCCATGAGGTTCCAGTGCTCAGGTCAAAATGCACCACAGGGCTCATTAGGATCAAGCAATTCCTGACAAACCATGGCTCTGCCTTGATTTCCCTCTGCTCTCATGCAGTTCATCAGGAAGGTTTCTGTTGGGAATTTAGCTGCTAGAAAATGGAAAAGTACAAAACCATGGCTAATTCCAAGTCCTGCACCTGCACAGATAGCAGTGTCCTTGGGCCTAGCTGTGGTATAATAACAAACAGTGAAAGAGACATGAGAAAAGAGAGATGTAACCCCTAAGGAATGAGGATGAGTTCATGGTATAGTTTAACCAATAGATTGCTTGGCTTACAGAATATTCATAAGCTTATTACTCGCTGTATAAGTGTCTGATGCTCTCTTCAATAAACGGAATTTTGCTTATCACTTATATTGAGTGTCTGAGTCTCCCCTCACCGACAAATGGCTCATCCCCGACAAAGGCCTCATTTTCTGCGACAATTGGCGCCCGGAACAGAGACCCTATGGACCCCTGCAAGCCACGGTCGGTGCAGTATTTGCGTGTCAGTCCCGACGCAGCCCGGGAGGCACAAAAAGCGGGCCCTGCCTTCAGGTGACCCCATATGGGAGTCCTGGATAAAGGCCAAAGGGCGAGCTGCGGTGCCCTGGCGACCTCACAGGAGAGTCCAGCTGACTGAATGCCATCGATATCCTGGAAAGGCTGCAGCGCGCTGAATGAATGACAGGTTAAAAGGTAATACAGGGAAAAGCGGCATATAATCAATTTTAAGTGCTTTTTAGAAAAGCGGGGACTATAGACTGTGGACTTGGGAAGAGAATTCCCGAAATTGCTGCATATAGACTTGCAAAAACGTGCGTTGTGGTTCTGGCGCTGCAAGTATACGCACAGTGGGCCAGCGACCCAGCTGCGATGGCAGCAGCAGGCGCGGCTCGGGGCGCCTGTGGGGCTGTGCCACTCCGAACTTGGCATGGGCGCTGCGCCATGGGGAGCAGCCACGGCAGGCGGCTCGCCTGAGATGCTGCGCTGCAGCGGCGGTAACGGAGGCAGCCGCGGAGGAAGCGGAGCAGCCACTGCGGAGCGACCCGCGCCGCCTGAGGTGCAGCGCTGGGTGCGGCGCACACAGTGATTCAGGCTGCCTGTGAGTCTCGCGAAACCAGAAGCCCAGTGCAGGGGAGTCGCCCGCTCCGACACCAGCGGCGCAAGACCAGAGCCCTTTTCCAGCGCAAGCGCTTCTCCCTCTGCCCCGCGGCCGGCGGGGGCCTTAGTTTCGACTTGGCAACCTAAACAAACTGTACCTTAACAGACTCCAAGCATAGCTGCGCGGCTCAGCCGGCACCACCACGGACAGTGTCTCCGGCGCGCAAAACTCGGTGCTGCCGGCTGGCGCTCGGCAAGCAACAATACGAACAGCCACAGAGCCCGAGCGAGGCGGGTGGTGCCGTGCCCTCGGTGCGGTGCGGTGTGCACCGGCCAGGCTGGGAACTCAGCGGCGGGTGGGCAGCCCGTGGCGGGGCCCGCCGTGCCCTGCTGGCCACCTGAAGAGGCGGCGGCGCAAAGGGGGCGCAGCGTGGTGGGGGGGAGCCCCGCCGCGGGCCGCGACTCGCACCGCCGAAATGCTGCGCTGCGTCCAGCAGCAGCTACATTAACCCACCGCACCACAGCGACACGAGCAGCAGCGGCCCGATCCCAGGGCCTTCCAAGTGCTGCTACTTTCCCACCTCTGCCCCACGGCTGGGAAAAGCTTCAGTTTTAGACCTAATAGCCATAATAAATGTTACTCTTGTCAACAAAAGAAAAGATCCTTACTGCAATTAAGAAACCAGTGATAATAAATAAGCTACACTGAAGAGCATTTCTTTCAAGACGCTCCTCACCTAAATTAAAAAGATTTTTTGTTCTTCCTGGCAGAGACTGTGAAAGAGAAATCAGCGTGGTGAATGCATTGAGCCAGATTTCAGCCGATTTAGCTTAGCATCCACTATGCTGTCTTAAAATCACCTGTATTAACATAGACTTTAAACATCAGAAGCCCAGATAACTCAGTCGGTGGAACATCAAACTCTGAAATTGTTTTTGAAAAATTTAAAAATGTTAAAGATGTGTTAAAGCGATTGTAAAAGTAAGATGTAATAAGTGTGCTTTTTGTATTCTTTGGGCCTTGCTTGGATGTGGTAGATGTAAAAGCAAGCACTGAATTCAAAAGAATTTTTCCACAGCTATACCTTGAACAAACTCCTTATGTTTAGGTGCATTCAAGTGTAAAAACGCAGTAGCAAACACATGAAGAAAGTTGTTTTAGCTTAGTATTTTAGAGTCAGGCCTGTAAGTAAGTTATAGTAAATTCTATATTCTATTCAATTTCTATAGTAAGTTCTATCTGTTGCTAAGTAGTTTAAGTTAAATTGTCTATTAAGTGCCATTAAATGTTAAATACTTTAAAGTGTTGTTAAGTTTATGTCATTTATGTTAAGTTAGGTTTAAGTGCTGTTCAGTTTAATTTCTTTACAGTTTAAGTGTTATTAAGTGATGTTAAGTTCTGTTAGGTTTAAATTATAATAAGTTTAAGTTATGTAGAATTTAAAGTCAGTTGAGTTCTCTTAAATTTAAGTGATTTTACATGTAAGTTCTGTTGATTTGAAAATCTGTTAAGTTTAACTTTTGTTAGGGTTAAGTTTTGTTAAGGTTAAGGTCTGTTAAACTTAAGTTCTGCTAAATTAAAGTTCTGTTGAGTTTAATTTCTTTTAAGTTTAAGTAAAGATAGGTTAAAGTGATGTTAAATTTTGTTAAGTTTAAATATTTTAAGTATTTTAAGTCTAAATGCTATTAAGTTTAAGTGATGTTAGATAGATTTATGCTTTTATGCTAGTGTCATGGTTTGGGCCTGGCAAAGAGCCAGTGCCCCCATGAGAATACCCTCTCCCTGGTGTCTGCTCTGAGATGTGACCAGGAATAAGCAAAGCAGGCTCCAGTTTGGAAATAAAGAAAACTTTATTATCTAAACTACAAGAAAATAGGAAAAAACTATAAGGGAAAAAATTGAAAACCTTACAAAACGCACTTTCCTCCTCCCCACCACCAAAATTTCCCAATCCGATACATTCCCCCAAATCACCAACTGCCCAGTCTGGCACCACCCTTTAGAATACTCAAACTTCAGTCCATGAAGAGGAGAGGAGTCCTTCTTGCACCATAGGCTTCCCCTGGAAACACGCTGAAACCTCGTGTGCTTCCATGTCACTCAGCACCGCCCGGAAAGTCCTTTTGCCATTTGTGACATCTTCCTTCCATGCCCAGTGCTCTCACCACTGTGCGTGGACCAGAGCTGCTTCTAGGGTTGTCTTTTAAGGATGCCTTGTCTCACTCCAAAAAAGGCACAGTCTCTGCTTTGGGACATCTGTCCCCTCCATTTTTTCCCACCCCCTGGGGCCGAGGGGTCCCCACAATGAACTCTCCTGGTTCTGAGGCACTGCCTCCCCCTAAATGCAGTCTCTGTGTCACAGGAATAAAACTGGTTCAGTCTACGGCCACACAAGAAAAGTCCAGCCAAAAGGCCACGCCAATCATCTCTCCCCACTCAGCCAGTCTTCTCCACTTCCCTCGAGCCAGGTCCTTGTTATCTCATCTCTTATCTCTCTTCTTATTCAGCTCCGAGGAGGATCAGCATTTTTGCGAGGTCCCAATCATGAAAGAAAGGGGTTAAAAAATTCTGTCTCTGCCTGTCCCAGAGCTCCGGCACTCCCACACTCGCTGCTGCTCCGGCCGGGCACCTTCTCGCTGCACTCCCCCCCTTCTCCTCCTTGGCTGGCTGCTATCACATTCCGTCGCCGGCTCTCCCTCTCTCTCTCTCCTGGGAGGGCTGGGGGGGATGGGGAGGGTGGCTGCGTGGCTGCCCGATGCCTCCTGGGGCTCCTCCACCCTTCCATCCTCAAGGGCCTCCTCACCCCCCATCTCTGTCCAGGCCCAGGCCTACCACATGGCTGCCCCTCCCCCGCCCAGCTGCTGCGCTGGACGAGGGAGGGCGATCCGACCTCTTTTCCTCGAAGCCCGAAGAGAGCCTCCCAAGGCCGAAGCTCTGGTTTCTAACCCCTGTGTGTTCTCGGAGGTGTGTCCAAACCCCACTGGCCACACCAGGTGCCAATATCAAAATCCGAGCACCCATTGGTTTGACAAAGCATCCCAGAATTCCCACTTCTTTCTGGTCAAACCACCACAGCTAGGCGTTTATTTTATGACTTGTGTGCAGGGTGTTGTCGTGAACATCAGAGAAACTCTAGTTAGAAGAGACAATCAGAAGCATTTGTGAGTAGAGCCATTCCTGTTTGAAGTATATCTGCTGTTTGAGAATGGAAAGCAAACTTACCAGACAATCGATGCAGATGAAACCTGCGCACATGTTGCTCCATTAGCTCATTTTTGTAGGTTTTATTGGCACACCTGAATTTTATTTGAACCTTGTAGCAGCGTAGAATCCTTTTTGTATCTGTCATATGGCATATCCTATAAATAGTGATAGCCTTTTCAGTTTGTCTCGCTGGCTTAGATCCCTTGTAAGAGAGAAACCTTGCTAGTTGAGAATACTGCTTGTAATGTAATAGTTGTTAGAATTGCCTATTCTTGTATTGCAAAGAGTGTGACACAGCCCATCAAACCTTGCTTGTGCAACAAGAAAACAGGGGAATTGTGGAGAAATGGCTACATGACAGAGGTCACGTAGACATTCACTTGTTAGCCGACCAGGAGCTGGGAAAGTACTGAACACAGCTAGTTTGAGTTTTTGCACCTGCAAGATAGCGTGTCCTTGGGCCTAGCTGGGTATGATAACAAGTGGACAGAGAGATGTGGGAAATAGAGAATGTAGGCCCAAAGGAATGAGAAAGAGTTGTTGGTATAGTTTAACCAATAGATCGCTTGCTTACAGAATATTCATAAGCTTATTACTTGCTGTATAAGTGTCTGATGCTCTCTTCAATAAATGGAATTTGCTTGTCACTCATATTGAGTGTCCGAGTTTTTCGCTTACTGACAAATGGCTCATCCCCAACAAAGGCCTCATTCTGCAAAACCCATGTCCCCCAAGGCCAGAGCCTGGGCCAGGGCTCCTTCACCTTGGTACCAACGAGGCCTTGAGAGTGCTGAAAAAATCCCCGGCAAGGGATCAGCCAAAACCAGATTTAATATTAAGGGACAGCAGCACAAAATTCCTTGGCAAGAGTTACTCTGCTTCTGACTGGGCACTTCAGGCACACCAAGGAAACAAAGCAATAACAAAACCAAACCAAATCCAGGCAATCAAACCAGAAATGAACTGAGGACTGCTCCTGGGCTTGTGTGTGACACAAGGACAATGAGGCAAGGATAAAAGAATAAAGAGATAAAAGCTTAACAGAGCTCAAACCTAACAGGATTGAATTTATACCTTAACCTTAACTGATACCTTCAACTTCACAATTTAGCAAAAGAATAGATCTTAACAATATTTAACCTAACTTAAAACCTATGACCTGGCAATTTAACAGAGGAGTAACACTGAACGATGTTCAATTTAATTTATAACTTATAATAAATGTAACAACTTAGCAAAATAACAACTCTTAGCAGAATTTAACATAGCTTAGACCTTGGGATTTACCCTTACCTAAAGGCCTGACTGACTCAGCTACCCCAGGCTCTCAAACCCCTCAGAGAGCAGCATTTCTAACACATTTCCCCAGCACAGGCACTCCTGTGTGCACACAGACACAAAGAGTCAGTGCAAGGCACCTGTGAGCAATTCCCCTGAGGGCAGGCAATGCTCCCTGTGGATCCTTTGGCATCTCCCCAGCAAAGGGCAAAGGGTTGAGCCTGGAGGAGGGGGAGGATCGGCCCAGGCTCTGTTGTTGCTCAGGATCCCTGAGTGCAGCAAACGGGAGAGTTCCCGGCTGGGAGAGGCCCCACTCAGAGGGAGTCGCTGGCCCAGGAGAGCTCCAAGGGCTCCTTTTGGAGCGCTGTTTGCAGGGCCCCAAGAGAGGGGCTCCAGTCCCAGCAATGGTTCATCCTGGCCACACTTGGCACCAACAGCTTTCTTTGGCAGTGTGAGAACAGGGATGTTGTGCCGCTGAGGGAATAAAAACAGTTCCCAGGGCTGCTGCTAAAGGAACCAGGAGCTGGTTGGGCAGCAGCAGTGGCTGGAGCAGACAGTGTTTGTGATGAGCTGCAGAGGAGCTGAGCCCAGGGGCTGTTGGCCAAGGCTGAGGCCCAAGGAGCATTTCTCAGCTGGCAGGGCAGCCTGAGAAGGGGAGGGGGGAATGCAGCAGCACAGGGCCCGTGGAACTAAGGGACCATTGTGACACTGTGAGGCCTCATAGAATCATGGAGAGCACTGTGACATTGCTGGTCCTCATGCAACCAAGGGGACTGTACTGACACTGTGTGACTCCATGAAATGTAGGGATCATTGTCATACTGAGAGTGTCACACACACTCCATCAAACGGAGGATCCATTTGTGATACCATGGGGCCTCATGGAACTGTGGAGACCATTGTGACACTTTGGCGTGCCTTGGAACCAAGAGGCCATTGTGACACTGCAAGATTCAATAGAGCCAAAGGTCCATTGTGACATTGCAGGGCCTCATGGAATCATGGAGACACCATTAAGACACTTCACAGCCTCATAGAACCAAGGAGATCGTTGTGACATTAAAGGGCACCATGGAGTCATGGAGACCATTTTGACACTACGAGGATCCATGGAATAAGCAAAGCATTGTGACACTGTGAGGCCGTATGGAACCTGTGAGACCATTGTGACCCTAGGGGTACCGACAGAACAAAGAGGACCATTGTGATACTCTGGGGCCTTGTGAAACCAGGAGACTATTGTGACACTGCAGGGTTGCATGGAACCAAGGGGCCATGGTGACTGTGGAACTCCATTGAACCCAGGGTTCATTGTGACACTGCGGGGATGTGTGGAAACAAAGATCCAGTGTGACACTGAGTGGCCTCCTGTAATCAATGGTCCATTGTGACACTGTGGAGCCAATGGAGACCATTGTGACACTGCAAACCCCCAGGGTCCAAAGGTCCATTGTGACATTGCAGGGCTCATGGAACAGAGGAGTCACATGACATTGTGGGGCCTGTGGAACCATGGAGGCCATTGTGACACTGCAAGGCCTCATGGAATCATTGGGACCATTGTGAAACTGTGGGGCCTTATGGAACCTAGCGGCCATTGTGACATTGTGGGACCCCATCAAACCAACGGGTCCATTGTGTTACTGCTGGACCCCATGGAAACAAGTCACCATTTTGGCACTGTTGGACCTCATGGATCGAAGGCACCATTGTGACACTATGAGGCCCCACAAAACCAAGGGAACACAGAACAGATCTGGCTGGTTTGGCCTCCCAGGGTCCCCTACACTGGTCCAGCTGACCTTGGCATGTTGAGGGTCTCTCCTCATCTGCTGCTGAAGCACTGGGGCTCTGTGCTTTCCTTCCTATGGAAAAGATCTCTCCTTCTTCTCCAAGTACCCCTGGCCAGAATTGGGATTTCACCTCCAAATTTCCATATATCCAGGGATTGTTCGCATGGGAATATTGCCAGGACAAGTCTGGCTGGTAATAGTTTCACAAGGGTCACATCTCATCTGTCCCCAAAGCACTGTGGAAGGCTCTGTGCTCCCTTTCCTATGAAAAAGAACCATCCTGCTTCTCCAGGAACCCATGACTGAGATTGGGCTTCCAACTCCAGAATTCCCTATGTGCAAAGACTTCTCCCAGACAAAATCTGCCATTCCTGACAAGTCTGGCTGGCCTTGACCGAGTGAGGCTCTCACCTGCCTTCCAAACACTGGGGCTCTGTGCTTTCCTTCCTATGGAAAAGAACTGTCCTTCTTCCTCCAGGTGCCCATGCCATAATTTGGATTCCACCTCCAACATTCCCTTTTGTGAAAGACTGGAGGAGATTGTTGGCTCAAAAGATTTCATGTGTGGGGGAGGAAGGGGCAGGTCCAGCCTTGCCCTGCCCTGGAACCCCAATCCCCCCAGAGCCTCTATCCCAGCCCAGCAGTGTCTGCCAGTCCCTGGCACAGCACAGGCAATTCTCCACAGCCACCTCTGCAGCCCTCAGCCCAGCTCCTGAGGGACCAAATGAGCCCAAGTCCCACCTGGGGGAAGGGCCCAGGAAGACCAAGGAGAATTGAAGGCTGAGCCGAAGGCAAGCACACATCTTGGCCCTACCTCCTCTTGGAATTTCCATCTGAACAGTGCTGGAATCCAGGAGTCGGTAGCTCTGTGTGTGCTTCTCTAAATCACATTTTTCTCTCTTCCTGTGCATTCTCCTTCAATTTCTGTGCTCTTGCAAATTTTGATTAACTTTAAATTAAACAAGCTAAGAGTTTTTGAAGTTGAATGGGCCAAATTAATGCTTTGAGAAGTGTTTTTTTTGTTGATTGAATGTCCTATTAAACCATTTCCCAGAGTTTCCCTGATTTTCTCAAGTTCCCAGTAAAGGCTGTTTTGTTGTTTTGAGCTCCTGAGAATCTCCTGTTTATTTCTCCTCAGTAACTGCTTTTAAATTTCTAATTGAGAGAACTGTTCGGGGAATGTGGATCAGGGCTTGTGTGTCCTGCTTGGCCCAGCCCAGGCAGGGCTTTCCCAGCCACATTCCACACTCCATTTCCCAGCTGGATCTGCTGGTGCCTCTGAGTTGTGCTGCCCCAGCCCCAGGGACGCTCTCCTTGTCTGCCCATTCCCCCACGGTCTCTGGGCAGGGATGGCCTCAGTTAGGGCTGCTGACATCCTCAGCACCTTGGAGGCTGCTGCTGAATTTTCCTGCTCCAGGGGCTTGTTCAGCCTTCAGCTCTCCAGTGCAGGAATTCAGTGTCCCAGGGCTGATTAACATTCAGGACACCTAAACTAGCCAAGCCTCTGGGAATAATTGGATTTTAATTTTCAAATCATTTGTGGTTAGGTAGATCTCAGTAGCGTATTCAAAGTAAATGCATGATATTTAAAATGACAGCGAGAAGATTTTTTTAGGTCCTATTTAGTTTTGTTTTCCTGGTTTTTTTATTGCTATGTGCAATCTCCAATTGACACTGAATCCAAGTATCTCCTCATGAATTTGAGTAGATATGAAAATCAAGACCCTTCATGGCTGACAATCAATGAGACTCTGTCCGTACTCCCACCCCACCATTCCCCCCACCCAAGCGCTGGCACTCAGAGCAGCCTTGTGCAAATCTGAGCTCCCTCCAGCCCAGGCTGCACCTGCAGCTTTCAGCTCCTTGGCTCCAACTCCCACCTGCTTTCCTTGGAGAAGGAGCTGCCTGAGATGCAGAGGGGTGTTCATTTATTGTCATCCAACAAACCCAAGGGGAGGCACAACTCCATCAAATGCAAAAGTCATTCTTCTCCCTGAGTCTGCTGTTCCCCTGATCCCCACAGCCTGTCTGATTTCCTTCATCCCTGCATTGCCAGGGACTTTGTGGGACAAGGGAGGTCTGCTCTAGGGATGGAGGGAGGTCCAAGTGCAGCCCCCAGAGTGGAAACCACAACTCATCAGGTTTCTGTCCTTTGAGGGATCAGGAACTGGTGAGGCTCAGAGACACAGAAAGGTTCATCTTCATGGCCAACATAAAAATTTTGACCGTGATAAAATTTAATAAACATCAAAACACTTCCCTCAGTTACTTGTGACATCTCAGCAATATCTGACGTGTCCATCATCCACAAGGGATAGCCATAAAGGAATGACTTTAGACAAAGACATAATAAGAGGTGATAGAATAGATAAAACTACAACTAAGATGCTGACTAAGGAGTTATTTAAACTTCTGAAAGAGTGGGCAACTCCCTTAAGGTCAAGCATGAAGCCAGTCAAGGGAGACTCATTGGAATGGTCAGAAAACAGCTGCAGGAAGAAAACTGGGACAGAAGGGAAGGACATAGATCCAGCTGCTCTAAATGAAGACATGTTCTTAAACAAGGCCATTTAAACAGGAGAGCTGGAAACACCTAAAGGAAGAGGGTCATGACACATTAGACTGAACGTTGGTGACAAGAGTAGAGGGGAAGATCAGTATTCCTTCTCCTGCCATCAGCAGAAGAATCCAGGAAATCCAGGAAATTCCTTCTCTTGGCAGGAATACTTTGCCAATTCTAAGAAGTACTCAAAAGACCCAGATAATTAAGATTTGCTTGTAGACAAAAAAACAAACATGTATTAACACCTGTGCCGCTTTTCAGGCAGACATCAGCTGTGTGACTATGAACAGGCAGTGCCACTTGTGCCCTGAGGCGCCCAGCTGGGATTGGATCTCTCTGAAAGCACCTGAGGGAGAGCAGAGCACCTTGCAAGCTGCAGGTCCCTGACAGCCCCGCAGGGCTCCTGTCCCCTCAACATCTGCTCTGCTTCAGTCTGAAACAGGGCCCAGCATGGTGCCAGGATCATCAGAGAGCTGAGGTGTGTGCTGGAATTCAAAGCCCTCCCCATCCCGCAGCAGCCCTGCATTTCCCTCCTGCAGCCTTGGTCTCCAGCACAGCCATGGAGGCTCTTTGGGCTCTGGACTGTTGCTACAGCCCCCAAGGGCAGTTGAGCTCTGCCTTCGGCACAGTCAGGCCTGGCCAGCGCAGGCCATGCTCAGCAATTGCTTGTGTGTGCCTGGCCTTGCTGTCAGCCCCGGCAGCGGCTGCGTGGCCCCTTTGTGGCCCTGTGCTGGCCCAGCCATGGTGGCCCAGCCCCTGGGCAGGCCCAGCCCAGGCCAGGAGCATTGCGGCTGGGAACGGCCCCTGTGCCATGGTGCCCACAGCAGCCTTGGGGCTCTGTGCCACATGGCCTCCCTGCTGGGCAGCCTCTGCCAGCTCCTGCAGAGCCCCTGGCACCTGTAGGGCTGCACAGACATCCCTGCCCTGGGCTCTGCCGGCCTCTGGGCCAGTAGAGAGGCAGCCAGGGCTGGCCATGGCTGGGAACAGGCCCTGAGCTCCGCAGGAGGATGGAGCTGGGCCACAGCCAAACTCAGCCCAGGCCAAAGCTGGGCTCAGCAGCCAGGGCTGCCAAGGGCTGGGCACGGAGGCTGGCACTGGCAAATGTCCTGGGCCCCCTCCCTGCTCTGTCCATGCCACCAAGGGCACAGAGCAGCCTCCTCTCTGGGCCACTTGCCTGTTTGCAATGCCTTGCACAGGCGCTGGCCCTGCCTCACAAGGCCTGGCCTGAGTCCTGCCCCTGCACGCTCAGCCAGGCTGAGATGGACACTGATGGTTTCTGGGACAGGCTCTCTGAGCCCAGCCCAGCTCCCTGCAAGCTTTGCCAGCTGCCCTGAGCTCTGGGCAGCACCAAGGGCCTCTCCCCAGCCCAGCCCAGCCGGCTCTGGCCCCACAGCTCTACTCAGGCCAGGCTGCTCTGGCCACTGCCCCACGGCCTCAGTCCCTGGCAAGGGCACAGCAGCAGCTGCAGCTGCCGCAGGACTCAGCCCCAGCCATGGGGGAAGGTGCTTGGCCAAGGCCAAAGAAGGCTCCCTGGCTGCCCTGCTCCTCTCTGCCTGAGGTGCTGAGAGCTCTGCAGCCCCTGCTGCCATCCCATCTGCCCAGGGCAGCACAAGAGCCCCGGCCTTGGGGCCCTCAAGAGCTGCTCCTGCTCCAGGCCCAGGGCCCATGCCAAAGCTGGGGCAGCCACAGAGCTGTGCTCATTTCTGTTCATTGCTGCTCTGATGGGGATGGATCGTCAGCCACTTGGAGTTTGCTGATAAATTTTCCTCTTCCAGGGGCCTCTTCTTTCTTGAGCTCTTCAGTTCAGGAATTCAGTGAGAAAAGCAAAAAATATTTTTTCTAAACATCTGATCAAGATAAGCCACTGGGAATTATTTAAATTTTCAATTTTTCTGTCGTTAATTTGACAGACTTAAAAAGTTAATTCAAAGTGAATATAGTGTATTGAAAACAATGCCAAGTGAACTGCTTTTTCCTGTTTTCTATTCCTCTTTATAGATTGATATCAGCAATGGCACTTGATATTAGCCCCCAACACCTTCTAATGCATTCAAAGCAGATGTGAAAACCAAGACCCTTCATGGCTGAAAATCAATAATACTTTGTCATCACCCTCTCCCCACCATTTCCCTCATAAAACCACTGGCACTCCTATGGATCAGGAATGGTGTGGCCAGCAGGAGCAGGGCAGTGATTCTTCCCCTGCACTCAGCATTGGTGAGGCCACACCTCGAGTGCTGTGTCCAGTTCTGGGCACTCCAATTTAGGAAGGCCATGGAGGGGCTGGAGCGTGCCCATAGAAGGGAAACAAGGCTGGTGAGGTGTCTGCGGCACAAGTCCTGTGAGGAGCGGCTGAGGGAGCTGGGGTGGTTTATCCTGGAGAAGAGGAGGATGAGGGGAGGCAAGGCGGTAGCAGGACACAGGTTGGACTTGATGATTTCCAAGGTCTTTTCCAACCTTCCTGATTCTGGGATTCTATGAAAGAACCCTTGGAGCAGTTGCAGGATGAGCCCTGGGACTCCTCTTCAGCAGCTCCAGCAGCCCAGGTCCCTCAGCTTCTCCTGCCAGCCCCAAAGCCCATCCTGTCAGTCCTGCAGAGCCTCTGCAGCTCCTCCTCACTGCCCAGAACAGGGAGCCCCAGAGCCAGACACAGCAGCCCAGATGTGCCCCCCTGGCCTGGGGTGCCTCTGGCAAGGGAGCAGCACCAGGCACTGCAGGAGCCTGCAGACAATTCCTGCAGCACTTGAAGGATGATCCTGATCCCCAAGGGACGTTCCCATGGTGCCAAGTCAGGAACTGCAATGGGGAATGGGGCCAGAGAGGAAAGGGCAAACAGGGATGGGCTGTTTGCAGGGGAGGGAACAGGGCTGGGCAATGGGAAGAAATTAATAAAACGGAAATGGAAAGAAAGCAAAGGTGATGCCAATGAAATACTGAAGGCAGTTTGGGGGTGGCTGCCAGGCAGCCCTGGCTCTGAGCAACAGCATCTGCAGTGGCACAGGAAACTCCCAGCTGATGGGAACAAATTTCTGGCTGACTGCAGAGGCCAGAACAAAGCTGAGTGGTTTCCCTGGTGTCCCCCAGCCCTTGCTGTCCCAGGGGCTGATGGCATTTGTGCTCCCTCAGGTTCATGTCCCCACACCAACAGCATGGGGGTGCTCCCCCTGCTCTGTGCAATGCAAACAGGGGCTGCTGAGCCAGTGCTGCCGTGTCTGTGCCTGCAAGGATGGGGCACCTGTGTGAGCTGGGGGAGAGGCCAGGGCTGCAGAGGGGGGATGTTGTTGGAAGCTCCATGAGGACGCTCTGGGACGCTGCCCTGGGCTGTGCAGTGCACTGGGGATGGATCAGCCCCTGCTCTGCTGCTCCTTCCCATCTGCCCCAGGGCCCTTGCAGAGCACCAGCCATGCTGTTGGCCCCCAGCCTGCCCATGGCCAGCCTGGGGCTGCTCACGGGGCTTTTCTGTGCTGAGCATTGGCCTGTTCTTGAGAGAGCCTGGGCAAGGAGCCTGGAGCCCCCAGGCCCTGGGCTGAGGCGTCAGCGCTGCCCCAGCAGTGGCCATGGCCTGTCCCTGCTGCAGCCCCGGCACTGCCACCCCAGGGCTGTGCCCGGCCCCGAGAGCACTCAGGCCCTGCAGCAACACCAGGGCCACCAGGGCAGTGGGGCAGGGCCACGGCAGCAGCACTGGCAACACCAAATGCTGCTGCTGCTGGGCACAGCTGCTGGGCCAGCACTGATCTGCCCCCAGCTCTGCACACAGACATTGCTGCTGCAGCTCCAGAGACGGCAACAAAAGGGCATCTCTGCAGAAAACATTGCTGGGAGATCCTTTAGTTCATTTAAAGGCACTGACAGTGCAGCCCCTCATTGACACAGTCGCTGGCTATGGGAAAGTGGAGAGAAACAAAATGAGACATGGCAAAAGAATGGCTTTACTTTGTGGACAGAATGAAAAAATCAAAGTAAAGGAAAAAACTTTCAAAATGAAAGCAGGAAGAAGTATCAAAGATGCTTTTATTACAAGTGATTTGCAGAAACTGGCCAGCAGTTTAATGTTCCTGAATGCATCCAGTCATGTGTCTCCACACTGCAGCCTTGAGCTCCTGGTTCCTCAGGCTGTAGATAAAGGGGTTCAGGGCTGGAGGCACCACCGAGTACAGAACTGACAGGGCCAGATCCAGGGATGGGGAGGAGATGGAGGGGGGCTTCAGGTAGGCAAACATGACAGTGCTGACAAACAAGGAGAGCACAGCCAGGTGAGGGAGGCAGGTGGAAAAGGCTTTATGCCGTCCCTGCTCAGAGGGGATCCTCAGCACAGCCCTGAAGATCTGCACATAGGAGAAAACAATGAACACAAAACAGCCAACTACCAAACAGGCACTAACTGCAGTGGGCCCAAGTTTCCTGAGGTGAGATTTTGAGCAGGAGAGCTTGAGGATCTGTGGGAGTTCACAGAAGAACTGGCCCAGGGCATTGCCATGGCACAGGGGAAGGGAAAATGTATTGGCCGTGTGCACGAGAGCATTGAGAAAGGCACTGGCCCAGGCAGCTGCTGCCATGTGGGCACAAGCTCTGCTGCCCAGGAGGGTCTCATAGTGCAGGGGTTTGCAGATGGACACGTAGCGGTCGTAGCACATGACAGTCAGAAGGGAATACTCTGTTGAGATGAAGAACAGAAAGAAAAAGAGCTCAGCAGCACATCCTTTGTAGGAGATGTTCCTGGTGTCCCAGAGGGAATTGTGCATGGCTTTGGGGACAGTGGTGCAGATGGAGCCCAGGTCGCTGAGGGCCAGGTTGAGCAGGAAGAAGAACATGGGTGTGTGCAGGTGGTGGCCGCAGGCTACGGCGCTGATGATGAGGCCGTTGCCCAGGAGAGCAGCCAGGGAGATGCCCAGCAAGAGGCAGAAGTGCAGGAGCTGCAGCTGCTGCGTGTCTGCCAATGCCAGCAGGAGGAAGTGCCTGATGGAGCTGCTGTTGGACATTGGCTGTGGCTGGGCATGGGGATCTGTTCATGGAGAAAGGACAGTGACAAGTCAGGAGAGGCTGCTTTGAGCCAAGCCTGGGTTATTCCCTGCAGCCTGTCCCACTGGGACTCACCCAGCCTTGTTCCTCCTCTGGGAAAACCTTCATCCAGGTCTGTGCCTGAGCTCCAGTTGTTCTTGCTGAGTGTGCCAGGAGCAGCCAGGGGTGTGCATAGGGGCTCTCTTGGAGCCATCCCTGCCCCGCTGCTCTGGGTTTGTGGCCATGTAGCAGAGGGATAAGGCTGGATGTTCAGGATTTGTCAGGGGAATCATTCCTAATGGAGATAGGATTGGTAGCATCTGCACTCCCAAGACCAAATGATGGCAGGAGTTGGTTTTAGGAAGTGTTTTCCTATCCACACATCATTCCTGGCTCTCTGAGATCAGAAATCCCCAGCATTTCTGCTGCACTCAGAGTTTGCCACTGACAGATATGAGAGGCAAAGGATTCCCTGTGGCTCAGGGAAGGAGAGGGGCTGGATGGGCTTGTTCCCAGCTGCCCTGCTTTACACCTTTGGCTGTAGTCAGAGCACAGTCACACTCCTGGGTCACCCTGGGATAAACCAGACCCTGCTCAGAGCAGAGGGACCCCTGAATTTCTCACCCTCTCTCAAAGTCTCTGGGCAAGGTCTCAGCACCCCCTTGTGCCAAGGACACTCACAGCTCCCTTCGCAAACACAGCAGCATTTCCTCAGCTCTGGCAGCTCTGCCCTTCCCTGTGGAACTCCCAGAGGCTCTGGCACAGATTTGCACCCAGGAGGGCAGCTCAGAGCTTGGAAGGGCACAGCAAGGAGATCCCTGGCTGTGCCCATGATGGGATCTCAGGGAGTGGACTCAGCTCATTCCCCTTTCCCATGGACTGCTTTGCCCACAGCCCCACAGGTGCCAGGGAAGCTTGGACACCCCATTCCCATGGACACCACTGCCTGGCAGGAATGCCAAGGGCAGAGCCAGACTCAGCAGCTGCAAATGCCAGAGCCTCCCTGAGAGCAGCAGATAACAATGACAATATCAGGGCAGGGCAGAACCAAGAGAAGATGTTGTGGTGCTGTGCCTGAGAGGGCAGGGCAGAGACAGCCGGGCACTCAGGACAGTGTTCCCGTGCCCAGCTGTGCCTGGCACCTCCCACACACCAACAGTGCCCTCATCCTGCCCCCAGAACTGCTCTCTTCAGCCCCCTCTCCTTCCCTGAGCATCTCCCTGGGCCTGGACATTCCCTCCTGAGAGGAGCCTTGTCCCTGCCAGCGCTCACAGAGCCCATCCCAGCCTGTGTGCCCTGGCCGGGGCCCTACAGAAACCTGCCTGTGTGCAGGGCCCTGGCTGGGGCAGGCTCTGTGTGCAGCTGGGCAAGGGCAGCTCAGGAGAGCCCTGCTGGGTCCTGCAAAGGTGATGCTGCTGCTGTCCAGGGCTGAGGAGTGGCTGAGGGCCCTTTGGGAGGCTCCCAGCAGAGAGACTGGCCACCCAAAGTTACAATTCTGGAGTCTCTGTAAATGTTCAAACATTCCTTGGATGATCCTGTGTGTCCCTTTCGACTCAGAATGTTCTGTAATTCTGGGTTTACAATTACTGTTCTGCTTCTCTCATCCCCCTTTTGTCTATAATCAAGAGAGAAAAAAAACCCTTGCAAAAATGTTAGAACAGTAAAATAAAAAAGAGACATTTATTGGAAGTGTCCAGGTGTCCCAGTGGGGAAGTAGCACATCCTGGCCCCTGATTTCAACAATTTATTAAGGTTGATTAATTAGGATATTTAACAAGAACATCCAATAGGAGATTCAGTTGCCGCAGTGACACACTCCTGGGTCAACCCATTGGAGTGGGTCCATGGGCTTCTTTGCCTTCACTTTTTGTTCTGATTGTTCACATTCTGGTCAATTAGAAAAATGTTTTTGTAGGTTCTCTTCCTGATAATAAAACTATTGGATAATAAGACTGATAAGACAGTATTTCAGAAATGTATTTAGACAGTGAGCTTATTGTTCTAAAATCCAAGAGAAAGGTTAGGAAATGTACAAGAGTTAATTAAGGATTATAATTACATAAGTACATAATAGTAGTTTAATACTGTTAATTAAGAATGTAGTAGTGTTAAGTAAGGATTGTAGATTTATGACTATATAATGATAATTAACAGAGCTTTGAGTATATAAAAATGCATAAAATGTATAAACCTTTTTGTCATCACCCCAACTTTCCCATGCTTTTCCAATAAGGAAATTGAAAACACTCTCAGGAAAGCTCCTGATCTTTCCAGCAATCCCATGCTTACCTTCTTTGGGAAGGGTCCTCCGGAGCTGTGCCCAGGCTGGTCTGGAGCTGGGAGCAGCCCTGCCCCACCCAGCCCCTCTCAGCAGCAGCCCCTGCCCTGCTCAGGGTGGCTCCTTCCCCCCACAGCTTCTCCCCAGCGCTGGGAGCAGCTCCCCGGGCCGGCTGAGAGCTGTCCCTTGCAGGCAGCAGAGTCCCAGCCGCAGCACAGCACCCTGGGCTGCAGGACCCTGCTCTGCAGGACAGCCCTTGGCACCCCTGGCTGCAGCCCCGGCTTCTCAGCCCTGCAGCAGAGCCTGGCAACAGGAGCTGCCTTGGGCTGTGCCTGGGCTGGGGCAGCAGGGAAAGCCAGCCCTGCCCTAGGGCCACAGCCCTGCCCTGGAGCAGCTCTGAGAGTCCTCCTGAAAGGTCCTCAAAGCTGTGGGATGTGCCAGCTGCAGGAGATCCCTGTAGGAACTGCAGCTTCTCTTCCCACAGCCAGGGAATGACTGCTTCAAACCTGGGATGATTTCTGCTCTAGTGAGCCCCGAGTGAGCTCTGCTCTGTGCTCCCAGCCCAGGCTGAGTTTAACCCCTCTGTGCTGTGCCCAGGGTGGCTGCAGGCAGTGCCCCAGCCCTGCTGGGCTGTGCACAGCAGCTGCTCCTGGCCAGAGCTGTCTCTGCAGCGCTGCCCTTGCCAGGAGCTGCCTCTGTGCTGGGAGCCTCTCTGCAGGTTTTTCAAAGGACTTTGGGTTTGGCTTTTGCCTTGGAGTCTCTGAGTGGTTTGTCCAATCATGACCTCCAATTATCTGCTGTAGTTAGTCCCTGGAGAGGCTTTGTCAGTCACAACACTCAGTGGGGCTCATTAATACTTCAGGGTACTTCAGTTATTTTAAGGTACTTGGTGTTTTCCTTTTGATACAGACTTCATGAGAGGTTTGTGCAATCATGGCCCCAATTATCTGCGTTAATGAGTCCCTTGAGAGCTTTGTACTGACACTCCACTACTGAGTGGAGCTCATTAATGCCTGGAGATACTCAAGGATTTTAAGGTACTTTGTGGATTTAAGAATACTTTCATGTGCCTTTAAGGATTTCCCTTCCCACACTGAGTCTCTGAGAGGTTTTTGTGCCATCCTGGCCTCCAATTCTCTCCTCCAAGGAGTCCATGAGAATCCTGTGTTGGGTACCTTCCTCCTTTCTGTTTTACAACAAAGATGGAACTGAAAGAATTTTAAAAGGCTTTCTAAAAGCACCAAAAAAAACATGGAACAATTAACAATACAACAACAACCACTAAGAGAATTAATAGTCTTGTTTTAGCTAGTCATCATCCAACCCTTTAGTCTCTTGGATTGGAAGAGTTTATTGAACCAGTCTTTGTTTTCCACTTGAAGCTTCTTGAACCCTTCCTTCAGTACCTGAATGCTCTTGTGGATTGACTCACTGTGGCTGGAGAGGTTCATGCCACACATGCCCTCAGAGTCTACACAGCCATGCCCATGTGCCCAGAGTAAAAACTCTATCGCTGTTGTGCAAGGTGGCCTGTCTGATGGTCTCTGTGTCTGAGAGCAAGCCATTCAATGTGAGGGAGGTAGCATTGGTTTGCTTACTTAACAGGAACCCAAAATGGTCTAATTGTCCTAAAGCTTTAGCTGCAGCCACTCAAGGTAGTCCAAACCGGGGGTGCTACCATCTGATACCTGGATTAAAGCTTGCAAAGCCATCTCTTTGATATCATCCAATACTTCCCTGGAGATACCTACTACTTGATTATCTAGTGGGCTGTGTTGTCCCTCTCCAGCTAGATGGTTGATTGTCAATTCCACCCTTGCCTCATTATTAGCATAGTCTGCTATTAATTGATTTAGCAAACACTTCCATCCCCTTCCCACAGGGTGTATTCCGTAGGTGACAACAACATGGTCAAAATATATTTTAAATTATAGGGGGTTACGACATGTGGAGTAAACATGGCCCTCATTAGGCCATTAAAACAAGGTAAGTCCCTCCTATGGTCTTTTTCTGCCCTACATAGATCCTTGATTTCCCCATAAACCAATGGCTGATACGTGGGATTCTGCCCCCTTCTCTCATAACATACGGGGATAACAAGGAGTTTTGAGACTATTTACCACTCTCCTTGCTTAGCTGCTTCTTTCTGGATCATTTCCCAGGGATTTTCTGGGGTTGAGGGGTGATGTGGCTCTGGGGAATCCAAACTCTCTTCTGGGGAGGAAGAATAACTTGGAGCAGAATAATTTGTATTAAAATTAGTGTGACAGTTTGGCTTAGTATCTCTGACCATAGGGGTTATATTGTTGCTGGAGGGTGATGTAAAGGGCACTGCCATTTTGTCAGGTGTTGGGGAGGAAGGGCTTTGATTTAGGATGGCAGACTTCTGGGACGGAGTTTTGGAGGCATGGCCCAGGGTGGAGGTGGAATGATTGAGAGTGGGGGTGTGACCTGCAGTTGTGAGGGTGGAGTCTGGAGGTTCGTTCAGGGCGGAAGAGAAGGTTGTGGTACCAGGAAGTGGAGGAACCAAGATGGAGGGAGGATGGTCAGTCTCACAAGCCACATTCAGGCTCCTTCCCTCTTAACTCTCCAGGTCATAATGCTCCAAGACTGCGTGGCCATTGCCATCTTGGACCATCATGGAAGGTCCGATAAAGGCAGACCTTTATCAAGGTTTGGGGGGAGGTCCCGAGTTAGGAGTGACCAACGGATTGAATTTTCAACACACTACTTGCTGGTGAGGGGTCTCAAGGATGGTGTAGGAACATGGGGAGCATGTGGGCTGCAATGGAGTCTGTTTTGATCAAAAGGTTGTACAGTTTAACTCCCATGGAGTCCCAAAATTCAGTGGTATGGATTTCGACAGCAGAGGTATCTGGAAAATTTTTAATGATCCACCTCATGATTGATATTTTTTCGTTCTTTGAAAATATTTCGTCATGATCAGTGAGAATTAACTTAAAGGATCCATATATGCTCCTTTCTACTGTGGACATCTGGCTGCCCATTTTTCTTTCTCTGTCTTATGGGGAAGAGCCACCGAAACACCCTAAATCAATGTTGTGACATGGGTGTGTATTGTAAAAACACAGCGGCAAAATGGGCAATAAATGTCTTGCATTTCCCCAAACCCACCTACGATCCTATAGAGGTGAAACCTTCATCGTCCCTGCAGATCCTGGGCAAGGTCCCTTGAAGCAACCCTGAATCCTCTTGGCCCGGCACAATGCAAAATCCCAGTGAGCACTGGCCTATCCATCAGCTAACCCCAGCTGATGTGACTGACACAGGGAGCCCTGAATATCATGGTCCCTGTTCAAATGTCACAATGAAGGTGGCTGCAACAAACCTCTCTGGCTCCCTGACTTCAGGGTCAGGGTGGCAAAAATGAAAAGGAGCGAGTTTGATGGAGTTGTTTAAAAGGAACTTTAACAACAGGGTGAAAAACAATAAACATGGAGAAGTTGAGAACACTATGAGGGGCAGGATCCAAAGACCTGAGACGAAAGGGAAGCAACAACATAGACACTTGGCTGTAGAAAACTAGAACAATAACCATTTAGGGGAAACAAGTAACCAATAAGGGAGTAGACACTTGGACAAGTTAGCACAGCAACACTAAAGGCTTATGGGGGAACATGTTAAGCAAATGATTTCTAGGGCTTGAAACTCCTGCCAAATTCTTTTGGGGTAAAATATGGGTGACTCTAAGTTACAGCTGGGCTAACTGGCCACATTGCTGCTTTGCACTGGCCCCTTGGGGCCATGCAGCCCAACAGAACCACAAAAATGTCCTGGGTTCCATGAGGCTCCACAGTGTCACAATGGTCCCTTGGATCCATGGTACTCTGCAGTGCCACAGTGGACCCTTCATGTCCCAAGGCTCCCAAGTGTCACATTGGTCTCCACAGGAAGGAAGCCACGGAGGCCCATGTTTCAGGAGCTGATGAACAGCAACCACCAGAGGCCAAGGGAAGCCTGACATGTCTGTCCTGGCAGGTTTGCTTGGAGCAACCCTTGGATATTCAAAATTATGAATGTGGAATCCTAATTTCAGAATTTTTTTGCCTGGAGAAGGATGATTTTTTCCATAAAAGAAAAGCACAGAGCCCTTTCCAGTGTTTGGAAAACAGGTGAGTTCTGCCACTCAGAAGTTAAAGACCAGCCAGATCTGTCCATCCTGGCAGCTTTAGTCTGGCAGCAATACTTGGATACAGAGAAATTTGGAGGTGGAATGCAAATTTTGGCCATGGATACCTGGAAAAGATGGTCAGTTCTTTTCCATAAGAAGGAAAGTGCAGATCCCCAGTGTTTCAGGGGCAGATGGGAGCGGCCTTCCACATTCCAAGGTCAGCCAGATCTGTCAGGTGACCCCTGGGAGACCAAGGCAACCATACCTCTTTGGTTTTCCCTTGCTTCCACAGGGCCCTCCAGTGTCACAATGGCTCTGTGCTTCCATGAAGCCTTGCAGTGCCACAGATGTTGTCTGCTTCCACGATGCCCTCAGGTGTCATATTGGCCCCGTGGTTAGACAAGTCCTTAAGGATCTTAATGGTCTCCATGGTTCCACAAGGCCTCACAGTGTCACAATGATCTATTTGTTCCATGAAGCCTTGCTGTGTCCAATGCCCAAATTGGGGGGTTGTGGAACCCCCCAATGGTTCCACAACTTCCCATAGTGTCACAATGGCCCCTTCCTTCCATGAGGCCCTGCAGGGTCACAGTGGCCCTTTGGTTCCATGGGGCCCCACAGCGTCACAAGGGTCTCCATGATTCCATGGGGCCTTGCAATGCCACAATGGTCTCCAGGGATCCACGGTGCCTCACAGGATCATGACGGCCCTTTGGCTCCACAAGGCCCTGAAATGTAGCAATGGCCTCTTGGTTCCACAAAGCCCTGCTGCTTCACACTGGTCCCTTGGGACCATGCGGCCCAACAGAGCCACAAAGATATCCTTGATTCCATGAGGCCCCACAGTGTCACAGTGTCAAAATGGCCCCTTGCATCCATGGTACCCTGCAGTGTCCCAATGTTCTCCTTGGTTCCAGAAGTTCCTACAGTGTAACAGGTTCCACAAGGGCCTGCAGTGTCACCATGGCCCATTGGTTCCACAATGCTCCCCAGTGTCACAATGGTCTCCATAGGAAGGAAACAAGTGAGCCCCAGTGGTGCAGGGGTATAGGTGGCATTTGAGTCATAGTAAAATATATGTATTGTATAGGTGGCCTTGCCCCGATAAGTCCCGGATGTTCTAACTGGGCTACTTCCGAGGTGCCCATGGCTCTCCACATTAGCGCGGCGGCTCTGTGGGACCAGAGCTGTGCGTCAGTACCGTGTCCCGTGCAGCTGCAGCAAGCTCAGGAAACAGAGGGGCCCGAGGGTGCCGGTGCTCTTTGCCTGTCTGGCAGAGCCCGCTGGACAGGCTGTACAGGGCAAGAGGCCCTCCGGGCCAGCGAGCACCAAGCTCTTGAAGCAGTTTTGCCCCGTACCCATCACACGTTGGGGCACAGCGCAGGAGGCTCATCACCACGGGGGCAGGGTGTTCTTCAGTCAGGCTGACAATGGCCGTTTGCAGCCCGGTGTCCACAGATTCACAGGACGTGAGTCTCTGCAGCATGGCACTCACCACAAGGAACCTTGCACCTGGAGGAAGCGGCATAGGGAGGACTTGGAGTGCTGTCCAAGGGAGCAACTTGCGCAGCTTCCCCCAAGAAGTGCTTGCCTTCCCAGCCCACTGTGATGGGGCTGAGGGGGGCCAGCGGACATGGCTTGAGGGGCTGCGTGATCCTGGGAGGCCTTCAGCCCTGGCCCCAGGCAGCTGCAGAGAATAAAAACCCTTCTGGAAAAACTCCAGAGTAGGTCTAGGACACACAGTGAGTGTGGGCATGGCCTCAGTCTCTGGGATGCCCTGTGGGATGGTGTTGGTGGTGGCCATGCCCTCTGTCAGGGCCATGTCAGCCTCCTCCCAGCCCTCATCCGTTTCCCAGTCAGAGCTGGCGGCCAGGTTAGAGGACACTGTGCTGGCAGCAGCCTCTGCCCGCAGCTCGCTGGGCCTGGATTTGGGCTCGGCCGTGCCCTCGGGTGTGGAGACGCCAGTCATTTTGCGCTGAAGGCACAGGAACCTCTGCAGTGTCTGCAGCAGAAGGACGGGTGGGAAGAGAGGGACGTTCCATGGCCTTCTCCAAGTGCGGGGCCCAGCCGAGCAGTGCCAGCAGACCCAGCCCAGGTGGGGATGGCTTTGGGTACCTGCGCGGCTCGGTGGAAGCGGCCACGGGTGGGCTCCTGCTCTGGAGTCCAGTCCTTGTCCGCATCTGGCAAAGAGCGAGCGCAGCCAGAGCTGAGGGGCTGTGGGAGAGGCCAGAGAACACAGCCCAGCCCTGCGCTCCCCAGGCAGGAACAGCCCCCCGGGAGCCCAGGGGATGGAGCATGGCCATCGGGGGGGCAGCCATGGCCCCTGTCCCATCCCGTCCATGGGCGTGTCCACAGAGATGGGATGGGATGGGATGGGATGGGATGGGATGGGATGGGATGGGATGGGATGGGATGGGATGGGATGGGATGGGATGGGGCCAGGACGGCTGCAGGCACAGGCCCTGCGGCCCAGGTCCATCACTCACCGTGCTGCAGTGGCTGCAACTGCTGTGGCTTTGCAAGCTGCTGCCCTGGGGCAGCTGCAGGGCCTTTGCTTTTCTTCCCCCAAAGCCCTTTGAACAGACTGAGCCTGCCTGCCATCTCGCTGTCTGACCTCAAGGGCACCTTCGAGACAGATGCCTTGGCAAAGGCCCGAGTCAGCGAGTGCTGCAGTTGTGCCTTGCAGGCACCTTCAACAGAGGAGCCTCAGGAAGGCTACAGGACAGCAAGTCCTGCACTCTGCTCTCGAAGGGCTTCTGCCAGAAGGACAGGAGACTCCTGGTGAATGATGGAGCTCCCACAGGCTGGCCACGAGGGCAACGGCTGCAGGGATGGGAGATGCCTAGGAAAAGCTCTGAGTCACCGAATCCTGAGGTCTGGCCGTGAGGCCAGTCGCAGGAGGAACGCCTTGGAAAAGCTCCGGGTCAGCAACCAACGAGCCGGCTGTGCGGGGTCGCCTCACAGCACCGCTCTGTCACCTCCCGTCCCGCCATGTGCACCGAGCACTGTGGCATGGCCATGTCGCCACCAGCCCCTATGTCAGCGCATGTCACAAAGGACTGCTCAGACACACTGTCCCTTTTGGTTTCACGGGGAACCTGCTGCACCGTGTCACAAAGGGTCACTGCTGCCACTTGCCCCGGGGCCACCCCCTCCCCACCCATGGTGTGCCCGGTTGGAAGGACTCTCCACAGTGCCCAGCCCGCACAGCCCAGCTCACTGCCGGCCCTGGAGCAGAGCAGCTTCCAGCAAGCAAGAGGCAAACGCATCTTGCCAAGAGTTAAAACACAGCAGATAGGGAAGATGGCATGAATGTGTGCATAAAGGCCTTTGAATTCCCAGCTCTCTGAGAGGCATTTGGCGCTCTTGGCTGGACAGAGATTATCCCCCTCTGTCCTGTGTTCAAAGGGGGGGAACACACTCTGCCGCTGGTGCTTGGCTTGGGCTCTGCAGGCCCAGGCAGATGCCAAAGCTGCTCTTCACAGCCTTCTCCCTTGCCACGCCCCTCTGCCAAGTGCAAGGGGCCTCAAGGACGGAAAGGAGCGCAGGCAGCCAAAGGGAGACAGCTGCACCTACCTCACTGGGGGCTCCTGGGGAAGCACTTTGCGTAGGAAGCAAGCCCCTCTCATCCAAAGGCATTTCCCCAGATGTGTCCATTTTCTGGGGAACACCAACACACACTTAAGAAACCCTGGCAAGGCTCAATTACTTCTGCACCTTGTAGCACACGCACTCCAGCTTCAGCTCATCTTCCTTCTCCTGAGCCTGTTTCCTCATGTCCCTTGTGGCATGCAGCCCCGGCCCCCCTAGAAACAAGAGCTGCCTGCTGCACGTTCAAGTGCCTGAACTCCTGCCCGCGCTCACGGCAGCAAAATCGGGCTGTTCCCAGCCAGGGAGCAGAGCCCTGTTCCCGCAGGAGGCTCTCGTCAGCCCCTTCCCCACTGTGCAAGCAGCACTTCTGCCTGCCTGCCTGCCCAGAATGCTCTTGGCACAGCGGAGCACAAGCTGGCCGGCTCTGGGCCCAGCACAGCCCAAACACAGGCGCAGGAAGCCACAGCTGCGGCTGTTTTGCAGCCATGCCCCAGAGAGAGGGGAAGGGGCCCCTGCCTCTGGTCTCACTTGGTTGGGTTTCTGACTGGCTCTGAGGCAGGGGCTGCGATTCCTAGCTTGTGGGGAGAGCAGAGTTGTCGGAACTGCACCCAGCGTGCAGGCACTGCCTGACAGCGCTGCAGCCGCTGGGACGGTCATGCTTCCGAGTCTCAGCCCCTCCCTGCTGCTGCTGCTCCATTTGCTTTCAGGCACACCCAAAGCTCACTGCTAGGCCACGATGGTCTCTGGTTCTGCCCTCTTCCTGTCCCTGTGTAGGCATGTAGCATTGTTGCTGTAATATATGGTAGGGATAATTCATGCTATTAATGTATGGTATAAAATATTGTGAAATCCAAGCCACGTCTTTTGATTACCCTGGCCGGGAGCAGCTGTCTTATTCAGATTCAACTAGTTCCTGGACACATGTTAAGATAACCATTGACGCCTTAATCTAAGAATAGAAGCTTCCAGGGTGATGATCATTGGTTTCCCGAGATGTCAAGAGCCACCCAAAAGCAATTATCGCATTGCCGATTACATCTATCAAGATAGTCAGCAGTGCCACCCTGATATATCTGAATACAGGGCTTCCCCGGAGCCTATTGACACCAATGGCACACCTGGACAAGGCTTTTGTCCACCTCTGCACATGGAAAGCAACAGTGATGCATGTGAAGAGACACAAAGAAAATTTGGTCATCTTTGCCTCAGGCAGAATAAACTGTATAAAACCTCACTGCGTGAAGCCGCAAGTGTGAAGTGGGGAGACTCTGACACTGGGGATGTCAGATCTGTGTTCACCCGGCGCTGATCTTGGGCTTGACGCTGTCTCTTTGTCTGTGGTAGTTTTGAAGACCAAACTTCGGTCTTGCAGACAAACTAATAAATCTTTGCTAAATTTTTGACAATTTTGGCTCACGATTTGATAATTTATAACACCAGTTGTCATTTGTGTGCACTAAGGATTCCGTTTCAGACTGAACTGGCGCAGTTGCTCCTTGGACACTGCTTGCATGAAGGTGCAGCGGTGCTGCAGCAACTGTTCCACACACAGGGAGGGCTCTGGAGCCTCCCCTGGGGCCACCAAGGAGCAGAGGAGGAAACGTGCCCAGGATCTTCGATGGGGGAGGGAACGGGGCAGATGGAATCAAGATGCATGTGCTGTAAAATCCTATCTATCCCTTTCTACTGAAAATGCTTGCAGACTGGTGGGAATTGCTAGAGACAAGGCTTACAAACCAGGCCCCGATATGATTCACCCAGTGTCCCTGCTTAAATTCAGGTATGCTTGTATTAAAAAGGAAGGAACTATTCTGACTCACTTGCCCCCTCCCCCACTGTTGTGGTGTGTTGCAATATCCTGTTTTACCTTCTCCCTTCCCCCTCGCCCCTCGCTGAGTGTGCCCTGTCAATCAGGCTAACATACCAGCAAGGCGTCGTGTGATAGGTGACCCTAGTACCTGGAGACCCTGCCCCTTCACCTGGTTGGTGACTCACCTGTCCCCTCCCCTTCCCCTGTCCTGAGCTTAAAATGTGAATGAGACCATGTGGCCTTATTCTGTTATCAGCAGTAGCCCAGTGCAGACATATCTGTGCTCATGGAATAAACATCTGGCTACCTTCTAGCAGAATCCGCTCCCTTCTTTTCTTCACCATCGCCAGAAGCTCTCTCCTGAGGAGAACGGAGTCCTGTCTTGTGCCCCGCTGCACTCTGCCGCCAGCCAAGGTATCTCTGCGGTTAAACACCACAGTGCTGCCTCTGGCCAAGCAGCGAAGGTCAGAACTGGCCTAGGCACCATCTAACTGGTTATGTTGGGATACATATTCTAATATATTGGCGTCCCTGTGGGTGGCTCGACCCTGAGCCGGAAAACGGACTCGCAGTTCCTCAGAGAAGCTTCTGCCAGCCGTGCATCCAGCTGAAAGGAGCCTGGCTTCAAGACTCCCAGCTAGAGACTTTGGGAATACTCCCAGAAAAAGTTTCGTGGACTGTTCGGTGCCTTTGGAAAGCCCTGCTTCATTGTGGTGAACAGATTTTCCAGAGGAAGAAAAGGGTAGCTTCTCTTACACCCAGAGAGAAGTCCTTTTCCGGTGGAGACCTGCCTGTACCCAGCCTACAGCTTCCATTTCACGTGAGTATCTCTGCCTTCGGTAGAGCAGAAGCTCAAAAACAGACTCTGCCGCGAGTTCTGTTCCTTTTTTGCCTTTGCATTTTGGCTGCGCAGCCCCACAGACGAGAATTCATAGCGTTCTAGTGTTAGCTTTCCTGCTGCGTGTTTCACTGTTTTTTAGAATTCGCGCCGGAGCGGGATCGCTCTCTGCCCTTTACCCCCCGGCTCAGCAGCGTGTTCAGACACGTGTTAGGAGATTTTCTTTCTCTTTCTCTTTGCGGGAGAGGGGGGGCTCTCTTTCCACGTGGACCGGGGTCGGGAGTGCTCTGCACACGCGGCGGCGGGGGGGGGGGGGCGTCCCGGTTTCGGCTGCCACGTGGAGTGGCTGCTGTCTCTGCTCCGCGGGAGTGGCTGCTGCATTCCACCGCGGGGGAGGCTTTGTTTCTGCCTCGGCTCGGCAGGGCGTGTCCCAGCTCCCTGCTGCTGCTGCCCGGGAATTTTAAAAGCAGTATATACAGCTGCATTGTGAAGCTTTTGTCTGCTCGTTATCGCTTTCTATCTGTGGTTTTTTTTAGAAATTGGTAGCTGATTTTAGCTTTGTTTTTGGTCAGGCGGGATTAAGTACTTTGCTTTTTAACATGGGTTCCAAACTTAGCATTGTACAAAGGGGAGTGTATTATCATATTGTTAGCATTTTAATCAAGAGTAATGTGAAATTCTCTAAAGGAAAATTGAAACAGTTTATAAGATGGCTTTTTCTGCAGTTCCCAAACATTTCCCCTGAAGAAATCCACAATATTCAATTCTGGGATAAAGTTGGGAATGAATTGATAACCTTAGGACAATCTGGCAAATTACCCTCAGCTAAATTTGTGTTCTGGAGTTTGCAAATTCGAACAGCATTGCTCAAACAAAAGGAAATAGAGAAAAAGCCAAATGTAAAGCCATGTGCCTCTGCTCTCCCTGTTCCTCCCTCTCCCTCTAAAACCCCTAAACCTCTTTCCCCAAAAAAATCCCGAGCACGTGTTAGTTTTTCGGAGAGCAGTGATGTCCAAAATGGCCCCCAGTCCCTAGGGGGTCCACAAGATGGTGGATGCCACGTGGCATCTTCCCAAACCTGGTCTTCTTCTTCCCAAAATCCTCTTAAGCATTCCAAAATTCCATCCCCATCCCCCTCTCCTCCTGTTCCTCGTGACACCTTCCCCCCTCCCCTCGCCTTTCCTGCAGTACCCTCAGCTCCGCCCCTCTACTCCTCCCAGGGGGCATCTGCTGACGTGATGTCACCAGGTGACCCCGCCCCCTGTTCCCACAGTATCCCCGCCCCCTGCCAGCCCCTTGACCCCGCCCCTTGTTCCCACGGTTTCCCCGCCCCTTGCCGGCTCCCTTTCCCCGCCCCCTCCCCGGGTTCCCACGGTGGGGACACACCCACTGCCTGTCCCCAAACCTGTAGCTGTGATCCCAATGCTTCTGATTCAAGGGATACAGAGCAGGGGACAGCAGACCCAATGCATGGTGCCATGTTGTCACTGGCTCCTGTTACGTTTCAGCCTGCAGCTCAAGCAGGAGCAGCCCCAACTGCTAATTGGAGTTCTTTTGGACGACAATTGATTAAAGAGATCTGTAAATCTCATAAAGAATATGGTACACACAGTCCATATTTCCGTGGCCTTTTAAATTCTGAATTAAGTAGGACTGTTGTGGTTCCACATGATTTAAAACAAATTTTTTCATGTCTCATGACATCCACGGAATTCAAATTATGGGAATCAGCATTGAAACAACTGCTAAAAGATGCTCTCCCAAGCTTACAGGCTGATCCAAACACAGCAAAAGACAACAATGGTAACCCCATTACTATTGACCACCTCTGTGGTGAGGGTCAATGGTCTTCTCCCTCAGTCCAAGCTGCTGCAATTCCTGCAGAAACACTTGAGAAAGTAAAGGAAGCAGCTGAAAAGGCATTCTTTTCCCTCCAACCTGAGGGGCCTTTTGAGCCCTATAGTAAAATCAAACAACTACCATCAGAGCCTTTTGTGAAATTTGTAGAAAGGCTAACTAGAGCCATTGAAATACAGGTTAAAAAGGAAAATGCAAGGGAAGCAATTTTAGAAGAAATAGCATTTACAAATGCAAATGAACAGTGTCGAGCAGCAATCCTGAGCCTTCCTATGGAACCTTCCCCTACATTAAAAGATATGCTTCTAGTCTGTAACAGGAAAGTGCCTCTGATGAGTGTTGCTGAAGACACCAGACCAAGGCTGCTGCCAAGACCACCTCAGCGTGTTGCTGTTGCCAGCCCTTCACCTTTTCCCTCAGCACAGCAGTACCCTGGGCAGCAGCGGAGACCAGCAATGGTTGAGCCCACTAAACCATGCCTGCTTTGTAATAAGCTAGGGCACTGGAGTAACCAGTGCCCCCTGAAAAGGGAATTTGATGAATTTAAAAATAGCAGGGGAGGAGAACTGCAAGCCCTCCCTGGGGGTCAACAACAAAAAAACGAAGAATAAAGCGCCAGCCTGCCAGGCGTGCAGACATAAAAGGAGCAGGCCAAGAGAATAAGGGTAGCAAAATAAATCAAGTGCGCAATAATATTAACATTTGTGTAAGTGAAGCAGGTGCTTCAAAGACCAAGTCTGCTAGTCCACTGTTGAAAGTGAAACAAAATAACCTTTGTTGTGATTTAAGTGATTCTGTATTAACCGCATCTTCTGTCAATGAGCCTTACAGGTTGCAGCTGACAGAGTCACTCCACCTGAAGGACACTGACTGGCATTTTGTCTCTGTAAATCCTGAACAGAAAGGTACTTGGAACCAAATTCGTTGTAAGTACATCATCACTGGGGACAAAAACACACCACAAGAGATCGAAATTGCTCCGGGACTGACAACATCAGATCCCAAGCAATTTGTTCTCAGCCTGCACTGTTTCCACCCACCCCTGTTTCTTCCCAAGGGACAAATTGTTGCTCAAGCTATCCCTGTGCCATCTTTACCTGAAAATGTCGATAAACAAGGGCCCACAGTCGCCCGGGTCCAAGTTATTGGGACAGATAAACCCAAATTGTGGTGCAATGTCAGTGGGGGTGGGGAGTCTAAACGCATTGAGATGCTTGTAGACACAGGTGCAGACTGCACAGTGATTCCAGTACGAGACTGGCCAGCACACTGGCCTTTACAAAATGTTGCTGGTCACCTTCGAGGTGTAGGAGGTCTGCAATTGGCAAGGCAATCCAAAAGCATTATTCAATTCGAGGGTCCAAACGGACAATTGGCAAATATCCGTCCATTTGTGTTAGATTATTCAGAACCTTTGTTAGGGAGAGATTTAATGGCCCAGTGGGGTGTCACAATTAATATTCCAGACTCTCCACAGCATTTTTGTGCAGCAGTCATTAAACAACAGCGCCTCACTCAAAAACTTAAGTGGAAAACAGACGAACCAGTTGATGTGAAACAGTGGCCACTCAGTAAACAAAAAATAAAAGTGCTTGAAGAACTAGTACAAGAGCAACTAAGAAAGGGCCACATTGTGGAGACCATGTCCCCATGGAACTCTCCAGTGTTTGTCATCCAAAAAGCTGACAAAAAGAGGTGGCGACTTCTCTGTGACCTCCGACAAATTAATAATGTAATTGAAGATATGGGTTCTCCCCAGCCTGGTATGCCATCCCCAACAATGCTTCCTCAAGATTGGAAATTAGCTGTTATTGATATTAAAGATTGTTTTTTTCAAATCCCATTGCACCCTGACGATGCACCGCGTTTGGCATTCTCTGTCCCTTCTATCAATTCAGAAGCTCCTATGAAAAGGTACCATTGGACCGTTCTTCCTCAGGGCCTAAAGGTATCTCCAGCTATCTGCCAGTGGTATGTCTCTTCCCTGCTTTCCCCAGTTCGTGCAGCCGCAGAGAAGGCCATCATCTACCATTATATGGATGATATCCTTGTGTGTGCCCCCAATGATGATTTACTCACACATGCGCTTGACCTAACGATCGATGCATTGATTGTTGCAGGGTTCGAGCTCCAGGAAAAGAAAATTCAAAAGATGCCACCTTGGAAGTATTTGGGCTTAGAAATTGGAAATAGGACCATTGTTCCTCAAAAACTAGAAATCAATCCAAGGATCAAGACCCTTGCGGATGTCCACAAGTTGTGTGGGTCTTTGAATTGGGTAAGACCATGGCTTGGTCTGACTAATGAAGACCTTGCCCCTCTCTTCAATTTATTGAAAGGGGGAGAGGACCCAGGTGCTCCTAGGTCTATTACCCCAGAGGCACGGAAAGCTCTAGAAAAGGTTCAGATTGCAATGTCCACAAGACAGGCCCACCGATGCCGGCCTGATCTGCCATTCAAATTTATCATCCTAGGTAAGTTGCCACACCTCCATGGAATTATTTTCCAGTGGGAGGAAAAACAAACACCTAAGGCAAAGGACACACCAAAAAAGGACCGGGACCAGAGGGACTCTCTCTTGATCATAGAATGGGTTTTCCTCAGTCACAAAAGGTCCAAGAGGCTGACAAAGCCTCAGGAGCTGATAGCAGAACTGATCCGGAAAGCAAGGACCCGGATCAGGGAGTTAGCAGGATGTGATTTTAAGTGCATTCACATTCCAGTTGAGTTAAAATCAGGTCAAAATACTATGAAAATACTGGAACAATTGTTTCAAGAAAATGAAGTGTTGCAGTTTGCTCTGGATTCCTACTCCGGACAATTTTCGGTAGCACGGCCCGCTTGCAAATTGTTTGAACAAGATGTTCAATTTACTTTAAAATTAAGAACTGCTCTAAGTAGGAGACCTTTAAAAAGGGCTCTGACTGTCTTTACAGATGCGTCCGGGAGGTCCCACAAGTCTGTTATGACTTGGAAAGATCCTCAAACCCAGCAGTGGGAGACGGACATTGCTGAGGTGGAAGGTTCACCTCAGGTTGCTGAATTGGCTGCGGTTGTTAGGGCTTTTGAAAGGTTCTCAGAACCATTTAATCTGATTACAGACTCTGCATACGTGGCAGGAGTAGTATCCAGAGCAGATCAAGCAATACTGCAAGATGTATCTAACATTGCACTTTTTGAATTGCTCTCAAAACTGGTAAAGTTAGTCACTCACCGAGAGCAACCCTTTTATGTGATGCATGTCAGGTCACACACTGACTTGCCAGGGTTTATCGCTGAAGGCAACAGAAGAGCAGATGCTCTTGCTGCACCTGCAGTGATGGCCACTCTCCCAAATGTTTTTGAACAGGCAAAAATCAGCCACCAGCTTTTCCACCAAAATGCACCTGGCCTGGTTCGCCAGTTTAACATCACTCGAGAACAGGCCAAAGCGATTGTGGCCACGTGCCCAAATTGCCAACAACATGCACTCCCTACAGTGAATACGGGAGCAAACCCAAGGGGACTGAACAGTTGTGAACTGTGGCAAACAGATGTAACACACATACAAGCTTTTGGACGGCAGAAATATGTTCATGTTAGTGTAGATACCTTTTCTGGAGCGGTCTATGCTTCTGCCCACACAGGAGAATCATCTATTGATGCTATTAAGCACCTCTTACAGGCTTTTTCTTTCATGGGCATCCCCAAGGAGCTGAAAACTGATAATGGGCCTGCTTATAAATCCAAGGAATTCGGGAGCTTCCTGCAGCAATGGGGAGTAGAGCACAAAACTGGCATCCCCTACTCCCCTACAGGTCAAGCTATTGTAGAAAGAACTCACCGTGATATTAAAAGGGTCCTGGACCAGCCACAACAGGTTCTGAAGGTAGAACCTCCCCACATCCGGTTATCCAGGGCGCTATTCACAATCAATTTTCTGAATTGTTCTTTTGACAGCCTGAACCCACCCATCCTACGCCACTTTGGGGGGAACAGTCACAGGTTGATGAAAGAAAAACCTCCAGTTTTGGTAAAAGACCCTGAGACTTGGAAAATGGTGGGACCTTACAAATTGGTTACTTGGGGACGTGGATACGCCTGTGTATCCACCCCCTCTGGTTTAAGGTGGGTTCCTTCCAAATGGGTAAAGCCCTATGTTCCCAAAGTCTCAGAGAAATCTGCAGAAGCACCCCAGGTTGCTCACGCTGCCTGGAGAAGAAAACGTCGTGCACGTTCTCTGGAAGAAATTCCATTTAAGCCTCCTATCTGGAATAGTTTGTAATATATGTTTGTCTCAAGTTTTTGTACCAGTTTAGATCCCACTGTTCGTGTGTAGCCTCGAGATGTCATGAGACCGAGCCTGCTTCTCGTCCTACTCGTGATCATCCCACCTGCAATCTCCTACATAGTACCGCAGCCCAAACCACATATGGACTACCTCGATAAAAGTTCTCAGACATCAACAGAGAAACTGACAATGAGCTGAATGGACTTTTCAATGGCTGGGGACTCTCGGGCTGGTTGGGATCTATTCTGAAAACTGTAATTTTAGTGCTGTTTATTTTAGTTGTAGTTATTGTAGTTTTTAGCATTGTTTTTGGAGTAATCAGACGCATGGTTCTCAAGTTAATCTCAAGCTCATCTCCCCCTCCTGAGGTCTACCATTTAGAAGCCCTCAGTGCTCCAGTGGATGACCTAGAAGCCTCAGTAGAATCATTCTGCACCATAAACACAGTCCTCTTCTTTTTAAACAAAACTAGGGGGAGATGTTGTGGTGTGTTGCAATATCCTGTTTTACCTTCTCCCTTCCCCCTCGCCCCTCGCTGAGTGTGCCCTGTCAATCAGGCTAACATACCAGCAAGGCGTCGTGTGATAGGTGACCCTAGTACCTGGAGACCCTGCCCCTTCACCTGGTTGGTGACTCACCTGTCCCCTCCCCTTCCCCTGTCCTGAGCTTAAAATGTGAATGAGACCATGTGGCCTTATTCTGTTATCAGCAGTAGCCCAGTGCAGACATATCTGTGCTCATGGAATAAACATCTGGCTACCTTCTAGCAGAATCCGCTCCCTTCTTTTCTTCACCATCGCCAGAAGCTCTCTCCTGAGGAGAACGGAGTCCTGTCTTGTGCCCCGCTGCACTCTGCCGCCAGCCAAGGTATCTCTGCGGTTAAACACCACAGTGCTGCCTCTGGCCAAGCAGCGAAGGTCAGAACTGGCCTAGGCACCATCTAACTGGTTATGTTGGGATACATATTCCAATACCCCACTCCTCTTTTTTTTTTTTTTTTTGAAGCTCTTGGGGCAGTTTTGTGTGCCATTCCAACTCTTTGTTATCAAATGTGTGAAGGCATGGTGCTGCTGTAGCAGCAGCCTGAGCTCAGTGGGAACATGTCCAAAGCACTGGTCAAAGCAGTGGGCAGAGTGAGAGACTTGCCTCTGCTGCCATGGCCATCCAGCCTGGGGAGAGCAGCTGCTGGGGCTTCCCCATTCTGCCAACAGCAGTCTGCCTCCAGCATGTGGCCTGTATGGCCATGGTTTTGCCAGAATGTGGAAAATGCATTGTCTGAATGTATTTTGATGGTGTCTGACATCACCTGACTGGAGCAGTTTGGTGGGCAGGACGCCCTGTGGCAGGGCCATGGCAGGGATGGGTGGCTGGCACTGGCACTGGCAGTGTTATTTTTCCAGACAGGCTCCTGGTACAGCTGTGGAGGAGGGCACCAGCAGCTGTATCAGCCCAGCGAGCAGCAGCACATGGAGGAGACCCTCATCTGCAAAGAGCCCCTCACCCCCTTTGCTCCCCCATGGCAGCGCAAGATGATTCCGCCGCAGGTGAAGGGCTGCTGCAGGCTGGAGACTCCTGCAGCCAGGCCTTGTTGCAATCTCCTTGCTGCAGCTGTGCCTGGAGGATGTTGGCCTGCAGCAGCACTGCTGATGCCTGGGAATGCTGCTGGGCTCAGAGAGGCAGAGTGTGTACAAAAGCTGCATTCAAAGCCCTGATGGCGAGACCCCGGAGCCGCTGGCAAGGGCAGCAGCTCTTCTTCATTCCATGCAGGTGAGACCTCAGCCTTGGAGCCTGTCCCTGGGGACGGGGAAACGCTCTGAGTGTAGGTTTGAATTCTCAGGGACCGTCAAAATGAGAATTGTTTTGAGGCAGGTGTTGCAATGTTGGGTTTGAGTGTGTCTGCAGGAAAGAAAGCGGGAATAAACCCCTTGAACAACAAAGGAGAACTCTGCATTGCCAATTTACACCCTACAGATACACTGATCATATTGGCCCACTGAATACTGGGGGCATCTAATGCAGAGTGCAAAGCTTCTTCAAATAGATAGGAGAGATGAGACTTGAAGAAATGATTCGGCAGATGCAGAAAAGGGGATCAGACCCATGGGTCCCATGGCTCAGGCTTAGTTCTGCCAAATCAAGCATGATTTGTTTTATCTGCTCTGTTGGAGAGTATTTCAGAATGACCTGCCTATTGTGATATTTCTGTTAAGAAAATTTAGAATTTTCAGGAACTGCCAAAATCAGAAATGTTTTGAGGCAGATCATGTTTATGTTGGGTTTGGGTGTCTCTGCAATAAAGAAAGCAGGGAATAAACCCTTGGAACAATGAAGCAGAGCAAAAGTGGAATGTTTGGATTGTCAATTTGCTCCCTTCACCTATCAGCCAGCTGAATTAGGTGGTCATCTACTGGGGAATGCAAAGCTTCTTTTACTTCCACCCCTGGTGCCATTGTTTGTGTCCCAGTACTTGGTTTGATGTGAAGAGAATTAAACAAAATCCCAAACAACAAGCTGCAACCCAGCACTCAGTGGGAACTGCAGAAATAAAGGCCTTGAAAAGTAGCTTTGGAAAGGGTCTCCTTCCTAGACAGTGTGAAACTCTCAGGCCTGGCCTGGCTGGGCTTAGGGCTGGCTGCCCTTGGGAAGGGAATGGAAGGGATGGAGTTGGGGTGGGGTTTTGCAGCCATGGAAACGAGAGAACCATGGTGAGCATGTCACAAAGGGGCAGCCCCACGCTGGGCTGGTGCAGGTTGTGCTGGACACGGCTCCAGCAGCAGCAGACGCGTCTGGCTCTGCCTCTCTGTGCCGAGCGCCGGTGATTGGAGTCACCCGGCCTTGTTCAAAGGCTGGGACCGAGCTCCCAGTGCTGACTGCTCTGAGAGTGTTCTGAAACTCAAACCCAGACACTTCTGCCAGCAGAAGCACGGGTTCAAACATGGATTTTACTGGAAAAGGAAAGACCCCTGAAGGAAAAGGTGAGGATAGAAGGGAGCTAAAAGGCCGGAGCCAAATAGAAAAAAAATCCCCCCAGATTTCAGAGAAAACTGCTCCATGGTGGTCAGTGCTGGCTCTGTGTCAGAGTAGGTGGCTGACAGCTACAGATGATCCTGCAAGGACACCCATAGCATCACAACATTCTGTCATTAGTTTAGTTAGTTTTCTCCATTTTGACAGTGGCCAAATCACTCATACGGTCAGCCAGGACAGGGACTGTGGCCACAGCTGGCCACAGATTGAACATGGTCATGAGATGCAAGTCCTCTTGCTTTCTTTGCCATCTTAGTGAGCATTGGGCCTCACTACAGATAAATTTCCCATTCTTCCTCTGTTTGTTGATTGGGTCCAACCCTGAGGGTGGGATTACAGTGCTATAGAAGCACCAATAAGGCCTGCCTGCTTGCTGAGAGGTCGTTGTGGTTTTCAGAAACAACAGTCACAGCTGTGTGGGTTTTTCCTGTGGATTCACAGCCCAGCCTTAAGAAAGAATCTTTTTTCCCCTCTATCATTGGAGCCTTCTATCTTTCCCTTCAGACTTGCTAATTCAATACTGCTCAGAGGAATTAAATGCAGGCTAGTCCCATAAGAAATAAAACCAAATAAAATTTCTCAATAATTAAAAATTATTCCCCTTGTGTGCCACATCCATTAGATATGTTGATGATAAAGGTGGGAGTTCACCTAACTCACTTCTTCCCTTTAAGTGTGGCTCAGCCTCGCATAGAGGTGAGATTGGATGTGAGCTATTCTCTGCTGGGAGGAAGGGTCTGGTGGCAGCCCAGAGAGGCTGTGCACATTGCCAGGCAACAGCTGTGCCCTGCATGTGCCCCTGCAATGAGCTGTGCTGCTGCCAGTGCCCCTGGAGCTGTGGGGCTGCTGAGCTGTGGGGCAGGCAGAGGAGCAGGAGGGTGCATGTGCAGCTGAGCCATTCCTGGGGAGCACAGGGCTCTGGGCTCCCTGCTGTCCCAGGGCAGCCCAGAGGCCAGGCTGTGCCTATGCCAGCTCTGGGGAAGGGCTCAGGGTTTTGCCCTGGCCTGCCTCAGTGTCTGCCAGCAGGAGCATGTTTCCCTGTGCAGCTGTTTAGAAGTTTGCAGGAAATGTGTCCCATGAAATATGGAGCTTCAGCTGCTTTAGGTTTGCATGGTGGCCTGTGTTAAACTTTGTGTCTCCATTCTGCAGATCTGACTGGTTACAGTCTTACCGAGAAGTTTTCTCTGGACACTTCCCATGTTCTCTCACCCACAAAGTCCTTGCCTCCCATCCAGAAGACCTCTCTTTCCTCCAAGATCAGGAAGAAGCTGCCGCCTGTATGGAGAGTGTTTGAAGAATAGGATTGATGCATTAGGCTTGATAGTTACAGCTGTACATATGTTCTGATCTTTAGATGTAGTTTTGAATTAATGTGTTTTGATTGTATCTTTAAAATTTGATGTCATACTTTTAATTGTATATATTTTATTTTGATGATGAAAAAAAGTAAAAAATAAATAACATTTAAATAAATCAAGAGGAGAATGTGAGACCAGGACCTGCTAGCCTAGAAATTATGGGATGCAGCTCAGTCAATGTGCCAGTGTCTCACCACATCCTTTCCTCATTGGGCCTCTCTTCTTCCTCTTTGGCCATGTTTTCTTTGTGTCATTTGTGCTGCTGTTTTCAACTTGTCATTGTAACAGGGCCACACATTGAAATGTTTGGTGGACAATGGATCCAAAAGGTCCTGTATAGTCAAAGGTTTTCTACCTAAGTGTGTTCTGTGCTCACCAAAGGCCTGAGCAAAGAAACCAAGAGAAGTGTGCCCTAATCCCAAAGCTTTGCTCCTTTGCAATCTCCCACAGATCTGGCTCACAGGTGTGTTCAATCACAATTCCATAGGTAAGAAGAGGTCATGTATTTCACTGGGAAAAGATGCACTGGCTTTGGCAAAGTCACCTGTATGTATATTTACCCAGGACAGCAGTGCAGCTGTGTTGTTTGCACCTTGTTTGCAGAAGGATGAGTGCACTGGGAGGCCAACAACAAGTGACAAGGGTTCCTCAAATCTGCACTGCAGCCTGGGTGCCATTCAGCCCAGAGCTAGGGGATCATTTGTTCCCATGGACCAGAGCTTGCCAGTGGAATGAATTCCTGCACAGCTGGAAGAAGCAATTCTGGATTCAGCTCCAGCTGTTGGTGGGCTGCATGATCATTGACAATGCTGCCCTTCCAGAAATTATTCTGCAGTTTCCTTTTATAGTCATTTGAAGCTTTTAAACTTCACATTTCAATTTGCTTTGCCTTAGGGAAAAACACTTCTGGGCCCAGTGCAAGCTGTAACCCTTTGACAGCAAAGTCCTCATGGTTGCCAGCTTCTGATGTTACACAATGTCACCTGGCTGCCTGTGTCTGCTTAGCTCTGGGTCTAGTCCCGGCCTAGTAAAGCCCAGGCAGGGTAGCACATTGCAGGGAAAACTGGTCCATGAGCTTCTGGGATTGCCATCAGCAGCAGAATGAATGTGCCCTTTGGGGATTTCTCTGGAGACAAAATTAGGGACCTACTCAATGCCACAATATTCTCTTAGATTATTCTGAAATATCCTAGAAAAGGCTGTGAAAATACACATCTCCTTGCACACCCACTGTTTGAAGAGGGGCATTTTTGTCCCTCCTCAAAGTCATTGCTCTTGCACACCAGAAACATGAACATCCACCAACAGGAATGATGCATGGTCCTGCTGCTGCTGCTTCAAAGCACTGGGCAGTGCAGGCATTGGTGTTACCAATAGGAGCACTTAATTATCATTTCATGCTTCTTCAAGCTGTCCAGATCTCAGGGCTTTTTGTTTCAAAGCAGCCACTGCACCATCTCTAGGGAAGAACAGGAAATGGGAAACGGCGACTGCCAGCCTTGCTAGGGTGTGGGGGAAAATCTGAAGTGTTTGCATCAAAAGATGAATGGGAAGAGTGTAATTGCCAAAGCAAATGCTTCCTTAGGATAGCAGGAGCAGTTCTTTACTGCATGCTTGCATGAAGATCATTTGGGATCTCCTTTTTGTGTCTCATGCATAAAAGGAGCTCCTAATAATACCATGCTACTTAAACCAGATTGGGATGCAGCTCTGTAGTGGTTCACAATGAAGCAGACCGCCTGCTGTGTCACTGCCAGCCCTGCTGAGCCTGCGAGGGACTGTAGTGTATTCCATGCCTGTTTTGCCTCCAAGCAATGCTTGGTTTTCCTTATTAGTGTGGAGTAAATACCAGAGTAATAAAACGGACAATTAAACTGGCCACTTTGGAGGATATGCTCATGCTTTGGCATGTCAGTCCTGTACCTCATGCTCTCAAGGCTTTTTACTCATCATGAAATATTTTAACAAAAAACCTCAGCTCTCATGTTACATCTGAATAAAATTGCACAAGATCATCAAGAATTCTGCTGTCAGGAGCAAGACAAGAGCCTTCCGACACTCACTTGCAGCTGTCCTGGATTGCTGCAGCCCTTTGTGAAAAGCTGCTGCAGACAGAGTGTTTGGAGTTGGTTTGGGCCTTTATGAAAGATCTGTGGAGCAGCGTGCAGGGCTCTCCTGGCAGGAAACTGTCCAAGCCCAGGGACACGGTGCCGGCAGGAGCGGAGCGGCCCCGCTCCCAGCCCGAGAGTCTGTGGGCTGAGCCACGCCGGGGAGAAAAGGCAGCGAGGGGCTCCAGCCCAGCTGCTTCACTGCCCTGCCCGCTCCATGGAGCTCTGCCATGGGAGAAAGCCGATGCTGGACGAGCCCCCGAGCTTCCATCAGCTGCTGGAACTGCTCCGTGGCAGCTCCTGTTCTTCCGAGAGAGACCCCAGCGCCTTCTTGTAACGCGTGTCATGGGGGGATTCTGTTTGTTAATAAACTGTTGGGGGTTTTCCACTATCATCTATTAGTAATAATTTCCTATTGCTGGAAAGGGATTGTTGGAACACTTTAGAGGAAACAATTTATTGCACAATATCCTGTTTGAAGTTGTCTCAAGCTGTGTGAGACAGATGGCTTCACACAGGAGCATCCCCAAGGCTGTGGAGGGGAAGGCACAGAGGAAGACAAACCCAGTATTTCTGAGGGAACTCCTTGACACCAACCCAACATGAGTTGTCAAACAGCAGACCTGATGTTTTGAGACATGGGCCAAAGGGGAAACTTTTCAGTGTGTTTGGTCCAGGCTGGGCTATGCTCGAGGCAAAGGTGTGTCAGTGTGTTGGATACTACTGTTTTCTTGACCTAGAGATGGGGCAACTGAGAGGTGTTTTAAAAACTTTTATTCCATTTTCAGTCTCATGAGAAGGGTGAGACAATACAGATGTTATAATTCACGCCATCACAATTAAGAAGCCAACTATTTCCTAATTACAGTATTTCTTGGTCGATCAGCTTTTTGCCATGCCATGTTGTAGATGCCTTAAAGTCAATTATTTAAAACTACCCCGTGTGGGTCCCACTACAATGCATCTTTCATAGCTCTGTTTTTCCAAAGTCTTTTTTTGCAAGGCCATCTTTTGAAACTTTTTTCCAGTTCCATTTCTCTCTCAACAATATCTGTCCTCTTCCATGGAAATTTTTAAGTTATTATTTCTTGTCTTATCATTTATATACAGATTTATACTGTGTGGGCCTTCTATTAGGCCCTAAAAACTTTCTACAAATCCATTTCCACATCAGTGCACTTGGCTCCTTCTCTCCTCATTGTGCCTGGCAAGCACAGGAGCCCAGAGCTCCTGCAGAACACATCACAGCACTCAGTGGGAGAAAACCTGTGTCCAGTCCTCACCTGGAGCTGTGGTGCCCAGCATTCCACCACATTGGAATGAGGAACTGTTCCTGCTCTTTCAGAAGGAGCTAAGGAGGTTTGGCCTTCAGATCAATTGTCTGCAGGCTCCTGCAGTGGCTCCTGCTGCTCCCTTGCCAGAGGCACCCCAGGCCAGGGGGGCACATCTGGGCTGCTGTGTCTGCCTCTGGGGCTCCCTGTTCTGGGCAGTGAGGAGGAGCTGCAGAGGCTCTGCAGGACTGACAGGATGGGCTTTGTGGCTGGCAGGAGAAGCTGAGGGGCCTGGGCTGCTGGAGCTTCTCAAGAGGAGGCCCAGGGCTCATCCTGCAACTGCTCCAAGGGTGGCTTCAGAGAATCGCAGAATCAGCACAGGTGGAACAGGCCACGGAGATCATCAAGTCCAACCTGTGCCCTGACATCGGCTTGTCTCCCCTAGGCCTCCTTTTCTCCAGGATAAACAACTCCAGCTCTCTCAGCCGCTCCTCACAGAACTTGTGCTCCAGACCCCTCTCCAGCCTTGTTGCCCTTCTCTGGACACGCTCCAGCCCCTCCATGTCCTTCCTAAATTAGGGGCCCCAGAACTACAAACAGCACTCAAGGTGCTGCCCAAGCAGTGCTGAGCACAGGGGAACAATCCCTGCCCTGCTCCTGCTGGCCACACCATTCCTGAGCCAGGCCAGAAGCCATTGGCCTCCTTGCCCACCTGGGCACACTGCTGGCTCATGTCCAGCCTGCTGTCCATCAATCAGTCCCTGCAGGTCCCTTTCTGCCTGGCTGCTCTCCAGCCACTCTGGCACCTTGTTGAGGGAGGGAGGCAGGGAGGGAACAGGTCCAAATCCAGTCCTTCCTGAAATGTGGTGTTTGCTGGCACTGCCAGTTCCCAGATCTTGATATTTCCATATTCTGGCACAGCCCAAGTGCAGCAACTTGCTGGCAAAGAAAGCCAAAACCAAGCAAAGACCTGGTACCTACAGCAACCCAATCTCGGGTTTGCTGACACCGCCAGTACGCAGATCGGGAATGTTTCAGACGCCTGCACAGCCTCATTCCAGCAGTTTGCTGGAACTGGAAAATTAGCATCTGGAAATTTCTCAGTGCCAGCAAAACCTAAACGCAGCAATTTTCTGGCAAAGAAAGCCAGAACCCAGCAGCTTCCCAGTGCTGCCACCAGCACCACCCAGATGCAAAATTGTTCAGGTTCCTGCACAGCATAATTCCAGCAATATGCTGGCACTGAAAGTTCACATTTGGCAATTTCCTGGTCCTGGAACATTCCCCACCCAGATCTGGTGTGCGCTGGCCCTGCCAGTGCCCACATCTGGCAATTTTCCTCATCTGGCACCACCCATGTCTAGAATTTGCTGGCAAAGAAAGCTAAAACCTGGCAATTTCCCCTTGCCAGCACTGCCCAATCTGGAGTTTGCTGGCAGCAGGATCCCAAGAAAGAAGGAAGGAAAGAAGGAAAGAAAAGAGGAAGGCATCCAGATCCAGTCCTTCCTGGAGCCTGAAATGGGCTGTTTGCTGGCAATGCCAGTGCCCTGATCTGGAAATTTCCCTGTTCTGGCACAGCAATTTGCTGGCACAGAAATCCAAAACCCATGGCATCTTCCTGCTACTGGGTCTGGTAACGCCCCCACATCTTGTGTTTCATGTAACCAGAACCCAGATTTGGAAATTTCTCAGTGCCAGCAGATCTGGCAGATTTCTGTCGCTGGCAATGACACCACCCAGATCTGGTGTTTGCTGGCAGCACCAGCGCCCAGATCTGAAAACTTCCTGGTGCTGGCACAGACCAAGCCCAGTGATTTCCTGGCACAGAAAGCCAAAATTTGGAAATTTCCAGGTTCGGGCACCAGCATTATCCAGATCTTGTGTTTGCTGGCAATGCCAGTGCCAAGATTTGGAAATTTCCCAGTGCCTTCACAGCCCAGGCCTAACAATTTTTTTTTAGCTAGCTGGGGCAGAGAAGTTCCTTGGACTGTGACTTTGTTTTTTCTTGGAGCTGTTTAAACCTGCTCTGGACTGAAAACCCAGAAAAACACCTGCAGCTCACACCTGTGGCCCACCGAGCTCTGGGACACTGCATTCCAGCACCAGAGGGACTTAGAAGAGACCGAGTGAGCCAACCACAACCCACCAAAAGGACTTTCTGAATTTGCCATCTCTTCAGCACTGTCTGATGTCTTATTTAATATTATTCATTTTTCATGCTTGTGAATACTTTACTTGTTTAATAAACTGGGGTTTTTTCACTTTTCTCCAGGGAAGTCTTTTCCGGAACTAGTAGGGGGAGGGGACGCTTGAACTTGCTTTCTAGACGGACCCCTTTTGGAGATTTCCTCCCAAAATTTGCCCTAAGCCAGCACAAACAGTCATCATGAAAATTTCACCAGTGCCTTAATTTCCTGGTGGCAAATCACGTGACAGAAGCTTGACTTTGTTCTCCATGAGAAATTCTTGGGAAGAGCAGACAGGAGAAGATTCCTGGAAAACTGAAACAGCTTTCCAGAAGTGAAATGAAAGTAAAAGAAACAATCCAAGATGTTTTCCCCTATCTATTTCTATGCTCCCCTTTTTCATGTTGCATCCCAGTAATTCCAGATGCACCTTACCTCTAAGATCGGTCACTTAGTGATTTTTAGACACTAAAATGCCATGAGCCACACACAGTATTCCTTCCCCTGTTTTTACAGGAAAGCGACACTGGAGATGTAAGTGCAGTGCTGGGCTCAGGCAGGAATCCTACCCCAAGGGAAGGTGCCCCGACAGTGTTTGACCCTGAGCAAGGACAATGCACAGCAGGGAGCGAGGGGATCGCTGTGCCAGTGTGCAGGAGTCAGGGCTCTGCATGTGGGCTCAAGGCTGCAAAGTTCCCGTGTTTGGACAGACGGAGGGGCTGTCCCCGGGGCGCGCGGGGCTCGAACGTGGGGCTCGTGGGGCGAGCAGGGAACGGACACGGGGACGAACGGCCCCGGTGATTCAGTTGCAGCGGCGGCAGCGGCGGCAGCAGCAGCAGCGGCGGCAGCAGCAGCGGAAGAAGCAGCAAAGCATATACTTTTGAATAGTCTTTCTCTCTCTCTTTCTCTCTTTCTCTCTTTCTCTTTCCCTCCCTTCCCGCTGTCGGGCACCCTTCCCTCAAAGTCCCTTGCCCGGCCTCCCTCCCCTCTCCCCGCCTCCCTCTCCCCTGCCGGGCCGGGCAATGCCCCCGGCCCGCCCCCGGCCCCGGGCGGGGCTGCCCCGTGCCCGGCCCCGGCCGTCCCGCCGCGGTCTCGCCTCCGCCCGGCTCTGGCCGTACTGGCGGTGGCGGTGCCGGGCGGGCATCAGTGCCAGGGGCCGGGGCGGCATCGCCGCCCTTTGCCTCCGCCTGGCCCGAGCCCGGCCCCGGCCCCGACGCAGGGTCCAGTCCCCGCCCAGGCCCCGGCCCCGGCCCCGGCTCCTCCCAGGGCCCGCGGAGGACACACGCGGCGCTGCCGCTCCCGCCGCCTCCGCTGCGGCTTCCCCGGCCCGAGCTCTGCCGCTCGGCAGCGCGGCCGCCGGCCCCGAGCCTCCCGTGCCGCGTTCCTGGGAGCGACCGCCTGGGCATGGCCGGCCCGGGGCGGGTGAGGGGCGCTCGGGGGCCGTTGCTGGCCCTGAGCCGAGCGCTGACAGCCGCGTCCCGCCCGCAGGGACGGCGCAGGAGGCCCTGCAGGAGCGGCACCGGCTGGGATCACTGCTGGGGCGCGCTCCAGGCACAGCCATGGAGCAGAGAGCCCCGAGAGTGCCCAAGCTGGTGGGCATGGAGGACAAGGAAGAAGGCCCTGGAGCTGCCCCAACACAGGAGGCCGAAGAGGTGGTGCCCTTCCAACCACCTCAGGAGGGTGAGTGGCAGAGCTGGGCTGCAGGGCTGGAGCCTGCAGCTAACTTGGCCCTATGCCATGCCATGCCATGCCATGCCATGCCATGCCATGCCATGCCATGCCATGCCATGCCATGCCATCCCATCCCATCCCATCCCATCCCATCCCATCCTGTTCCATCCCCTTGGAAAATGCCCATGGACAGGACAGAAGAGGGGCCAGGCAGACACCCCGCAGTGGCCATGCTCCATCCCCCTGGAGCATCCTGGGGCTCTTCCTGCCTGGGCTGTGTTCTCCGGCCTCTCCCGCAGCCCCTCAGCTCTGGCTGCGCTCGCTCTTTGCCAGATGCAGCCGTGGAGCGCACAAAAGAGAAGAAACGCACCCGTGGCCGCTTCCAAAGAACAGCGCAGGTACCTGCAGCCACCCCCACCTGGGCTGGGCCTGCTGTCCCTGCTCAGCCCAGCACCGTGTGTGCAGCACTCCATGCAATATCCCCAGCTTCTTGCCCTTCTGCTACAGATGGTGTGCAAATTCATGAAGAGGATTCGGGAGGAAGAGACCAGCGTCATGGGCACTGTGGTCAGAGCATACCCTCCCATCTTCAAAACCAACACCTGTGCTGCCCTGCTGGATATGCTTGTGGAGGAGGGTCCTTCCAGTCCAAAGCAAGTAAGCAGCCCGTGGCTTGGTGTCCATCCTCCCAGCAATTGCTTGACCTCCCAAGCCACACCTGCTGCTCACTGTAAGCCTTGAGGCCATGGCAGTGTGGTGGCAAGTGAAGCACTTCTCTGGGGCAGCTGGGCATGACTCCTTCTGGCAGCTTTCCAGGTCTCCTCTCCCTTCTGCAGGTGCCCGCCATGGTCAGGTACATCCACCAGTGGTTCGCGGCCAACGAGTTTCCTGAGTACAACCTGTACAGGCCCCTTCTGGATCTGACAGAGGCACAGCCCGCTGATGTGGTGATGGCTCTCCTGCGTGTGGCCCCATCATGTGACAGGTACAGGGCCCATGTGCCCACAAGGCTCAGGGCTCAGCAGCCCATCACTCTGTACAGCCTGTCGCAGTGGTCTGACACACAGAGAATTCCAGGACCCTCTGGCTCCTCCCTTTGCCAGTCCCCAGCGTGCTGCCATGCTCCCTCCCTGCTCCTCAGGGGCCAGTCCCCACGGGGCTGGGCTGCCTGTGTGCTGAGGGCCAGTGGGCAGAGGCAGAGCTGGCAGCCAGCTCAGATCCACAGCCCAGGCCACAGTGCTGTGTCCCAAACCCACTGAGACAGAGCTCTAACCCCACAGAGCTGCTTTGACCATGTGGAAGACCATCATGTGCTCATGCAGGACTGCAGAGACGGCCATGCTTGTACTCCTTGACGTGCTGGCCAACTGGCCAGAGCACAGTATGTGCACCTCCGATGGGGACCACACGGCTGTCCTTGCCCTGGCTGTGAGTTTCTGCAACTGGCCTTTGCTCAGCCCAAGCTCACCTCTCCATCAGGTCTCCATCCTCCCTCCACCACGGTGTCTCGCTGCCTCTCCTTGCTGGGCTGAAACCTGGCCCAGGGGCAGCTTCAGAGCCACCAGGCCCAGTGCTCCCCCTGTGTCTCCGCTGGCCTCTCCCTGCCACGCTCAGGCCCTGCCACATGGACACCTCGGCACTGAGCTCGGGCTGCTCTGTCCTTTGCAGGCAACTGTGGTGATGTGGAAGATCCTCCAGGTGCCCTGTGTACCACATGTGGTGACCGTGCATTTCCCCCACCTCTTTGTGTATCTGCTCTTCCAAGTGCTCTTCAGCACCTTAGATATGCCAGAGGCGGCCAATACCTTCTGGAAGGGATGTCAGCAGCAACACAGCCTTGCCACCAGCCCCAACAGGTGCTCCATGCAAGTCCTCCTGTCCCTGCCACGTGCCCAGGGCAGGAGCCAGTGCTCCCAGCGTGACCTGGGCTTTTCTCTGCACACAGCTTTGCAGAGCAGACCCTGAAGGCCCTGCTCTGCCGACTGCACTATGAGGATGTGGTGGTGGCAATGGAAGACAAGCATGGCTGGGACATGCTGCTCTGTGCTGACACCCACCACTGTGCTGTGGGCATGCTGACCAGGTGAGACCCCTTGCTCCCCACTGCCCCTGGCATTTGTGCCCTGTGCCTGGGGTGCCCCTCACAGTGGGGCCCCGTGGTCGTGGGCCACAAGGCCTTGTCACCAAGGGACGGCCAAGGAGACTGCAAAAGGCTGGGAGAGGGGCGTGTCCAAGAGCAGCCACTTCCCAGAGGGCTCGGCTTCCCCTTGCTGGGTGCTGGAAAAAGGCCAGACTTCTTTGAGTCAGTCGAGAGCTTTAGCCCTGCTGCCTCAGGGTTTTGCTTCCTGTTTCCTCCTATCAGAGAAATGCACCATGCATCTGAAGCCTTGTGTTCCGCGATTGCATTCCACCTGCTTGGGCTGCTCAGCAAAGACACACCATGCCAGGATTTGGCTGCCATGGCGTTCCTTGTGGAGGTGAGCCTGAAGGCCAGTGCTGCCTGGCTGAGCGGCCTCCCGGCTCTGTGCCCTCTCGTGGCCGCAGCTGCCTGGGACGGTGCCTGTGCCCTGTGCTGCTGCCTGGGCCCGGCCCTGTGCGGCTCCCCCATCACCGGCCTTGTGCCTTTCAGACCCTGGACTGCCTGAACTTGAGTGAATGCCATGACAGCATCCTGGAGGTCATGTCCAAGAAGCTGCAGAGCGAGTGCAGGGAGATGCGTCGCTTGGCCCTCAGAGGCCTCCTGGTGCTCGGCACCAGTGTCTCGGTGAGAAGAGGGCAGCGGCTGAAGCCATGCTGCCAGTGTGGGGCTGGGCAAGGCAGTCGCTTGGCCTTGCCTGGCCTTGGGGCACAGCTGAGGCAGCTGCTCCCAGCCCTCCTGCCTCCCGCTCCAGCTGCTCCAGTGCTTTGGCACAGGCCTTTGGCCTCTGAGCCCTGTGGCAGCAGGATGGCCTTTCACACACTCATGTTCCACGCAGGCTGCAATAAGAATGTGGTGCTTGCATGAAAGGCTTGTGGAGCTGCTGCAGGAAAATGACAGCAACATGCTTAGGATGACCGTGGTTCTCCTCAGCCGTTTGTTCCTGTGCAATGGTGCCCCGCTAGCCAGCCCCCTGGCCCTGCAGCTGGCTGGGGCGCTCCTGCCACTCTTTGACAACGTAAGGCTCTGCGCCTCCAGCCATGGCCACCGGCTGCTGCCTGCAAACTTTGTGCCCTGTGCATTTTCAGGCTTGTACCCAGATGGGTGTGAAGCAGCCAATACTGAGGTCTCTTTTTCTTTCTTTCATACAGGATGATAGCCAGGTGCAGGTGTGCTCCATGTTCATCTTCCGAGAGATGCTGTATTTTTGGCCGGAAGAGGAAAAAAAGGCCCTGAAGTCACACGTGCGCCAGAGCCTGCTCCCATTGTTCTTCCACTGCCATGATGAGAACCAGCGTGTGGCAGAGGTGAGGACTCAGCAGCTGCTGCTGTCCCTCTGGCTGGGGGGCTTGGCTGCCTCCTGCTCCGGGACCTCGTGAGCTGCAGCCTCCTCCTGGCCTTGGTACAGGGACCTGTGCGGGTCCTGGGCCCTGGGCTCTGGTGCCATCTCCAGGTCTCTGCTGCTCTCCAGGACTCCCGGGAAACACTGCATTCTTCAGCCACATTCCTGCACAGGAAGGATCTCCAAGACATGCTTCAGGTGGATCAGACCTGGAGGTTTGGCGAGGCCCTGGTAAGGACGGCCTGCAAGCCCCCAGACTCAGGCTGGAGAAGCCCCTTGACCACGCTGCTCAGCGAGTGCGGCCGGCAGCTGCGCCCCTGCCCAGTGCTGCAGCCAGGGCCGCCAGCCTGCGCCCCACACGCCGCTGCTTTCCCTGGGCCGCACGGGCTCTGCTCGAGGCTCCCATGTGCCCGAGCCGATTGCCCATGGAGCCCCCGCCCGGCGGGGCTGGGGGGCGGCACCGCGGCTCCTCGGGCAGCAGCCGGCCCTCTGCCCCTCCCCTCGGGAGCCCTTGGCCAGCGGCTGCTGGCCGCGCCTCAGGGCTGTGCGGGCAGGGGAGGCCGGGGCTGGGCGCAGGCAGCGCCCGGCCCAGGGGCTGAGCCCGCACCAACCCTTCCCTCCTGCCGCTCTCTGCAGCTGGCAGAGACCAGGAGCCGAGCGGCCGAGCACCTGCGCCGCGCCCTACGCTACGTGGAGAGCCCACAGGAGCCCCTGCGAGAGGCGGCCATCAGGTTCATGGGTGAGTCCCGAGCCCGGGCTGCCCTTTCCCTCCCCGGCCAGCCTCAGCTCCCCCCCAGCCCTGCCTGCTGCCCGGGCCCGGCGCCGTGGAGCCCCGCCTGGCCTGGGCCCCGCCTGCTGCCGCCCTCCGGCAGCCGTGCCCTGGGGCGGCAGCGTGCGGCAAGGGCCGGGCTGAGCCCTGCCGGGCCAGCAGCCCATGTGGCCACAGTGCCGGCAGAGCCGCTGGCAGGGAGCTGTGCCGCCGGCGCCGTGACAGGCTCTGTGTTCACAGGCATGGCCGCGCGGCACCTGAGGGGGAAGAAGGAAGAGTTCCAGCTGATCTGCAGCGGTGAGTGAGGGCAGCGGGCTGACCGCGGGGGCTGCCAGGGGGAGCTGCAAGCCCTGCCCCGGCTGCGCAGGGCTCTGCTCCCGTGGGCAGAGCACACTGAGATTTCAGGGCCCCGTGGACCATTGGAGGCCAGCAGCTTCGGGCTGATCCCCTTGCTCCCTCCTGGCCATGGCAAGAGCCAGCTGGGATGGCCCTTGCAGGGGGCTCTTCTGGGGTCCTCACAGATCCGGCTCTGACCGTGCCTCTGTTCCTCTCTCTTGCAGTGCTGGAACACCTGACGGAGGACATGAGCAGTGCCGTGTCACAGCTGGCACTTGAAACACTGCATGTCCTCCTGGCAATACAGTATGGGCAATATTCCACCATCCAGAGGCTGCAAGATCAGCTGCGCAGGGCATGGAGGACTCGGCCTCGCCTGTGGGGGCTCGGGTGCCTGCTGTGCCGGATGACTTAGGAGGAGAGCTGATCCTGGAGGCTGTCTTTGCTGGGGCAGCCCGTGCCAGGGGTAATTTTCCTTAAGATTTTTCTTTTCTTCATTTCCCAGCTAGGGTCTGGGCTTTGGCCTAGCTGTGTCCCCTGCTGATTGTGAAGTGTGCCATCAGCTGCAGGGCATTCTGGGCTAAAAATATCATCAAATCACTTGGACTTGCTCTTTATGGCCTCTAAAAGCTGGACCCAATTTTGGGGCAAATTTGGAGACCTCATCTATGGGTGGATGGAGCACCTAGGATTTTCCCAATTGCTGGGAATGGTTCTCCAGGTCCCTGGAGTATCCAGGGCCCTGGTAAGTTCCAGCTCCACACATGCCTTGGCAATGAGAAGCAAAGGAACCCAGCCCTTTTTGTGCTGCCAGTGTCACTGCACTGGGGTCATGGGATGGGAACATGCAGCCCTTGTGCTGGAGCTGAGCTGCTCTGCCCAGCACTGGTGGCTGCCATCCAAGCTGGTTTTGCTTGTCCTGGTTCCCTGACAGCTGGGGCCCTGGGCAGAGCCCTGAGAGCCTGGTCTGTCCCCAGGGAAGGAGAAGGAGCCCCTGGAGAAGCTGTACCGGGTGGGGATGCTGCTGCTGCTGCTGCTGCTGGAGACAGCGAGGGTGACATCAAGGATGACAAGCTCTTCCTCAGCCTGGCCACTGGAGGCTGAAGGTGATAGACTTTGATTCTGGCACCTTTTTCAAAGCCAAACTCCACAGGGAATTTGCAGATGAATCCCCACCTGGGGAAATTCGGCCAGATTTGGGCATGGCCCAGCCTGGCTGGGAACCAAAGGCTCCCCCTTTGCTGGGGCAGATGCAACTCATTCTTCAGTCGCTGCCCAGCTGCTTTTGGCAGGGCTGGGGGATGGGCTGGGGTGGGTACGAAATGGGAGTGGGCTCCTGGGCCTGCCAACAGCCCCCAGCACCCACCGTGCCCTGGGCTGGGGCTCGGGCAGCCAGCCCGACACAAAAAAAGCCCCATGGTGGGAGCAGAGGTGGGACTCCAGAACCTGTGCACAGCTGCTTTGCTGTGCAGGCAAGGAAGGGCTTGGGCTGCTCCACTGCCCTTGTTTGCTTTAGGATCACCGTTCTTGTGGGGGGCAGTGCAGGGGGGAAGAGAGAAAATGTGGGCTTCCCTCACCCATGGCTGGGTTTTTCCCTGGCATGCAGGGGTTGGGCCTTCCTCAAGACCCTGAAAGAGATGGGAGTTTTTACCTTTTTTCTTGCTTTCCCGTTTTTGCATCTGACCTCTTTTCAATAATGTGTTGTTTGTTTTTCCAGAGGAAGCGTTCCAGGTGGTCCAGTGTGGATGGGGAAGTGCTGGGGAGCAGCTGTGGCGTGGATGGGCCGTGCCCTTGGGGAAGGCTGAGGCCATGGTTTGGGAGCAGCTTTTCTTCCAGCCATGGGTGGTGTGAGGTGGGTCCCTGTGTTCTTGGCAGGGTGGGATCAGAGCTTTTGGGAGCTGGCAGCGAGCACAGGAGCATCCTGCTCTGGGCAGCTGCTGAGGGCTGGATGTGCCATGGCTGGCTGCAGGCTGGGCACATGTCCTGCCCTCCTGCTCTGTGCCAAAGGCAGCAGGGATGGGCAGCTCTGGGCACAGCTCTGGGCACAGCTCAGGGCACAGCCAGCATGGCCTGGGCACTGCAGGCCTTGGCACAAGGGCACAGGAGCCCTCAGCTGACGGGTGGTTTCTGCTTTCTCTCCTTGCAGCCGGGCTCTGCGGGTGCTGAGGCAGCTCTGGGCTCTGCCAGGGCTCTGCTGGGCTCAGCCCTGGGACCAGCTGGGCTGGCTCTGCCCTCACATTGCTCTGACAGCTTTGCATCAGACGAGCCCGTTGTGAGCACAGCGCCTGAGCTTTCTGCTTTGGCAGGTGAGTCAGACTCTGCTGCAGGCCCAGAGATTGCAGCTGGGGACACACATCCAACTGGCAAGGACCCAAACTCTCCCCAGTCCCAGCTGAACGCCTGGATCTGTACAGGGTGTTTTGTCTGTCCCATTCTTCCTTCTTGATTGGCTGGAATTGTGCAATTGCACTTTCTTCCTCCTCTAGAAGTGCCACGAGTGGGCCAAAGCTGGCGAGTGGGCCATGCTCCTGAGGCCGTGCAGTCTGGAGCTGGTGGATGGGGAATTGCCCTTCTGCACTTCCACACCAGAGCAAAAAGCCGTAAGTGGGACTTTGTGACTCTAAGAAATTTCTGGCAGTTTCAAAGGGAATGTGCAGCTCATTTCCAGGCTGAGAAGGAAGGTCATCTTCTAAAAGATTTGGGGTTTGACAGAGCTTTCATTCCTAGTCCTGCTTGGAGCTGGAAGGGCACAAAGCAATTTCCTCTTGCTTTGACCACAATTTAAAATAACAATATTGGAAACAATCCCCAAAAACTTTTTTAAAACTGCTGATGTCAGTAAGATGGATCCATGCCATCAGCACCTTTACAAAATAAATAACTGAGTTCTGTTTCAAAAGATCAGTTACCTCTTAATTCAAAGTTAGAGAAGATTTTTCACTGCACACTTGGGTTTTGTTTTTATCTTTCACATTTTATATAGTTTTTTATTACTTTTTCCTTTTTTTTTTCCTTTAAATAGAAAACATGTCCTATCAAAGAAATGTCCTTTGCTCCTGGTTCTGGTGTGGAGCAGCTCCCTTCCTGCTGGCTGAGCTGCTCAGGCAGAGCCCGGCAGCTCCTGGCCCTGCAGGGCTGAGGCTTTTCCCCGTTGCTGGGCACAGATTGATGGAGCAGCACTGCTGAACACGGGCACACAGAGGGACCAGCAGCAGCTGCCTTTGGCCACCTGAGGCTCCAAGCCCCAAACTCTGAGCAGCCAGGGCTGGAAGAGACTGGCAGGCTCTGATCCCTGACTCTGGGGCAGGGCTGCACAAGTGACCCCACAGCAGCAGCAGCAGCAGCAGCAGCAGCCGCAGCAGCAGCAGATGGAGCTGACTTTGAGCACAGCCCCTGCCCCTCTTCCCTCCCGTGTGCAGCGGTGTCACAGCAGCCTGAGGCACCTGGGAGCCCCCAGTGCCAGCAGGGACTGGAGATGGCAGCCCTGGGCTCCTGGAGGCTGTGCAAGGAACGGAGCTGGGCACTCCCTGTCCATGGGGAGCTTGTAGATGGAAAAGGCTGCTGTGCCCAGGCAGCTCCAAGGGCACAGAAAGGAGGGTCTGGAGCACTGGATCTGTGCCAGTGCCACAGTCCTGGGCAGCAGCCAGCAAGCCCTGGGGAAACAGAGGGCACAGCACGAGGGACAGAACCAGGCAAGGGCAGAGACTGGAGAGAGCCAGGCCTGGGAGCAGGAACAGCTGCTCCATTGCACTCTTGGAGAAAGCTCTTGGCTCGTTCAAAGCAATGAAAGGCGTGAAGAGCAGAGAGGAGGCCACAGCAAACAACGCTCCTGTTTGCACAGCCTCCCCTCTCCGTGTCCCAGAAGGAATTGCATGGACTGTGTCCTTCTCTCTGAGTCATCTTGTTCAGCATGAGCAGCTCAGCACCAGGAGCTGAAGGAGCTGCAGCCTCAGGCCACAGGAGCTGAGCAAGAGGGAACTTTTGGAGCAAAGGAATGCTGCTATAATAGCCCCAGATGAATGCAGTGGATAGAATCATGGACTCACAGAATCCTTTCTGTTGGAAAAGCCCTCTGAGCTCACCCAGTGCAGCCGCTCACCCAGCAGTGCCAAGCCCAGCACTAAACCACGTCCCTGAAGGGCCAAGGCCTGGACACCAGCACTGAGTGAGGCCTGAACAGCAGGCCCTGAGCCAAAGGTGGCCTCTGGATGAACTTTCCAAGCAAAGGTTATCTTTGTATCTGCTCCCTAATGAAATATGCATGGTCATTAGCACTGAGATAGATGTAGCCACTCATTAGTGAAACATGTATTGACCTTTGTGTATTTAGAAGCCAGACAAGGCCATGAAATCTGACATCTGGCGTTGTTTGGGGCTGTATGGTCAAAGTCACCTCCCTTAGTTCCTCCTAGAGCCCTGGCCAGGCTTTGGGAGGGACCCAAGAGGAGGATGAAAGCAGATGTGGCCACACTAGCAGTGCTGTCAGTTTGTTCATTCTGCACTGTCAGAGCTGGGCCCTCTCCCAGCGGGGTTGGAGCCTCACCTGGGGCTGGAGGCACCTGCAGGAATTGCCAGTGCCCAGGAGTGGCTCTGCAGCCCTTGGCTGTGACAGCTCCCCCAGCTGCTGTGTGGGTCTGGGGGATGGTAAAGGCTGAGGGTAAATGCTGCTGGATCTTTCTTAATCACTGCTGCAGTCTTTGGTGGGGATGGTTGGGTGCATTGCTGAGCTGCTCCTTTTGTGATTCTTTGGTGCTCTGAACTGCAGGAAATGACACTGATTCCTTCAGTTGGAGTCTGTGTCTTTGGTGCTGACCCTGCCCACTGGCAAAACAAAACTGGCAGAGTCTGGCCAGATGCCAACAAAATGTCACTTGTTCAGTGTCAATGTGAGGAATCAGTGCCATCAGAAATTCCCAGCTGGGAAGCTCTTCCCTGGAGTTCCCTGGCTCTGGAGTGGGCTGAGGTCGGAGCCCCGTGGGAGCAGTGGGGCAGTCGGGTAAAAGAAGCTGCACCCCTGGATGTCTTCAAATGCATCCAAAAATTGCATATGGAAAAGGAAAAGACCTTGTGGGTTTGGGCAGACAAAAATGAATTTGCTGAGAGTACATAGGAAACAGCACCTTCAGAAGGAACAATTATTGTTGGAATGCTCCCACACGGAGCAACAGAAGGTTTTAATCTTGAGCTGAGATGCACTTGTGCAAGTGAAATATCAATATAATAAATAAGTATATACATATTTATAGGATAATAAGACCTTCATGTTTATATTTATATATTTTTATATATATATATTTATATATCTACGTATCTATATCTATATTTCTATATCAATATGTACATGTAAAATAAGAATAATGTGAAATATTGACAATAATAATGTGAAATGCTGACAATACTAATTTGGTATCTTTGGCTGCTCAGGGATGTGACACAAAATACCCTACAGGACAGGATTGGCCAGGACCCTCATGTCAGTGGTCAACTTTGTGAGATTGTATACAACGGAAAAAGGAGAAAGAGATGAAATTGGTGATTTTTACAGGGTGTGCTGATACTGTGATGCAGAGTGCTTTGTCTGTTTCTGTGAAAAATACAGTGATTAAGCCTGCAGGGTTTTTCATGTACCAGACTATGCACAAGCTGCAGGATTGGCTGTGTGGGTGAAGGGGTCGTTAAAAGAACAGTTGGAAAAAATGAGGAATGGGAACCTTTGCCCATGGATAACCCATCTCCCAGATGTGCTCCATGCCCTTCACAATGGCCCACTGGGGAAATGGAACCCCCTGGCTGTGCACGGCTGCCCCCAGTTTGCAAATCCAGCCATGGACAGTGAGACTTGGGCTGCCTGGGAACCTGTTCTGGCTGTGATGGCCCCTGGCAGGGCCAGCCCAGAGGCTGCAGGGCTGGGCCTTCATGTGTTGGAATTCGTTAGGATAAATTCAAAGCAAATGAGAGCTATCAATCCTGAAACAGAAATTCAGATTCCTCCAGGACACTTTGCTTTGGGAACTGCTCCCTTGGAGCTTGGCCTTGCAAGGTGTTCCTGTCATGGCAGGAGGAATTGATGCAGAATATCCAGGGGAAATTACAGTAATTCTGTAAACAATAATGAACAAGATTGGATCATTCAACCCCATGACAGCGTAGCACAATTATTGATATTGGAATTTTGAGAACGATTGTGAAAAAAGGAGAACCAGATCCAGTCACCAGCATTTGTGGAGACAAAAGAGTTTAGATCCAGCAGTCCTAATAATGGAGCCAGAGTATGGGTCCGGAGGCCAAAAGGCCCTCCCGAGGCAGCTGAAGGAGCAGCTCCTGGGAAAGACAACTCTGAGTCCTGAAACCTGGGCAGGGACAATGGAATGTGTCCCTGCAGCCAAGGATTCTGTGTGAGAACAAGTAGATCTGACAGGAGATTGTTTTACACATCCTGCCAGACCAGATCTCCCTGTTTGCCCCAAGAGCCCCTTTGGGAAATGCTCTGATCCACGGGGCTCCATGTGAAGGCTGCTGTGACCCTGAGGGACTTGCACAGGAATTCCATCCAGGAGCCTGGGTGCCCATCAGGGACTGGGACCCGGCCCCTTCCAGCCAGAGGGGAAAGGGCCCCCCCCAAGCCTTGTTAACCACAGACAGCACAGGAAAGCTGAACAGCAAAGGGCCTGGGGGCATTATTCTGGAATTAGAAAGGTGCCAGCTCCATGGACAACAGAATTGTCGTTCCTAATTGGAATGAGATTGAGAAAAAAGAATGAAGAATGGTGTCACTAAAGTATAACTGATGTCTGTAAGGTGTACCCTTGGTAGTCAGCCAGAATCTTTGTCTGCCACAAACACCTCTAGTGTTTCACCAAGGGATTGGTCATCAAAAAGTAATGATGGGTTATGATGGATAGCTGATCTTCTTTTGTAATTCTTTGCTAATGATGATGTGCTTTGCTGAGCTTATCCTTTTGTAATTCTTTGCAGCTGTGCATGATATAAATGACACAATTCCTTCAGTTGGTGTCTGTGTCTTTGGTAGTGACCCTGCCCACTGGTGAAACAGGGCCCCCTCTTGCCTAAGTGTTCCCTAGGAAGGCAAAAGCCCCCCCTCCAAAATTCCCCTATTCCTCCCTGTTCCCCCCTTCATACCCTGAGCATGATGTGCTCTGGTCTGGGCTATGCCCGGGTCAGTTGGGGTCCCCTGTCCTGGCTGTGTCCCCTGCCCAGCTCCCCCGCAGCCCCAGCCCCTCCCCAGCGTGGCTGACGAGGGGCAGGACAGGCCTTGGCTGTGCTGCAGCTCAGCAAGAACAAAACCATCTCTGCGTGCTCAGCCCTGTGCTCAGCACCCGGCCCAGCAGTGTCTCAGTGCCCGGGGCTGGGCCCTCAGTCCCTGCCAGGGGTTTCCATGGCAACTGCCAGGCCAGGTGACCCAGGTGTCCCCCCAGTGCCGGTTGCCATGGAAACAGTGCCCAGCCCTGCCCCTTTCTGTCTGGCTGACCTGGCCTTTGGCCCTGGCAGTGCCGTTGGCTGCTGGTTCCTGGTGCCTGAGCGGCCAGCGCGGCACAGGGCAGGTGGCCATGGCACAGCCCCCAGCAAGGGATCCCCTCTGGCTCTGGGCACTGACACCAGCCCTGAGCAAGGGCCCAGGGCAGCTTTCCATGGCCACCAACCATCACAACGGGACCGGGCATTGGTTGCCATGGCACCAAACCAAGGACCAGGTCCCTGTGACCGTTGCCATGGCACCTGGTGGCACCAATGAGTGTGACTGCAATTGTACCTGAAACAGCCCTGGCACTGCTTTGTCCTGAGGGCTGCCATGGCAGCTGAGGGCAGCAACAGCTGGGGCTCTGCAAGGGCCCTGGGGGAGTCGGGAAGGAGCAGCAGAGCAGGGACTGATCCATCCCCAGTGCGCTGCACAGTTCAGGGCAGCGTCCCAGAGCATCCTCATGGAGCTGCCAACAGCATCCCCCCTCCGCAGCCCCGGCCTCTCCCCCAGCTCACACAGGTGCCCCATCCTTGCAGGCACAGGCACAGCAGCACTGGCTCAGCAGCCCCTGTTTGCATTGCACAGAGCAGAGGGAGCACCCCCATGCTGTTTGTGTGGGGACATGAACCTGAGGGAGCACAAATGCCATCAGCCCCTGGGACAGCAAAGGCTGGGGGACACCAGGGAAACCCCTCAGCTTTATCCTGGCCTCTGCACTCAGCCAGAAAGTTTGCTCCCATCAGCTGGGAGTTTCCTGTCCCAATGCAAATGCTGTTGCTCAGAGCCAGGGCTGCCAGGCAGCCACCTCCAAACTGCCCTGGGCATTTGCTTTGCTTCACCTTTGCTTTCTTTCCTCCTCCTGATACAAATGTCTTCCCATTGCCCACCCCTGTTCCCGCCCCTGCCTACAGCCCATCCCTGTTTGCCCTTTCCTGTCTGGCCCCACTCCCCATTGCAGTTCCTGACTGTTGTTATTATATTTCTAAAGTTCCTTACCTCCTCTCCTCGGTGTTTTCTTATAGCTAAAGACCTCCACAGCACAGACTCCTCCTTCTGCATGGTTTTCCTTCTTAGCCAGGGGCCCTTCAAAACCCTCTCTGATTGGCCAACCCATCCCCTTTTATCTCAGTTATCTTCACTAGCCACAGCTGCAGCCCAATGAAGGACATCACAGCTGCAGCCCATCAAGAGCAACCAGGACTTACTGGGACAAGGCCTATATGCAGATATTCAAGTACAATACAGATATTTTACTAGGACTCAAAAGCCACCTATACTATACATGGGAATGTCCCTTGGGGAGCAGGATAATCTTACAAGTGCTGCAGGAATTGTCTGCAGGCTCCTGCAGTGCCTGGTGCTGCTCCCTTGCCAGAGGCACCCCAGGCCAGGGGGGCACATCTGGGCTGCTGTGTCTGGCTCTGGGGCTCCCTGTTCTGGGCAGTGAGGAGGAGCTGCAGAGGCTCTGCAGGACAGACAGGATGGGCTTAGGGGCTGGCAGGAGAAGCTGAGGGACCTGGGCTGCTGGAGCTCCTGAAGAGGAGGCCCAGGGCTCATCATGCAACTGCTCCAAGGGTTCTTTCAGAGAATCCCAGAATCAGAAAGGTTGGAAAAGGCCATGGAGATCATCAAGTCCAACCTGTGCCCTGACTCTGCCTTGTCTCCCCTGGGCCTCCTCCAGGATAAAGAACCCCAGCTCCCTCAGCCACTCCTCAAAGCTCTTGTGTCCCAGACCCCTCCCCAGCCTTGTTGCCCTTCTCTGGACATGCTCCAGCCCCTCCATGTCCTTCCTAAATTTGGCGGCCCAGAACTACAACCAGCACTCAAGGTGCTGCGCAACCAGTGCTGAGCACAGGGGAAGAATCCCTGCCCTGCTCCTGCTGGCCACACCATTCCTGATCCAGGCCAGGAGCCATTGGCCTTCTTGCCCACCTGGGCACACTGCTGGCTCATGTCCAGCCTGCTGTCCATCAGTCCCTGCAGGTCCCTTTCTGCCTGGCTGCTGTCCAGCCACTCTGTCCCCAGCCTGTAGCACTGCAGGGGCTGTTGTGGCCAAAGTGCAGGACCTGGCACTTGGACTTGTTAAACCTCACCTTGCTGGATTTGGGCCCTGGATCCAGCCTGTCCAGGGCCCTCTGCAGAGCCCTCCTACCCTCCAGCAGATCAACACTCACACCCAGCTTGGTGTCATCTGCAAATATGGTGATTTTCTGTTCTTTTTCACACATGTGATAATCATTTTCCCAAAACCATTAACATATTTCCCCTCCCCTTAACCCATGTGTTCTTCTCTCCTGGGGGTCTCTCTGCTGGTCCCTGCTGGTCATGGACCCCAATGCTCCCATGGGTCTGGCTGAGCTGGCAGGACACTGAGGGTGGTGAACTTCCAGTTCCCCTTCTCACACAATGGGCATTTTGTGGTCTCCATAGGCCTGGGGTTGTGGAGAAAAAGCTCCAGGTGTGAGCTCACCTGGTGGAGACACTTTATTATCTGGTAACATGAGGTCACAGAGTGGGTTATGTTAGGTCATTGAGCAGCTATGATATCATAGACAGCCTCTGTGACATCACAGAGCCAGCTATGACATCACAGGGCAGACTGACATCACAGACTCAGGTGTGACATCAGAGACCAGTTGTGTGACATTAGAGAATGGTCTGTGACATCACAGGGCAGGCTGTGACATCACAGAGAAGGCTGTGACCTCACAAAGCAGGCTGTAACAGCACAGAGGGGCCGTGTGACATCCCAGCAGCGCTGTTTCAGGTCACTGGGTTGGTCACTCTGCCCCAGCTCCCCCTCACAGTTTCTCCCAACACGTCCAATGCTGTTCATGCCCAGTGGGGTCCCTGTCCCCCAGGATCCCCCCGGCCCACCTGGAGCCACAGCCTCCACCAAAGGATGTTCCACAGGATCTACCCCAGAGCCTGACATGGGGACAAGGGGCCAGAGCTGTGTGACCAGGACATCAGGGACGGGGATTATCCAGGTCACTGTGGCCTGGGTTGGGTTGCTCAGGTCAGGAAAGATGTCTGGCAGCTGGAGCAGGGTCTGGGAAGAACCTCCAAGGTGGGGCTGGAGCCCTTGGGCTGTGAGCAGAGGCTGAGGGAGCTGGGCTGGTCCAGCCTGAAGCAGGGAAGGCCGAGGGGCTCCTCATCCCAGCGTGACAGTGCCAGTGAGGAGGGGATGGAGAACACAGAGCCAGGCTCTTCACAGGGGGCTGGCGGGAGACAAAAGCCAATGGATGGAAGGGGAAAGAGGGGAGATCAGCCAGGGCATGAGGAGATGAAATGAGTCAGGCTGGTTTCAGCATTTCCTCAAAAGCAAAAGCAGCCTGACCTCCTTCTCCATCCCCCACTGACAGATTTGCAAATCAGGATTTCTTGGAGCTGTTTCGCCCCCACTCCAGGATGAGAATTCTACTACAAGAACTAATTGTGTTTGTATCTATCATTAAACCATGTTTATCTGAAAGTAGTTTCAGTATGGAAATCACCTGTGGATGGCAGAATCATCCGACACTGCTGTGATGTTGCACATAGCTCAGGGAAGAGATGTGATTGTTATTAAATTGTATCCTGTTCAACTATAGTCTGATGGCCATGAAGAGAAACTTTCTGTGCCTCTGAGTCTCACCAGTTCCTGACCCCCAAAGGACACAAACCTGATGAGTTGTGGTTCCCACACCAGTGGTGGCACTTGCATCTCCCTCCACCCCCAGAGCAGAGCTCCCTTGTCCCAATAAGTCCCTGGCAATGCAGGGATGAAGGAAACAGGACAGGCTCTAGGGATCAGGGGCAGGGCAGAGCCAGGGGGGAGAATGACTTTTGCATTTGATGGAGCTGTGTTTTCCTTTGACTTTGTTGGCTGACAAGAAATGAACATCCCTCTGTGTCTTGGGCAGCTCCTTCTCCAAGGAAAGCAGGTGGGAGTTGGAGCCAAGGAGCTGAAAGCTGCAGGAGCAGCCTGGGCTGGAGGGAGCTCAGATTTACACAAGGCTGCTCTGAGTGCCAGGGCTTGGATGGGGGAAATGGTGGGGTGGGGGTAGGGACAGAGTCTGATTGATTGTCAGCCATGAAGGGTCTTGATTTTCATATCCATTCAAACTGCATGAGGAGGTACTTGGATTCAGTGTCAATTGGAGATGGCACATATCAATTTATGAACAGGGAAAAATCCTCATCAGGACTTAAAAAAATGTTTTCTGTCTTTTTAAATAGAATATATTCAGTTTGAATACGCTTCTGAAATCTGTCTAATTAACCACAGAAGATTTGAACATTTAAGTCAAATGATTGCCAGAGGCTTGGCTTATTCAGGTGTTCTGAGTGTTAATGAGTCCTGGGACACTGAATTCCTGCACTGAAGAGCTGAAGGCTGAACAAGCCTCTGGAGCAGGAAAATTCAGCAGCAGCCTCCAAGGTGCTGAGGATGTCAGCAGCCCCCACTGAGGCCATCCCTGCCCAGAGACCGTGGGGGAATGGGCAGACAAGGAGAGCGTCCCTGGGGCTGGGGCAGCACAACTCAGAGGCACCGCGGCTCCAGCTGGGAAATGGAGTGTGGAATGTGGCTGGGAAAGCCCTGCCTGGGCTGTGCCAAGCAGGACAGACAAGCCCTGACTCCCATACCCCAAACAATTCTTTAAAGGTGGCATTTAAAGGAATTATAATTGTGTCCTCTGAGTTGGACTCCCTGTGTTGGGAATTTAGCTGCTAGAAAATGGAAAAGTACAAAACCATGGCTAATTCCAAGTCCTGCACCTGCACAGATAGCAGTGTCCTTGGGCCTAGCTGTAGTAAGATAACAAACAGTGAAAGAGACATGAGAAAAGAGAGATGTAACCCCTAAGGAATGAGGAAGAGTTCATGGTATAGTTTAACCAATAGATTGCTTGGCTTACAGAATATTCATAAGCTTATTATTTGCTGTATAAGTGTCTGATGCTCTCTTCAATAAATGGAATTTGCTTATCACTCATATTGAGTGTCTGAGTCTCCCCTCACCGACAAATGGCTCGACCCCGGCAAAGGCATCATTCTTTGCGACATCCCTGGAAAATACCAACAAGAGGTTCTCAGGTGCTCAAAACAACCAAACAGCCTTTACTGGGAACTTTAGAAAATCAGAGAAACTTGGGCAAAATGTTTATTATGACATTGTAGTGGTTTTGGTTTTTTAATGTAAGATTTTTCTAATTGTGAGATTTCCTAATTAATGTATTGATGAGTGTGGTGGGTTTTATAGTCAGGTAATTATTTATGTATTAATTTTATTGTGAGATTAGATTACGAGAAAGGTGAAGTAAGCCGAAAAATTTAAAAGGGTATAAAAGAAATATTTATTAAAAATAAATTTAAAAGAGAAAGGTAGTAAGAAATAAAATAAACTCTTTAGAACACTTTTTTTTCTCTACAACTTTTTCTTTTTGCTGACAATGTAAAGAAAGTAAACTTAAAATTTCTACTTAGTTTACTGTTTGTAGAATACTCTTGTTTTAAAATTTAATTCTGAAATGTTTTAAAGATGAGTTGTTTAAAGGTGACAATTTTTTTATTTACTTTTAAAATTATTTTTACCTCTGGGAATAGAGATCTTCTCTTGGGGATAGTGGATTTTTTTTTTCTCCTGCTTAATCTCTTGATGAAATTACAGTTATTTTATCATTTGTTTACTTTAGTATGGAAGTTTTTGTTTGATATTAATTTGAATTTTTGTTTTTATTTTTATATTTAATAAAGGAAAATAGTTTTTTCTTTATAGTTTATAAGCGGATTTTAGTTTTAATATTAAAGTATTTTTTTCTTTTTTTGGGGGATTTGATTTCTTCTTTACTGACTTTGATGGTTTTATATTGTTTTTTATATGCTTGTATTTTGGGATTTTTTTTATACTCGAGGGAGGATTGAAGTATTGAAAGGACTAATACCTCACCTGCCAGTACATTGTGGTGGAAGTTGTGGGTGGGTTGTGTTAGGATTGGTTTTATGGTTTGTTTTTGGGTTTTTTGTGTTTAATTTTAGTTGTAGGGGTATTTTGTATGGGTTGCAGGTTGTATGGGTTTATGATTTGAATGGTGTTGGGGGAAGGGGACTTGATGGTAAGTTTTAATAGGTGTGGCTAACTTTAGAAGGGTGTCCTTTCCAGGAAGTTGAAAATTATGGCCGGGAAGAGACAGTCAGTTGTGTTGTAGTTTTCCCTTTATTTTATCCCTTCTGTTACCAGTATTATTTCTGTTCTTGTTGGTTCCTTATCTTGCTGCTGTTCCCAATAAATTGTTCTTATACCAGCCTGGGATCTTTGCCTTTTGTTCTTTACACAACAGGTGGGAGGGCAGTGAGGGCAGTGTGGTTTTAGCAGGAGCAGGAAATTGGGGAATCGCATCCCTGAAGCCTGGCCCGTGGAAACTGAGCATCCCAGCTGGTCCCAGCCCCGGTGGCCATGGCAACAGCCTTGGGAGCGGGTCCATGGCTGGGGCTGTGGGAACCTCTTCCCTCTGGGGCCCAGGGACAGGAGTGGAGGGAATGGCTGCAGCTGAGTCGAGGCAGGCTCAGGTTGGATGTCAGGAAAAGGTTTTTGCCCAGAGGCTGCTGGGGCCCTGCCCAGGCTCCCCGGGGAAGGGTCCCAGCTCCAGGGCTCTCTGAGCTGCAGCAGCGTTTGGACAGCGCTGCCAGGCCCAGGCTGGCATTGTTGGGGTGTCCTGTGCAGGGCCAGCAGTTGGACTGGAGGATCCTGATGGGTCCCTCCCAGCTCAGCCAATTCTGTGGTTCTGGGATCCCATGAGCCTGGGGATGGAGCTGCCAATGGTTGCCATGGCAACCGTCTCTGGCTGCAGGCCTGAGCTGGTGTCCATGGCAACCACTCCAGCATGGGGTCTCCATGGAGCTGCCAAGGGACTGAGCATAGCAACAGGGGGCTGGTCATGGTTGCCATGGAAACTGACCATAGCAACAGGGGCTAGTGATGGTTGCCTGCTAAGGATCAGATTTGTCACAGGCCCTCAGAGAGATTCCATGGGGACTATCCAAGAGTCTCCAGGCTGTTCCAGAGCTGGAATGTCACAGGCACAGACAGGGGCTCCATGGACACCTCCCAGGGCTTTCTGGGGATGGTAAAGAGCCCTGTGGTCAGAGGCAGTCACAGCCATTCCATGGTGACATCCCAGAGGACCTTGGGCTGCCATGGCACCGATCTGTCACAGGCACTCACAGGGGCTCCACAGTGACATCCCAGGAGTCCCCAGGCTGCCAAAGAGCTGGGATGTCCCAGACACTCACAGGGGTTCCTGTTATGAGGAAAGTTGGAGCTTCAGGCAACGTTTATTGGAGAAGCTCCTGTTGGGTCACGAGGTGCAGAAAGGATCCCCAATAGCCCCCATAGATCCCCAAATGTCACCGTTGAGTCAGAGATGACACAGACTCAGATCAGAAGGCTATGCACTAAATGCCACCTATTTTTTCTATCCTCTTCTTTTATGTCGTGGTTTGCTACAGTTGGACCTCTCTGGTCATTTAATCAACACATTTCACATGATTGGCCAATTAAGACAACACCCTTTAGTAAACAACTTCATGGAAAAAAACCCCAACTTATTACAAACATTATCAGGCTACCAGTTATTAATGTTTGTTTTATTTTGGGCCCTTCTGGGAGCTCCCCGGATGGGGAAAACACTCCTGTAGCAGTTCTGTGCCAAGTAAAAGGAGATGCACAGGACTCCTTTGGTCTTCACCTTCTTGCTTATTGTTATCATATCTAAAGTTTTGCATGCTGTCGACACCAGGCTCATCTTGCTGGAAAAGCACCACAAAATGGCTCTAAAATGTACGGTTTCAAGGTCTTTTAAAGTTGTCTCATCCAATTAACTCTTAAAACGTACATTATTTCTACTTATCTACACATAACTCATCCCTTGACTGTCCACATAACCTCTACTCTGTGCTTTCCTTGACCAATCACCCTCTGCCACCAACACTGAAGAAAATGGAATAGATGAAGAAGAAGAAAAAGAAGAGAGGGACTACACACAAATTCCTCCATCTTGCTTCCTACCTACACCATACTAAAAATCCCAAAACCTAAATTTCTCACCCAAGTGACATAGTATACTACCCTCTAATTTATTTCACACTTTGGTAAATTCTAATCTATCTCAATGTCCTGGAAGTCCTCTCCATGGGCAAAGGTTAAAGGCAGTGTTTCTCTGGGGGTCAGGATCCCTCAGAGCAGGCAGAGAAATACTCCCTGTGCCCTGGATTACCACACATTTAACCTAAAATCCCTTATCCCTTAACATGTGAAGTTACCCAAAAAGGTTCCAGGTAAGATTAGATGGAGAAGAAATAAAGAATGACAGAAAGACAGAAGATCCATAGAAAGACACACACATAGGTACCAGCTGCTGGGGTTCCAGCATTGCTAACAGAGGAACCCCAGGAGAAGGCAGAATCCAGACCACAGGCTGGCCTCGTACTCTGGCTTTTAACCCTTGGGCCTCCATGGGCCCACCCCTGGGGTGGGACTGCCAGTTGCTTGTCCAATCAGAGTCAGGGTAGCACCAGATGCTGGTATGTGATTGATTGATTGATTGATTGATTGACAGCTGGGCTAATCAGAGCTGGGTTAACATCTCCCCTGCTGTGTGATTGACAGCTCTGCCAGGCCAGAGCTGGGGGCGGGGCTCTGTCCAATCACAAACCAAGGCCTGACCCGGCCCTGGCCCCACACGGGCATTCTGAGCATCCCAAGGTGTCTCAGGACATCGATCTCATCCAGCCTCTGAGAGCGACCACAGTGACACTACGGAACCTCATGGAACCATGGGTCAGTTGTGACAATGGAGATCCAAGGAAACTGGTGAGACTGTGGAATCCAGGAATCATGGAATCAAGGAGACCATTATGCAAATCATGGGCCCTATGGAAGCAAGGATCTATGATCAAACTGTGGTTTGATTGGGATTGATTTAAAACAGAAACAAGAAGCCATTTTTTCACAGTGGGGCTGCGAGGGGCCAATGGACCCTTGTGACTCTGTTGGGTCTCATGAAACCAAGAAGCCATTGTGACATTCCCAGACCTCATGGAATCAAGGAGAATATTGTGACAGTGTGGGGACCCAGGAAATCAAGGGAACATGGAACAGGTCTGCTTGGTTTGGACTTCTGCGGACTCTCTCACAGGTTCCACTGAATTTGACATGTCGAGGGCCACTTCCCATCTGACTGTGAAGCACTGGGGCTCTGTGCTTTCCTGCCTATGGAAAAGAACTGTCTTTCTTGTCTAGGCTCCCATGGCTGAAATTAGGATTCCACGTCTAAAATTCTCTATATCCAAGGGTATTGAAGTGAAGGGAGATGACCCATCTTCATTGATCAGCATCGAGCTCCAGTTTATTGATTCAACAGTCACTTTTTATAACAGTGTTAATTAAGCTCATACATATTGCAAAATCCAAGCTCATCATAGGTCAGAGATTACACACCAACCCCTCCTTTTGTTCTCAATACCAAGATTTGTGTTCTCAAAACTTACTTTTACTTTCCCAAAACAGCCAAAGATAGAATGTTTACCTGTTATGAGAACCCTGCCTAAGAACCCTGGTATGAAAGGTTCTCAAGGCCTTCATGTTTGTCACTTTTGCTTTCCCATACCTTATCCAAGGACAAGATATTTACTTGTTATTAAAAACAACCTGAGAACTTCTGCTGTTTACATAATCGTGCCTGAGAATCTTGTTGTTTACAGAAACAGGCTTTGAGAATTTGCTCCTCACAGCTACCTTTTACTTTTCCATCAGCTGTATTTTTTCATGGCCTTTTTTCCTTCAAGCCATGTCTGAGCAAAATTCTACAACACAAGGGTTTCTCCCAAAGAAAATCTGCCAATACAGTCAAGTTTGGCTAGCCTCAGCCTCTGGTGACTCACTCTCATCTGCCCACGGCTTGATTGTTTTCCTCCTATAGAGACCACTTTGACACTGCGGGGTGTTTTGGAGCCAAAGGGCATGGTTACACTGTAGGAACTTGTGGAACCAAGGAGATCATTGTGACACTGTGGGTACCATGGGTCAAAGGGGCCATTGTGACACTGTGCAGTCCTGAGGAACCATGGAGATCATTGTGAGAGTTTGGGGCCTTGTGAAATGCAGGACATCATAGTGACACTGCAGGGTACGATGGATCCAAGGGACCATTGTGACACTGTGGGGCCTCATGGAACCAAGGACATAATTGTGGCTCTGTTGGGCTGCATGGTCCCAAGGGGCCAGTGTGAAGCAGTGGGGATTTATGGAATCAAGAGGCCATTGCTGCATTTTATGGCCTCGTGGAGCCAAAAAGTCATTGTGATCCTGGAGGGGATTGTGAATCCATGGAGAGCATTGTGGCATTGCAAGCCCCCATGGAATCATGGAGACCATTGTGACACTGTGGGCCCACACAGAACCAAAGGGCCACTGTGACCCTGCAGTGTCTCATGGAAGGAAGGGGCCATTGTGACACTGTGGGAACTTGTGGAGCCAAGGGGATCATTGAGGCACCACTGGAGCCCATGGAACCAAGGGGCCATGGTGACACAGAGGAGCTTCATGAAACCAATAAATCATTATGACACATGAGGCCTTGTGGAACCCTGGAGACCATTAAGATCCTTAAGGACTTGTCTAACCGTTATGACACCTTAGGGCATCATGGAAGCAAGAAAACCACTGTGGCACTGCAAGCCCTCATGGAAGCAAGGAGCCATTGTGACGCTGCAGGGCCCTGTGGAAGCTACGAAACATGAAATAGGTGTGGCTGCCTTGGTCTCCCAGGAGTCACCTGACAGGTCTGCCTGACCTTGGAATGTGGAAGGCCACTCTCATCTGCCCCTGAAACACTGGGGCTCTGGGCTTTTCTTTTTATGGAAAAGAGCTGTCTATTTTCTCCAGCCATCTATGGCCAAAATTTGGATTCCAACTCCAAATTTCTTTGTATCCAAGGATTGCTGCCAGAGAAAAGTTGCCAGAACGGACTTGTGCCAGACAGGCTGGTCTTTGATTCCTGAGTACCAGCACTCACCTGTTTTCCAAACACTAGAAAGTGCTCTGTGCTTTTCTTTTTATGGAAGAAAAACATCCCTCTTCTCCAGGCACAAATGTCAAAAATTAGGATTTCACATTCATAATTTCAAATATCCAAGGATTGCTCCAAGCAAACCTGCCAGGACAGACAGGTCAGGCTTCCCTTGGCCTCTGGTGACTGCTGTTAATCAGTTCCTGAAACATGGGGCTCCGTGGTTTCCTTCCTATGGAGACCAATGTTACACTGGGTGCCTTGTGAAATGAAGGGGCCATTGTGACACTGCAGAGCAGCATGGATCCAAGGGAACATTGTGACACTGTGGGGCCTCATGGAACCAAGGACATCATTGTGGCTCCGTTGAGCTGCATGATCCCAAGGGGCCAGTGCAAATCAGCAATGTGAGAGTTAGCCCAGCTGTAACTCAGAGTCAGCCAGATTTTACCCCGGAAGAACTGGGCGTGAGTTTGAAGTCCTAGGAGTTGTTCTTTTAACTTAGGGTGAGCTTGACAAATCCCCCATAAGCCTTTAGTGTTGTTATGCTAAGTTGTCCAAATTCTATTCCCCTATTGGTTTATTGGTTACTTGTTTATTCTAAATGGTTATTGTTCTGGTTTTCTAGCCCCAAGTGTCTATGTTGTTGCTTCCCCTTTGTCTCAGGTTTTAGGATCCTGCCCCTTGTACTGTGCTGGACTTCTCCATGTTTATTGTTTTTCACTCTGTTATTAAAGTTCATTTTAAACAACTCCATTGATCCTGTTCCTTTTCATTTTTGCCTCCCTCGCCCTGAAGTCAGGGAACCAGAGAGGTTTGTTGCAGCCACCTTCATTGTGACATTTGGCACCCAACCAGAGACCATGATATTCAGGGCTCCCTGTGCCAGTCATGTCAGCTGGGTTTAGCTGATGGATAGGCCAGTGCTCCCTGAGATTTTGGATTGTGCCGGGCCCGGCAGATTCATCGTTGCTTCAAGGGACCTTGCCCAGGATCAGCATGAATGATGATGGTTTCACCTGCGTAGGAATGCAGGTGGGTTTGGGGAAATGCAAGACATTTATTGCTCATTTTGCCACTGTGTTTTTACAATATACACCCACATCCCATAACTGATTTTATGTGTCCCGGTGGCTCTTCCCCATAAGGCAGAGAAAGAGAAAAATGGGCAGCCAGATGTCCAAAGTAGAAAGGACCATATATGGATGCTTTAATTCTCACTGATCATGACATAATATTTTCAAAGAATGAATTAAAATGAATCATGAGGTGGATCATTAAAAATTTCCCAGATGTCTCTGCCAATGAAATCCATACCACTGAATTTTGGGACTCAGTGGGAGTTAAACTATACAATATTTCAATCAAAAGGGACCCCATTGCATCCATACCATCCTTGAGGCCCTTCACCAGCAAGCAGTGTGTCAAAAACTCAATCTGTTTGTCACTCCTAACCTGGGACCTCCCCTCAAACCTGCCTTTCTCAGACTATTTATGATGATCCAAGATGGCAATGGCCATGCTATCTTGCATGCCCTGGAAACTAAAGATGGAAGGAGCCTGAATGTGTCTCAGAAGCCCGACCATCCTCCCCTCCACCTTGGCTTGTCCACTTCCTGCTAGCACAACCTTCTCTTCTGCTCTTAATGAATCTCCAGACTCCATCCCCACAACTGCAGGTCAGGCCCCATTGTCAATCATTCCACCTTCACCCTGGGCCGTGCCTCCAGTTAAGGAAGGAGACTGGCAAATAGCCTCAAAACCCCTCAGTGCCCTGGTATTTTATGGAAGAAGGGGGGAGAATCCCAGGTATCAGCCATTGGTTTATGGGGAAATCAAGGATCTCTGTAGGGACTTTAAAGACCATAGGAAGGACTTACGTTGTTTTAATGGCCTAATGAGGGCCATGTTTACAGCACATCATAACTCCCTATGATTTAAAATATATTATGACCATGTGGTTGTCACCTATAGAATACACCCTGTGAAAAGGGGGATGGAAGTGTTTACTAATTCAATTAATAGCAGACTATGCTACTAATGAGGCAAGGGCGGAATTGACAATCAACCATCTAGCTGGAGAAGGACAACACAGCCTGCCAGATGATCAAGCAGCAGATATCCCCAGAGAAGAATTGAATTATATCAAAGAGATGGCTTGGAAAACTTTAATCCAGGTATCAGATGGTAGCGCCCCCAATTTGGACAACCTTGGGTGGCTGCAGCTAAAGCTTTAGGACAGTAACACCATCTTGGGTGCCTGTTAAGTAAGCAACCAACGCTACCTCCCTCACACTGAGTGGCCTGCTCTCAGACATAGGGACCATCACACAGGCCACCTTGCAGAACAGCGATAGAGTTTTTACTCTGGCCACATGGGCATGGCTGTGCAAACTCTGAGGGCAAGTGTTGCATGAACCTTTCCAGCCACAGTGAGTCAATCCACAAGAACATTCAGGTACTGAAGGAAGGGTTCAAGAAGCTTCAAGTGGAAAACAAAGACTGGGTCAATAAACTCTTCCAGTCCTGAGGACTAAAGGGTTGGATGATGTCGAGCTAAAACAGGACTACTATTTCTCTTAGTGGTTGTTGTTGTTCAATTGTTAATTGTTTCATGTTTGTTTGGATGCTTTTAGAAAGTCTTACAAAATTCTTTCATTTCCATCTTTGTTGTAAAAGAGAAAGGGGGAAGATACCCAACGCAGGCTCCTCATGGACTCCTTGGACAAGAGAACTGGAGGCCAGGAGGGCATGAAAACCTCTCAGAGACTCAGTGTGGGAAGGAAAAACCTTAAAAGTACCTAAAAGTATTCTTAAATCCATAAAGTACCTTAAAATCCTTGAGTCTCGCAAGGCATTAATGAGGCCGACTGAGTGTCAGTGCAAAGCTCTCAAGGGATTCATTAAAGCAGGTAATTGGGGCCATGATTGCACAAACTTCTCACAGAATCTGTATCAAAAGGGAAACACCAAGTACCCTAAAATAACTGAAGTACCCTGAAGTATTAATGAGCCCCAGTGAGTGTTGTTACTGACAAAGCCTCTCCATGGGCTAATTACAGCAGATAATTGGAGGCCATGATTGCACAAACCTCTCAGAGACTCCAAGGCAAAAGCCAAACCCAAAGTCCTTTGAAACACCTGCAGTCCCTGGAAGCATGAAGGAGACCACAGGGCCATTCCTGAGCAAGGCTCCCCAGGGACTCCTTCCAGCAGATCCTTGAGGCCACTGGAATGTGGGCTAGGGGGGGATGCTGAGGGCAGGACAAGGGGCTGACAGTGCCCAGCCTGGCTGGGGCTGTGCCAGGAGGCCCCAGGGCCTCAGGACAAGGTGTCTCCTCACAGCCCTTGGTGGCACAGACCCTGCTGTGCCCCAGGACACCAAGACTATGCTTCTCTTTGTCCCCACCTGTCATCACTGCCTCCAGTTCTCTGCTCTGCCTGAGGCCTGGGGACACTTTTTCAGTCGTGTCCATCACTGGGACCTATTAAAAGTCCAAGAAACTTTGGAGTTGGATTCTGCCTTGGAGTTCTGGAGAGGTTTCTTCAGCTCCCTCTCAGGGACTGATGTTCAGGGCCTGAGCACAAAGCCCCAGAGGCTCATTAAAGTCCTTGTGCTGTGTCTGTGCTGCTGAGCTGGGCTGGGCTCCTGGCACAGAGGCAGCTCCTGGTAACCAAGAAGAGCTTCAAAAGCACATTTCTCTTGATGAGCAGCTCTTCTGCCAGCCCAGCAGGGCTGGGGCACTGCCTGCAGGCAGTCTGGGCACAGCACAGAGAGTCACAGAGAGCTTCAATCAGTCAGGGCTGGGAAGGTGCTGAGAAGTGCCTGGGGCAGAATCACTGCCAGCCCTTGGCACAGGAACCTCTGGCTGCAGGACAATGCAGCTGCAGCTCTTGGATCCATTTCCTAAAGATGGAACATCCCAATGCCTACAGACTCTGTAAGTACAACCCTGAGTATTTCTGGTGTAGGGGAGGTGAAATGCTCATGAAGCTCTGACATGCTGAGGGTTTCTGATCAGTCATAGAATATTTACCAGCAAAGGATTTTGATAGGAAATAGGATATTTCCTAATATTTTTTATTCAGTTTTCTATTATTGGAGAATGTCAGGAAGGGAGGGTTAAATATTACAGGTATTATGAATTATTAGTTAATATCTTGTCAATGCCTGAGACATCCAAACTGTTCCTTTTAGTGATCAATATGTTCACAGGAGATCCCTAATTTGGTTTCAGCCACTCTGCCCATGGACAGCACCAGCATCACCTTTGCTCTTAACCATCAGGCTCAGTCTGAGCTGTCCTTTCTCCAAGCTGAAAACAGAACCTACTCCCAGCCAGTGCCCTGCAAACAGGGAGAGTTCTGTAGGGCCAAGGAAAGTGCACAGAGATTTGGGGTCTTTGAGTACTGGCAGGGAGAGATCAGGAACAGGGAAACACCTGCAGGAGGGAAAAGCTCCAGGAAGCAGAGAGATAATCAGGCAATAAGAGAAAATAAAACACAGAAATGTTGTGGCAGGGAGACATTAGAAATGTCCACAGGACCCCCTCCAGTGCAGCCCCTCCCTCTGAACAAGCCCCCTCCCTCCTGTGCCCCAGCCAAGCCTCTGCCCTCAGGGCCAGGGCTCCAAGGCGTGCAGCCCCTCCTGTGCAGGCAGAGCTGCAGCAGAGCCGTGGGGCAGCTCTGCAGCCCCGGGCCCAGTTCCCTCTGCAGAGCACAGGGCTGGGAGCAGCTGCCCGGCCCTGGGGGCTCTGGGAGGTGGCACCGCTGGCTCAGGGTGACGCTGTCCCCAGTGCCCAGCTCTGGGCAGTGCTGTCAGTGCAGCCAGGGAAGGAGCTGCATCTCCCTCAATTCAATGCCATCATAAGGACACTTGGAATTCTCCCTGAGATTTCAGTCCAGGCTGGGAGCTTCAATCCAGGGTGCAAACCTGTCCTAGACCATCTCTGAGTTATAGGATTGATGGGGAAAGGCAGAGGTGTTCTGAGACTGAAAGTGCTGCTGGGTTGGTGAAGTAAGCAATGTGAGTACTTGGCTACAAATGTGGAACTGGGCTGATGTGGATCCATCTGCTCTGAGTACCTGGGGCTTTTTAAGAAAAACATGGGAGTGTGAACATTCTCCATTTGAGAAAAGAGAAAGCCCAGAAAAACTCCAAACCAAATGAAGTGACAGACCATCTCCCCTCAGTCACCACTCATCATATTGCCTCAGGAAACTCACTCTATTCTACCAGAGTGCAGTAAAAATTCTGTGGGTTTCCGATATCCAACAGCAACAGTTGAGATGCAGGGGAAGTTTATAAAGAAAACTCAGAGCTCAAAAATCTGAAGACCATGTCTGTGTGTTACAGAGGAGGGTGTATGGGAAATGTTTTTGCTAATAAGTCTAACTCTTCACTGTCCTGTTCTTAATGAACAGGGCCCCATGTCCAGAGGCAGCAAATGTCCAACAGCAGCTCCATCAGCCACTTCCTCCTGCTGGCATTGGCAGACACGCGGCAGCTGCAGCTCCTGCACTTCTGCCTCTTGCTGGCCATCTCCCTGGCTGCCCTGCTGGGCAACGGCCTCATCATCAGCGCCGTAGCCTGCGGCCACCACCTGCACACACCCATGTTCTTCTTCCTGCTCAACCTGGCCCTCAGCGACCTGGGCTGCATCTGCACCACTGTCCCCAAAGCCATGCACAATTCCCTTTGGAACACCAGGACCATCTCCTACACTGGATGTGCTGCTCAGATGTTTTTCTTTGTTTTTTGTGCTGCAACAGAGTTTTATCTCCTGACCATCATGTGCTATGACCGCTACGTGTCCATCTGCCAACCTCTGCACTACGGGACCCTCCTGGGCAGCAGAGCTTGTGCCCACATGGCAGCAGCTGCCTGGGCCAGTGCCTTTCTCAATGCTCTCATGCACACAGCCAATATATTTTCCCTGCCCCTGTGCCATGGCAATGCCCTGGGCCAGTTCTTCTGTGAAATCCCACAGATCCTCAAGCTCTCCTGCTCCCACTCAAATGTCAGGAAACTGGGGCTCACTGTAGTAAGTGCATGTTTGGAATCTGGTTGTTTTGTGTTCATTGTTTTCTCCTATGTGGAGATCTTCAGGGCTGTGCTGAGGATCCCCTCTGAGCAGGGACGGCACAAAGCCTTTTCCACCTGCCTGCCTCACCTGGTTGTGGTCTCTTTGTTCGTCAGCACCTCATTTTTTTCCTACCTAAAGCCCCTCTCCATCTCCTCCCCATCCCTGGATCTGGCCCTTTCAGTTCTGTACTCGGTGGTGCCGCCGGCCCTGAACCCCCTCATCTACAGCCTGAGGAACCAGGAGCTCAAGGCTGCAGTCTGGAGACTGATGACTGGATGCTTTCAGGAACACTGAACTGCTGGCCAATTTCTGCAAAACACTTATAATAAAAGTCATCTTTGATACTTCTTGTTGTTCTCAGTTTGGAGGTGTTTTCCTTGTATTACTTTTTAAATATTTTCCACAAAGAAATGTCATTGTTTGTGCCATTTCTCATTTTGTTACTCTCCAACTCCTCTTTGACCACGGATGGTGTCAATGAGAGGCTGCACGGTCAATGCTTGAAAGGAAATAAAGGATTTCCTAGCAATGTTTTCTGCAGAGATGCCCTTTTGTTGTCTTCTCTGGAGCTGCAGCAGCAATGTCTGTGTGCAGAGCTGGGGGCAGATCAGTGCTGGCACAGCAGCTGTGCCCAGCAGCAGCAGCAGCATTTGGTGTTGCCAGTGCTGCTGCCATGGCCCTGCCCCGCTGCCCTGGTGGCCCTGGTGTTGCTGTAGGGCCTGAGTGCTCTCGGGGCCGGGCACAGCCCTGGGGGTGGCAGTGCCGGGGCTGCAGCAGGGACAGGCCATGGGCACTGCTGGGGCAGCGCTGACGCCTCAGCCCAGGGCCTGGGGGCTCCAGACTCCTTGCCCAGGCTCTCTCAAGAACACACCCAGGCCAATGCTCAGCACAGAAAAGCCCCGTGAGCAGCCCCAGGCTGGCTGTGGGCAGGCTGGGGGCAAACAGCATGGCTGAGGCTCTGCAAGGGCCCTGGGGCAGATGGGAAAGAGCAGCAGAGCAGGGGCTGATCCATTCCCAGTGCGCTGGACAGCCCAGGGCAGCGTCCCAGAGCATCCTCATGGAGCTGCCAACAACATCCCCCCTCTGCAGCCCTGGCCTGTCCCCCAGCTCACACAGGTGCCCCATCCTTACAGGCACAGACACGGCAGCACTGGCTCAGCAGCCCCTGTTTGCATTGCTCAGAGCAGGGGGAGCACCCCCATGCTGTTGGTGTGGGGACATGAAGCTGAGGGAGCACAAATGCCATCAGCTCCTGGGGCCAGCAAGGGCTGGGGGACACCAGGGAAACCACTCAGCTTTGTCCTGGCCTCTGCAGTCAGCCAGAAAGTTTGTTCCCAAGAGCTGGGTGTTTCCTGTCCCACTGCAGACGCTGTTGCTCAGAGCCAGGGCTGCCTGGCAGCCATCCCCAAAATGCCCTGAGCATTTCCTTTGTGCCACCTTTGCTTTCTTTACTTCTCCTGATACAAATTTCATCCTATTGCCCAGCCCTGTTCCCTGCCCTGCAAACAGCCCATCCCTGTTTGCCCTTTACTCTCTGGCCCCACTCCCCATTGCAATTCCTGACTTGGCACCATGGGAACGTCCCTTGGGCAGCAGGATCATCCTTCATGTGCTGCAGGAATTGTCTGCAGGCTCCTGCAGTGCCTGGTGCTGCTCCCTTGCCAGAGGCACCCCAGGCCAGGGGGGCACATCTGGGCTGCTGTGTCTGGCTCTGGGGCTCCCTGTTCTGGGCAGTGGGGAGGAGCTGCAGAGGCCCTGCAGGACTGACAGGATGGGCTTTGGGGCTGGCAGGAGAAGCTGAGGGACCTGGGCTGCTGGAGCTTCTCAAGAGGAGGCCCAGGGCTCATCCTGTGACTGCTCCAAGGCTGGTTTCAGAGAATCCCAGAATCAGCAAGGTTGGAAAAGACCTTGGAGATCATCAAGTCCAACCTGTGCCCTGACAATGCCTTGTCTCCTCTGAGCCTCTTCTTCTCAGGGATAAACAACCCCAGCTCCCTCAGCCGCTTCTCAAACGGCTTGTTTTCCAGACCCCTCCTCAGTCTTGTTGCCCTTTCTGGATACACTACAGCCCCTCCATGTTCTTCCTAAACTGAGGGGGCCCAGAACTGGACACAGCACTAAAGGTGCTGCCCAAGCAGTGCTGAGCACGGGGGAACAATCCCTGCCCTGCTCCTGCTGGCCACACCATTCCTTATCTAGGCCAACTACCATTGGCCTTCTTGGCCACCTGGGCACACTGCTGCCTCATGTCCAGCCTGCTGTCCATCACTCCCTGCAGGTGCCTTTCTGCCTGGCTGCTGTCCAGCCACTCTGTCCCCAACCTGTAGTGCTGCAGGGGTTGGTTTGGCCAAAGTGCAGGACCCAGCACTTGGACTTGTTAAACCTCACCTTGTTGGATTTGGGCCCTGGATCCAGCCTGTCCAGGTCCCTCTGCAGAGCCCTCCTACCCTCCAGCAGATCAACACTCCCAGACAAATTGGTGCCACTGCAGATCCATGAGGCCTGGAGTGTCAGAATGGTCTCCATGATTCCATGAGGCCTCTCAGTGTCACAATGTCCCTTTGGTTCCATGGGACCCCTTGATGTCACAAAGTCTCTAGGATCCTTGGGCCCCACAGTGTCACAATGGATCCTTGGTTCCATGAGGTCTGGCAGTGCAACAAGGCTTTCCTTGGTTCCACAGTGTCACAATGGCCTCTTGGTCCCAAGGCCCACCACAGTGTTCAAACATGTTTCCTTCATTCCAGGAGTCCCTGAGGAGCAGCACTGGCCCCTTGGTTCCATGGGGCCCTGCAGTGTCACAATGGCCCCATCCTGACAACAGATCCTGCTCTGTCACAATGCCCTGCATGGTTCCACAAGGCCCTGCAGGGTCACAGTGGCCTCTGTGGTTCCAGCAGGACCCAGACTGTCACAATGGACTCCGTGCTTCCATTCAGCCCCACAGTGTCACAATGGCCCCTTGGCTCTGTGCTGCCATGGCGTACACAGTGTCACCATGGTCCTCTTAGTGCCACCAGGCCCCGCAGTGTCACTATGGCCCCTTGCTTCCCCAGGGCCCTGCAGTGTCACAATCATCAGAGAATCAACCAGGCTGGAAAAGACCTTGGAGAGCATCAAGTCCGTCCTGGGACCCAACACCACCTTGTCACCCAGACCATGGCACTCAGTGCCACATCCAGTCTTTCCTTAAACACTTCCAGGGTTGGTGACTCACACATCTCTCTGGACAGCCCATTCCAGTGCCCAATCACCCTTTGTGAGGAGATTATTTCCTAATGCCCAGCCTAAACGTCCCCTTGTGCAGCTGAAGGCTGTGTCCTCTTGTCCTGTCTATTCCCTGGGAAAGGAATCTGACCCCCACTTTGCGGCACCCTCCTGTCAGGGAGTTGTAGAGAGTGATGAGGTCTCTCCTGAGCCTCCTCTTCTCCAGGATAAACAACCCCAGCTCCCTCAGCTGCTCCTCACATCACTTGTGCTCCAGACCCGTCATCAGCCTTGTTGGCTCTCTCTGGACACGCTCCAGCCCCTCCATGTTCTTCCTAAATTGAGGGCCCAGCACTGGACACAGCACTCGAGCTGCTGCCCAATCAGTGCTGAGCACAGGGGAAGAATCACAGTCCTGGTCCTGCTGGCCACACCATTCCTGATCCATAGGAGTGCCAGGGGTTTTATGAGGGAAATGGTGGGGAGGGAGTGGGGACAAAGTGTTATTGATTGTCAGCCATGAAGGGTCTTGATCTTCATATCTGTTCAGACTAGATTAGAAAGTACTGGGGATCAATATCAATTGGACATTGCTGATAGCAGTCTATGAACAGGAAAGAATAAATGTCAAAACAATTCCCTCTGCTTTTTTTTTTTTTTTTCAATATAGCAGATTCACTTTGAATACACTTTTGAAATTTGTCTAATTTACCACAGAAGAATTTGAAACTTTAATTATTCCCAAGGGCTTTTCTTGTTTGACTGTTTTGAACTATTGCTTATGAGCCTTTTTCATTGAATTCTTGAACTGAACAGCTGAAGAAAGAAGAGATATCTGGAGTAATAAAATTCATCAGCAAAGTCCAAGTGGCTGAGGATCCATCCCCATCAGAGCAGCAATGAACAGAAATTGGCACAGCTTTGTGGCTGCCCCAGCTTTGACATGGGCCCTGCGCCTGGAGCAGGAGCAGCTCTTGAGGGCCCCAAGGTCGGAGCTCTTGTGCTGCCCTGGCCAGATGGGATGGCAGCAGGGGCTGCAGAGCTCTCAGCACCTCAGGCAGAGGGGAGCAGGGCAGCCAGGGAGCCTCCTTTGGCCTTGGCCAAGCACCTTCCCCCATGGCTGGGGCAGAGTCCTGTGGCAGCTGCAGCTGCTGCTGTGCCCTTGCCAGGGGCTGAGGCCGTGGGGGCAGTGCCCAGAGCAGCCTGGCCTGAGCAGAGCTGTGGGGCCAGAGCCGGCTGGGCTGGGCTGGGAGAGGCCCTTGGTGCTGCCCAGAGCTCAGGGCAGCTGGCAGAGCTTGCAGGGAGCTGGGCTGGGCTCAGAGAGCCTGGCCCAGAAACCATCAGTGTCCATCCAAGCCTGGCTGAGCGTGCAGGGGCAGGACTCAGGCCAGGCCTTGTGGGGCAGGGCCAGCGCCTGTGCAAGGCATTGCAAACAGGCAAGTGGCCCAGAGAGGAGGCTGCTCTGTGCCCTTGGTGGCACGGACAGAGCAGGGAGGGGGCCCAGGACATTTGTCAGTGCCAGCCTCTGTCCCCATGCATTGGTAGCCCTGGCTGCTGAGCCCAGCTTTGGCCTGGGCTGAGTTTGGCTTTGGCCCAGCTCCATCCTCCTGTGGGGCTCAGGGCCTGTTCCCGGCCATGGCCAGCCCTGGCTGCTTCTCTGCTGGCCCGGAGGCCGGCAGAGCCCAGGGCATGGCTGGCTGTGCAGGCCGACAGGTGCCACGGGCTCTGCCGGAGCTGGCAGACGCTGCCCAGCAGGTCTCCATGGCTGTGCTGGAGACCAAGGCTGCAGGAGGGAAATGCAGGGCTGCTGCGGGATGGGGAGGGCATTGAATTCCAGCACACACCTCAGCTCTCTGATGATCCTGGCACCATGCTGGGCCCTGTTTCAGAGTGGAGCAGAGAAGATGTTGATGGGACAAGGAGCCCTGCAGGGCTGTCAGGGACCTGCAGCTTGCAAGGTGCTCTGCTCTCCCTCAGATGCTCTCAGAGAGATCCAATCCCATCTGGGCACCTCAGGGTACAAGTGGCACTGCCTGTTCATGGGCACACAGCTGATGTCTGCCTGGAAGGGGCACAGGTGTTAATAACTGTTAGTTTCATCATTTGCAAGCGAATCTTTATTATCTGAGTCATTTGAGTACTGTTTAAAAATGGCAAAGTTTTTCAACCAGGAACGGGGATTTTCTGGAGGTGTACTGATGGCAGGAGAAGAAATAATGACCTTGCCTTCTACTGGCATCACCAGTATTCATTCTATTATATAAACCTCTCTTTTCCATTAGGGGTTTCCAGCTCTCCTATTGAAATAGCCATGTCTAAAGACATCTCTTCACTAGACCAGCTGGATCTTTATTCTTCCCATTGCTCCCAGATTTCCTCCTCCAGATTGTCTCTGGTGTCCTGGGTTGACTATATGATGCTTTTATCCCCAATCGTCTCATTCTGTTTATGTTGAATAATAATAAGTTTTGTACCTTTAAGAGTGTTACAGAGAGTGAAGGGGGAGAGAGAAGAAGCGCGCAGTTTGTTTTTCAGACACTGCACTCCTCCACATTCCTGCTCCTGACTGTGTTGTCTGCGGACAGACAGCGGGACAGAGAGCTCTTCTTTTGCTTTTTAGTTAGTGTTAGCTAGCTGAGGCAAAGAAGTTCCCTGGACTGGTTTTTTTCCCTTTTCTTTGGACCTCTTGGAACTGCTCTGGACTGAACACCCAGGAGAGCACCGGCAGCTGCAGCTGTGGCCCACCGGGCCGGCCCTGGCCTGCGACAATTCCAGCACTGAGAGACTGATCAGAGACTGAGTGAGCTGCTGCTTGAACCCGGGGTTTTCTCAGTTTGTCATCTCTTTTAGAGTGGCAAGGGGTCTCATTGTTTTGATACTGCTTTGGTCTTATTGTTTAATAAACAGGGGGTTTTTTTTCCACCTTTCTCCAAGGAGGTATTTTTCTTTCCTCCCGGACCAGTTGAGGGGGGAGGGGCCGATTGGATCTGCTTTTCCCACCGGAGCTCCTTTGGGGGGATTCTTCCCCAAACTTGCTCTAAACCTGGACAAATACATGAATTGGCGCCCAACGCGGGGCTGGAAAATGTGGAAAAAAGCCCTATTAATTGTGTGTCTGTTGTTGTTAAAGCAGTTAGTAGACATGATGCTTGGACCCCTGATGTCTCTGGTTGTGAAAGCCTCTGTATGGCTCTGGGCTCTAGACCTTTTTGAGGTTTCAATACCTTTCTGGTCATTAGGATTATTGTCCTTAACAAGTAATTTTTACGGTAGAGGGGTACGGATTGGAATAGCTGTTGTGCTGGCCCTGGTGATAATGATTTATAAAGCATTCAAAAAGATACTGACCTCTGTTTACAGCATGTATGGTTTATGGTTTCTTCATCCTACCCTGCATCCCAATTCCAGTGGTATGTTTTGGGAATTTATTAGTAACTACACTCAGTCTGTTAGAGGAGGAGCTAAGAATGAGACTTTCCAGCCTTCCCTTTCCCTCTTCTCCTTTGGATCGGTTATGTCACTTTTTGAGAATTTTCCGTTTCCCCTGAATGTTAAAGAGACCATCTTTCTGGTATTTAATTTGGTAAGTCTCCTCTATATGGTCTGCAGCTTCTCTAGATTGAGGGCTGAGATTTCTAGACGGGCTGATGAGACCCCTGACTCAGGAGTAAACCCTGGTGTGGAAAATCCTAAGTGGTGTGGGAAATGGGAGGATATGGGCGAAATCCTGAAGGAATTCTCTGACCCTATAGTGTGGGATTTTCCCCATGAACAAATTCAGAACCCAGCTGAGGTGGGGAAATATCTGAAAGAGAAGTACCAGGATGAGCCTAAGGAGAGGAAGGTCATTGCAGTGAGCTGGGCCCTGGCATATGCTTATCGCACACTGCTAGATACTCTAGGGCAGCAGACAGAGGCAGGGGGGCAGGGAGATAAATCAGCAACTGTCCCGGTGACTCAGGCTGCAGCTAACACTCCAGGCTCGAAGCCAGCAGCCAAACCCATGGCTGTTGCTACCAGCACTAGAAGTGGGAAATGCACAGCCAAGACCAATCGACCAGTGGATGATGATGATGATGATGAAGGAGAAGGAACCTCAGTGCCTCCTGACGTAAAGTCAGGAGTCAAAGCAGCAGATGCAAGATCAGATGCCAATACTGAGTCCTTCTCCCTGAAGGACCTTCGTGGCCTACGGAAGGATTACACTCGAAGGTCTGATGAATCCATAATTAGTTGGCTGGTCCGTCTCTGGGATGCTGCAGGCGAGGCTACCGTTTTGGATGGCACTGAAGCCAGGCATTTGGGATCCCTGTCACAGGATACTGTCATAGACCAAGGAATGATGAGGGGGGCTAACTCTCAGAGCCTCTGGGAACGAGTCCTAAGAAGTGTAGCAGAAAGATACCTGTGTGCAGACGATCTCTATATGCAGCAGACTCAGTGGAAGACAATAGAGCAAGGGATCCAACGCCTGAGAGAAATGGCCGTGGTTGAGATTATCTTCTCAGATGATGTAACAACTAGGAACCCAGACTTAGTACCATGCACGTCTGTGATGTGGCGAAAACTCGTACGACTCGGGCCACAAGAATATGCCTCTGCCTTAGCCATCATGAAGAGGGATGAGAGGGGTGAGACTGTGCTTGACATGGCAAGGAAGCTCCGAGCATATGCAGATGCTGTACATGGCCCAACACATGCCAGAATCGCAGCGGTGGAAACACGTCTTCAAAAATTAGAGGACAAGATAGAGGAGGGTCACAAGAAACTGAGGGAGGAGATTAAAGAGAGCTTTCTCCAAATCTCGGCGGTACAGATCAGAGGTTCTGGTACCCAACGCAGACGTTCCCCAGATGGCGAGAGAAGGTACATCCCACGAGCTGAGCTGTGGTTCTATTTGCGTGATTGTGGAGAAGACATGAGGAGATGGCATAGACAACCTACCTCTGCTCTGGCACAACGGGTGAGACAACTGAAGATTCAGAGAGGAAGTTCCAAAAGGGAAGCAGCTCCAGTGGCCAGTAACCGAACTGTCACATATGATGATAATGACAATATTTTTGATCCCCTTGAAGGAACCTCCAAGACATATGCCCAGGGAAAGAAGGATAACCAGGCTTAGAGGGGCCCTGCCTCTAGCCAGGTAGAGGCTGGGGAAAACCGTGTTTTTTGGACTGTGTGGATTCGTTGGCCTGGCACATATGAACCACAAGAATACAAAGCTTTGGTTGACACTGGTGCACAATGCACATTAATCCCATCAAGACATGTGGGGACAGAGTCTGTTTCTATTGCTGGTGTGACAGGGGGATCACAGGATTTTACTTTGGTAGAAGCTGAGGTGAGCCTGACTGGAAATGAGTGGAAGAAACACTCTATTGTGACTGGCCCAGAGGCCCCATGTATTTTGGGCATAGACTACCTTCGAAGTGGGTATTTCAAAGACCCAAAGGGACTCAGATGGGCATTTGGAATAGCTGCTGTAGAGACAGAGGGTGTCAAGCAGTTGAACAGCTTGCCTGGACTGTCAGACAGCCCATCTGCAGTAGGTCTCCTGAAGGTGGAAGAGCAACGAGTGCCAATTGCCACCTCAACAGTGCACCGCCGACAGTACCGAACGAATCGAGATGCTGTGATCCCCATCCATAAGATGATCCGAGAGCTGGAGAGCCAAGGGGTGGTCAGCAAGACCCACTCACCCTTCAACAGCCCCATCTGGCCTGTGCGAAAATCTGAAGGAGAATGGAGATTGACTGTGGACTATCGTGATTTGAATGAAGTGACCCCACCCCTGAGCGCTGCTGTGCCGGACATGCTGGAACTCCAGTACGAGCTGGAGTCCAAGGCAGCAAGGTGGTACGCCACTATAGACATTGCCAATGCATTTTTCTCCATTCCTCTGGCAGCAGAATGCAGGCCTCAGTTTGCTTTCACCTGGAGAGGCGTGCAGTACACCTGGAACCGATTGCCCCAGGGGTGGAAGCACAGCCCCACCATCTGCCATGGACTGATCCAGGCTGCACTGGAAAAGGGTGAGGCTCCAGAACATCTGCAATATATTGATGACATCATTGTGTGGGGGAAGATAGCAGCAGAGGTGTTCGAGAAAGGGGAGAAAATTATCCAGATTCTCCTAAAAGCTGGCTTCGCCATCAAGAAGAACAAAGTCAAGGGACCTGCTCAAGAGATCCAGTTTCTGGGAGTGAAGTGGCAAGACGGACGGCGTCAGATTCCCACCGATGTCATCAACAAGATCACAGCAATGTCTCCACCCACCAAGAAGAAAGAGACACAAGCTTTCCTAGGCGCCATAGGTTTTTGGAGGATGCATATTCCCGAATACAGTCAGATCGTGAGCCCTCTCTACCTGGTCACCCGTAAGAAGAACACTTTCCACTGGGGCCCAGAGCAGCAACAGGCCTTTGCACAGATCAAGCAGGAGATTGCTCATGCAGTAGCCCTTGGCCCAGTCAGGACAGGACCAGAGGTGAAGAATGTGCTCTACTCTGCAGCCGGGAACCATGGCTTGTCCTGGAGCCTTTGGCAGAAGGTGCCTGAGGAGACTCGGGGTCGACCACTGGGATTTTGGAGTCGAAGCTACAGAGGGTCTGAAGCCAACTATACTCCAACAGAGAAAGAAATCCTGGCTGCCTATGAAGGAGTCCAGGCTGCTTCGGAGGTAATAGGCACTGAAGCACAACTCCTCCTGGCACCCCGACTACCCGTGCTGGGGTGGATGTTCAAAGGCAAGGTTCCTTCCACTCACCATGCCACCAGTGCTACATGGAGCAAGTGGATTGCTCTCATCACTCAGCGCGCCCATATAGGTAAACTGAATCGCCCTGGGATTTTGGAGGTCATTACAAATTGGCCCGAAGGTGAAAACTTTGGTCTCTCTGATGAAGGGGAACAAGAAGAGACACGAGCTGAAGAAGCTCCACCATACAACCAACTGCCAGCAGAAGATACACAATACGCTCTCTTTACTGATGAGTCGTGCCGCATTGTGGGAATGAACCGGAAGTGGAAAGCAGCTGTATGGAGCCCCACACGGCAGGTGGCAGAGGCCACTGAAGGAGAAGGTGGATCAAGCCAACTTGCTGAACTCAAAGCTGTTCAACTGGCCCTGGACATTGCTGAGAGAGAGAAGTGGCCAAAGCTCTACCTTTATACTGATTCATGGATGGTAGCCAATGCTCTGTGGGGATGGCTGGAGAGGTGGAAAAAGGCTAACTGGCAATGTAGAGGAAAGCCAATTTGGGCTGCTGAAGAGTGGAAAGACATTGCTACCAGGGTAGGGAAGCTGCCTGTGAAGGTCCGCCATGTAGATGCCCATGTACCCAAGAGTAGAGCTAATGAGGAGCACCAAAACAATGAGCAGGTAGACCAAGCCGCAAAGATAGGGGTGTCCAAAATAGACCTAGATTGGGAACATAAAGGAGAGTTATTCTTAGCTCGGTGGGCCCATGATGCCTCAGGCCACCAGGGCAGAGATGCCACCTATAAGTGGGCACGAGACCGAGGGGTGGATCTAACCATGGACAGTATCTCTCAGGTTATCCATGACTGTGAGACGTGTGCTGCCATCAAGCAGGCCAAGCGACTGAAGCCCCTCTGGTACGGTGGGCGGTGGTCCAAGTACAAGTATGGGGAGGCCTGGCAGATTGACTACATCACACTGCCCCAGACACGCCAGGGCAAGCGCTACGTTGCTGACCATGGTGGAGGCCACCACTGGATGGCTGGAAACCTACCCTGTGCCTCATGCTACAGCCCGGAACACCATCCTGGGCCTGGAAAAGCAAGTTCTGTGGAGACATGGCACCCCTGAGAGGATTGAGTCAGACAATGGGACTCATTTCAAGAACAGCCTTGTCAACACCTGGGCTAGGGAGCATGGCATTGAGTGGGTGTACCATATCCCCTACCATGCACCAGCTGCGAGCAAAGTGGAGAGGTACAATGGACTGTTAAAAACCACATTGAAAGCATTAGGTGGGGGATCTTTCAAGAACTGGGATCAGCATCTGGCAAAAGCCACCTGGTTAGTTAACACCCGAGGCTCTACTAACCGAGTCGGCCCTGCTCAATCTGAGCCTTTGCAGAGAGTAGATGGAGACAAAGTCCCAGTGGTACATGTCAGAGGTTTGTTAGGGAAGACTGTGTGGATCAATTCTGCCTCGAGTACAGACAAACCCATTCGTGGGGTTGTCTTTGCTCAGGGACCAGGTTGCACGTGGTGGATAATGCAAAAAGATGGAAGAACACGATGTGTACCTCAGGGAGACCTGATTGTTGCATAAAACCTGTATAAATATCACTGTTTCCTGAATGTTATTACCATTGTCTGTGTATAGTTGTATAATGGATGTATCATGTATGTACTTGTAGAGTTAGAATTTATATTAGTTTTAGTAGTAAGCAGACGATATGGGGATAAGGGGTGGAATGTCCTGGGTTGACTATATGATGCTTTTATCCCCAATCGTCTCATTCTGTTTATGTTGAATAATAATAAGTTTTGTACCTTTAAGAGTGTTACAGAGAGTGAAGGGGGAGAGAGAAGAAGCGCGCAGTTTGTTTTTCAGACACTGCACTCCTCCACATTCCTGCTCCTGACTGTGTTGTCTGCGGACAGACAGCGGGACAGAGAGCTCTTCTTTTGCTTTTTAGTTAGTGTTAGCTAGCTGAGGCAAAGAAGTTCCCTGGACTGGTTTTTTTCCCTTTTCTTTGGACCTCTTGGAACTGCTCTGGACTGAACACCCAGGAGAGCACCGGCAGCTGCAGCTGTGGCCCACCGGGCCGGCCCTGGCCTGCGACAATTCCAGCACTGAGAGACTGATCAGAGACTGAGTGAGCTGCTGCTTGAACCCGGGGTTTTCTCAGTTTGTCATCTCTTTTAGAGTGGCAAGGGGTCTCATTGTTTTGATACTGCTTTGGTCTTATTGTTTAATAAACAGGGGGTTTTTTTTCCACCTTTCTCCAAGGAGGTATTTTTCTTTCCTCCCGGACCAGTTGAGGGGGGAGGGGCCGATTGGATCTGCTTTTCCCACCGGAGCTCCTTTGGGGGGATTCTTCCCCAAACTTGCTCTAAACCTGGACATCTGGTCATTCAAGTGCCTCTCAACTAACTAGCTTCATGCTTTGAGCTTCAGGGATTTGCCTAATCATTCCGAAGTGCAAATAAATATATCAATAATCAACATCTTCATTGTGTTTATATCTATCACAGAACTGCCTTTTCTTAGGTCTTTATCTAGAACTGTTCCTGTACAGAAATCCCTTGGGGATGGTGGACATGTCAGATGCTGCTGTCACATCACGGAGAACTGCTTGTTTGCTGTGATGTTAAACTGTTCAAATGTTCAAGTTGTGTTTGTTGGCAAGAAACCTTTCTGTACCTCTGAGTGTCACCAGTCCCTGAGCCCAAAGGACACAAACCTGATGAGTTGTGGTACCCACTGCAGGGGCACTTGGACCTTGGCTCTGCACAGGGGAGCTCTTCGTCCCCGTTCTCTCTTTTCCCCCCTCTGGGCATGGAGGGAGCTCATGACTGCAGCGTGTGACTCGTGTGTGTAAAGAGCAAATCTGGGCAGAATCAGGGCAGGAAGGCTTTGGGGGGACCTTGGGATTTGTGTTGGACACAGAAGGTGTTTTCCATTGCTCTGAGACTGTCTGCTGTGGAAAGAGGATTTAGTATCCAGCAGAGAAATGACTTTGGCATTTGATGGAGCTGTGCCTTCCCTTGGCTTTGTTGGCTGATAAGAAATGAACATCCCTCTGTGTCTTGGGAAGCTCCTTCTCCAAGGAAAGCAGGTGGGAGTTGGAGCCAAGGAGCTGAAAGCTGCAGGTGCAGCCTGGGCTGGAGGGAGCTCAGATTTGCACAAGGCTGCTCTGAGTGCCAGGGCTTGGATGGGGGAAATGATGGGGTGGGGGAAGGGACAGAGGCTGATTGATTTTCAGCCATGAAGGGTCTTGATTTTCATATCCATTCAAACTGCATGAGGAGGTACCTGAATTCAGTCAATTGGGGACTGCACATATCAATAAATTAACAGGAAATAAAAGCTAAACAGGATCTAAAAAATCTCTTCTTGCTGTCTTTTTAAATATCATGTATTCACTTTGAATACACTACTGAGATCTACCTAACCACAAATGATTTGAAAATTAAAATCAAATTGTTCCCAGAGGCTTGGCCTGTTCAGGTGTTCTCAATGTTAATGAGCCCTGGGACACTGAATTCCTGCACTGAAGAGCTGAAGGCTGAACAAGCCTCTGGAGCAGGAAAATTCAGCAGCAGCCTCCAAGGTGCTGAGGATGTCAGCAGCCCCCACTGAGGCCATCCCTGCCCAGAGACTGTGGGGGAATGGGCAGACAAGGAGAGCGTCCCTGGGGCTGGGGCAGCACAACTCAGAGGCACCAGCGGCTGCAGCTGGGAAATGGAGTGTGGAATGTGGCTGGGAAAGCCCTGCCTGGGCTGTGCCAAGCAGGACAGACAAGCCCTGACTCCCATACCCCAAACAACTCTCTCAAGGAGACATTTAAAAGGAATTGCAATTGTTTGTGTCCTCTGGTTGAGCTCACTGGAGAAATACCAGCAAGAGATTCTCAGGAGCTCCAAACAACCAAACAGCCTTTACTGTCAACTTTAGAAAATCAAAGAAACTTTGGCAAATGGTTTATCACAACACTGTAGTGGTTTTGCTTTGTTAATGTAAGATTTTTTCCAATCTTAAGATCTCTTAATTAATGTATTGATGAGTGTGGTTGGTTTTAGTGTCAGTAATTATTTATGTATTTATTTTGTTGTGAGATAGGATTATGAGAAAGGTAAAGTAGGCTTAAAGTTTTGAAAGGGTATAAAGAAAATTTTAGTAAAAGCAAATGAAAAAAAGGTAGTAAGAATTAAATTCTTTAGAACAATTTTTTTGTTTACAACTTTTTTTCTTTAACCTGACAATGTAAAGAAACTAAACTAAAAATTTCTAGTAGTTTACTCTTTCTAGAATTGTCTTTTTTTAAGTTTTAGGGAGAGAAGTTTTTCTTGTTAAGTTTATGGAGTTTTTTTACAGGAGGAAAAATATTTTTTTGTGACTCTTAATTTTGCCATGCATAACAGTTGTCTGGGGAACTTTGTTATTGTGAAATTCTTTTATTGCTACAGGCTTTTTTACAGCTTATTGATGGGTCATGTCATCTTCTGAGGTATTGTTTTAAAGGTGAGTTGTTTAAAGGTAAATGTTTTTATTATCTACTTTTTAAAATATTTTTGTCTCTGGAAATAGAGATCTTCTCTTGTGGGTACTGGATTACTTTTTTTTCTGCCTGAAATTTTTATGAAATTGCAGTTACTTTATAATTTATTTTAATATGTAGGTTTTTCTTTGATATTATTTTGAATATTTAAACTTTTTTATAGTTTTATGTGCTATAAAGAAAAAGAGGTTTTTCTTTATAGATTATAAGAGGATTTTAGTTTCAAGATTAAGGTATTTTTTTCTTCTTTTTTATTGGGTATTTATTTCTTCCTTCCTGACTTTGATAGCTTTATGGGGTTTTTTTAATGTTTCTATTTTGTTTTTTCTTTTACTTGAGGGATGATTGAAGTATTGAAAGGGTTAACATCTGACCCGCCAGTAATTTGTGGTGGAAGTTGTGGTTGGGTTGTGTTAGGATTGGCTTTATGGTTGGTTTTTCAGTTTTGTGTTTAGTTGTAGGGTTATTTTGTATGAGTTGTAGGATGTAGAAGTTTTTGGTTTTAGTTGTGTTGGGGGGAGGGGACATGGTGGTAAGATTTTAATAGCTGTGGCTGGCTTTGTTCTGGTCGGGGTTTTGTAGCCTCTTCTGTTTTCCCAGTCCCAGCTCTCCCAGTCCCTTCACCCCTTTCCTTGACTCTGAGCCCCTGAACCTCCTTCCCAGCTCTGCCAGCTCTTCATGTCCCCCTTGTCCTTGGCCTCTGGACCCCCCTGGATCCCAAACTCTCACTTTCAGCCCCCCAGCTCCCCCAAAACTCCGTGTCCCCCCATTCTCCCCTCCCTACAGTACCTGGAAGTGGCGCTGTCGGAGCCCAGCCCGGGGGTCCCCAGTCCTTGATTGTGGGGGTGTGGATGAGACCCCCTGGGAGTACTGGGGCAGCGAGCGGGGCTGGATGGAGCCACAGAAAGCAGGGATGGTGGGAGGAGCTGAGCTGGGATATTGGGATGGCCAGGGCTGGGATATTGGGATAGCCAGAGTTGGGACACTGGGATTGCCAGGGCTGGGATATTGGCATGGACAGGGCTGGGATATTGGGATAGCCAGGGCTGGGATATTGGGATAGCCAAAGCTGGGATATTGGGATAACAAGCCCTGGCTCAAGGACAGGACCCGGCCGGTGGCTGACAGTTCCCTGGAGATGGGGCTGGTACAACCAGAGTGGGGGGAGTGGGAGGAGCTGGGGCTGGACTGGGATCTGTGGAAATGGAGGACTCTGAGGGGCTGGGATGGAATCTCTGCGGATAGGGGGGGAACTGTGAGGCTGGGATGGGAATCCAAGGGGCACCCTGGGGCTGGGACACAACTCCATGGATCTGTTCTATCCTCCTTCCCAGGTCTCCACATGCTGCAAGTGGTTTCCAGCTGTGACCTCCTGTCCAATGGAGCATCCATGGATGCCACCAGTATGGCTACAAGGGCTGGGATTTCATCTCCTTCCAGCTGGGATCCAGGAGCTTTGCAGTGTCTGATGGTGCCACCTGGATCAGACAGAGGTGCTGGGAATCCAAAGGGATCATGGTGGAGCAGACGAAGCATTACCTGGGACACACCTGGGTGGAAATACATCAGATGGGGTTGGGTGGCTCTGGAGCACAAAGGTGGGTGTGGGAGCAGAAGGGAAATTCCTATGGGAATGGGGGGATTCAGGAATGGGGGACTTGGGAATGCAGGAATTACCATGGAATTTCCATGGCCAGATCTCACTCTCATTCCAGTCAGGTAAGAATTCCATAGATGGATCTTCCCCCTAACCCACTGCCACTGGAATTCCATGGGGAAATTATTTGAATGGATGACCAATGCAATGCCAGCAGTGCAATGAGAAATAATCCCTGCTGGGATTCCATGGGACATCAATCCAAATCCTTTGCCCAGACTGGCTCTGCTGTGCCCGTGGCAGCACCAGGGGAGTGCCCTGTCCCTGCTTTGAGCCCAGCACGAACCTTTCCTTGGCTGTTCTGTGCCTGCCCGGGGCAGGAGGGCACTGCCGGGGTGGCTTTGGTGGCCCCGGGCACCCGGCCCGGCTGCAGCCACTGCAGGGGCTCCTGGGGAATGTTCCCGAGCAAAGCTCAAAGCAAACAACAGTTCCTGGAGGGGATTCTGCCCCTGGGCCTGTGCTGGGTGCCCAATGGCAACAGCCCAAAGTGCTGGAGCTCAGTGTCCCTCGGCCCATGGCCAGGCCATGTTCCCTGTCTGTGCCCTGTCCCTCGGCTGTCCCCTGTCCCTCAGCTGTCCCCTGTCCTTCGGCTGTCCCTGTCCCCGTCCCTCAGCTGTCCCTGTCCATGTCCCCTGTCCCTCAGCTGTCCCCTGTCCCTCAGCTCTGTGGGCCAGGGGTGGCAGCAGGACCCAGGGCAGCCCTGGGGGGAGAGCAACCCTGAGCCCCAGCTGAGCCAGTTGCCCCAGTTCCCCCCAGGTCACTCCCAGCATGGGCCCTGTGTCTCCCGGTCACCCCCAGGATGCTCCCAGTCACTTCCAGTTGCGCTCAATATGATCCCAGTACCATCACAGTCACACCCAGTATGATCCCAGCATGATCCCAGCATGATCCCAGCATGGTCCCAGGTGTTCCCAGTCACCCCTACTATAGTTCCAGGCACTCCCAGTATGTTTCTAGTCCCTCCCAGTATGATTCCAGTATGAACCCGGTCACTCTTAGTATGGTGCTGTGGAGAGTTTTGTCAAAGAGTGGCTTGAGGAGAGGGGACACAGCCGAATTAATTTGGGAAAGATGTCCTAACTAGGGCAGAGACAGGCAGAGGCCTTTTTTGTTTCTGTAGCATGATAGAGAATGGAAAAGTACAAGACCATAGTTAGTTTCAAATCTTGCAGGTGTGAGATAATGTGTCCTTGATTCTCTCAAAACATGATAAAGAAATGGACAGTGAGGCAGGAGAGATAGAGAACGTAGTCTCAAAGGAATGTGGATGAGTTAATGCTATAGTTTAACCAATAGATTGCTTGGCTTACAGAATATTCATAAGCTTATTATTTGCTGTATAAGTGTTTGATACTTTTTCAATAAAGCGGGCCATGATGAACCAGCTGGTGTCCTGGTCTCCTTCCTATGACACAGCACTTTAGGGATGCTGCTGGATGGGAGGGGGGTCAGTGGTGGATATCCCACTCCTCACTGTGCGGGATGGGGAGGAGCTTCTCCCAAGGAGGAGCATGTGTCTCCAGCTCCCAGTTCCTCCCCAAGCTGGAGCAGTGCAGTGCTCTGAAACAGCGTAACTTTTGCTTGCAGGTCAGGCTGTTCCTGCAGGGTCACACATGCGGCTGAACCTGCAGACAGAAGAGAGAGAAGCCAAGCTCCAAGACAAAGAAAATGGGAAAAGTGACACAAGAGAAGAGAGAAGAAGGAAAAGGTACAGACATACAAGGCATTGGGTTATGTGGGCTGTGGGATTCATGCCTTTTGTTAGAGGCCAGGTTCCCTGGTGCACAAAATTCCTGCCTCTTCCTGAGATTTCATTGCTGGGTGCGGAGCTCAGCAGTGCTGAAAGCAGAGGCCTGTCCTTTGTGTTCCCTTTGAGATGGCAGTGGAAGTGTCCTGAGTGCACATTCAGAGGCACTTTAATGGCTTCTCATGCCACGACACCAAAACTGCTTCCACAGAGTTGGTGCAGTTCTCGCAAAGTCTTTGGGTTGCCCTTGATTTGCAGTGTTTGGGGTGTGATGGTTCTCTCTGTGGTCTTTAGACCGAGGTACTTCCAGGGCGCTGTCTTTTGGAATTTATCTGCTGCAATCTCAAAACCTTACTCCTGTACTGCCATGATGACATCTTGTACTGCAACATCCAAAATGTTTTGAGCCTCTTCTCAAACTAATGTTTCTCCCATGTAATGAAAAATTATAGCATTAGGATATCTTTTCCACATGGGTGAGGGAATTTGGGCTCCAAGCCATTGAAAAATAGTTGGGCTCTGCTTCATTCCTTGAGGAAATACGGTCCACTGGTACCTCTGTAAAGATGCTTGTCGTTTTAGGGACGTAAAAGGCAAAAGGGATCTGTCATTAGGATGCAAGGAGGTGTCAAAAACGCAGTCATTTATTTCTATAACAATCATCTATCAATCGTGGGGTATCATGGAGGCTGAGGGCAGGCCGGATTGGAGGGGACCCATGTCCTCAATGACCTCATTTATTTTCCTAAGGTCCTGCAACAGCAGCCTCTTGTCTTTGCCAGGATTTTGTAGGACAAGGACAGATGCATTCCAGGGGCTAGTAGATGGGTACAATGTGGCCCACAGACAGCTGCTCCTGCAAGAGGGACTGCAGGGTCTTTAACTTTCTGCCTGGGAGGGGCCACTGATCCACCCATATGGGGTCATTGGTCTTCCAGGTTAACTGAAAGGTGGTGGCGCTGCTCAGTGGCCCCGTCTAGAAATCCTGAGGTGTTGATAGGATCTCTAGCCTTGTCCTCCACTGGGACAAGAGGTCTCTTCCCCAAAGTGTTATTGGTGCCCAGGTGATGAATGATCCTACTGTAGCAACTGTGCCCTGAGGATCTTCCATGCAGATGGTGTCTTGACTCCAGAAGTTGGTAGTGGCTCTCCCGATGGCTAAAATTACCCCAGCAGTTGGAACCAGGGGTCATCCTTTAGCCAATCAGAGCAGCAAATTATCATGATGTCAGGTCCTGTATATAATAATCGTGAAAGACATTTTTTCTGCCTTTACACCACAAAGCACACTTTAGAACGGGTCTATTTCGGCGCGTAATCTGTGCCCCCATCACCACTGGATCAGCTGGTGTGGTGATCATGTGCAGTAGGAGGTAGGCTCTGGCTATAACTGTTCCTTTTGGAATGAAAAGGGGAGGATCTAAGCATAGAGCCTGGACAGTTATCTCCTGCAAAGATATCAAGGTGACTATCTCAGGTAGTATAGTGAGTGTCTCCATCTCTTCCCTGGTGTTGGTTAAAATCAAAATGTCTCTGCGCCGTTCTTCAGGCCCGTATTTGCCTGTTGGAATATGGTGAACACAAATATCGCAGACTGGAATTGTAATGGCTGTTACCAGCTGCCTTTGGGTTCCAGGGCTGAGCTGTCTTTTGTCGAGTTCTCTTCTGCAGTGCTCGAGCTCTCCCGATGGATCTGAGAAGGTCGCTGTGCTGGTTCTCAAGGATGTACGGGTGAGTAGGGTGGGACGGCCTCGCATTTGGTGTCATCATGCAGGGCCTTTCCGCATCTGTGTAGGGTTTCCCGCAGACCACCGGTTTTGTTGGTGTTGGCAAGCGTGTGGACAAGGGGGCAGTGAGGACAGTGGCTGTGACACCTAGAAGGTCCCTGGTAATAGCCTGTATTTTACAATTCTGTTGAAAATGCCCCATCTCCCTACACTTAAAGCCAGGTTCTTTTTCATGTGTATGTCAGGGAATAACTTGAGAGGCTACTAGCACCTCTACTACACCCTGATTTGAAGCCTTAGTTAGGCTGGCATAAAGGTGTTAGGATGCCTTAAGGGCACATGCCTTGACCATTTGTGCAATGTTTGGCTTTGGGAAGAGGGGTAGAGAGGGTAAAATGTCTTTACAGGTGTTGTTAGCATTTGTTTCAGCAAGGGTAGGAAGTAGTACCTTCCTGACTTTTGGATGTTCAACTTGCTTCTCTATTGCTTGTGTAAGGCGGTCAATAAATTATAGAATGGATTCCCCAGGTCCCTGCAGAATGTCTGTGAAATGTAGAGTAGGTGTTTCTCCATTGGGTGTCTGCATGAGACCTGTCTTTGCATCACCTTTTATCTCTGCTAACGCAGCTTGGGAAGGTCTCTTACTTGATTCTCAGCTTTAATGAAATCTTCCTCCTTGGGTAGATGTCTAGTGTTATGTGTGCCTGCCTGCCTTCTCCAGCATGGTCTGTCAATTGTTGTTGTATTAATTTTTCTCCCATTCCTTCCCACAGAATGAATTCAGTAGGAGAAAAGAGGATGTGCATAAAATAATGCAGATCGTGAGGCACCATAACATGTGCAGTGAAGACGGCAATTAACAAATTAATAAAATATGGTGAGACCCTCCCATGGACTTTCGCTGCATTACAAAGGTCTTTCATCTCCTGTGTGTGACAGCTTCCCATCAGGGGTTAGCCCCACTCTGGTTCTGCACCAGTGCTGCTTGTATTTTAGCTACCAATTCCCAGTCTCCCTCTTCAGCTGCCAGCTTCTGCATCCTCTGCCAAGAATCCTCAGGCTCATGCTGAAGGTCGAATGAACCTTCCCTCTCCTCTCCAGAAGAGGGAACTTGGTCTTTGGCAGAGGAGCGGGGCCTTGGGTGAGTGGCCTGGCCAGGCCCGGTGTTGTGGGCCTTTGGTAGCCAAGATGGCGGCCTTCCAGTTACTGCCCGTCACACTTCCGGCTCTGAGAGTGTGGGATCCACAAGGGGCTGAGTTGGAGGGGGTAGGGCAGCGGGAGTAGGCAAGGAAGCGCTGGATCCCAATGCAGGGGTGGTACCTGATGCAGGGGTGGGATCCAAACAGGGACAGGACCCGATGAGAGAGCTGAGGGTGGGAGGGTGTTTGACATTGACAACACCCTCCAGAGGAGGGACTCCGTTTTGTGAGCTACCTGAGGGGTATCCAGGGAGGAGAGGTACAGGAGAATGGGTTAGGATAGAATCCAGGCCTGTGTGACCTGGGTAGGGGGTAGAGAAGGAGGGAAGATGTCAGACAGCAGGTGGCTTGACTGTGCTTTACAGCAGTTCCTGTCTCTCACCCTTATCTTGGTATCAGTGGGTTCAGGAATGCCGGGGGCAGAACTCAAAATATGATTTGAGTATTAGGTCATTGAACCCTTGAGAAATTTGTAAAAATCATGTGAAAAATTAGGTAAAATTTTGCAACTCTTATCCATCCCTGAGTTTGCAAAAGAAAGAGTCTTTCTTGAACTGAGTCCCACTAATGCTACATGACGAATTGAATCAACAGAAATATCTGGGAACTCCTTTAAAAGCCAATGAACAAATGATTTCCAGTTCCATTAATAACAGTCTTCCCCCACGAAAGGAGAACCTCCCTAACTGCAACATATTTGTCCCTCTCAACTTTGGATAATTTGTTACCCAGAGCAAGCCCTGATGTAAAGGGTGGCCCACCCACAGGACTAAAATATCTCCCAAGGATCCTGCACTGCAGGCGGCCATCCCCCAACTCACTGCTCTGGTGGCTCTGGATGCAGGTGTTTCAAAATGTCCCCTGGGCTTCACCAGCTGAGCCAGCCCTCATCCCTCATGCTGCTGCAGGGTGCCAGCGCTACATTCAGAAAGCCCTGATAAAACTGATAAAACACTGCATTTAGAGGGCTGCCTCACTTTAATTTGTCATTTTTGTTGTGAGGTATTATAGTTCCAGCAAGAGGCCCCTGGGCCTGCAAAACCCTGCATCCTCCTGAAATATCATTGTTAGTGAGGAGCTCAGCAGTGCTGAAAGCAGAGGCCGGTCCTTTGTGATCCCTTTGGGATGGCAGTGGAAGTGCCCTGAGTGCGCATTCAGAGGCACATTAATGGCTTCTCATGCAACGACACCAAAACTAAATGTGCAAGGTGACTTCCTTGAATGACATGTAGTCCTTTGAAATATCTAGAGGAAGTGATCTGAAGCTGCTTTCTGAGCCTACTCCTTGGGATCAGCCATGAGGGACTGAGGGATGGCATTAGCCTGGTGCTGTGTCCCACTGGGAGCAGCCCCACAGGCTCACATGCAGAGCAGGCACAGCCAGAGGCCCTGGAGATCTCACCTGCCCTGCAGCCACCTTTGTCAAGGTGCTGTAAACATCAGCTGTTGCTGACTTTCCCCTTGGATCCCTTGGTTTAGTCACTATGGGGAATTTCTTTCCTGAAGCCCGTGGGATTTCCCCCTGGCAGCTGTGATGGGGATGCTCAGGGAGTGTGGGGCTTTGGGGGCAGCTGCCTGAGCAGGGGCTGAGCTCGGGGCCCTGTTGGGCCCATGGCCCCCAGCAGCAGCAGCAGCAGCAGCAGCCCCAGGGCCCAAAGCCCTGTGCCCCCTGCCCAGCACAGGCTGCCCTGTCCCTGCAGCTGTCACCCGAGTGGGGCCCAGGGGCCAGTGGCTGCTGGCAGCAGCAGGAATGCGGGCAGGGTGAGGATGCCCTGGCTTGGCTTTTGTCTCTGGAACAATGCAGGCTCAGGGCAGTGCAGAGCAGGCTGGGAAGCAGAGCCCAGGGCCATTGGAGCTGCAAGGTTTAAAGATCAGTCTCTGCAGCAGCCCAGATGCAGGTGGCCCAGTTGCCAAGGCTGTGGTGGCCTTGAGAGTGTGCAGGTGGATTTTGCATGGCTGTGGCCTGCTGGCGGCTGTGGGCCCAGGAGTCCCTGTGGCTGCAGCAGGAAGGGTGGCTGAAGGTTTGCTGCCTGCTTTGGTGGCATGGCTGCAGGGGCCAGTGCTGTGAGAGCCCCCTGAGTGAGAGCTGGTGAGAGAGAGCTGAGCTCTTGGGGACAGCGCTGTGCCCCAGGGCAGGAAGAGCAGCAGTGCCCAGTGCCAGGAGCGGTGTCAGTGGGAGCCCCTGTACACAGGGACCCCCAGCCCCAGGATGGCTGTGCCGGCACCCCCAGGGACCTCCAGCCCTGGGAACATGGAACAAGTGGAGCCCACAAGTGTGCAAATGCTGCCTGTGCCCAAAGGAATGGCAGAGAGGAGTCAGGTTTTAAAATGTTACAGTATTTATTTGCCGAAGATCGGCAAATCTAGGATTTGCACAACCTGTTTCGTTGTAACAATCGTTATAACAAAAACAATAACAATGTACAGAACATATTTATATGGGATCCGATGGACTAACAATCTTCAAAACGTATTTACAAAAACTTCCAACGTAGAAAACATATTTACAAGGGACTTCTAAACGTCGAACGTATTTACAAAGGTGTGGCATCTGTGCCATCATGTGCATGAGTCCTGGAAGAAAGGAAGCAGCAGAGCTGGACTCAGCTGGCAGCACTGGGCCCAGCAGGGCTGGAAGCTGGGCCCCAGGGGCTGGGCCGGGGCTGGCAGGGCTGGCGTGGCCCCAGGCAAGCGCAGGCCAGGCCGGGGCTGGTGCTTCTGGCAGCACAATCCAGGCCCCCTGCGGGCACCGTGTCCCTGAGCGGGGCCATCCAGCCCAGCCCCAGCCTGGCGTCAGGGGGACCCAGTGTGTGTGTGGGCAGGGTGTGGGAAGCATCTGCCTGTCTGACCTGTGGGGCTCCATCTTCATCCAAGGACCATGGGCTCCTCCTCATCCTTGTCATCTACTTCCATGTCCTCGATGTTATCCTCGTCATCCACCTCCATCTTCTCAGTGATCTCCTCCACCTCTACTTCCATGTCCTCAACTGGGGAGGACATGGAAGTAGAGGAGGAGTCCACCTCCATCATTTCTCCATCATCTAGCCCCTGGTCCACTTCCATCTCCTCCACAATGTCTCTGTCAGTCTGCAAGGGGCAGCACAATCTCCCAGTGGGCTTCCTGTCCCACACCATCCATTCCCACATGGCTGCAGCCTGCCCAAGCCGGGTGCCCCCTGCCTGGCATGGCACTGTACCTCCATGGGCACAGCAGAGCACATCCTGCTGGGATTGGCATTCCAGAGCAGGCAGCAGGAAAAGCCCAGGCAGCAGCAGAAGCAGCTCAGCGCTGAGGGTCAGAGCGCAGAGGGAGCGGCAACTGACCCTTGGCATCCGGTGAAGTGTCTGCTGTGCTCGTTTCTAGGTCCTGGACATTCCACCTGGAACCCTCTGGGAGCTGTGATGTCACTGAAGTTTCAGGGCCACTGTGCAGTGGGAGATGGGGATGGCAGAATGATCAAATCCTTGAATGGTTTGGCTTGGAAGGGACCCTAAAGATCTTCTGGTTCCAAGCTGAGCAACCTCCCAGCACAGGTTGCTGTGGCCCCTGTCCCACCTGGCATTTGATGTTGCTGGGGATGGGGCATCCACAGCCTCTCTGCACTGGTCCCTGTGTCAGGGACAAGCACCCTGAGAGTAAAGGACTTCTTCCCATCATCAAATCTCTTCTACCTCTTGCAGTTTGATCCCATTTTTGCTTGTCCTGTTGCTACAGTTCCTGACCAAGAGTGCTCTCACACTTCCCTGTTGGTCAGGCTGTTCCTGCAGGGTCATACGTGTGGCTGGACCTGCAGACAAGAGAGAGAGAAGCCAAATTCCCAGTCAGAAAAAATGGGGAATATGGCATGAGGACTGAGAGGATAAGGAAAATGTAGAGACATGCATGTCGTTTCTTTGGTGGGTTGCGTCATTTGTGCGTTTTATTGGAGGCCGGGTTCCCTGGTGCACTCAGGTTCCGTGTTGCAGCCTGCCCACAGCCAGCCTCTCTGTGTGACCTGCACAGGCAGAGCTGGGAGCATGCTTCCTTAAACTGCTGGTGAACAAGGCGAGTGAGGGATCTTTGTGTGGAACTGCAAACACTTCAGTGGATTGCACTGAAGAGCGTCCAGGAACGGAGACAAAATGGGGCTTGGAACACAGAGGAAAAACTGGGTGGAAATGCCAGGGAGCAATGGAAAGAGCCAGGACTAAAACGGTACAGGAGAGGCGAGGACATTCTAGTGGGAATACATATAAGGAAAATACAGAAGTTGAACCGGGTGATACCAATAAAACGCCATGGGCCTGAAAATGCCCATGGGCGAGACCATTGCATTCAGAGCGGTGTCTCTCTTTTACCTTGGTCACTTCGCCCTGAGGTATTACAGTTCCAGTGGTAGGCCCCTGGGCCCTCACATCTCCCCCTTTTTGTTATCTAAAAAAACAGCTTCTGCTATTGAGTTTTGCAGGCATTAAGCAAAAAAGGATAAAATAACCAACGCAATGAATACAAAAAACAAAGCCCACACAACAGTCTTAACTAGAGATGAAAGCCAGCCTCACAAACCCCTGTGTTTGGAAAGTCCAGTGAACCAGTCGATGCTGCCTTCTGTCTTAATCTTGTTTCCTTGATCTTTCAGCAGCTGGATGCCCTGGTAATCTGACTCCCTATGAGACAGCAGATAGAAAAAACACATGCCTTCAAATGCCTGCCTGGCTTCTACATGGCCATGAAATTGCTGCTTGTTAATGGAAGCACCCAGCTGAAGGCATGCAACTCAGTGAGGAGCATCAGGTTCCTGCTGCAGCAGCAACCAATGGCAGCATCCTCTGCCTTTAGCTGATGTAGTATCTGAAGGCTTGGGTGTACTAAAAGTAAACAGATGAAGAGATTAGAAGGTGGAACTTAAGTTGTGGTCCCACTAAACTTTCTCTTCTGTAAGCCAAGGGTGTGAACACAGCTTATTAGAAGAACCATATATCAATGCTAAAATATAATTTTTACAAATGTGAAGTCATATGTCCTGGTTAATGATGTCTGAGCCATCTTGGTCTTGGTGTGTGTGGTAAGCGCTGCTTAGGAGATCTTCTTCTGTCCTTCTCCTTCTTCTTTTCCAGGCTGCTACTCTCTCTCTTAGGCTTTCATTCTGTTCTTCTGATGGTGGCTCTGGTGTTTGCCTCGCAGTTCCCAGAAAGAGTTTTTATGTATTTTGCTGGGATCCATCTTACGAGTGTTTCTGTAGAGACAAGGGCATCTTCTCTTTCCCAAGTAATCAATGGGAAGGTGCTGATAAATTGTTTAGATTCAGGGTCTTTGCTCAACACAGGTGGCTTTTCTTTTAATTGGGCTGCAGCTGAATTAGTAAAATGCCTGATGACTGGGAGAGTTGGCTCCATAAATGGGTTGTTCAAAAAGTTGAGTACGTAAAATGCCTTGGCCAGTCCCTCAATGGAAGATAATATCTGGATTACCCCTCTCAGTTGATCAAGGATCCTTTTGATTGATCAGTTGGCCCTCTCGGCTATGGACTGTCCTGTGGCAGAGTGTGGTATGCCTGTGACATGTTTTATACCGCAGTGGTCAGAAACTTGTTGGAATCAGTGCAAGGTTTAAGCAAGTGCATTATCAGTTTTAATTTCCTGTGGAATTGCTAAGGTGGAAAAAACAAAAAAGTAATGTTTTATAGCATCATCTGATTTTTCTCCAGCATGGGCAGAGCCAAAAAACACACTGGTAAAGGCGTCGATTGAGACGTGGGTGTATTTTAGTCTGTCCAAAGGAGCTCAGTGTGCGATGTCTGATTGCCAGATGTGGAGACTCTCTAGTCCTCTTGGATTGCCTCCAGCTCTGACAGAAGCAAGGCCACGTTCCTGACAATTGGGGCAGGTGGCTACAAGGGATCTTGCCGGGTCTCAGGTAATTTTGAAAATCCTGAGCAGCACAGGAATGTTTGGATGGTAGAATTGGTGGCTGATCCTTGCCTTTCCAAAATCTATCTAAGGCATATTGCAGTGTTTCAGATGTTTGAAGTATTCAATTGAGGTGCTCTTGAGTGAGAAGTATATATTCACAAGGTCTGTTCCTGCAAGGGAGCACAGACACTTTCTAGCTTTCCTGATAAGTTGTGGAATAACTTTCTGTTGGGTTGTTATCATTTTAGTAGGTTGGTGTCATCTGAGAACACAATCCATTATTATCAGGGCATCTGAGATAGTTGAGTCCCACTGAAACAATAATGCATGGAATTTTGGACTTACACCAAGGATTGCCAGGGAGAAAGGAAAATCAGTGTGGTATATGTCTGCCTGTTTAGTTTGAATCACCCAGGATACGTTTTGTACAGTTGCTTGGGCCTCTGGTGTCAGTAATGGCGGGAATCGAGTCCTTCCCTGCCTTTAAGGAGCAGGAACAGGGGCATGAGATCTTCTGTGGTGATTCCCAGCAGTGAATGTACCCAACTGATGGTTCCACAGAGCTGGTACAGTTCTTGCAAAGTCTTTGGGTTGTCCTTGATGTGCAGTGTTTGTGGTGTGATGGTTCTCTCTGCAGTTTTTAGGCCGAGACACTTCCAAGGGGCTGTCCTTTGAACTTTATCGGCTGCAATCTTAAAACCTTCTCCTGTATCGCGATGATGACATCTTGTACGGCAACATCCAAAATGATTTGAGCTTCTGCACAAACGACTGTGTCGTCCATGTAGTGAGTAATGATAGCATTAGGATGTTCATTATATGGTCCATATAATGAAAAGCGATTAGCATTAGGGCAAGAGAATTTGGACTTCAAGCCATTGACAAATATTAGAGCTACTCTTCATTCGTTGAGGGAATACAGTCCACTGGTACCTCTGTAAAGGTGCATGTTGATTTAGTGACAGAAAAGGCAAACCAGGAAGGTGTCTTTGGGCTGCATGGGGGTGTCAAAAAAGTAGTCATTAAGATCTATATCAACCATCTGCCAATAACAGTGTAATCATAGGTACAATTGGACTAAATCTCCCTGAACTAGCCTTCCTTCACATCTCAACCCACGCAATCTTCAAAGCAATGCTCTTCCTATGCTCAGGCTCCATCAATCACAGCCTAAACAGCAAAGAAGATATCCAAAAAATAGGAAGACTCCAAAAATTGCTACCCACAACTATGGCACGCCACACCACCAGCAATCTCGAGGTATCATGGAGGCTGAGGGCAGGCTGGACTGGAGGGGACCCATGTCATCAATGACCTCGTTAATTTTCCTGAGGTCCTGCAGGAGCCGCCTCTTGTCTTTGCCAGGCTTTCATATGATAATGACAGGTGCATTGCAGGGCCTAGTAGATGGTACAATGTGGCCCACAGACAGCTGCTCCTGCACGTGGGACTGCAGGGCCTTTAACTTTCTGCCTGGGAGGGGCCACTGATCCATTCATATGGGGTCGTTGGTCTTCCAGGTTAACTGAAGGGTGGTGCGCTGCTCTGTGGCCCCGTCTAGAAATCCTGAGGTGTTGATAGGATCTCTAGCCCTGTCCCCCTTTGGGACAAGAGGTCTTTTCCTCAAATTGTTATTGGTGCCGGGGCGACGAATGATCTTACTGTAGCAACTGTGCCCTCAGGACCTTCCATGCAGATGTTACTGTGACTCCAGAAGCTGGTAGTGGCTCCCCTGGGAGCTAATAATTACCCCAGCAGCTGGAACCAGAGGCCATTCTTTTTGCCAATCAGAGCAGAAAATTATAGTGGCATCAGTTCTTGTAGCTAATACTCCTGAAAGACATCTCTTTCTCCCTTTACATGACAAAGCACACTTTAGAATGGGTCTGTTTCTGCCTGTTGTTTGTGCCCACAACAACATTGGATCAGCTGGCATGGTGATCATGTCCCGTAGGAGGTAGGCTCTGGCTATAAATGTTTTTTTTTGAATGGAAAGGGTAGAGTCTAAGCATAGAACCTGGACAGTTATCTCCTGCAAAGACGTCAAGGCGAGTACCTCAGGTAGTAGAGTGAGTGTCTCCATCCCTTCCCTGGTGTTGGTTTAAATCAAAATGTCTTTGGGCCGTCCTTCAGGCCTGTCTTTGCATGTGGGAAAATGGTGAACATAAATATTGTGGATTGGAAATGAAAAGGCCCCTACCAGCTGCCTTTGGGTTCCAGGGCTGAGCTGTCTTCTGTCGAGTTTTCTGCAGTGATCAAGCTGTCCTGATGGATCTGAGAAAGTCACTGTGCTGGTTCTCCACGATGTTGGGGAGAGTGGGGCGGAACGGCCTCGCATTTGGTGTCATCGTGCGGGACCTTTCTGCGTCTGTGTGGGGTTTCCTGCAGACCACGGTTTTTACTGATGTTGGCAAGCGTGTGGACAATGGGGGCAGTGAGGACAGTGGCTGTGACACCTTGAAGGTCCCTAGTAATAGCCTGAATTTTTACATTTCTATTGAAAATGCTCACCTCTCCACATTTTATGCAAGGTCCTTCTTCATGTGTATGTCAGGGAATAATTTGGGAGGCCACTAGCACCTCTACTACACCCTGACGGGTAGCCTTAGCTAGGCTGGCAACATGGTGTAAGGATGCCTTAAGGTGCATGCCTCGACCATTTGTGCAATGTTAGGTTTTGGGATGAGGGGTAGATAGGGTAAAATGTCTTTTCAGGAGTTTTTAGCATTTGTTTCAGCAAGTTTAGCAAGCAATACCTGCCTAAATTTGGATGATCAGCTAACTTCTCTATTGCTTGTGTAAGGTGGTCAATAAATTTTAGAAAGGATTTCCCAGGTCCCTGCAGAATGTCTGTGAAATCTAGAGCAGGTGTTGTTCCATTGGGTGTCTGCATGAGAGCTGTCTTTGCATCTCTTCTAACACAGCTCAGGGAAGGTGTCTTGCTTCATTCTCAGCTTTAGTGAAATCTTCCTCCCTGGCTAGATGTCTAGTGTTAGGTGTGCCTGCCTGTCTTCTCCAGCATAGTTCTTTTAATAGTTGTTGTAGTAATTTTTTCGACATTCCTTCCCACAGAATAAATTCAGTGGGAGAAAGTAGGATGTGCATAAAATTGAGCAGATCGTGAGGCACCATAACATGTTCAGAGAAGATGGCATTTAACAAATTATTAAAATACAGCGAGCCCTGCCCATGGTCTTTTGCTGCTTTACAAAGGTCTTTAATCTCCCCATGTGTGACAGCTTCCCATCGGGGCTGAGCCCCCTCTGGTACTGCACCGGTGCTGCTTGTATTTTAGCTACCAATTCCCAGTTCCCCTCTTCAGACGCCAGCTTCCGCATCCTCTGCCAAGAATGCTCAGGCTCATCCTCAAGGTGGGATGAACCTTCCCACTCCTCTCAAGAAGAGGGAACCTGGTCTTTGGCAGAGGAGCGGGGCCTTGGGATGACTGGCCAGCCCTGCTGCTGCAGGGGCCAGTGCTGTGAGAGCCCCCTGGGTGAGAGCTGGTGACAGCTGAGCTCTTGGGGACAGCGCTGTGCCCCAGGGCAGGAAGAGCAGCAGTGCCCAGTGCCAGGAGCGGTGTCAGTGGGAGCCCCTGTGCACAGGGACCCCCAGACCCAGGGTGGCTGTGCCAGCACCCCCAGGGACCTCCAGCCCTGGGAAAGTGGAACAAGTGGAACCCACAAGTGTGCAAACGCTGCCTGTGCCCAAAAGAATGGCCAAGAGAAGTGAGGTTTTAAAAAAAAAAACATTATTTATTTGCCAAATATTGGCAAAAACTAGGATTTACAGAACATGTTTATTATAACAATACTTATAACAACAACAATGTACAGAAAATATTTACATGGGATCCGATGAACTAACAATCTTCAAAACATATTTACAGAAATCTTCTAATGTCGTGAACATATTTACAAGAAACTTGAAGCTTTCAAACATATTTACAAAGGAGTGGCATCTGTGCCATGATCTGTGTCAGTCCTGGAAGAAAGGAAGCAGCAGAGCTGGACTCAGCTGGCAGCACTGGGCCCAGCAGGCCTGGGAGCTGGGCCCCAGGGGCTGGGCCGGGGCTGGCAGGGCTGGCGTGGCCCCAGGCAAGCGCAGGCCAGGCCGGGGCTGGTGCTTGTGGCAGCACAATCCAGGCCCCCTGCGGGCACCGTGTCCCTGAGCGGGGCCATCCAGCCCAGTCCCAGCCTGGCGTCAGGGGACCCAGAATGTGTGTGTGGGCAGGGCGTGGGAAGCATCTGCCTGTCTGACCTGTGGGGCTCCATCTTCATCCAAGGACCATGGGCTCCTCCTCATCCCTCTCGTCCACTTGCATTTCCTCGATGTCATCCTCCTCATCAACCTCCATCGCTTCTACGTTGTCCTCCTCCTCTACTTCCATGTCCTCAACAGGATCTTCCTCGTCCACCTCCATCATCTCCTCCCTCTGCAGCTCCATGTCCACTTCCATCTCCTCCACAATGTCTCTGTCAGTCTGCAAGGGGCAGCACGATCTCCCAGTGCTGTCCCACCCCATCCATCCCCACATGGCTGCAGCCTGCCCAAGCCGGGTGCCCCCTGCCTGGCATGGCACTGTACCTCCATGGGCACAGCAGGGCACATCCTGCTGGGATTGGCGCTCCAGATCAGGCAGCAGGAAAAGCCCAGGCAGCAGCACCAGCTCAGCAGTGAGGGGCAGAGCACAGAGCGAGTCGCAACTGACCCTTGGCATCCGGTGAAGTGTCTGCTGTTCTCGTTTCCAGGTCCTGGACGTTCCACCTGGAACCCTCTGGGAGCTGTGATGTCACTGAAGTTTCAGGGCCACTGCACAGTGGGAGATGGGGATGGCAGAATGATCAAATCCTTGAATGGTTTGGCTTAGGAGGGACCCTAAAGATCTTCTGGTTCCAAGCTCGGCAACCTCCCAGCACAGCAGGTTGCTGTGGCCCCTGTCCAACCTGTCCTTGGATGTTCCTGGGGATGGGGCATCCACAGCCTCTCTGCACTGGTCCCTGTGTCAGGGACAAGCACCCTGAGAGTAAAAAACTTCTTTCCATCATCAAATCTCTTCCACCTCATGCAGTTTGATCCCATTTTTGCTTGTCCTGTCACTAAAGTTCCTGACAAAGAGTCCTCTCCCATGTTCCTCTGGGTCAGGCTGTTCCTGCAGGGTCACATGTGTGGTTGAACCTGCAGACAGGAGAGAGAGAAGCCAAGTTCCCAGACAGAAAAAATGGGGAAAGTGGCATGAGAGGTGAGATAAGAAGGAAAACGTAGAGACATGCAAGGCATTGGTTTGGGTGGGCTGTGAGATTCATGTCTTTTATTAGAGGCCAGGTTCCTTGGTGCACTCAGTTCCTGTGTTGCAGCCTCCCGACAGCCAACATCTGTGAGCAAATGGCACACCCAGAGCTGGGATCACACTTGCTTAAACTACTGTTGAACGAGGCTATAGAGGGATCTTTGTGTGGAATTCTAAACCCTGTGGATTGCGCTGAAGAGAGTCCAGGGAGGGAGACAAAATGGGGATGGGGACACAGGGTTTTATATGGGGTGGGAAAGCAGCAGAGCATTGCAGTAAGCCATGACCAATAGGGGACTAGAGAGGGGAGAACATTCTAGAAGGAGTATATATAAGGAAAAAAACAGCAGTTGAACTGGGTGATGCCAGCAAAAACTGCTGCATCACCATGAGCCTGCAAATGCCCATGGGTGACACCATTGCATTCAGAGGGATGTCTCTCTTTTACCTTGGTGACTTTGCCCTGAGGTATTACAGTTCCATTGGTAGGTTTCTGGGCCCTCACAACTCCACCCTTTTTGTTTTCTATAAAGAAGGCTTCTGCCATAGAGGTTTGCAGGAATTTAGCAAAAAAAGGATACAATAACCAACACAATGAATACAATAAACAAAATCCACAAAACAGTCTTAACTAGAGATGAAAGGCAGCCTTTCATCCCCCGTGTTTGAAAAGTCCACTGAACCAGTCGTAGTTTCCTTCCGTCTGGATCTTGTTTCCTTGATCCTTTAGCAGCTGGGTGCTCTGGTATACTGACTCCCTATGTGACAGCAGGTTGAAAAAACACATGCCTTCAAATGCCTGATAGCCATGGCCATGGACAAGAACTTGTGGCTTGTCTGTGGAAGCACCCAGCTGAAGGCATGCAGCTCAGTGAGGAGCATCCAGATTCCTGCTGCAGCGACAACAAACGGCAGCATCCTCTGACTTGAGCTAATTTAGTATCTGGAGGCTTGGGTGGCCTAAAAGTAAACAGATAAAGGGAGTAGAAGGTGAAACGCAAGTTCTGGTCCCACTAAACTTTCTCTTCTGTAAGCCAAGGGTGTGAACAAAGCTTATTAGAAGGATCATATATCAATGCTAAAATATCGCTTTTACAAATTTTAAGTGAAATATTTTTGTCGTGGTTTGAGAGGAAGTGAGGTTTTTGGGATGGTGTGGTCACACCAATGGGTGTTCAGATTTGAATATTGGCACCTGGTGTGGCCACTGGGGACATGGATACGCCTCTGAGAACACAGGAGTTAAAAGCAGAGAACTCCCAGGGGAAGCTCTCTTGGGTTCTGGCAGGGATAAAAGGTCAGACCTCCCCTGCCATCTGGGCGGGGGAGGGGAAGCCATGCGGCCGGGTGAGGAAGGTCCGGCCCCGAGGATGGAAGGGTGGAAGAGTGGAAGAGCACCGAGAGGCATCGGGCAGCCCCCCACCCCCAGGAGAGAGAGAGAGAGAGTGAGAGAGGGAGCGCGCCAGCCTCTGTCTGTGACTGTGCTACCTTGAAACTTGATAACATGGGCCCGCAGCACGGATGAGAAGGAGAAGGGAGGGAGGGGGGGGATGCAGCAAGAAGGTGTCCGGCCACTGTGGGAGTTCTGGGCAGGCAGAGCCTGAGATTTTAACCCTTATTTTGGACAATGAAAACTTTGCAGAACAATAATCTTCCTAGAAGAGAGATAGAGATGAAACAGAGGAAGAAATGGGCAAGTGTGATGAAAATTCCTGCAAGTGAAAGATGTCAGAAGAGTGGGGAAGAATCTTAGGTGAGAAGAGATGATGGAGTTGTCTTAGCTGGACTTTTCTTGTATAGCCCTGGACAGAACCATGTTTCCTGTGACACAGAGACTGCATCCAGGGGGAGGCAATGGCTCAAAGCCAAGAGGGTTAAGTGTTGAGACCTCGGCCCCAGGGGATGAAATTTGGGGGGGACAGGTATCCCGAAAGTGAGAGATTGTGCTCTTTTTGGAATGGGACAAAGCATCCTTAAAAGGAAAACCCTAGAAGCAGCTCTGGTCTATGTGCAGTGGTGAGAGCACTGGACATGGAAGGAAGAGGTCACGATGGCAGATGTTCTCCAGGCAGTGCCACGAGTGACATGGAAACACATGTGTGGGAATCCATAGAAATCAGAGAGTTTTAGGAAGGTTGTAAAAAGGACAGGCCGCAGAAACAGCAAGAATTGTGAAGTGCTAAAGCAGCAGAAAAAGATATATAAGCTGTAGCGAAGACAATAGGGCTGTGTAATGGGCCTTCTAAGTTGCAACAAGTTTATTTAGTATATATCTAGAAGGTTATGCTGATGAATACAGCTTTATTCGTTGTCTCTTATAAACAAGGCGTTGTGTTGGAGAATCGGCCACTATTGTTTTAAGCAAAGCTACGTGTGTTTAAGATGATTGGATAGAACTACTGTCGGTATGCTTTTGCTCTATGTAATTGGCTGAGATGCATTTATGTTATGTTGTAACATTAAGTTTCTTTGGCCTGCTGCCTGGTCAGCGAGCTGTACGCATCTTTCCATTGTCATAACCATGTAATGAGACTGATGCTGAAAACAGAAAAAGCTCTAGATGCTGATCAAAGCAGCCCCATCCTGTTCGCGTCTGTATATAAACTGCCAGCGTACCAAACACGAGGTTTTGACGGTGTTTCCTGGGGAAACCTATGGCACAAGAAGGACTCCTCTCCTCTTGATGAACAGAGAATTGATTGTGTAAAGTGTTGTGATGGACCGAGAGTTGGTGATCTGAGGGATGGATGTATTGGAAATTTGGTGGGGGGAGGAGAAAATGTTTTTGAAAGGTTTTCATTTTCCCTGTGTGTTTCTTTTTATTTGTAGTGTCGTTAATAAAGTTTTCTTTTCTTTATTTCTAAGTGGGGGCCTGCTTTGCTTATTCCTGGTCACATCTCACTGCAGAAACCAGGGAGAGTGTATTTTCATGGGGGCACTGGCTTTGTGCCAACATCAAACCATGACATATATATATAATAAACTAATAAATCAAGCCTTCTGAAATATGGAGTCAAATCCTCGTCCCTTCCTGCATGCAAAGACCCCTTTGACCACCGTCACATGTGCCCTGGCTGGTTGCAGGCTCGGCACATGTCCTGCCCTCCTGCTCTGTGCCAAAGGCAGCAGGGATGGGCAGCTCTGGGCACCGCTCTGAGCACGGCCTGGGCACCGCGGGCAGCTGGGACAAGGGCACGGGAACCCTCAGCTCACAGGCGGTTTCTGCTTTCTCTCCTTGCAGCCGGGCTCTGCGGGTGCTGAGGCTGCTCTGGGCTCTGCCAGGGCTCTGCTGGAGCTCAGCACCGGGCCAGAATCAGCCAAAGAAGAAATGGTGTGACCTGCAGCAGAGACTTGCTTGAGCATTTTGGCAGCACATCTCAAGTCTGCAGAGTGTACACCTCCAAGGGAAAACATTACACCCCCCCCCCCCCCAAAAAAATTGTTCAATAACTTCTGAAATGAAATCAATCTGGCATGACCCCAAATGACATTTCTCAGTTTGCTCAAGCTGTAGCTCAGCCCTTCTCCGAACAGTTATCTTTCCCACCCTCCTTTTACTTCCCAACTGCTCCCTCTTTTCCCCCAGTGAGTTCCCAGCCCATCGCAGTATCCATCACACTGTTGCCTTCCTTGGTGCCCCTCACCACAAGGAAGGCTGAGCCCCAGACTTAGGGACTCATCCTGTCACTGGCTGAGGAGCAGCAATGTCTCAGAGGTCCAGTGGGATTTTAGTGTCATTCCGAGCCACTCTCCAGCCCTCAGCTCTCCTCACTGCTGAGCTCCCACTCCCTTTTCCTCGTCCTTGCAGCAGGATGAGCTCTGTGAATCCCCTTGAGCCTCCCCACTCTTCCCAGCCCACACACCCACCTCAGTTAGGCTGAAGCTGAAGCTTCTCTGTCTCCTGTGGCACAACAGTCCAGTGCCCTGTGCAGGGAGCCCCAGCCCCAGAGCACAGCACACAACAGTGCAGTCCGGGCTGGAGCAGCTGCCCTGCAGCCCTGGCTTGGCTGTTTGTGGCAAGGCAATGCTCCCTGCTCCCAGCTGTCCCTGCAGGATGGCCCCAGGGCAGAGCCCAGCCGGGCTCCCACTGCAGCCCCTGGAGCTTGGGGCAGACAGTGCTGCCAGAGCTGAGGTTCCTGGGGAGCACCTGGAGCTGTGCCTTGCACTCTGTGGCCATGTGTCACAGTGCAGGCTGGCTTGGGCTGTGTAAATGTACCAGCCCTGGTTTGACTGCCAGGGGCCTCGCGCAGTCACATCTCTTCCAGGACTGCAGCATTTCACTGGGCAGAATCTGACAAGGCATGGATATCAGAGAAACGAAATTATCCAGCCTGGGTTTTTCCAAGGCCCTTTAGCAGGAAGGGCTTGAGAATAAATGCTCTCTTTTTGCAACATGAACATAGGGGTGAGTACTCTGTCTCCAACGTGCTACCCCCAGCCAACGATACAGCCACCCACTCCCTCACACATCTCCCTCGTGCCTTCCCACTGCTGTGTCCTGTCAGGGTTTCCCAGCCTGTCCTCCCTTCATGGCCCAGTCCCCTCAGGCTCTGCCCCAGCACGGCCAACCTGCCTGCCAGCAGAGCCGCAGCCCCACATCAGCTCCAGAGCAGCCCCGTCCAGGGGCACCTGAGAGCCCTCAGCAAGGCAGCCAGCAGCACTCGGGCAGGAAGACACGGATGGCGCTTCTTGCCTGGCACAGGGCTTGTGACCATCTTTGGGCACTGCTCTCATAGGGGTCCCCACAGCCCGGGCCCCTGCCCAGCCGCTCTGTCACCAGCACAAAGGCTTCAGCAGAACCACCACAGGCCAAGGGGCTTCTGGCCATTTCCCCTGCAACACTGCACACCTGGGCACGTTGCTGAGCCAGGGTACCCTTTTCCCCCTCTTCCCCTATGCCCTGCAGACCCTGCGCAGCAAAAGAAAGCTCCTGGGAGTCTGTGTATTACAACACACTCTATATTCATATACTAATGAAGAAACAAAAAAAGAAAAGAACAATCTGAAAGAAAAGGAAAATTCCCGCTGACTCGGGTGGCCTCAGCAGAAAGAGGCATCAGCTCTCTGCAGAGCTCCAGCAGCGCAGCCAGCCAAGCGGCGACAGACGAGGCCGTGTCCTCCATGCCCAGCAGAGATGTTCTTGCACCCTCTGGAAGACAGAATATCGCTCCCTCTGCAGGGCCTGGAGGACATACAATGTTTGACGTGCCAGGTCCGACACGGCACTGCTGGTGACTTCTGTCAGGTGTTCAAGGGCTGAAAGAGAAAGGAACAGAGCCACAGTCAAATCCTGGATCTGCGGGTAGCCGAGGAGAGCCCCCGGCCAGGGCCATCCCAGGCAGCTCTAGCCATGGCCAGGAGGGAGCAGGGACCAACGGGAGCAGCCCGAAGCTGCTGGCCACGAATCGCCCAGGTGGCCCTGAAATCTCTGTGTGCTCTGCCCACGCTGGCCCTGGTCCGCACAGGGAGCAGAGCCCTCCACAGCCAGGGCAGGGCTTGCAGCTGCCCCGGCAGCCCCCGCTGCCAGCCCGCTGCCCTCACTCACCAGTGCAGATGAGCCGGAGCTCTTCCTTCTTCCCCCTCAGGTGCCGCGCGGCCATGCCTGTGAACACAGAGCCTGTCACGGCGCCGGCGGTACAGCTCCCTGCCAGCGGCTCTGCCGGCGCTGTGGCCACACGGGCTGCTGGCCCGGCAGGGCTCTGCCCGGCCCTTGCCGCACGCTGCCGCTCCAGGGCACGGCTGCCAGAGGGCGGCGGCAGCAATGCCCGGGCCAGGCGGGGCTCCACGGCGCCGGGCCCGTCCGGCGCTGCCGGGGCAGCAGGCCGGGCTGGGGCCGAGCTGCGGCGGGCCGGGGAGGGAGCGCGGGCTCGTGGCTCACCCATGAACCTGATGGCCGCCGCTAGCAGGGGCTACTGTGGGCTCTGCACGTAGCGCAGGGCCCGGCGCAGGTGCTCGGCCGCTCGGCTCCTGTCCTCTGCCAGCTGCAGAGAGCGGCAGGAGGGAAGGGTTGGCGCGGGCTCAGCCCCGGCCTCCACTGCCCGCACAGCCCTGAGGCGCGGCCGGCAGCCGCCGGCGCCGGGCTCCCGAGGGGAGGGGCAGAGGGCCGGCTGCAGCCCGGGGAGCCGCCGTGCCGCCCCGCCCCGCAGCCCCGCCGGGCCGGGGCTCCCCCGGCAGCCTAGAGCAGAGCCCGCGCGGCCTCTGGCTGCAGCAGCGGGCAGGGCCACAGCTGCCCGCCCCGCACACTGAGCGCCGCGCTCAGGGAGCTTCTCCGGGCTGAGGCTGGGGCTTGCAGGCTGTCCTTACCAGGCACTTGCTGAACTTCCACAGATTCTGGTTCTTCACCAGTCTTTCAAGATCTGTCCTCTTCAGGAACTCGGCCACACAAAGCAGAGTTTCCTGAGAAGCCTGGAGAGCAGCAGACACAGAGATGGCCCCACAGCCCAGGGCGCAGCACCCGGGTGCGTCCCTGTGCCAAGGCCTGGAGGAGGCTGCAGCCCAGCAGGTGCCAGGGCAGGAGGCAGCCGAGCCCCCTGCCAGGGGGACAGCAGCAGCCCACGAGTCCTCACCTGTGCCACAAGCCGCTTCTCATCATGGCAGTGGAGGACGAGGGGCAGCAGGCTCTGGCGCAGGGGTGTCTTCAGGGCCTTGTTTTTCTTTTCCTGTGGAAGAGTCACCAACGTTCGGAAGAGCAGTATGGAGATGAGCTGAACCTGCCAATTGTTCTGTATGGAAGGAAGAAAAAAAAGACCTCAGCATGGGCTGCACGGGGCTCAGCCTGGCACAGGCCTGCAAATTCACAGGGCACAAAGTGTCCGGACAGCACCCAGTGGCGGTGGCTGGGAGCAGTGAGCCTTACGTGGTCAAAGAGTGGCAGGAGCGCCTCAAGCAGCTGCAGTGTGATGGGGCCGGGCATCAGCATGTCATTGTCCAGGATGATAAAGCTGAGTAGCATGACTGTCATGAAAACTATCTCTCCATCTGCATCCCACAGGAAGTCCACAAGCCTTTCAGTCAGGCTCCACATTTTTTTGGTCTGTGCAGAACACAAGTTTGTGAAACGCCGTCCTGCTGCCGCAGGGCCCAGAGGCCAAAGGCCTGTCCCAAAGCACTGGGGCAGCTGAAGTGGGAGGCAGGAGAGCTGGGAGCAGCTGCCCCAGCATTCAAAGCCCTGCCAAGCGCAAGCGACCGCATTGCCCAGCTCAGCCTCAGCCGCTGCCCCCTTCTCACCATTGAGGGCTCCTCAGTGAGCTCAAGAAGGGCCCTGAGCGCCAGGCGACGCCCCTCCCTGCACTCGCTCTGCAGCTTCCTTGACAAAATTTGCAGGACTCTGTCAGCACCACGTTCACTCAAGTGCAGGCACTCGAGGACCTGAAAGGCACAGGGCAGTGACAGGGAGCCGGCTGGCAGGAGCCCGTAGACGCACGGGGCCGGGCCCAGGCAGCAGCACAGGGCGCGGGCACCGTGCCAGGCAGCTGCGGCGACGAGAGGGCAGAGAGCTGGGAGGCGGCTCAGCCAGGCAGCGCTGGCCGTCAGGCTCACCTCCGCAAGGAACGCCAGGGCAGGCAGCTCCCAGCGTGGCTCCTGTGTGCTGAGCAGCCGGAGCAGGTAGCGAGCGATCCGGGAACACAAGGGCATGGAGACACAGCACATCTCCCTGGCAGGAGAAAAAGGAACCAAGACTGTGGGCCAGGGGGACAAACCTCTGCCAGGACTGACACACAGAGGTCTGGTCTTTCCCCAGCATCCTGCAAGCGGCCCTGGGCTATTTGGGAGGCAGCTCCTGGTGGGCACCCTCCTCTCCCCGCCTTTTCCAGTCTGCTGGGCCATCCCTCGGTGACAAGGCCTTCTGGGCCACGACCTCGGGGACTGTGTGGAGCTCCCTAGGCACAGAGCACAACTGTCAGAGGTAGTGGGGAGAAGGGGGTCTCACCTGGCCAGCAGACCCACGGCACAGTGGTGGGTGTCAGCACACAGCAGCGTGTCCCAGCCACAGCTGCGTTCCATTGCCACCACCACATCCTCGTGCTGCATTCGGCAGAGCAGGGACTTCAGGGTCTGCACTGCAAACCTGCGTGCACAGCAAAGCCCAGGTCACGCTGTGAACACTGGCTCCTGCCCGGGGACGTAGCAGGGAAAGGAGGAGTGGGATGGAGCACCTGTTGGGGCTGGTGGCAAGGCCGTATTCCTCCTGGCATCCCTTCCAGAATGCATTGACCTCCTCTGGTGTATCCTGAGTGCTGAAGAGCACTTGGGAGAGCAGATGCAGAAAGAGGCGGGGCAAATACACCGTCACCATATGTGGGACGCAGGGCATCTGGAGGATCTTCCAGATCACCACAGTTGCCTGCAAAGGACAAAGCCCCCCGAGACAGGGCTCAGTGCCGAGGTGTGCGTGTGGCAGGGCCCAAGCAGGGGAGGGAGAGGCTCAGAGAGACGCAGGGGGAGCACGGGGCCTGGTGGTGCTGAAGCTGCCCCTGGGCCGGGTTTCAACCCAGCGCCTGAGGCAGGGAGATGCAGTGGGGGAAGGAGGATGGAGAGCTGCTGGAGAGGCAGCCTTGGGGACAGCAAAGGCCAGTTACAGAAACTCACAGCCAGGACAAAGACACCCGTTTTGTCCCCATCCGAGGTGCACATGCTGTGCTCTGGCCAGCTCCCCAGCACATCCAGGAGTATCAGCAGCGCTGGCTCTGCAGTCCTGGGCGAGCACATGATGCTCTTCCACATGGTCAAAGCAGCTCTGTCGGGTTAGAGCTCTGTCTCAGGAGGGTCTCAGACACAGCACCGTGGCCTGGGCAGCAGTGGGGACCTGAGCTGGCTGCCAGCTCTGCCTGTGCCCATTGCCACTCGCCAGCAGCACACAGGCAGCCCAGGTCGCTGGGGACAGGCCCCTGAGGGGCAGCGAGGGAGCACCGCAGCAGGCTCGGGGGCTGACGTGCCAGGGCTGGCCAAGGGAGCAGCCAGAGGGCCCTGGAACTCTCTGTTGGTCACACACCTGGGCCAGGCTCTAAAGGCTGATGGGCTGGCGAGCCCTGAGCCCTGTGGGCAGGTGGGCCCCATACCTGTCACAGGACGGGGCCACACGCAGGAGCGTCATGACTACGTCAGCGGGCTGTGCTTCGCTGAGATCCAGCAGGGTCCTGTTCAGCCTGTGCTCAGCAAACTGATTGGCCAGGAGCCACTGGTGGATGTACCTGACCAGGGCAGGAACCTGGAGAAGGCACGGGGAGACTTGGAAAGCTGCCGGAGGGAGGAATGTCCCCAGCTTCCCCACAGAAGTGCTTCCCTTCCCACCACACTGCCATGGCCTCAAAGAGTTACAGTGACCAGCAGGCGTGGCTTGGGAGATCAAGCAATTCCTGGGAGGATCAAAGCCTGGCCACAGGCTGCTTACTTGCTTAGGATTGGAAAAGCCCTCCTCTACGAGCATATCCAGCAGGGCAGCACTGGTCTTGGTTTTGAAGATGTGCGAATATGCTCTGAGCCCAGTGCCCATGGGGCTGGTCTCTTCCGCCCGAATTTTCTTGATGAATTTGCAAACCAGCTGTAGGAGAAGGGCAAGAAGCCAGGGATATTGCAGGGAATGCTCCAAGCGCGGTGCCAGCAGGCCCAACCCAGGTGGGGATGGCTGCAGGTACCTGGGCTGTGCTGCGGAAGAGGCCACGGGCGGGGTCCTGCTCCTGTGTGCGCTGCAGGGCTGCACCTGGCAAAGAGCAAGTGCAGCCAGAGCTGAGGGGCTGCGGGAGAGGCCGGAGAACACAGCCCAGCCCTGCGCTGCCCAGGCAGGGACAGCCCCGGGATGCACCAGGGGATGGAGCACGGTCCCCGTGGGGTGTCTGCCCAGCCCCTCTTCCGTCCTGTCTGTGGGAATGGGATGGGATTGGGTGGGATGGGATAAAATGGGATGGGATGGGATGGGATGGGATGGCGCCAAGTTGGCTGCGGGCACCGGCCCTGTGGCCCAGCTCTGCCACTCACCCTCCTGCGGCAGCTCAAAGGGCACCACCGCTTTGGTTTCATGTGCTGGGGCAGCTCCAGGGCCTTCTTCCTCCTCTTTCCTCCAGGCCACCTTGGGCGCTTTCAGAGGTCTCTGCTCCATGACAATGACTGGATTTGTGAGGACACCTGCAGAGGGGAAGCCTTGCAAGGCCACAGGTCACCAAGTCCTGTGGTCTGGCCTCGAGCTCAGCTGCGGGAAGAACGCCTTGGAAAGGCTCCGGGTCAGAGAGGAACGAGTGCGCTCTGCGGGGGCTCCTCACGGCACCGCTCTGTCCCGTTGTGCCCCGTTGTGCGTTCCCAGCAGCCGGGCAAGCTTCTATTTCCCACATGTCACAAAGGGCCCTTGGTCACCGGGTTCCGTTCCATGGCACAGAGACCCTGCTGCAGCGTGCCACCCAGGGCCCTTGCACACACTGCCTTCTGCCCTGGGACTGCCCCCAGCCCAGCCAAAGTGGCCCAGCTTGGAAGTAATGCCTGGCCCCAGGTGTTGTCTAAGGCAGCCCGACAGGATCTTTAGGAAGGGCTCAGAGCATCAGCAAACGCTGCCCGGCTCTGCACGCTCAGTCCTGTCCCCATATCTTTCCCTGAGAGCATTTGAATTTCTAAATGAGAAGCATTTGAAGGGAGGGCATTTACATTTTCCATTTCAGAGCAGCCTTCTGCCTTCATTAGCAGACACGTCTCTCTTCAAACCAAGACAATTGTTTATCATCTTGCAGATGTGCAGTTGCTGGGGAGCCCCGTTTTACACCTGGAAATGGAGAAGCATTCCCAGCAATTGGGAAAATCCTAGGTGGTCCGTCCACCCACAGATGAGGTCTCCAAACGTGCCCCGAAATTGGGTCCAGCTCTTAGAGGCCTAAAAGAGCAAGTCCAAGTGACTTGATGATATTTTTAGCCCAGAAAGCCCTGCAGCTGATGGCACACTTCACAATCAGCAGGGGACACAGCTACGCCGAAGCCCAGACCTCTGCTGGGAGCCTTTCCCCTCAAATACCCTTCAAACAAACCTCCATGCAAGTCACTTGGGAAAGTTTCTTCAAATGATACATTTCTGGCACAAGACTACACAGGCTTATGTGAAAGATTCTAAAGCAGCTGCTGTGGAGTCAAAGAGCCAGCACTAAGAGTCCTTGTCATCTCTTGGTAGCTAAATCCCACTTTGGGGGATTTCAGGGAGTTTGGAATGAGCTAGAGAGCAGACCTCTGAGTTTTTTAGATGATGCCATTGCTTTTTCTTCTCTTCTACATAGACAGGAAGGGTGAGTTTGGCTCACATCTGGACTGCATGGCTCACGAGGCCCGCAAGACTTGTAGTTACAAGAGCTTTGAAGGATTTCTTGGCCAAGAAGACACTGCCAACAAGAATATTTATGGTTGGCAGCCAATCCTTCAATATTTCGTCTTAGGGACTCATGCTACAGTGTAAGCTTCCTTAGCCAATCATGTTATGCCACACAAACTCACAGCACTGCATCCTAAGCTTCTTGTTTACCATTGTAACTACTTCTATTTTTTCTAGATCTTCAGCACTAAAGCTCTAAACTTTCCTCCACTTCAACATTGCTCCCCGTGTCTCTGCTATAATAAACTAGAAATTCACATTCTCGCTTCCAGCACCTAGCTTTGCAAGCCCTTTCTAGGGTCTCCGATCAAATCCTGTGTTTAATTCTAAGCTTTGCTGACAAGACCAAAGGTCTGAGATTTCCCTGCATTTGGGTTTCCAACAACACCGATGCTGTTAGTTCCACAGTGCCCAGGGTCCCTCTGGCAAGTCAGCTCTGGCAGAAACGAGGCGGGCAGCTGCCGGGGGGCGGCTTGTGGCCTCTGACAGCCCATTGCTCAGGGCTTGCCAGCGCCCCAGCCCCTCAGTCTCTGCCCCAGCCCGGCCAAGCTGCCCGGCAGCAGCGCCGCAGCCCCACAGCAGCCCCGTCCAGGGGCACCTGGGAGCCCTCAGCAAGGCAGCCAGCAGCACACGGGCAGGAGGACACGGATGGCGCTTCCTGCCTGGCACAGGGCTTGTGGCCATCTTTGGGCACCGCTCTCACAGGGGTCCCCACAGCCCTGGCCCCTGCCCAGCCGCTCTGTCACCAGCACAAAGGCTTCTGCAGAACCACCACAGGCAAAGGGACCTCTGGCCATTTCCCCTGGAGCACTGCACACCTGGGCAGGTTGCTGAGCCCAAGAACCCTTTTCCTCCTTCAGGGCCTCCGGACCTATTAGCTTGCTCTGTTGCTGTGCACAAGCTCCCTTTTTACCCTTTCCTGCCTGTTGCCCTACAGACCCTGTGCAGCAAAGCAATGCTCCTGGTGTTAGCGTTCAAAACCACAAAATCACGGGGGATTATATGTGGTGCTTTTTATTAAGAGCTCTGGGAATCAGGGTACATTCAACCCAAATCTGATTCCGACCATACATCCGATATGATCATGTTTTATACTCTATCGCTACATAACTTTCACGTTAATTATTAAACTTATATTGTTCTATTGTATACATAAATTTAGCCCCTCTCTGAATTTCCTTCATAGTTTCTCATTATTCTTCTTATGGTTATATAATAATTACACTTAATTATTAAACAATCATCACATCTAACAATTATATAATTTATCATACTGCTTACGCAGGTGCAGTTGATCTGGGAAAGCATAAAGCCTAACATTTTAGATTCTATCTTAAAATTTTTCCAGGGCTCCACTATCACTGGCAGTCTGTGTATCATAACACATTCTAGAATTTATTTATTTACAGTAATCTATAATGTATAATAATAGGTAGAATTATATATACGGTATAATTTATTTATTTACAATAGAGATAAAAAATGGAAAAGAAGAAAAGAAAAATCTTAAAGAAACAGAAAATTCCACTGGCTCAGGTGGCCACAGCAGACAGAGCCTCTGGCATCAGCTCTCTGCACAGCTCCAGCAGCGCAGCCAGCTGAGCCCCCACACACGAGGCCGAGTCCTCCATGCCCTGCGGAGCTGATCTTGCAGCCTTTGGATGGTGGAATATCGCCCATGCTGTATTGCTCTGAGGACATGCAGTGTTTCAAGTGCCAGCTGTGACACATGTGAAATACAAAGCTGTGTTTCGTGTCAGGTACAAACAGGCAATGTGTGTATTTGTGATTGCAATATGTGTGGAGACCGACAATGATACGGTTGCGAATTCTAATAATAACTGAGGAAAATAAAGTATGGAAGAAGGCCTTTGAACCTATCTTTTGTTTGCAATTAACCTTGGTTGATTGAGGAGCATTTGAATTAAAGCATTAAGGATGTTGCTCTTAGCTTGTAGTTAATCGATCAAGAACTCTGCAATAATAACCTTTTGAAGTGTAATTTTAGAATATTGCTTGTATCCTTGAAACTATAGCTTTGGAATATATATAAGGGAAACCTGCTTATCTCACGCCTTAACAAAACAGAGAAAAACATCTTGAGAAAGGAAAATGAACATCAACTCGAGGATTTACATTTTTGACCAAGGGAAGCTGGACATCACTGTTAGATTTATAGTCTCTGTAATCAAAAGGTGGAGCCACATCTGGGGAACTGGACTCCACCAGATGGGATCCATCTTTCTTTTTTCAGAAACTGGACCACCACCATCTGGGCATACTCCTTTTTGGGAGACATCCCGAGAAAAACTTAATCACAATAGTGTATAGAATTGCAACAGAAAAATTGGGAATAGAAAGTGCTGATGAGTAAAATTGGAATAGAAACTGCTGAGAAAGCTGATGAGTATCCCTATAAATACCTATAAGCCTCAACTGCTGGTGTGCAGTTGGAGGGAAAATTTCCCCCATTGTACCCAGTGCTGTATTGCTCATACTTTACAATATTAAATAATAAATTGATTGCTGCTTGAATATTGGCCTAGTCAAGCTTCTCATTTATAACAGGCACAGGGCAGAGACACCGTAGCACAGCCTGGGCTGCACAGGGCACAGGGATGGGCAGCAGCTGCAAGACAGCCCTGCCAGAGCCATCTTAGGCAGCACTTTGGCCATGGCTGCTTGCCCTGGGCCTGAGGCAGGAGCAGGAGACAAGTGACCCTTGCAGGGCTGGGGCCTCATTGCCTCCTTGTCCCTGCTCAGCAGCCTGGCAGGGGCCGCCCCATGCTCCTGTCCCTGGCGTTGCACATCCCCACATGCCAGTGCCCATCCTGGCAAGAGCCCTGAGCAAGGAGGGAGAGACAGGATCTGCCTGGCCAGGGGCTAGGGCTCAGGCCTTGGCCCTTGGCATTCCTCAACCACATCCAGGTTTGCTCAGCACCAGAGACACCTTGGCCTTGTTTGTCCCCAGCTGTCATTACTGCCTCCAGTGTTCTGCTCTAACTGGAACCTGGGGACGCTTTCTCAGTGGGACCCATTAAAACTTCAAGAAACTTTGGAGTTTCAATTTAATTTTGAGTTCTTAAGAAGTTTTTGAAGACACTCTCATGGACTGGTTCTGATGTAAACAACACCAAATCCCCAAGAGGCTCATTAAATTTCTTGTGCTGTGTCTGTGCTGCTGAGCTTTAAAGGAGCAGCTCTTCCCAGCACCAGCTCCTCTCCCAGCCCAGAAGGGCTGAGGGCTCTGCCTGCAGGCACTGAGGGGACAGGAGCCAGGCAGAGACAGGCTGAAGGCAATAGGATTGGGAAGACATTGAGCTGAGACTTCACTTGGGGAAAGATCTTCACAGCCCTGTGCATGGTGAGTGTGTGGGTGCAGGGCAATGTACCCTCTGCTCCTGGCGGGATCTCCTGGAGCCAGCACACCCCACAACCTGGGGGATGTGTCAGGAGGACTCTCCCAGTTTCTCTGTGGCACCGGAGGAGGAGGAGGAGGAGGAGGAGGAGGAGGAGGAGGAGGATGTGCTGCAGAGCGGGCTGCCCTGGGCACTGTCAGAGGGATAGGGCAGGATGGTTCCTGCTGCCAGGGATGGCTGCAGGGGGTGAAGCTGCCGCTGCAGCCAGGGCTGCCCAGGGCTGTCCTGCAGAGCAGCTCCTGCAGCCCTCAGGGCTCTTGGCCAGCCCAGGCATGTGCCACCTGCCAGGGGCAGCTCTCAGCCTGCCTGGCAGCTCCCCATGGGCGCTGCAGGGGAGAAGTTGGAGGTGGAAGGAGCCACCCCCATCAGGGCAGATTCCTCCTGCTGTGGAGATGGTGCTGCGTGGCCAGGGCTGCTCTCAGCTTTCTCCTTAAGGGAAGGGAAAGGGGCTGTCAGCTTTACCCGTGTCACTGAGACTCCTGCACTCTCAGCCTGGGCATCAGCACATGGGCCTCAGATCTCCCTCAGAAAGTGCCTCCTCAGCCTCCTCTCCCTACAGCCAGCAGCAGCAGCACCTTGGCTTGCAGCGTCTCTGTTTGTCTGGCCTGCCCTTAAGGCTCTGCTGCCAGGGAGATGCCCCTGGGCAGTGCCCAGTGCTGGGAGGGGTCTGCAGGGCAGAGCTGAGCCCCCAGGGCAGGGCTGGGGTCGGGCAGCACTGCCAGGGATAGGGCTCGGATATGGAGAAACCGCTCCCAGTAGGCACGACTCCAGGTAGCAGAGAGCCAGATAAACACTTGGTATCCATTCCTGTCCAGCTACACGGGGAAAGAGAGAAGGATTTGGATAAAATTATTTTTAAACTGAGTGTTCAAAAAGTCCATTTTATTTCTCAATAAATTTTAAAGTACAGGCACCCTACAGCAGAGGAGATGTAATGATCAAATGACTCCTGGGGTGGGGAGTAGCACTGACTGCACTGAGGCACAGGAAGCCCTGTTTTCCCTCTGAGCTCTGCAATGTTCAGCCTGAGAGCAGTGCTAAAGATTAGGCAGGTACTCAGCAGCACAAGCTCAAAATGAAAGAAAGTTTAGCCAAATTTCCTCACAGGAAGAGAAATTATTTTGCAGAGACTGCAAAAAAGATTACATAGAATTGACTCAAAGAAAATTGGTTGCACCTTGTCAATGTCTTCTTTCAACAGTCCACTATGCCCAGACTGAACAAATGTCGAACAGCAGCTCCATCAGGCACTTCCTCCTGCTGGCATGGGCAGACACACGGCAGCTGCAGCTCCTGCACTTCTGCCTCTTGCTGGGCATCTCCCTGGCTGCCCTCCTGGGCAACGGCCTCATCATCAGCGCCATAGCCTGCGGCCACCACCTGCACACACCCATGTTCTTCTTCCTGCTCAACCTGGCCCTCAGCGACCTGGGCTCCATCTGCACCACTGTCCCCAAAGCCATGCACAATTCCCTCTGGGACACCAGGAACATCTCCTACTCAGGATGTGCTGCACAGGTATTTCTGTATGTACTTTTCATGTCAGCAGAGTTTTCCCTCCTGACCATCATGTGCTACGACCGCTATGTGTCCATCTGCAAACCCCTGCACTATGGGACTCTCCTGGGCAGCAGAACTTGTGCCCACATGGCAGCAGCTGCCTGGGTCAGTGGCTTCCTCAATGCTCTTCTGCACACCGCCAATACATTTTCCCTACCCCTATGCCATGGCAATGCCTTGGGCCAGTTTTTCTGTGAAATCCCCCAGATCCTCAGGCTCTCCTGCTCCAAATCCTACCTCAGGGAACTTGGGCTCATTGTGATTGGTGCCTGTTTAGCATTTGGCTGTTTTGTGTTCATTGTTTTCTCCTATGTGCAGATCTTCAGGGCTGTGCTGAGGATCCCCTCTGAGCAGGGACGGCACAAAGTCTTTTCCACCTGCCTCCCTCACCTGGCTGTGGTCTGTCTGTTCCTCAGCACTGATCTATTTGCCCACTTGAAGCCCCTGTCCATCTCATCTCCATCCCTGGATCTGGCCCTGTCAGCCCTGTCAGTTCTGTACTCGGTGGTGCCTCCAGCCCTGAACCCCCTCATCTACAGCCTGAGGAACCAGGAGCTCAAGGCTGCAGTGTGGACACTCATGACTAGATGGTTTCAGGAACATTAAACTGCTGGCCAGTGTTTGCAAATCACTTGTAATAAAAATTATCTTTGGTACTTCTTTTCGGTTTCATTTTGGAGGTTCTTTTTCATTGTCTTACTTTCTTAATATTGTCCCTAACTGAAAGTCAATGATCCTGCCATATCTCGTTTTATTCTGCCACACTTTCACTGAGACCCACAGATTGTGTCAATAAGGAGCTGTGCTCTTGGTGGGTTTAAATGCCTTTAGGCCTTCCCAGCAGACTTTTCACAGCAGATCCCCCTTCTGTTGCCTTCTCTGGAGCTGCAACAGCAATGTCTGTGTGCAGAGCTGGGGGCAGATCAGTGCTGGCCCAGCAGCTGTGCCCAGCAGCAGCAGCACTTGGTGTTGCCAGTGCTGCTGCCGTGGCCCTGCCCCGCTGTCCTGGTGTTGCTGTAGGGCCTGAGTGATCTCGGGGCCGGGCACAGCCCTGGGGGTGGCAGTGCTGGGGCTGCAGCAGGGACAGGCCATGGGCACTACTGGGGTGTTGAAGTCGGAGGGAGAAGACCCACCTTTCTTGATCAGCATCGACTCCGTTTATTCACTCCATCAATCACTTTTTATAACTGTGTTAATTAAGTTCATGCATATTGAAAACCCGAGCTCACAGTAGGTCAGAGATAACACACCAACCCCTCCTTATGTTTCCAATACCAAGATTTGGGTTCTCAAAATTATTTTTGCTTTCCCAAAACAGCCAAAGATAGAATATCTACTTGTTATGAGAAGCTGCCTGAGAACTCTGGTATGCAAGGTTCTCAAGGCCTTCATGTTTGTCACTTTTACTTGTAATTAAAAACAACCTGAGAACTTCCTCTGTTTACAGAAACCAGCTGGGAGAATTTTACTCCTCACAGCTGCCTTCTAAGCCATTTCTGAAAAAATCTCCAACAATTACCGGTTTTTTCTTTTTTGCCCAAGGAGGTTGGTATGCTGGGTTTTTCTATCATTCCACTGACCATACCTTGAATACTACCAAGAATACAAAGCAAAACAAACAAAGCATTCAAAAGTACTCTTAGTATCTCTATAAGGTCCCCCAGCCATGGTCCGAGCAATGGCTTTTACCCCAAAGGGTTAAAAGGCTGTCAGCTGTCCTCCCTCATGTGCACCTGGGGAGGAGACGAATGGCGAGTCTGAAACATGATGTTTGTGTCCTTGAAGTTTTCACATCCACCTCTTAATTGGGTTTCTCAGAAAAGTTCAAGATCAGTTTTACAGACTGTAATCCTTTGGCTCAAATGGCATCAGCTGGGTTATTTCTCAGTCCTTGGTTGATTTGGAGTAGTGAAAAATTAGCATGCATTTAAAACACTTAAAATATCTAAACTTAACAGACTTATTTTAAGATCAACAAAACTTATATGTAAAATCAATTAACTCTAATGAAACTTAAACAAGAATCAGAAAAATTCTATGGGCTAATTGTATCACACTCTTAGTAACACAAAAATAGGCAATTCTAACAATTATTACACTATAAGCAATATTCTCAGCTAGCACAGTTTCTCTCTTACAAGGGATCTAAACTAGGGAAACAAACCCAAAAGGCTATGACTATTTATAGGATATGCTATACAACAGATACAAAAAAAAAAAAAAAATCTCTATGTGCTACAAGGCTCAAACAAAACTCAGGTGTGCTAATATGACCAATAAAAATAAGCTAAAGGAAGTTTGTTTTTTATTCTCAAACAGCAGATATATTTTAAACAAAAACAGCTCTACTCACAAATGCTTCTGATTGTCTCTTTTAACTAGTCTCTCTAATGTTCACAACAACACTTTGCACACAGGTCATAAAATAAACGCCTATCATAAAAACATAAATCTATCTAACATCACTTAAACTCAGTAATATTTAGACTTAAAATACTGAAAATATTTAAACTTAACAAAACTTAACATTATTTAAGCCTAATTTTAACAAAATCAGCTGATTTTAAATTCTATATAACTTATACTTAATATAATTTTAATCTTAACAAAAAACTTTTGGTCAACAAAAGTTTGTTTGCCGGCAATCATGATAGAAAGCAAGTGATATTTCAAAATGAATACCAAATGCTGTATGTTTTTATTAATCACATGTTTTTAAAAACCATGCCTTTGTTAACTAAAATTTGAAATTATTATTTCAAATTTTTAATTTCATATTTTTATTATTATTTTATTTTATTATTATTATTTTATTTTATTATTATTTAGAATTATTTTATTTTATTATTTATTTCATATTTTATTATTATTTTATTATTATTCATTTTATTATTTATCATTATTTCATTTTATTATTTATTTAATATTTTATTATTTTATTTATATTATTATAATGCCTTCTAAAGTGGCTTTGGAGTAGGAAGCACCACTTTAAAAAAACAAACATTTCCTTTGGATTCAGAGAAAGGAAACAATTCTTATTTAAAAATAACTATATAGTAGTTTTATAAAATGCCTCTTTAAGGAAATACATCAACAGATGTTTTCCTTGTGTAAAATTGACAATTTTTTTTAGGTCAAATCTTTGAAACACATATACCACTTAAAGTTTGTGTTCATGCACTACCTTCTATATCAATAATTCAATAAAACTTCTAATCTATACCAAAACTATTTTTCTTTATTCAAAATGTGTACCACTCCTAATTTAGCTTTTAGGGCTTAAGCTAAACCCATGTCATCAGAAAACTCTGAGTTTCTCATTTCTTAATTCTTCCTCTAAGTTCTTTTCCCATTGTATGTGTCCTAGGGAACAGCAAAACCACATTGCATACCACTGGAGTAAGACACTGTTTAAAATCTTTAAAAGCAGCATTTAGGATCAAACTAAAGCTTGATAGAGAAATCTGTCTGCACTTTGAAATGCAAAACCTCTTGAAACTATTATTATTGGAGAGTGGATACTGGCAAGAACAGAAACTGCACAGACAGGAGAGAGAGAGAGAGCCTAGGAGCTTGAGTCCAGAGGACTCCAGCCCTGGGCCTTTCACAGCTAAGGCTCTGTTTGTAGCAACAAGGAAAGGTAAAAATGTGACCATCTTTCTCAGCTTCACCCTAAGCTGGTTACTAACTTGTATCACTGAATTACTAACACTGCTAAAAAGGGGCAGAAGAGAGTGAGTCCTGGTATTTCTTGGTAAACCACAAAACTGCAAATCTAAGTTTTCAATCAACAAGCTAAAACAACCACTTCAGAACAGCAGCAGTCTTCTCCCACCTGGCTTACTACTAGTCTGAGCAGGAGAGGAAAGAAAAAAAACCCCTAAAGCTTATGAGAATAAGTATGAAATACATATAAACCAAGGTAACAGATTTAAGTGGCTTAAAAAAGTACAGGTACATTCAAGAAAACCAACAGATATTTGTTCCATTTTAGAGCAGAGCTCCCAAGAGCTTATTTGCTCTCGCGGCACTTGTGTCGGCGGGGGGCCGAGCCCCCCCACGCTGGGCTGTTTGTTTACTCGCTGGCAGGTTGACTCCGCTGCAGCTACCGCTGGTCAGGTCGCTCCCCCCGCGCTGCTTGGCTCCCTGCGGTGTCGGAGCGAGCGAAAAAAAACTTCTGGTCTCACGGCGCGGCGGCGGCTCCGCTCGGCTCCCGCCGGGGCCAGGCCCCGCATGGCCGTGGCGCCGCTGGTGCTGGTGCTGCTGGTGGCCGCCTGGCGCTGGCTGCAGGGCACGGCTTCCCCCGCACTGCGTGCGGTGCGGTGCGGCTTCCTCCGCGCTGGGTGCGGCGCGGCGCGACTCCCGCCGCTCTCGGCTCCCGCGGCGGCTCGGTTCCCGCGGCACGGCTTCTCCCTGCCGCTGCCTCTGTTATCGCCGCTACAGCGCAGCACTACAGGCGGTCGCTCGGCGCAGCTGCTCAACGTTTTGACAGTTTTATCACTCTTCCATAATAAATGACCGAATTCATGCCATCCTGTTAACTCGTAAACCGCATGGAGGATAAGGAAAATCCCCCCAGCACAGCCATCAGTCCAAAAACCTGTTAAATCCTTTTGCAAATTCATCCCCTTAATCTGTCTTGTCTATAAAAAAGCAATAAAAAGATCATATGTGGCTTGCCTTTCTATTACCTCTAAATCGAAAGCGCGCGCTTTTGCAGCTCTTTCAAGGTCGCAGCCACACGTTTTGGCCAGGCTCGTCTGTTGCGGTCACCTGGAACACGGCATCTCTCGGCGTCTTTTCTTTCGCTTTTTTTTTTCCTTCACGCTTTTGCTGTCCCGGCTGCTACGGAGACCCGACCCGTAATTCCAACTTCTCATGGCGCCGCAGTACAACGTCCAGGGTCACCATATATTGAAGTCGGAGGGAGAAGACCCACCTTTCTTGATCAGCATCGACTCCGTTTATTCACTCCATCAATCACTTTTTATAACCGTGTTAATTAAGTTCATGCATATTGAAAACCCGAGCTCAAAACAGGTCAGAGATAACACACCAACCCCTCCTTATGTTTCCAATACCAAGATTTGGGTTCTCAAAATTATTTTTGCTTTCCCAAAACAGCCAAAGATAGAATATCTACTTGTTATGAGAAAGCTGCCTGAGAACTCTGGTATGCAAGGTTCTCAAGGCCTTCATGTTTGTCACTTTTACTTGTAATGAAAAACAACCTGAGAACTTCCTCTGTTTACAGAAACCGGCTGTGAGAATTTTACTCCTCACAGCTGCCTTCTAAGCCATTTCTGAAAAAATCTCCAACACTGGGGCAGTGCTGACACCTCAGCCCAGGGGGCTCCAGGCTCCTTGCCCAGGCTCTCAAGAACACAGCCAGGCCAATGCTCAGCACAGAACAGCCCCGTGAGCAGCCCCAGGCTGGCCGTGGGCAAGCACCACTTGCAGGCTGGTGCTCTGCAAGGGCCCTGGGGCAGACAGGAAGAAGCAGCAGAGCAGGGGCTGATCCCCCAGGTCCTTTTCTGCCTGGCCACTGTCCAGCCACTCTGTCCCCAGCCTGCAGCCCTGCAGGGGTTGTTGTGGCCAATGTGCAGGACCCATGACTTGGGGTCTTGTTTATTCTCACATTGTTGGATTTGACCCCTGGATTGAGCCTGTCCAGGTCCCTATGCAGAGCCCTCCTACCCTCCAGCAGATCCACACTCCAAGCTAACTTGGTCACCACAGTTCCACGAGGCCATAAAGTGTCACAATGGTCTCCATGATTCCATGAGGCCCTTCAGTGTCAACATGGCATCTTTGTTCTATAGGACCTCTTGGTGTCACAAAGTCCCTTGGATCCTTGGGTTCCTTCTACGGTGTCACAATGGATCCTTGATTCCCTGAGGTCTCACAGTGAAGCAATGCTCTCCTTGGTTCCACAGTGTCACAATGGCCACTTGGTCGCAAGGAGCACCATGGTGTCAAACATGTTTCCTTCATTCCATGAGTCCCTGCAGAGCAACACTGGCCCCTTGGTTCCATGGGGTTCTGCAGTGTCACAATGGCCTCCATGGTTCCACAAGGCCACACAGTGGTTCCTTGGTCCCATGAGGCCCCAGAGTGCCCCAATGGATTCCCTGGTGGCTCAGTGTCACAATGGACCCCTGCTTACACAAGATCCTGCAGTGTCACAAGGGAGCCTTGCGTCCATGGGGCACCAGAGTGTCACAATTTTTCCTATATGCGCTGGTTTTGCATTAATTGACATGTGGTGAGGAGGGAAGAAGCCACCCACAGAAATGATAATTCTGAGAAGAGCTGCTGAGAGCTTCCTCTGTGCCTAATAACAGCAATCAGTGACTAGTTTTGAATACTGACACCTTGTTAAACCACTAGAAAGCTGAACATGCCTCTATAAACATGCATGTTAAAAACAAACTAACCCTGGGAAAAGCTCTCTCTTCCTTCCAGCTTGGGAACAGGTAACAAGGCTGGCCTGGCTCCCGTCTCAGCCGGGCCAGGCTGGATGGGCACTGCAACAAGGCCGGGCCCCTTCTCAGGGACCCTGCCCAGCCCTGTCCCAGCAGAGCTGGGCACCAGCAGCTGCCAGGCAGGGGCAGGAGAGGCCATCAGCCCATGGCGTGTTCCAGCTGAGATCTCAGCCATTTCACCCCAGTGTGGCCCTGCACGAGATCATGTGGCTGAGGCCAGAGGCGGCCTTGTAGCCCACACAGAGAGTGGCCCTGTGCCTGGAATTGAACGCAGCAGGGGCCAGAGACCTGCCATGGGGCTGATCCTGACACAGCCCCCAGGTCAGCCTGAAAATTCAATCACTGCGATTGCTTCAGCTGCCACACAGCAGGAATCACATGAGCATCTGAAGGCCCTGGGTGAGATATTAACTCTTTCAGTGCATAGATAAGGCTTGCAGACCTGCAGTCCTGCCTCGGGTGAGAGAAAAGGACAGAGTGAAGACATGTAGAGAACAACATATGACATGAAGGTCAGTTAGATGAAGTCAAGTCCCAGATGGGAGGGATGAGCAGTTGCCTCAGTTCTAGGCTAAAATTCTCTTGTAAGGCTATGGAGAAAATATAATTGATTCATCAGACATTTTTTCCCTGTAACTCATTGAAAATATGCGGGGATGAAGTGTTCAAATTGTAGATATGAGCAAAGGTATTGATGCCAAAGCAAGCTGTGATCCCATGAGAAGTTTGAACAGAGGGAGAGAAGAGTGATGAAGAAAGACCCTTTGGCCCCAGGGAAAGAAGAAAAAGGCCTCTGTTCCCAAATATGAAGATGATCTCAGAGACAGATAAAGAGAATCTTTGCTCTTGAATAGCTCTACCTTAAATTAATACCCCATAAGTTGACATAGCCAATAAACACAGCTGTGGGAAGGCTATGAAAAGATGAGAGGAACTTCACAATTGTTGATTCCTGGGCAGCTGCTGTTCATGGGAATTAAAAGCCACGAGAGCACTGTATTCTTGTGGAGAAGTCTCCATCAAATGACAAGACGAACTCCACTCCCTAAGTGAACTGAACAAAACCTATTCTAGAGGTGATAAACTGACTGAATTGTTTCTGTGCTTTGTGAGTGGAAAAGAAAAGGTTGTAGGAGGGAGAAGTGTTCTAAAAGTTTTATTTTGATTCTTATTAATTTTTCATTAAGTTACTGTTAATAAAGTTTTCTTTATACCCTTTTAAAGTCTTAAGCCTGCTTTGCTTTCTTGCTAATCCTATCTCACAATAGAAAATGAGTATATTATATTCTAGTGGGGGCACTGGCATTTAGCCAGCACTGAACCCACCACACCTTAGTTCCACCAGTCCCTGCAGTGTCACAATGGCCCCTTGGTTCCATTGGGCCCCAGGGTCTCACAAGGGTCTCCTTGGTTCTGTAGTGTCACAACGGCCCCTCGGTTCAACAAGGCCCTGCAGTGTCACAATGGCCTCCATGGTTCCATGGGGACCCAGAGTGTCACACTGGCAAAGCAAGGGCTGGGCTGCAGCTGCTGCTGCTGTGTGAGCCCTGCCGTGCGTGTAGGTGCTCCCAGAGCTGTGGCTGGGGCTGGGCTGCAGCTGCAGCTCTCTGTCCTGTTGCAGATTATTACACGTGTTGGCCAAAGAATGTCTCTCTGACCCATTGCCTGCAGTATATTTGTGATTATGACTCAAGGGGAGGAGTGGGATTTTTTGGATTTACCAATACCTTATTCTCAAGCGGCATGACTTTTGTCTTCTGTAAAGTCACACACAGCAGTTTAGAGAAGCGTTTTATTCCATAATAAAGGGAAACATTGCAGGCTTGGAACAATCTTTAGAATCTTTAGGGTTCTGATCGACGGGCTATGGCAGAAGAGATGAATATTCTGGAACTGGTCATAGTGAGAATATCTTTGTGTCCAAAGGTAATTTGCTTCATTGTGGACATTTGCTTCCTCAGTGGAACAGAAACGCTACTTGGTTGTCTGGCTTTTCCTGTCTTTTGGGCTGTTTTTTTTCCCTACCCTAACGATTTACAGCTTTTTGCCACTGATCACAAATGTGATCCTGGAAATAGCCTGGGTGCATCAATGTTTGCCTGGATGACACACGGGGCAGCAGCAGAGGGCTCGGAGAAGCAGCACCTTGTGATGGGTTCTGTGAGCGCTTGGCTGGAGGTGCTGAGACTGCCAGGCAGAAATGTGTGCTTTGTCTGTGGGTTTGCAGCACACAGCCCTGGGCAGGGCTGGCAGCCGTGCTGGCAGCAAGGAGAGCCCCTGGCTTTGTGCTGGCTGATTTCTCACAGCTCTCGGGTAAGGCAGGGTCAGAGCGTGGGGGCACGTCCCCTCGCTTAGTGTCTTCTGTGCTCATGTTTTGTCTCAAAGGTCATTTTGCAAGAGCTTCAGTTTTGCCTTGGCCCGCTGAATCCTGAGTTTAAAAGGCTTGTCATGTGAACTGTGTGGGCAGTGTTCCCTCCTCTGGTCTCCATGTCCTTTGGGAGTGGAGAAGGACAGTTCCTGTATCCCTGATATGATTCCAGCAAAATAGTGAGTGATCTTTGGGTTCCTTTCTTTCTGTTTTTCTGCTCAGGGCAATGTTGGTGTTGCCCCTGATTCTCCAGGAGGAGACCCTGTGAACAGAGCTGCAGCAGAGGAAGCTTCATCTGGCACCGAGAGCTGCAGGAACAGTTCCCAGGAGCCTGGTAAGGACAGAGCCCCCACTGGTTTAGAGAGCTGTGAGATGGCTGCTCTGAGCAGGGTTGGTGCTTCCTGGTGCCTTGAGTTCAAATCCTGCACAGGCACAACCTCCCTGAGCCCTGCCCTCCACGCTTCTCCAGAGGCTCTGACACGGAGTCCTCTGCTGGGGCAGAGAGCAGGGAATAAACCTGACCTTGTGGGAGTTGTGGCACCAAGCCGGGTGTCCCAGTTTTGTGCTGAAGTTGGTGGATAAATTTGCTGCAGGGTGCCAGGGGAGGCCAGGCTGAGCAACACTTGAAGGAGCAGGGGAAAAAAAGAGAGAAAAGTCAGGGTAGAAGTCCAAATCACTGACTGAATGTAATTCCAGTGGTCCTGACCCACAAGAAAAACAAGGAGCACAACATCAGAGGCCAACCAATTGAAAAATCACAGTAACTCCAGTATCAGAAGGAAAAGTTTGAATGACCCCTGATTAGGGAGGCCTAAGAGGAGAGAAGGAGCACTGTGGATCCATCCCTTAGCCAAGCTGGTGCAGCCTGCAGGCCTCGTGGGGAGCTCTGTCCCTCCCAGCCCTTCCTGCCAGAGCGGATGGTCGAGTTGGAGCAGCTGCTGCTCGCTGCAGAGGGCAGTTTGTAGATGCCAGGTAATGGAGCTGGTTCAGGACTCGGCTCCCAGCACCTTCAGCTTCAGCCATTTCAGTGAGGACTGAGGTCTCTCTGTCAGCTCAGAGAAAGAACAAGGCTGGGCTTCCCTGTGGCAGCTGGGACTGTCTGTGTTTCAAGCTCTCCTGAGTGCCCTTTGTACTCTCCTGAGTGCCCCTGCACAATTGCTGGGGCTGAGACTTTATCGAGATACTTCAATGTTTTGAAGCACACTTTTGAGCCCTTGGAATGGTCCCTGTTTTTTTTAAGGAGAGATTGCTTCGAATTGCCAAGTGAGAGTCTGCCTTTCAGGCCATCTTTGACAGCTCCTGGTAGAAGGACAATTGCTGCCCAAAGGAAAGGTGCAGAAGGCCCAACATTGACTGAGCGTTGCCTTTGCTTCCCAGATGCCATCTGACCAACATCTCCAGGAGGGCTGCCCTGCATGGCAGGAAGAGACAGGGGAGAGCCTGTGACCATCAGGCAGGTAGAACTCCTCTGCTTGTAGATATGTTTATAGATATCTACGGTTCTATTTATTAGTGGTTATAGTTCCATTTATAGATTATAGTGTTCTATTTATATGGGTATATATTGATAGATCTACATGGTTAAGTGTGGACATGTATACAGTTATAGATGTGATATAATTATATTTTATTATATATTTACATTTATAGATTCTCAGAGTTAGATTTTTATATGTGTAGAGTAAAATATTTATATAAATATATATATATGAAGTTACATTTATGAATGTGTATAGTTATATAGTAGGAGGAACAGGAATGTTTAGATGGAGACATTGATGGATAGATTGCTGTTGGTGTAGGCCTAGATTGCATTTATACCTCTTTTTTCCCCTTCGGCTACCTTTTTCACCTCTTGCTTTTCCCCCAGTGCCCCCTGTGTCCCCTGTCCCTGTGCTGGGTCCGAGCTGGCGGCCAGCCCGGGTGGAGCAGCACTTCCAGCCCCGGCTGTCCCTGGAGCGGTGGGAGCTGCCGCTGGCCCCAGGCACTGTCCCTGAGGAGCTGCTGAAGAACGGTGAGACACAGGGGGCTGAGGGGACCCTGGCGCTGAAGGGACGGTGACCCTGAGCTGCTGCTGGGGCTGAGGGCTGTGGGGCAGCTGAGGGCCATGGTGGCACCGAGGTGACAGGGAAGTGGCACAGGCTCCGTGTCTCAGGGGACAGGATGGCTCAGAAGGGACTGAGGGGGGTGAGAGGACTGTGAGGGGCTGAAGAAACTGAAGGGGGCAGGGGCTTCACCGAGAGCATGGTGGGGCTGAGGGGATGGAGGGGGCCAGCAGGGAGCTGGCTCCAGGACTGCAGGGCTCCAGGACTGCAGCTCTGCCAGGCCTTGGAAGCAATTCCAGAGCCTCCACTTTTGCCACAGCTGCCATGAAGACCTTGAGGACAGCCGGAGACTGACGGGAGCCAGCAGGGAGGAGCTGAAGGCCAGCAGCAAGAGCAGTGAACGGGGACCTGCTGCTGCCAGCCTGGAGAGAGCCCGGCTGAGGCCACAGGCCCGGGGAGGCAGGTGGGGCTGAGGCTGCCGTGGGCTGTGGCCGTGGGCACTGCCCGGCGGGGCAGGAGCGGGCCCTGCCCGTGCTGGAGCTGCTCAGCGCAGCTGCCCCGGCTGGCACAGGGGCTGTCCTTGGGCAAGGCAGCTGTGCCGGCAGGGCCCGAGAGCTGTGCCGGCTCTGCTGGGCTGCCAGGGCTGAGGGACAGTCCCGCCGGGCTGCACTCACCACAGCCTGGCCCACCCGGCTGCTTTCTCTTTCTGACCCCCTGGGGAGGCTCTGACATTTCCTCTTCCCTGATGGAAGTGCAGCTGCTGCCAAGAGAAACGTCCCCACACTCACTCAGTGTTCCCTTTTCTTCCCAGATGTCCCATCTGCTGTCCCTGTCCAGGAGCGCTGCTCTGCCTGGCAGGAGGAAACCGAGCGAGGGGCTTTCAAGATGGGGCAGCTGGGATCCCTCTGCTTGGAGTGCTGTTTACAGATACATGGACTGGAACATAGACAGGGATTATTACATGTGTATTTCTATATGTAGGTTGCTATTTGTATGGATTTATTTCCATGTGTATATTCTTGTATTTATGTATGTTTATTTTGTTATGAATGTATGCTATGTGTATATATACATATATGCTTAAATTACATATATGTGTATAAATTTATCTATGTATACATGGATGTTATGTCTGTGCTTATTTCTATTTCTTATGGGTACAGTGGTGTAGGTATTTCTTTTGATATAATTTTTGTTATATGGCTTTTAAAATAGGAATATTGGTATTTGTATGGGTATATAAGTCTATTTTTATATGCATTTTTATTTGTTTCTGGATGTAATTCTATTTACATATCTATGGAGATATTTTTGTATTCCTAGATGGGCTTAATCCTTGTAGTAATATGTAATAAATTAAGTTGTTAAACACCTAATTGGTCTTTGTGTATAGTGAGTTGTTGTGGAGGTTGGCAATAAATTAACAGAAATTGGTATTTGTATATTATTACATAGACAAGTTGTAATAATATAATAAATTCCTGTTTGTAACCTTAATTGAGATCTGTATAGTTCTGTCTTGTCAGCGTGGGTGTAGCACTGTAATAAATGACATTTTTCAACTGAAATTGCTTCTTGTGTATTTGTGGATCAGCAGCGTGGCTGTAACAATCTGCAAGAAATGCCATTTGTCAGCTGCGATGGGTGTTCTGTGATTTTTGCTACCCAAAGCCGTGGGCAGATGTAAATGCTGGAGGATTTTGGCCATGCGAATCTCCGGCCATGCCCAGCACATGCCCCACCTGCACTCAGGCTGGGCAGGGGAAGCACAGATTTGGGCTGGCAGCAGAGCCCCACGTTGGCTCAGAACTCGCTGCAGAGGCTGCTGAGAAAACTCCGGGGTTTCACTGAGAGTAGAACTCCAAGCAGGAGCAACCCTGGCAGGAGAAATCATTCACAATGAAAAACAGAGAGAAAATGTGGCAAAGCAGATGTGGGGATACTCTGTGAGGCTGATAAAATGCTCTGAATCACCCCTGTCTTGGCACGTCTTCTGCAAAAAGGTTTTGTTAAAAACTGAACACCTCCCATGAAATACAGATTGCACTTTCCCCTTAACTTACCTTGCTGTGTGAGTGGAGACACTCTCTCCTTATCACTGAGAATCTTTGCCCTTCAGCACCTCACATTTAATCAAAGATGATGTACTACCACTTGGCACCATCAATGAAAACAGCCTTGTCCTCGTGGCAGTGTTTGCAAAGTCTTCCCTCCTCCTGTCCCCACATGTGACAGATGGAACCGTCCCCTTCTGTCCAAACTGTGCCTGAGCTGAGTGAGGGCTCCAGGAGCTCAGGAGGGTGCAAGAGCACCGCACATGGGAAGGTTTAGCAAAGCTTCCTAAGCACCAGTAAGCTCTGGGTTTGCCAGTCTTCCCCTGCAATATTGTCCTACTCAAGAATGATCTTGGAGGACACTGTGCCTCCAGCTCACTCAAGTGAAGTTTGTTTTGCTTTAAGGCATGAATAGAAGAAAATGAAAATTGTGGTTTTTAGAGTGAAATTTGGGGGTTGGTGCGGCTGGGTTTGCTCCACTATTTTTGTGGAAAGTCGGCTAAAAGCTTTAAATTCCCAGCAGAAGCTGACTGCCACCCAGACAGACCTGAATGAGGCCCAGGTGGGCTTGCTGCACGCTGGTCCAAGGGAAAAGCTGGAACAAAGTCCCCTTTTATTGCAGGTGGAGTCTGTACTGTATGGTGTCTCCAGGGCTGTCTGTGGTAAGACATGGCAATCCAGCCAGAAACTGTGGATATGAGAGTTCCAACAGCAGCCTGCTTCTCCAGGGTGAGGGACGAGGCCAGCCCGAAAGCCTGGAAGGTGCTCTGGGCACTGGAGAAGGCCAGGCTGTCCTTGTGCAGGGATGGCCTTCAAAGGGGACCTCACACCTTGTGCTGCTGACCAAGGGCAGCTGGTGGCCTTCCACAAAATGCTTCTTTTGTCCAGCTCTTGCAAAAGTTCCAGCCAGCAACAATTCCTGCTGCTCACACCAGCCCTTTGCAAGCAGGAGGAATTTGTATCAGCAGCCTGACAGCTTAGTGGCAGGAGAATAAAATACTCAGCTGAGTGTTATCAACTCCCTGTCAGAAGCCACATCCTCAGCCCCTCATCTCCAGTTGTCTCAGACGTGGAGGAAGCAGCAGGAAATCTCTGATCCTGGAAGGGAAAGCAGAAGGAGGAGAGGCAGTGGCTGGTCCCTGGGGCCTTGGGAGCAGTGAGAGCCATCCAGAACAGGATCTCTGCTGGGCTGTGGAGATAAGAGAAACCAATCAGCAATGCTCTGTGTGAGACTGGAGCCATCTGTGAAAGTGAGCATGGAAATCTGACCTTGCAAAACAGAGGAAAAGGTGTCCTTGGCTATTTGCCAAAGCTTGCAGGGGCTCTAAGCCACCTGGTCTAGTGGAAGGTGTCCCTGCCCATGGCAGAGGGGTTGGATCTAGATGCTCTTTAAGGCCCCTTCCAACTCAAGCCTTTCTGTGAGTCTGAATTACAAACCCACAATGACAAAGAGAACACAGCAAACCTGGCCTCCACCGCATTATTGGAGGTTGCTGCAGTCACTTGTGTCACCTGGAGACTGGTTTGGATCTGGAGAAATTTTCATTGTCCCACAGTATTTCAGTGTGACTTTCCTGGTTCAGGGCCCCAAAAGATGCCAGAACAGATTATCTGCAAGCACAGAATTGGTTAAGCTGCCTGTGAACCTGATGGGAGAAGTGTATTCATGTTATTGCAGCATTTACCCTGTACAGGTGATATTTGGTTTCCATTTTGAAGATGAAATGTTCTTGCAGAATGCTTGTATATGCAGAAATACTGGCTTTAAATCCTAATTCCATCTTCACACCAGGATGTGTAATCCATCAGAAATGTTTAACATGGAGCCATATTAGCTTTGGGCTTGGTGGTATGGGTTGTTTAAAATATGTGATGAGTAATGGCAGCTCTAACAAATACCCCTCTTGTTAATTTGGGTCTTCCATTTATCAACCCTGTTGCATAGAAATCACTTCTTTACAGCAGAGACTAAATGAAATCCCTTCATACAGATGAGAATTGTGCAATTCAGGCTGATTAAAGGGGAAGTTTTCTGTTATTGGGAAAGGAAAATCTAGATAACCTGCTTGCTGTACATCCTGGAGAGGCTTTACAGTTAAGAGTGAAAAGGAAAAGGACATTTCTCTTAAGAAGTGTCTTGAAAGAGCTTTTTGTATTTCCAGAAGCAGCTACATTGATAATGACCTCCACAAGTAGAAATGCACAACAACCACTTAGGTGACTTTATCTGGCCATGATTTTTAGCTGCAATGCCAAAATCTCATCAAATATATTGTTATCCTTTAAACAAGGAAGGAGAGCACAAATACCAACAATTCTCATCAGCCCTCTGGGTTGGAAAGACCATTCAATTTATGCTCCCTTAGCTGTCAGCCTAAAGTCTGCTGCGCAAACCTTAGGTCTATGTTGGGCCTCATAAACTTCTTGAGCATCAACTTAGGTGCAAACCTGCTACAAAACCCTTCAGGCACGACACTGATTTAGAGTGGCAGGACTTCACTGTTCTAGCAGAGAATTTTATTTACTTGCTCCTGCAAATCATTTCCAGAGTGGAAGTGAAATCAGTGCCTTGCTATCTGGATGTGATAGGATTTTCCTCCTGTCCCAACAGACAACAGGAGAAAAGATTTGTTTCTATTATACCATTACATCTAAATCTTTGGTTTGAGAGCAAAAGGAAAATGTTCCTTTAAGAAGTTCTGCCTGGACTTTTTGGCATGAGGACAAACTGTGGTGTGCTGGCAGGAGCAGCACTCTCCCTGTGGGTGCAAACCCCCTGAAGGATGAACAGGCTGCTGTCACAGGGGCCGCACCTGCAGCATGAAAACCCACCGTGCCATTAACTCGATGCAAACTAAACACAAGTGACTCAGCTCTGCATCCTCAGCAAGGACTTGCCTCTGCAGAGATGTTACTGACAGACTCAGCTCTTGTTTGCAGGGGCTGTTAAATTGTCACACAAATCAACCACCCCTCCCTCTCTTGTCCTTCTTGGCGTCCGGCTGCTGAGCTGCTGCTGAGAAAGAAGAGGCAGAGTCCTTCAGGGCAAACAGGGACTTTCCAATGGGCAGAAAGTTCCTCCTTTCTTTTGTTTTCAGTGACAACAGAGGGGTTTGTCTTCAGTCCCTGTGTCAGCAGGGAAATTGTGCCTGCCTGTCACACCTAGGATCTGAACAACCTGGATTTTTCTTGGTGTAAAACCCACAGTTACCTGACCTTCTGCAGGAATATGGAGAGAAGAGTCAAAAGGGATTCCTGGAATGTTGCAATAAGCAGATAGTGGTATTAAACATATATAGATAAAAAGGCATAAAAGCTCATAAAAGTGTATGGAACTGATGTAAACCAAATAAAAAGAAGCATTTTATTGTAATAAAGAGTGAGGGTTGCAGACCACAGTGTGAGAAATAGCTACCCACTTTTCATAGTTTAGGAAAGTTTATTAAACCTTATTAAAAATACAACAGAAGATTGAATGAAAAAAAAAGGTTACAGCACTGGGAGCAAAAGATTTTCCTCACCATGTGCTCAGCCCCCTCACAATGGAGGTTTTCCCTGTTTAACCCTTTAACCCCTCCTGAAGTTCTATCCATCAAACCCTTCTTCGCTGTCTGCTGGTGGAGATCTCTTCCTCAAATCCTGAATGGGGGTCAGGTGTGGCCGTAGTGCCAAGCCAGCCCTCCCAGATGTCCCAACCACAGCTGTCCCTTGATAACCACGTGAGGGGTACAGCACAACTATAAATCTATAAACTTTGCTTAACCTATATACATTGTGAAAAATGCCAATCACTTGTTTTTAAAATTTTAAAAGTTTAATAGTAATAAAATGGTTATAAAAATAGTAATGCAATTAGAAAAATTTGGACAAGTTGAATTAGGACAATATGAGACGATAAAGACAAAGAGTTACGGATGTCTGGGTACCTTTTTCTGGGCAGCAGGAGCCCGGAAAAGGACCCCTGTTAACGAAGGATTAACCCTTAAAAACAGTAGCCCATTGCATATTCATACAATTCATACGTGATGCATAAATTCCATTCAAACACAAGATTCTGTCTGGTCATCATCATCTTCTTCCTTCTAATCCTAACAGTGCCTTCGAGGCAGGAAGAAGTTCGTTTCTTCTGATAAGAGGGCAATACATTCTTTTTTCTGAAAGATTCAGGTGTCCTGTGGCTGCTATCTGGTGCGAGTGCCTCATTCCTTTCTTAAAAAAAATCCCACTGACATAGTTCTTATTTTAACTACAAAAGTTACCTTTTAATTACAAGACTACATTTATCATATTATTAAAAGGTTAATACAGCACTACTAATCAATCCATCAAAATACATATGGTAAATATCTGCATAGAGCCATATAATATGCGTTTTTCACACACATTATATTTGTCTTTTAATTGTGAGAGTCAATCATCATATGACTCGTCTATCACAACAGGAAAAGAAGTTTCTGGTGGAAGGGACACTGGTTTTAAAGGTAGGACCTGTTCTTGAGGTTTGATTTGTTCCCTTTTTCAGATTACAAGGAAGTCATGGTGTTCCACAGTAGAAGCTGGTGCCAAAAGTTTGAGAACAGGATGTGATAAGATCACCAGAGTATTTTATCTGTATCTAGGAAGAAGCCTTGCAGAGCTCCTCTTTGGCTTTTAGTGAAAGTAGAAGTCCTATTTTTACCAAGAATTTTGATCTCTTGGTGTTTTGGAGGAAGAAAAAGAAAACAACAAAGCACCTGAAGTCTGCATTGAGGTGAGGTGTATCCAGAAGACTGAGGGCTCACCAAGGCAAGAGACCCTCCTGGGACCGTGGTCACAGGGGTTTTCAGGTGAAGGGAGAGACGAGAATGTTGACTCCATGTTCAGAAGGCTTGATTTATTATTTTATGATATATATATTACATTATAACTATACTAAAAAGAAAAAGAAGGTTTCCTCTCAGGAGCTTGCTAAGCTAAGAATAGAAAAGAATGACAACAAAAGGCAGCTCTCTCAGACTCTGTCCAAGATAGATTGGTCCTTGATTGGCCATTCATTATAAACATCCAAGATGGGCCAATCACAGGTGGACCTGTTGCATTCCACAGCAGCAGATAACCATTGTTTACATTTTGTTGCTGAAACTGCAGCTTCTCAGAAGGAAAAATCTTAAGAAAGGATTTTTCATAAAAGATGTCTGCAACATGTCACCTTTTTCTATTTAGTTAATTAAAAAGAAAAGTGTTTGTAATTTTCTCTTCTGGGCTCATGCAGAGGAAAGGACAAACACTTGACAGGTTATCTGTTGCCAATCAAACTTCACTCAAGTGCTCCTGTGGAATGAACAGGGAATTTCTTCACCTGTAGAACATAAAATTCTATCATATCGCTAAAACAATTTTACAATATAAGAAAATGCAAAAACAATGCAAACAAAGACCAAGTCCAAGGAGTTGTGTTTCAGGAAAAGTCCATGGACTGAAGATGTTCCTCTTTCCATCTCTGAAAGTCCCTTTTGGTCCTGAAACAGGCTTGCTACAGAAAAATCCATCAATACTTATCAAAAGTCCATTGACAGTCATCAAACAATTTCAAACAATTTGAGAAAATTTCTGGAATGTGGAATGTCTTTGCCACAACCCTTTACTGAACAACTTGGGCTGAAGCTAATTTTTGGCACTTCAATGCTTTTGAACTGCTGCTGGCTCTTTCAACCCTTTTTTTTTTTTTTTGTCAGAAAGAGCAGCAGCAGCAGAGGAGCCAGAGAGAGGACCCAGATCTGGCCCACAAAAAGGCAGGCCAGGACCAGAAAGGGAAAGCAAAATCCCCACACCCATCAGGAGGCTGGACGGTGGCCCTGGCCCAGGGATGTCAGCCCAACAGCCCGGGCCCAGCAATCGAGGCAGGCTCTGCCTTGCCACAGGCCTGCACTCTGCTGCCAGTACAATGGCAGAACGAGTGAGGAAATGCTTCTTTTCCCCAAAATCACCAAGGCATGCCAGCAGCGGGGGAATTGAAGCTGTCCCAAGGATCTTCATCTCATGTCTGGGAATGTTTGTTCCCCACAATTATTCTTTTTATGCTTTCCTCCAGAAATACTGTCATAATCTAATGCTTCCAGAGAAACGTTTCCTACTTTTTGGGGAATTCCTTTTGCTGCCCTCCCAGACCAGGCCAATTCCCAGGGCTCCTTCCCAAAGTGAGGTGCAGCCCATGGCCTCTGTTATAAATAGACTCAAGAGGAGTGAAATTTCCAATTTGAATTTATTAATTCAAGGCATACAGCATAAGCAAAAGTTTCAGCGCTGGACGGCAGGGGAGTCTCCGCTCCACCAACTGCCGCACCCTCATCCCCAACGTCCCCCTTTTTAAGTTCTTAGTGCTTCCGGACTGCTGTGTCATTTTGAAGTACTCTGCGCTTGCGTTGATTGTTGCTAGGGGGTCTTCTCTCACCTCCTGGTGGTCGATGATGAAGGTCTTGGTAGTCTTCCTCGGTTGTGTCCTTTGACCTGATTCCATATTTGGTAGAAGAGCTTCGCCCTTTCTCTTATAAAACTTACTTAAGATCTTATGATTACCACGCGATTATGCAGGCAAAAAAAGAATTATGTAAGTTAAATAAATCAAACAGGAACTTAACCACATCCTCTATTTTTGAGGTTTTTTTTGTGTAGCAAGCTAGACAAACACTTAATCACATCTTCTATTTTTAAGGTTTTCTGTGTAACGAACAAGAGGTTTTATCTGTTTCAATCCCCCCTTTCTCTTTTATCCTCTTGTTCGTCAAACCTAGCCAATGCGTATCGACTTAGTTCTAAGTATTCTCCCCCTTCGGCTCCCCACAAAGCTTTGTATTCTGAGCATATCACCATAAGGTGAGCTGCTTCCAGCCTCCCTTTAACAATATTCACTATTTTATTAAAAAGGCAAAGTCCAAACATAAGTCCCAACATTACAGTATTACTGGTCCTGCAATAGTTGACAACAAAGTAATAAGCCGGGGGAGTAATTGAACCAAGTTTCATACCAGCTCTGTTGAGCTTCTCTTTCTTTTTTCCTCTGTTCTAACCTTTCTCTAAGTTTTGCCATTGAGTCTTGGATGACCCCACTCTTGTTGACGTATGAGCAACATTCCTCTCGTAAGGCCATGCATAGCCCTTCTTGCTGTAATAATAGAAGGTTTAGTCCTCGCCTATTTTGTAATGCTACTTCTGCCAGGGAATCTAAGGATTCTGTGAGATCTCTTATGGATTCTTCAGTTCTCCTTAAATCTTCGTCTACAGATAGTCTAAGTTCTTGAAACCCTTTATGTTGTTATACTAATGAGGCTACTCCTGTTCCTGTTCCAATTGCTCTGACTCCCAATAACATGGCTACCGTGAGAGTGGTGAAGACTTCCCTTTTTACTAAATGATGCTCTGGCCCCTGATATTGATCATAAACGTAGTGAGGTGAGTGGTAAGTTATCCTGGGCACGATTAACACTTGAACACAGAATTCACTTGTTCTGTTAAATTTTTCTATATTTATACAAGGAGTAACTCCTAAAGTATTGCAAACCCATTTTGTGTTCATTGCTGGGAGTAGCCATTGTGCTGGCTTTGCTGGATCTCTAAGTTTCCCATACTCAGCACACAGGTGGTGTTTTTCTGGGGGTACTTGTCCTATACATCTCCCCTTCCCTGTGACTTTTGCTAAAGTTATTCCTTTCTGAGTATTCTCTTTCTTCCACAGGCATCTCGCAGGGTTGGTGTCATTTATTCTCTTAGCCTTTGCCGTGATTCCTATTGCCTCATAAAAAGGGGGTTTGAGTGTATAATTTTTGTTTCTAGAACTTTCTGATCTTCCCATCTAATTAGGGACCACTTAAAGGGTTCATGGGTCTGAGCATAGGATATCTTAATCACTACACACATCAGTATTAGCTTTGTCCAAACCGGGTGGTCCACATGGTTGGAATAGGACTTAAAAATTTGTTTTTGTTGTCTTTCTTTTCCCCGTTCCCCTCCCCTTAGTGGTGGCTCACCAATCTTGTGGTAGGACTGCCAGCATCTCCTGGACTTCCCACAGAGGGGTCGAGACTTCCGATTGTCTCCACGGTCCATTACCCCTCTGCCTCGCTCGACGACTCGGTTGCTGCGAGCCTCGAGGGTGACCATCTTCTCGGCAGCAGGGGTATTCTTCAGGAGCTGGATAATTATGATTGTCTCTTCCCCACCTTCTCTCTAGGCTAGCAGCCCAGTTTCTGGCTTTTATTTGTGGGATATCACACCGTATGGTGGGACTACTTCTCCTGCACACCACTTCGAGAATGTCGAGGATGAAGGGGGCCGGTTCGTTGAGTGATAACAGAACCGTTCGGGGTTTATACCCTTTGAGAAGGTCTCCCACCACTGATCTGACCCAAGTTTTATTTCTCCCGAGTCTACTTTATAATTAAGGATCATAGAAGTTAGTCTCCTTTCATTAGTATAACAGGGGCCGCAAATGCCCCTAGGAACCCGTCCTCTCCGACAATGAGTCCACCACGGTTCGTGACACAGCTTACAAGAAAAGCATAAAAATGGGTAACAATCACAGTCCAAATAATTGCATTTTAGTCTTATTTCTTCACATCTGGCTGACTCCCCTCCCCAGGTTTGTCCTTTATATTTGAGGCGAGGAGACTTAAAGTAAGGCTTACCCAGTTCATCCTCTAATCTTTTACAATATCCCAGTGATCGCTCGTTTCTTGTTAAGAGGTCTTGAAGATATTGATTGTCCCCTACCCAGACTATTATCCAAATCATGAAGTTCGCTGTAATTTGATTGTGGTTTCTCCAGGGACACTGCAGACCTTCCAGTTGTCTGGGGGTTTCACTGGTCCCTTGATACGACTAGCGTGAGTCCACCCTTTCTCAACAGTTTGGACTGCTGCATCTGTTGTAATAAGTACTTGGTAAGGTCCTTCCCACTTTGGTATCAAGGGGTTTTCTTTCCAGCTTCGGACCAACACCCAATCCCCTGGTTGCACCTGGTGTAAGGTAAAATCTAAGGGGGGGTTTTTGTGCAAGCATCCCTTTTTTTTTTTTTTTTTTTTTTTTCATAAAGCCTTTTTAAACTTGTTCAATTCTGCTAAGTATTTATTCATGCATTGATCATTAATAACTGGGTGCTCCTGAGGTCCCTCAAGATTGTATGGCATTCTATACAGCATTTCAAAGGGAGATATCCCTATATCTATTCTAGGTGTGGTCCGTATAGTTAATAGGGCTAAAGGGACACATTTTACCCAGGACATTTTTGCTTCCATTACTAACTTAGTTAGTTGTTTCTTTATTTCTCCATTCATCCTTTCTACTCGTCCTGAACTTTGAGGATGCCACAGAGTATGTTGTTCCCATTTTATTCCAAGAGCTTTGGCTAGGTTCTGGGTTATCTGAGATGTAAAGTGTGGTCCCCGATCTGAATCTATAACTTCTGGGACCCCATATCAAGGAATTATTTCTTCTAGTAATACTTTCGCTACTACCTTAGCAGTTTCCCTCGGGGTTGGGAATGCTTCTACAAAGTGAGTAAGGTGGTCTAATAGACCAGGACTAATAGATATTTTATCCTTCCTACCTTCGGGAGTTCAGTAAAATCTACTTGAATATGCGAAAAAGGTCTCTTTGCCAGAGGTCGCCCTCCCTCTGGCAACTTCCTTAGGTTTTTCCTATTTGTTTGTAGGCACAGAAGGCAACCTCTAGTTACTTGTTTAGCCATGTCCCAGATCCCCATACTCATGTATTTGGTGGCAAAATAATCTACTAATCCTTGTGATCCCCAATGGGTCTTCTGATGAACTTTTTCCAATAATCTATAGGCCATAACTTTAGGTAATACTTCCCTCCCATCGGGTAGAAACCACCTCCCTTCAGAATTTTCGGTTGCTCCAATTTCTAGCAGCTTTTTCTTCTTCCCTAAATTTTATAATTTGGTCTTGGCCCTTTAAATCAGTGATGTCTTTGTCTCCCTTCAGGGTCAGGATTCGTAGTGCTGCTCGCTTTGCTTCTCGATCCGCTGCATTATTTCCCCTACTCTGTAAATCTAATCCCCGTTGGTGCCCTTTTAGATGGACTACTGCCAACCTTCGGGGTTTCCTTAGTGCTTTTAAAACTTCCGTAATAAGATTCCTATGAACTAAATCTTTTCCTTGAGAATTGACCAGCCCCCTTTCTTCCCATATTTTTCCAAATGTATGTACTATTCTATAACAATATTTGGAATCTGTAAAGATAGTTTCCTCTTTTCCTTCCAGAAAATTTAATGCACGCAGTAAGGAGTATAGTTCACACGCTTGGGCTGACCAAGATCTATCTAGTGGCCCTGACTCTAGTATTTGCAACTCAGGTCCCCTAATGATAGCATACCCTGATGTTCTCGTCCCTTCTATAATCCTTGAGGACCCATCTATGAATAACTTTTCTCCTGTGTTTAATTTTTTTTTTTTTTTTTTTTTTTTTTTTTTTTTTTTTTCAGATCAGGTCTTATTTTTACTTGTTCCTCTATAGTGATTATGCAATCATGCTCTAATGGTTCTGCGCCTCATTCTCCATATAGGAACTCAGCGGGGTTTTGCAAGGCTGTGGTTTCAATTGTTAAATTTGGGGCTTCTATTAGGATTCCTTCATATTTGAGAAGTCGAGCATCAGATATCCATTTGTCAGCTTTTTGCTGAAGCACCCCCCCCTAATGTTATGGGGAGACATTACCTTCAATGTACTTGTTAAAAGTAATTTTTCGTCCAGAGACAAAGGGTGCTGTCTTATTCTAATCGGGACATCTGGATTCTTAATAGTTACCGTAAAAGGAGTGATTTTTAACTGCCCAACACTCTCAGGAGTGTACCATACTTCGGGATTGATTTTTGCCTCGTCCTCCACTCGCAGAGGACAAAGTTTTATTCTAAGCTCTTTTTCTTCTACATCAATCCTAATTCCTAGTTCAATAATCATGTCTCAACCCAATAAATTATATTCTGATTCGGGAACCAACAAAAATCCCCTATCCCTATTTTTGAATCTGTTTCTATTACTACACCCTTAATAATTTTTACTTCAAATGGTTCCCCTTTTGCCCCAATGACGGTTGCAACTTCTTTAGACAAATTACATCCTTTTGGTAAAAACTGAATAGTTGATCTCTCGGCCCCAGTGTCTACCAGGAAAGGTATTTCCTGGTGTTGGGGACCCACCTTAAGTTTTATCAAGGGCTCTTTAGGTGTTTTTCGGGTCCCCAATAAATAGAGCCCCTGACCCCTCTAATCCATCAGGAATTCCTTCTCATCTTTAATCCTAACCCTACATTCCTTTTTAAAATGCCCTCTTTTTTCACAATAGAAACAAATCCTCTGACTTGCTGTCTCTTTGGGCTCTCCCTTTCTGGGATCCCCAAACTTCCTCTCTTGTCTTTCATACCCCCTATTCCCACTCGTTGCTGCCACCATCAGCCTAACTTGCTTCCGATAACTCTCATCCTCTCTCCTAACATACACTTTCTGTGCTTCCCTTAAAAGTTCATCCAGCCCTCGGTCTTGCCAATCTTCAATCTTTTGTATTTTCCTTTTTATATCTTCCCATGATTTTGAAACAAAATGTACCTTTAAAAGAGCTTCTCCGGCTGGTCCATTAGGATCCATACTGGAGTATAGCTGGAAGTTCCGTCTTAACCTTTCTAATCAATCTGTGGGTGATTCATCTTTTTTTCTGTCTATTGTTGAAAGCTTTATCTATATTCTGGCCCCTTGGGACTGATTCCCTAATTCCTTGGATTATTCAAATCCTGCATATGCGTTCGATGGGCTGGGTTTTGATGATCCCATTGCGGATTCTGCAGAGGCCACTTAGTATCCGCGGAGGGACACTGGGCGTGTTGCGCATCCCAGATACGCATTCCCTCTCTCCTAATCATATTTCGTTCTTCAGCCAAAAATAAAATTGTTAAAATCGACTGGAGTTCTTCCCATGTATACATGTTTGGACTCAAAAATTGATCTACCTTATCAGCTACTCCTAAAGGATCTTCTAGTAAATGTCCCATTTCTTTTTTTTTTTTTTTTTAAATTCTTGAACATCGGTCGAACTCAGGGGGACTGAAATAAATCCTATTCCTGCCTGCAGACCCCCATCGGCATTTCCCTTAAGGGAAAAAGCCCCGTCTGTTGTTCTTTAGTCCGACTCCTAGTGATTGGACTCCGGTAATCTGATTGGTCAGAGTCACTATCATTACTTTGAGGTGGGGGCACCGGTGCATTTGGCACTGGAGGAGGTGGGGGTGGGACATAAGGAGGGGGTACTATTATAATTTCATCTCCTTTTCCCTTCTTCTCCTTTTTCTTATCCAGTTCCTTATTTTCCTCAGTTAGCTTAAAGATGTATACTTCTGGTCTAAACACCCAGATTTTTGCATACTCGCTTTCTTCTGGCGAGATAGGTTCTTTAGAGTTTACCCAAATGTTTAATGTCTGTCTTACCCAATCTTCCGATGATCCGAAGATGGGCCAATATACATTTTTAGAAATTTCCTTCACGCCCCAAACTTCTACACAATAGTGTATCATTTTAGCCCTGTCTTTGCTTTCAGTTCCTGGGAAGTGTTTCCAGTTACTAAGCAAGTATCCCAGGGGGCTGTCCCTTGAAATGGAGGGAGCTTAACCTGTGCAGGGGGCTTACTCTTCCCCTGTCTCATTCTTCCGGAGTGCCTTCTTACACACACGTATCTTTCACTTCCCCTCTTTCGTGGCCCGAGCCCTCGCGGGTCTGCGGGAACCGCACTACTGGAGGGTCCGCAATCGCTTGGAAGATCTGGCTACCAGTCCTCCTCTCATTCACACATCACATCGCCACACTCCGGGATCCCATTCTTCCGGAGTGCCTTCCACACTCCGGGATCCCAACCCCAACCGGACGGATCCCGTTCTTCCGGAGTGCCCCCGCACTCCGGGATCCCATACTTACGCGTCCTGCGTCTTCGTCCGGACCCTGTGCACAGAGGATTAAGGGGTTCACTGGTGTCTCCCTTTTGCTTATGAGTATAATTTAGGTTCGTCGGTGGGGGAGGTGGAGGTCGTCCAGAGGGGCCACCTAACTAGGTTAGGTGGGGCGCCCCCCTCTCTGGAACAACTTTTCCAATTCACTCCCCCATCCGAGTCACGGCACCAATTTGTTATAAATAGACTCAAGAGGAGTGAAATTTCCAATTTGAATTTATTAATTCAAGGCATACAGCATAAGCAAAAGTTTCAGCGCTGGACGGCAGGGGAGTCTCCGCTCCACCAACTGCCGCACCCTCATCCCCAACGTCCCCCTTTTTAAGTTCTTAGTGCTTCCGGACTGCTGTGTCATTTTGAAGTACTCTGCGCTTGCGTTGATTGTTGCTAGGGGGTCTTCTCTCACCTCCTGGTGGTCGATGATGAAGGTCTTGGTAGTCTTCCTCGGTTGTGTCCTTTGACCTGATTCCATATTTGGTAGAAGAGCTTCGCCCTTTCTCTTATAAAACTTACTTAAGATCTTATGATTACCACGCGATTATGCAGGCAAAAAAAGAATTATGTAAGTTAAATAAATCAAACAGGAACTTAACCACATCCTCTATTTTTGAGGTTTTTTTTGTGTAGCAAGCTAGACAAACACTTAATCACATCTTCTATTTTTAAGGTTTTCTGTGTAACGAACAAGAGGTTTTATCTGTTTCAGCCTCCACTCTCCAGGTGGAACAGAAGGAAGCACAGAGTTTGCGGTTGTGGGAGAGGAGCTTCTCTTTCCTGCCTGCTTTCCTTTTGGGACAGGTTGGTGTGTGCTCATTTGATAAATGCAGATTAAACTCTGAAGCAGCTGTGTTTCAAACTGCTCCCTTCTCCAGCCCTTCTGTGGGTATCCTTGGACAAAAGGCCTCTTGGTGGGAGCGCCCTGTGGCAGGTTAAGGAAGGAGGTTGATATTTCAGGGTTGTGACTGCTGAAAGCAGTTCGTTTCTGGAGGTGTCCAGAGCTGGGAGTGGCTCCTTTTCTCACCTGCCTGAAGAAAAGGAAGTTGCAAAGTGGGAATTTCATTTGTGCAGATGGCCATCAGGAGTGTTTGCCAAGAGATGGGCTGGCAGAGAGGCAGGTCTCGTGCTAAACTGGCTGTGTGTTTGTTTTGATGGTGGAGAGGGTCAGAAATGCAGACACAGCAGCTGAAGGAACAGTGTGATTTACTGAAATGGAAAAGTGCAAAAAAGAGTCAGGAAAGGATAAGCTAAGCAATGCACCTCAGCATTATTACAAAAGGGTGCCTCTGGTGATTAGGGAAGATCCATCACCAGGTAGCCCAATGCTTTCCCCTTCATCCAGAGCTGCACATCAGCTGGGGGAAGCTGTCCCAGCCCAGCCCTGCAGAGCCACGGCCGGGAACCGGGAAATCCTGCGGTGCCTCCACCTTTGGCGGCCACGAGGCTCTTGAGTGCGCTGTGAGAGTAGCCCGGCTCTGACAGTGCTGGATGAGCAATGTGCCAGAGCTTCTGCTGGGGCACAGCTGGTGTCATTCTCCTCTTGGTTTTCTCCCCGAGCCTGCCAGGCCTCAAGGAGGAACCAAGGCCAGGTGGGGCCTTGTCCATTTTCCTCATACAGAAAGGTGAAGACGTGTTTCACCAGTGAATGCATGCAACAATCCTTTTGAAAATAACACTTATTAAAGGAGCAGATACACCGAACATTGGGTTGGGAAGGTCATCTAGAGGGCAACTTTGGCTCAAGTCCTGTTGTTGAGACTTCAGTCAGGGTCTGTTGTTCAGGCTTTGTCCTTCAGTATTTTGTGGTGCAAGTCACACCTGTGCAGAGCTGCAAACAAACAAGTCTGGTTTTAGCACATTTGAGAGAGGGAACAGGATTAGCCCTGCAAGGCCAGGCTGGGGCCAAGAGCAGAAGGCCAGCACCCTGCTTTGCCCACAGGCAGCCCTGCAGAGCAAGCAGCCCCTCCTGCCCAGGGGCTGAGGTGCCCGAAGCTGCCTCCCCGCTGTGCAGCTCTGCAGAGCCCGCGGGGCGCAGGGTCCTGGGCAGCCAGGGCAGCCCGGCTGCCTTGGAGCACAAGGAGTGCTCCAGAGAGAAGCTGCTGCCCTTTGCTTTGGAACTGTTCCTCAGAGTCTTGTAATTCATCACAGTGTCTGATGTGTTTTCCTTTCCTCTCCCAAATTTAACACAGCTTTTTGAGAAAATTGACTGACGTAGCTGCTGCTGCTGCTGGTGGTGGTGCTTTTGTCTGCAGGTGAGGGCAGGTGATTTGAACCAAAGACAAAGTCCATTAACACCCCAGCCTTTGCCAAGTCAAGAAAGCCATTCACAACTGGGCTACCACTACTGAGCAGTTTTCCTAGGTTTTGGAAAGCTACCACCATAAGAAACCCAATAGATTTTCCTCCAGGAGGATATCAGCAGTAGCATGATGCCAATATTTTCCACCCCTTTTCTGTGTCCTTTAAGAGTTCCACAGTACCCAGCAGGAATGAAACGACCTGTGATAATGTGATTTGAGTGCTCTGTGTTGTTCGTTGCCACATGAGTGTTCATGACAAGCTGGACACCCCACTTGTGGCTCTGTCGAGTTAAATTCATCCCAATTCTGTGCAAACAGCAGCCCTGAGATGCTGAGAAGAGCAAGCACAGTGGGTGGGTGTGCATGCACGTACCCGGGGGCTGACTGCTCTGTGGGCAGAAGGTTTTGCACTGTTGTAAATCTTCACTCTCTCGAGCTGAAAGACTATTTCAAATATACATCTTAAATGAAAAGATATATCAAAAAATAAAATTGTCCAAAAATACATGTGCATTAAATTTCATGCATTTTATATATCATATATTTTGATTAATATAATATAATATAATATAATATAATATAATATAATATAATATAATACAATACAATATAATATAATATAATAAATATATGAGATCATTTTTGAAGCCATTGCTTGTGGGGGATATTAGATGATCTCCTAGTGTTTGTACATTTTTCCTTTCTGCTACTGCTGATCCTAGCAGCAACTCCCTGTCAGTTCTTCCAGGTCACTTCACACAAAGGGATTCCATCATTTCAGTGCCTGTGAGAGCTTGGCACTGAAGTGCCAAGTTGATTCCCAGCTCTCCAGCCTCCTTCTGGATTTTGGGGCATCTCAGCACTTGTGTCCATGGCCCTTCCTTCATGCCTAGCCTGCAGCAGTCACAGTCGCTGCTGCCTCCCCCTTGCTGCAGCTCATTTGCCAAAGTGCTGCCAAAGGCAGCAGAGCTGGCTCAGGATCCGTGCTGGCTTCTGCTCTCTGGGATGAGCTTCAGGGGGACACTTGGAGCACTTTCCTAAAGAGCTGCCCGTGGGATGAGGGATTTGTCCTCCCCGGGTGGCTCCTGCTTGGATTCTGTGCTCATGGAGCCCCGGAGTTTTCTCAGCAGCCTTGGCAGCGAGTTCTGAGCCACCGTGGGGCTCTGCTGCCAGCCCAAATCTGTGCTTCCCCTGCCCAGCCCGAGTGCAGGTGGGGCATGTGCTGGGCATGGCCGGAGATTTGCATGGCCAAAATCCTCCAGCATTTACATCTGCCCACGGCTTTGGGTAGCACAAATCTACACTTACTTCAGTTGAAACATTGCATTTATTGCAGATAATTACACCCACACTGCTAATGTACAAATACACAAACATTAACTTATGTTTAAAAATGAATTTTTTTTAAATTGCAACACCTGTGCTACCAATATAGAAACACAGAAATACCAATTTATGATGAAAATTAATTTATTCTGAGAACTGCGCTATGTAAATATATACAGATATCAACTTCAGTGAAAAAAAATTACTTTATTGCAACCCTCTGCAACAACTCACTGTACACAAATATTGAAGTTACTGAATTGAAGTTTTACAATTAAATTTATCACATATTACTACAACTGTACAGCCCATATACAAATACAGAAACATCAATATCCCTCTCTAAAGAATCTCAGATCCAGAACTAAATAAATAGAATTTTAGAACTATACAACTCCATACATAATAAATAGATGTAAATACATATATAAGCATAACAATATAGAGATGTAAACATGCATTACATATTTCATGACATATAACATGACAATATAATACAAACGTAACAAACCTGTCTATAAATACACAAATATCAATGGACCAATAAAAAAATCCATACAACCCCAGCAACAGAAATGCACAGCTACAGAGCTGTACAAGTATGTAAACAGATGAATATACACGTATCAACATAACAATATACATACATAATATCCCTATACAAATATCAGTCAGTGTATGTAAATATCCCTATACTTGTAACTATCCAAATCTAACTACACATCCATAAACAGCGCTAGATCAGGAGGGATTACAGCTGCCGATGTTCCCAGGCCCTCTCTCGGGCTCCTCCTCCCGTGCAGAGCAGCTCTCCTGGACAGGGACAGCAGATGGGACATCTGGCAAGCAAAGGGAACACTGAGTGAGCGTGGGGACGTTTCCCTTGGCAGCAGCTGCGCTTCCATCAGGGAAGAGGAAATGTCAGAGCCTCCCCAGGAGGGTCAGAAGGAAAAGCAGCCGAGCGGGCCAGGCTGTGGTGAGCTGTTCACTTCTTTCTGGCATCCCAGTTGCTCTGAGGGAACTCCCTCATGTCAGGTTATTGAACCACCTCTGCACTTATCAAAACTGTGGCCCCCAAATCAATCAGCATTTATGTCTCCAGCTGCTTGCACCAATGTCAGGGAATGTCCTCTAACAGTGCTGGGGCACAAAGTTACCTTGCACAGGTCATCTGACAGGGCCTTGTTCTTTCTGTGCTTCCTGTGTTTCTCCTTACCTTCCACTTGGAATTTTTACAGCATTTCTTTTTCTTTCCCCTTGATCAGTGCTGAAATGCGTGTTTCTCTTCCAAGTTTCAGTTTGTTCAGTGATCCTGTCAAGCCTTTTCTCAGAAGCTTTTATAATGGAATTGAGCGGTAATTTCAGCAATTTTGGTGATTTTCTGTGAGAATTATGTTCACTGGGCACCCTTTAGGAAGGTACAAAAGATAAAAAGGATGTTCTGTATGTCAGTTCACTGATGGAATATTCATGCATAGAGAGAGTGATTAGCTAAATTTTACCTCTACTCCTAACCTGAAAGTGTAACAGGTCATTTGGGGAGAAATTAAAGCCTGATTTCTCTTTCTACCAGCCTGTATTCAAATGTACAGCAAATAGAGCAGGGTGAGAATGTCAGTGTTCTGTTCCTGAAGTGCATTATTAAGGTGTTCTTAAAGTAATGGAGATAAAATCTGGGTGGGCATTCCTAATTTCCAGACACTCATTGTCAATTTCATTGACTCTGAAAACAGCAGAGATGTGCACATCATACCTTATCAATCCACTTGGGGATGTTTTAGGTTCAGATTCTCTGAGGCTTTAGATTTTTAGGTCTCTAGACAATGCTTCCAGGAATCTAAATAGCTTTCAGAAATTAAACTTTTTTTCCTTTTTTCCTTGGTCTTTGCACTCATGTGCACCAGAGACCTTCAGTGAATGGATTCCACTGCAATCCATCTCCAAGCTGAATCTCCCAGCTGTGTTCACACTGGTGGTTCGTGTGTCTCTTCTGCACAGTGCAATTTTAAAATCTTCGTTCCTTATTATCTCTGCCTTTCCTTTTCTGTTTTAGCTTGCAAATGCATGCAGATGTATCAGAAATGATACATCTAATTTCTGATGCATCAGTTCCTGTGTAGCAATTTCATTTTATCCTGTTCTGATGCTATGCTAGCCTTATATGTTTTATTCTAAGTGGACTCCTGTTTTCTTGCATGTCGAAGTTTTCCAGTGCAATGCTCTCTTTCACCTGCTTTCATGGAACCCTTCATTAACATTAGCACAAGTAACTGTGTGATTCCCTTCTGCTTTGTAGAAGATTTGGGAAACTCAAGTCCTGCTCCGCTACAGATAAACATACATGGTGCTTGTTAATTCCCCTAAGAGCTTAAGTTAATGGTAAACAACTGCAGCTTATTCATTTCACAGAAATTGGGAGAAAAGACATTGCAAATATTGAGGAATGTAGTGCAATATTGATGGGCATCCCTCAGTTATCCAGACAAACTGATGTCACTGGCAAAATTCCCTCTTTTCCAAAGGTTTTCATTTGCTTTGGCTGTATTTCGTATGGCTGCAGGTCACATTTCCCTTGGTTTAAGGAAGTATCTTGGCAGTTACTCTTGGTAATATATCTTGCTAATTCTGCCCTTGGAGGAATTACTCAGTTCTGCAGTCCTTATTACATGCCCTGTTCTAAAAGACTTTTATACAGTCTTCCCTCTCTCTGTGTTTTCACACTTGTTCAACAAGGTTTTCTTTCTAAGAATATTAATCACAATATCCCAAAGGGTTAAAAACTGCTTAGGTATTTTTTCCCTAAGTATTTACTAAAGAAAAATAATAATTAAAAAAAAAAAAACTGTATGCATGCTGGATGTAAAATACAAAGAGAAATAAACTTGAGAGTTTTCCAAAAACCTTAAGAAGAAAACCCATGTATCCTATAAAACCCAGAGTATGCATCTACAGTATACAAAAATGAGCATGTTCTAGAAGAGAAAATTTGTGTAATGGTTCTGCACTGAATTCTATGCATTCAAGCTCTTTTCCCTTCAGGGGCAGTGCCATTCTCTGAACTGTAATGCTCTGAACATGTTCTGCTCACCATGGCAGCTTTCTGCTCTGCCCTGGTACAGATCATCCTCCCAGCAAAGGGGCAGTGCAGCCACCACAACCCGCAGCACCTTCCCACACAGCAAGAACCTGAAGGACAGAGATGGCTTTCACCAGCTGCTGTGGGTTCTAATAGTGCCACCTCTCAGCTGCCGAAAGCCTGCATTTCTGTGTTTCAGTGTGTTAGTTTATTGAGCCAAATGTTCTGTTATATAGTGGTATGTTCAAGTGTTCCCTGAGTTATTACAGTTAGTCTCTGCCCTATGTTATGCCCTCCTGCCCAAGTGTCACTCAAGGAATCCCCTCCCTCCTCGCCAGGTTTTTCCCTGTCTGTCAAGACAACCCAGCCCCTTTGCCCCATCCCTCAGCCCAAACCCTACCCTCTGTTCCAGAAAGTTCCCTGTCCCTCACGCTAAGATCCAGTCCCTATCCCAACGCTCTCTCTTCCCCTTGTTCTGATTTGTTGTAGCCCTCAAAACCGCACCCCAAGAGTCGCTTATTGGTTACTATATGGTGTCCACCCCCTGTTTTGAAAGATTTTAAAAACCCATGCACAGGGAGGTTGGGGCTTCTTTGAACATCTGTTCCGTTTGGGAATTCTCACCTGTAGAACCTTTCCCCTTCCTCTCCTGATGAATTTGCCACACTTTACACTGCAGAAGAGCCTCCTCAGCTTCATTCACTCGGCCCTCCAGGGGTCTCTACTGCTGGGCATTTGGCCTAGAGGTTCTGGCTCAGGCAAAACCCCAACCTAGCCAGTTCCCCGCTCTTGCCATTGGCTCTGGAGCATCACAGAGCTATCGAGGCCTGCGGAGGGCAGTGACAGTGACCCATGCCCTGGCATGTCACAGCCCCCAGAGCCACACCTGTCAGGCCACAAGCCCCAGCCCTGGTCCCCGCTGCGGCCTCAGGGGCTCATGGGCATCCTCACCCTGGGTGCAAAGGCAGTCTCAGGAGCCCCCAGGGCGCTCTGGATCCAGGCTGCAGACACCCTAAAGCCAGCACTGAAAGGGACATGGATGGGGACTGCAGCTGGATCTCGCAGGGCTCACCACTCCTGACTACTCTCTAAGTGAGCACAAACCTCATTTGTAGTATCTTGAGCACATTGACCCTGCTCGCCCCTCCTGGAATGTGGTGTTCTCACATCATACACCAGCCCTTTGCAGGGAGTGACCAGCTCCCAGCTGCTCTGCTACCCTGGCCTTACTTTCTCTTTGCCAGCCATTAACTTAACAGATACACTCCTGAGAAGCCTGGCACAACATTTACTTATCAGGAGTACTTTGGCTAAAAAACTCCATTGATCCCTAGTTTTTGCACAGAGAAGGAGGTCCTGGCAAAGCATAAGGCACAGGCAGGGCTCTGGCATAGGAATTCCTGAGCAACAGGATTCCACCCATTGTTGTTCCTGACTGCTTTGCTGATATTTTAGAGCCGGTTCTGGATAGAGGCTGCTGCTGATAGGGTAGGAAAATTTGGAGAAAAAAAGGTGCAAGAGACAACCAAAAAGAACCAAGGGGGGAAACCCTTAGAAATACAGAGCACAACAGAAGTCCTTGGAGATGGTTGAATAGAAAATGCCACCAGCAGTGAGCAGAGCCCGAGGTTGCTCACTGCCACCCCAGGGACTCCTCAGTCCCCTGCTGGTTTGTGTCTGATGCAGCCCTGCCTGGAAAGGGCTCCAGGCTCTGGTGTTCCCAGCTTGCTCCAGGCTACATTCTTAGCAGCACTGAAAGAAGAGGTGAAACAAAGAGCCGTTTTCTGTCCTGCCTGCAAACTCTCCTCCTTCAGTGCCACTACCAGAGATCATCCCTCTGTCAGCTTGGCACTGTGCCTGCTGCATCCTTGTCCCTGTCCCTTGCATCAGCTCCTGGACATCATCAGCGCTTGCTGTCCCACATCATGAACAGAGAGAGCTGTGTTAGGAGTCCATTCTCTTGGCCTTTTTAACAGACACAAGAAGCATGAGTCCAAATAACTTTGTTGTTTGTTCTTGCCCTCCTTTTAGATAACTCTTTTCTGCTTTAATGCAAAAGCCTCTTTTCCTACATGGATGGAATGATCCGGAATTGGCAGTTGCTTCAGGCTGTCATGCACCATGGGAATTTTCTCTTGTCTCTGATGAGCATTTGGTGAATTTTCCATTGGTCATTTGCTGGTTGTCACCATGGGCTGAGCTTAGCGGCCGACTCTGCTGTCCCCAGGGGATGCATTGGGACGCCAAGCCCCTCAGGGCTGGAATTCGGGGTTGGGCGGGCTCGGAGCGCCCGGAGCCTGGGCCCGTGAGGAGCTGCTGCTGGCGCTGGCTGTGCTCAGCCCGCCGTGCCGAGCAGCCGCGGCCATGGAGACACAGGCGGGAGCTGTGGCCGAGGCCGGCAGGCGGCCCGGGCCGGCTCGCAGCTGCGAGGACGCCGGCAGCCTGTGGCCTGAGGCCGGGGCCGTGGCGGGCGGTTTGCGGGCAGGGCTTTTCCGAGCCGGCCGCAATGTGCTGCCTCCCGTGTGGGCCCGACTGTGGCAGAGGCCGGCGGGAGCGCGGCGGGGCCGGCAGCGGCGGGCAGAGGCCGCAGGGAGCAGCAGCCCGGCCGGGCCCGCTGCGGAGCGGCACGGAGCTGCCGGGGAGCCCTCGGCCGTGTCTGTGCGCACAGGGCAGGAGCAGAGCCCGCAGCAGAGACAAGAGCCGCGGCAGGAGCCGGCCATAGCGGCAGCTCGCCGTGCTCAGGGCCGCAGCCGCAGCTCTCCCCTGCCGGCCACAGCAGCAGCCGCTCGCCTCCGAGGCTCCGGCGCTTCCCGAAGACAAGGGGCCCGGCCCCCAGCACGCCCTGGAGCCCCGCAGCGAGAGGAGCCGCCGGCGTCGCAAAGGGCAGCGCAGAGGGCGCAGGGTGAGGAGGAGGACATGAGGCTCGCTCTGGGCCGCGCTGGGGCAGCTCTGCCCTGTCAGCCTTCGCCTTGAGCCCTTCGCTTCTTTTCCATGAGCCCTAATCGCCGTCCTTGGCCAAGGGCCCCCACAGCCCTTTCCAGGGCTGCAGGAAAAGCTGCCTCAGTCACAGAATCACAGAATCACAGAATCACTGGCTTGGAAGGAACTTTCAAGATGATCGAGTCCAACCTATGGCCTAAAGCACGGCACCGAGTGCCACATCCAGTCTTCTTTCAAAGGCTTGCAGGGATGGTGAGTCCACCAGCTCCCTGCAGGGGTCTGTCCCAGGAAGAACCAAGATAACACTGGGGCCTTCTACCCCCTGGCGCTTGGAGCTCTGGAAGTTTGTCTTTCTGCTTAGGCAAAGGCCATGGAAAAGGACTGGGAAAAGTAATCACAAATCGAGTCGCCTATAGAGCTCTAAATTGGTATGCAATAAATACAGAAAAGATAGAAAAGAAAGAAAGGCAAAACCCAAATGGCATCAGCAAAGTCTTGGGCATGAACACATAGCTGCAAAGGGTCTTCTCAGCCCTATTTCTTTGTATTTCTGGGAACCAGAGGAATCCTGCTTGAGCCTCTGGGGAGATGGGTTTGGGAGGTAAAAGTTCATGTCTTGTTTCTCCTTGGGGCAGCTCCTGTTCCTAGCATCAGCTGAGCCTCTCTCCAGGCTGATGCCTGTTCTGATTGTTGCAGCAAAACAACTGATGGCAGACAGAAGACACTGATGTTTGCAGAGACGTGACTTTTTCCAGTGCCAGCTGGGAGTGGGAGTCAGAAGAAAAACTCTCAAAAGCACAACTCCATTGGAAGATTGCCTTCCTTTTCATTCCATAAAGAAGCTCTAGATCCACTTGTGAATTGTCAGTTGTTTATTAAGGATGGGAAGTTCTCTTTCATTATTTTTTTCATGTGATTTGGAAGTGGAGGAAGCTCTCATTCATTCACAAACTCCAGACCAAAGTGCCTTTGGAAGATGCCCCACGTGGCAGTTTTCTCCCATCCATGGACTTGTGGATATAAGAAAGCAAGGGCAATAGTACTTGCAGCCAAAACCCAGCAAAGCTTGGCTCAGCCACAACATCCTGGGGAGTTAAAGGCCTCTAGTTGTTCCTAGAAATCAGCAGAGTTCCAGCCAAATGATTGTGTAGCACTAAGTGCAGTCTCTTTGCCTGGATCAGAGCCTTGCTCAGCTGAAGAAGCAGAAGGATCAGCAAGGAGCTCCCAATAGCCCATCACATCATTTGGATTTTGCTCATTTTGTGTAAGTTTGCAACTAAACATGTGTTTACAGTTGAGCTAATGAGAGAAACAAAAAAGTTAATAGAGGCTTTATGGTAGGGCCATGATATTCCACAAGAAGAATCACTGGTGTGCATTTCATTGGACCTCTCTAAATCCTATAAAAGTATTGTAGCCCTGATTTAAAATAGGCCGATATGAACCAACTTGGAAAGACAGAGACTAAAATGGCTTGCAGGGGGTTTTTTAAGACTGAGAAAAACTACCCAAAAGACGTTGTTTTGTGACATTTTAGAATATACTACCTGAAAATTACCAACTGCAACAAATCAAGAGTTTAAAACGGCATGTTTACGTATATGAATAATTAAAACCACAAAAATGTGCAGATATGAATGCATGTTTTCATAAAAATCGTGAAATTATAGGCAAAAAAATACATGTCCTGAACTACAATGCAAAGGCAGGTAGAACTGTACTTGAATGATCTCTTTTTAGATTGCTGGAGTTTTTTCCTTGTTAGGAGGAGCTAGGGTATTGCTTAAGAAAAGTGGCACAAGCAGGACGGGGCAGCGTGCCGTGCTCTGTGCAGAGGCTGCCAGGGGCTGCTGGAAGAGCGCCCTGCTGCAGCCAGAGCCCTCCTGGCCTGGGGCCTGGGAGCAAAGGGCCAGGGCAGCCACCTCCTCCTTGTCCTGACCCTGCCACCGCTCCCTGCTGCTGCTGCTGCTGCTGCTGCTGCTGCTGCTGCTGCTGCTGCTGAGGGAAAGAGAAGACTCTTCTAAGGCCCCATGAACAAATGCACTTACACAGCACTGGGGATGCCAGTGAAGGAAACCACGTATCACATAATGCATGTGTGACCAGTCTCCAAACACCACCTAAACGTGGAATTGTTGCACCGCTCTAGGACAGGCAGAAGTTTAAAGAATTAACTGGGGACTTGAGGGCAGAAGAGGCCGGAGGAGGAAAACAACTCTGAGGGGAAAAAACAGCATATCTGGAGGGGAAAACATCTCCAGCTGCTCAGAATTGGTCAAGGGAACATGTCTCTAATCCTCTCCTGAAAGGGATGCTTTTGGTGAGCTCTGCACCTCCAACTGCCTTGGACCAGAGCCAGGAAGATGCAATTATGTAAATGTTACGAAGGAAGGAAGGAAGGAAGGAAGGAAGGAAGGAAGGAAGGAAGGAAGGAAGGAGGGAAGGAAGGAAGGAAGGAAGAAGTTCTCATTACTGAAATCTCTCTTTACTGTCCTCTCTGCTGCTACACACATCAGAACTTGGTAGCCAGTGCCCCGCTCAATTACAATCCTGAGATTGCTCTCCTATTGCTTCAGTAACCCACACTCTTGGGGAATCTGGAGCGTGTGGGTCCTTATGGAATGCAACCAGACCCAGAGCATTGCACTGGGAACTGCACTCTTTGTGCATCTGTGCTCGGGCAAGTTCTTCTCTTGGACTCGATCACACTGATGGTGCTGAAGTGGCTGGAATCAGAAATGCAGCCCAGCCCCTCCAGCTCCTGTTATCTCTGAGCACCAGCTGGAATGCAAGGGCATTGATTTCCTGCTCAGTTCCTAAACACAACACACACTGATTCCCTGGGCTGCCAAAAGACATGGGAGCCGTTACCCTGAAAGTGATGTGTTTCTGCCAGTGCTGGAAAAGGGCAGGAAAGATTGAGAAAAAGCTCCCTTGCTCCCTGGAGAAGGAGAAATTACCCAAGGATTCTCCTTCGAGCGAGCAAACAAATATATATGAAAGTGTTACCTACTCCAGTGTCTAAAGCACTTGGATGAAGTGAAGGGATGTTTGGCAGGGAAACAGCCCTTGTGCTGAGCATTGGCTCTATGGATCTAAGGCAGAGATCTATGGCAGTCTGCCTGAAGGTCCCTCATGAGCCCCCATTGTCCAGGCTAAAGCTCCCTCAGCCCCTCCTCACTGGCCTTGTGCTGCACCCCTTGCCCAGCTCCCCTGTCCTTCTGTGCACACGCTGCAGCCCCTCCATGACTTTCTGCTTCCCAGGGCCCACAGCTGCACACAGCACTCCAGCTGTGGCCGCAGCGCTGCCCAGCACAGGCCACGCTCACTGCCCTGCTCCTGCTGCCCCACTGCTGCTGACGCAGCCACCGTGCCCTTGGCCTGCTTGGCCCCCTGGCCCCACGCTGCCTCATCTTCAGCTGCTCACGGCCGCCAGCCCTGCGTGCTTTGGGCCCACACAGCTCCCCAGCCACAAAGGTGCCCATTGCACTTCAGATACAGCAGGCACCATTGAAGATGGCCTTCCTGTTCTACAGCCACATCTTCAATGTAGATATCATAAAGTTTGATAGGAATAGAATTCTAAGGCACTCTGACTAAATTAAAATGGTCTAATTCAACTGTATAGGAAATTGCTCCTATTTAAATATTCCACCCTATCTGCCATCAGCAAGCAAGGTTCTCTCTTCAAAACTAGGTTTGTAGTTCTTCAAAGCTCTGATATAGAAGTTTAAAATATCCATTTCGCACTTTGTTTTTTTTCTTCAGGCATGAAAATGGATTTTCTTTTGGCCTTCCTAGCCGGCCCTCTACACTCTACTGCTACTGGCCAAGCTCACATCTTCCTCTACAATTCTTAAACACCAGGAACATGAAATGTTCCTTTCTCACTCACCTCAGGATCTTCAGCACTGCTGAATACACGCTTCAGGTGTCCTGTAGTGGGAAGGGAAAATGAACCAGATGCTGTCAGAAAACTGCCTAGGCTGCTGAATCCCAAAGAACAAGTCAACCCAAACAGAGATGATTTCCCGTTTCACAACATCCCTCCAGGAGACACATTTCATTCACACAGCCAGCAAGAGATCAGGACAATCTTCTTGCTTATGCCTACAATTTGGCCTGTTTTGCCAGTAAATGAATACAAATATGACCAAGAAAATGCAAATTGTTCTTTAACACTCAATGCTCCTGCTCTACCAAAGACATAAAACAGCTTCTGAAATCCTCTCCTTGTTTTTCTTTTTTTTTTTAATCAGTTGCATGCACCAGTTCTCATTAACTTGCTTGAAACAGTTGCTCAGAAAAGCTTCCCTAAAATCCCCCTGAGCTGTGGCAGACACTGCTTTAGAGTTTGCATTTCCTTGCAAAAGGAATCACTCTATTAAGCACTTTGAAAAAGGTCAAGTTAGACAGTCAAATCTTTTCATGACAAAATTCGAAAAGAAAGAAGCTTTCTCTGAATTCTGGGAACAACTGCAGAGTTTTTGGAAGGCCTTAAAGAAGGTCTGCCACTCTACATTTTCAAAGGTGACCTGCTTGTCCCAGCAAACTGAGGAAATGACAGACTCTGCTGCCACAGACTCTCCCGTGGAGGGAACGGAAGCCCTGCAGGTTCCCCTGCAAATGCTGCCCCTGTGGCTATAGACACCCCCTTTTTAGCTGAACCTCTTGACAGGAGCTTTACCAAACCAGTGGCATCCTAATACTCTTTCTGTTTCAAAATCAGAAACTCAGCCACCAAGAAAGAGCAGGAAGACACACAAAAGCCAGGTTAGGATACACCCTAAGCTAAGCAGAAGGGAAAACTCGACTTACGAACAAAGTGTGTAACGTAATATGCGGAAAAACAAACGCCATATGCAGCAAAAGCTGCTGTGGCCAGATGGTGGATCACATTCCCAGAGCTGTGCCAGTCTTCTCCAACACTAGAAAAACAAATGGCCTGTCAAAGTGCAACTACCCACTGACCAATGCTTCAACCAGGAGGGTTCTCCTGATGTGAGCAAGGCCTAGGGCTGCTCTGGCACTGAGGCCTTCCGTGCACCAAGGCAATCTTCTGATGCCACTATGACGATGTGACAACCATGCCGTGACATCACAAAGCAAAGTATGACAAAGAAAAGCATCACAAAGCAAAGTATGACAAAGAAAAGCATCACAAAGCATGTTAGTCTGTGAATTTATGCAAAGCAATAACCAACCTTCCCTACAGCAAACACAAAAGAGCCTGGGAAGTTCTTCTCTGTCACAAAGCAGCACAGATTCTCCTCATGGGTAAAACCCTGTTATTCAGGGGATCCAAGAGGAACTCCAAGGGTGCCCCAAGCACCTACAGCCTGTACCCCAGCTGAGCACTCAGATGGGACCCAGGCAAAGGAAACCAGACCAAGAAATGGCCCACAGCATTGCACATGTGAGAAATGACTCTCATAACATTTTAAAGGTTTAGTAAACCTTAACAAAGGACTGAATAAGGAAAAATTGCAGCATTGGGAGTCTCTGTGACTAGCAGCCATGTGCTCATCTACAAAAAGGATGCTCTGCCTTTTATACTCTCAGCTCCTCCAGAAGTTTTGTCAGTCAACTCCTTCTCTGCTGTCGATTGGTGGAGATTACTTTCTTGCATCCTGACTGGAGGTCAGGTGTTGTTACACCCTGCCTGCTGGTCACAAGCCAGCCCTCCCCAAATGCCCTGACTACCAAGGCTGTTACAAGGGGGAGGGGAAAGAGGACTATGGGAGGATGTATTACAATACCATCACTACACATTTGAACATCCACATAACATCTACTTCTTAATTGTCAGAGCCAACCATTGCATTACTCGTCTAGAACACACAGAACCAGGAGAGAAGGCACTGTTGGCATCACAGCTGAAATGCTTCCTAACAAATCTCCCCACATATTTGCACCTTTATTGGACATGCCCAGGGCTCCGGTGCGTGTACATCTCTGCCTTTCTTCCCCTTTGGCAGCAGTCGAACTGGCAGCATCTGCCCGCCAGCAGCAGCTGCTCCAAGCTGGGAACGCCGCTGGCGGTGCTGATTTCCAGAGGCTTCTGTGTGCCAGGGGAAGCCAAGGCAGGAGCGGGTTGAACGGTGCTGGCGCTGCTGCTGCTCTGTGCCAGAGAGCCCCGGCTGGGCAGGGCACGGTGCCCACTGCGCTGCGGGCTCTTCTCCTGCCACAGCTGGGCACACCTGGCAACAAGGCATGACAACTGGTGGGCAAGCCAAGGGGTTTCTGGGGCTGCACTGCTCTGCACACACCCAGCACACCTGCAGCACAGAATTTTAACCCTCAAACAGCTAAACCAAAGGAAAACAGCTGGAAAAGGTTTCAGTTCGACCATTCTTTATGCTTCAATAGGAATGACCAAAATGAAAGTTACCGAGCAGGGCACGATCCACACTGCCAGCTCAGTGTGAGAAAAGAGGCATTACTTTATTGCAGTGCTGGGTGTGTGAGGAATCACTGCCCTGAAACATGCACACCCACGTGTTAGTATCCACGGAACTAAGACATTACTTTCATTACTTTTTTTCATTACTTTGCTCAAACTCACAGGCTAAACATTCTCACAAAGTATTTGACATGTTTAAATCCCTTCCCCAAAATTACTGACATTTAGAGTAGGGGTCGCTTGAGGGTCTCTGGTGGTCATGTGGTGACCATCCCGTTCCTCAAATTCTCCTCCCATGGTTAAGAGCCTTCTTCTCCTTGAATGCATTGCAGCTACCTCCTCAGTAGGCCCGCTGTCTTTATTCTCAAGGCTAAGACATCCACGTGCACACATCAACCACTGGTGTGAGGGAAGGTACAACTAAGCACTGCCTGGTAAAGCTTAACAAATTCACAATTTGTTGCAGGTCAACACTTCCCCAACATCTCTCGTTCCTTCTCTGGGAATCAAACACAAGCATTTTGTGATCACTGAGCCCAAGGCCGCCTCCAGCCCTCCTGTCACCCAGCAGCCCTTCTCTCCTCACAAACAGCAGCTCCAGCAGTGCCTTCCCTCACTGGCTCAGTCACAGCTGTGTCAGGAGCTCTCTGTCACACACTCCAGGACCATCCTGGACTGTTTGCTCTCCACTGCACTCTGTTGCCAGCAGACATCCCCACGCTGTTCGATGCCCCGTGCAGAACCCTGCACCTGCTGTCCATGGGCAGCTGGAAGGGCAGGCACTCACGGCAGAGATGCACCAGCTGCCCTGGGCAGGAACCAAAACCCTCTGGCGGCGCAGCTGCTGGCCTGGGTCTGGCACAGCTCTGCACGCCCCACTCCTCACGGGCTCTGGGCTGGAAATGCAATTGCACTTTCTGCCTCATGGAGAAATACCAGGGCTGCACAAACAACGTCCAGCAGGCCACATCCCAAAGGCCCTGCAGCATGGAGCTGAGAAGGAAGAAGACCCTTCCCCAATTCCTGACCGTACCAAAACCACCATCATTGGGACTTTTAATCTTCTGAATGTAGAGTTGATTCACAGGGTGACAAGGGAATCTTCCAATGGAGTTGAAGTTTGGTAGAGATTTTATTCTGAGTCCTACTCAGACTGTTGATTTGAAAATTTATTTTAAAATATTTTTTAAAGGCTGTGCAGTCATATGGTTTTGTTCTGATACCAAAACGGCTAGATGAAATGTACTGGCATTTTAATTACATCCAAACTGATTAGTCTGTAAAAGCTTTCCTGCAGAATAGCCACTAAACAAGAAATGAAAATCTGTGGACTGTTGACTTTGCAAATTTCTACTAAACTTATCAGACAATGAGGCATTTTTAGTTGGATCATAGAGCAAATTAATTCCTATGGAAACCTTGATTTCGATAAATCTGTTGATTTCAAATTAAAACTGCCAGCACGTACTAAGTGGAAATCTGAATACTCACTTCTATGAGCTCTGAATTATTAGATAGTCATTGTTTGTCATATTAACAAAAATGTACATTCTGGCTATTTTTTTTTACTTACAGTCAGCTCTTTATACCACCAGACACTCTTTATAACAGCAGAAAGAGAGTTTGTAGCAATGTGAACCATGGGCTGGTGGAGCATTACAGAAGGCTCCTATGCCAGCACTAAACGTTCATATTTACCCTGGCATCACTTCTTGCCTTTAATTCCAAGTTACAGCTCAGTTCCTGCAGTATAGATTCACACTTGTAGTCTGTATTTGCAGCTGGTTCTTACTTCCTGTCCAGAAAAAAATCATGCTTGGATCTCAATTCAAAATAAAACGAGGAGAGAGTCAGGTTCTGGATAGGTATAGCAAGAACTAAGAGATTTTTTTGCAAATATTCTGAAAAGTTGTTTGTAGATGCTGCAAAACCAGCAGATTAAAGACTCGCACTCTAACTTGCAAGCTGAGGTTTGCCTGTTCTTTCTGGACTGATTTCTTGAGGCCAGACACTGAACCTAATCAGTAAGAAAATCAAAACCACAGGAGTAGTTTGGAGAATATTGTAAATTATTCTGTCATGATGCTTTTTGTCTAAAAGTTCTGGCCATCATCCTATTGGAGTAATTAGAGGAGATCGAAGCCATCACACTGTGCCTGTGCACACAATTCCTTCCCAGGAGTAATCCATGAAGCAACGCTGACAAATCCACACCAGCAGCTGCTGCCACAGAGTCATGAAGCAGAGAATATGTATTTCTGCTACACTTGGACAGCTGAAGATGCCTCTGCTGAGCTAATTTTAGTGACTGCCCACCACAGATGAGACCTTGTGGTCAGTCTCCAACAAGTCAGGGCAGTTCATATGCAGCCTAAATGAAGTAAGTCTAGCAATACATAGATCATGGAGCCTGAGGAAAGCCAGCAGCAGTGGGAGATTTAATTTGTTTCCGTATCTTTCTTTTTACTAATTTATTGCAGTCAATTATTTAAAGAATGGAAACTTTTGGCACACCATTGGCCGGAAGGTTGGTCAGTCTCCCATTCATGACTCCTCTGAAAGCATCACCCCAGTGTTTTTATCAGTAGCTCTCCCATCATCATGGCTCACACAGCATTTCCTGCAGCTCTTGCTGGAGTCAGGGAAAGGCACCAGGGGAAGGGGCAGAAAGCTGTGTGCAGAGACTGTGTCAGCTACAGAGACATTTGTTTCCTCTGATTTGACTGAATGGCTGCAGGAACCTTGCTGGCACTGCTGGCGGGGTGGCCTTTTGCAGGGCTGGGCAGAGTTTGGGGCCCAGGATCCCTCCTCTCGGGGGGACACCAGGGTGAGCAGCCCCTGTCCCAGGCAGGAGCAGAGATTCTGTGGCTCTGCCCTGGGCACAGGGACCTGCCACTGCCATGAGCTCCTGCCGCGGCTCCTCTGGGGCAGCTCCTGCTCTGAAGTGATGATGGGCGCAGCTGGGGGTGGCTGCAATGGAGGGGGGCTTCCAGTGGGCTCTGTTGGTCTGCCACACTGGAGCCAGCAGAGCTTCTGGAAGGAGTCTCCTCTTGTGAGCAGCTGGAGCTGGAGCTGGCACTGGCCAGAGCCGCTGTGTTCAACCCTGACAGGAGCAGAGCACAGCAGCCTCTGGGCCTCCCTGCTGCACGATGGCAGTGAGGAGGCCATGGCCCAGAGGTTCAGTGTGTATGACTCAGCTTCCTGATAAACTGTGCTGAGAAAACCCTGCATCCCTCCTGCCAGATCTGAGACACTCCAAGAAATCTGTTGGCACATTGGGAACTCAGAATTGTCTGCATTTTGAGCAATTGTCTTATGAGTGTTTTTGATCGTTTTTGTCATTTTGTGTTGATTCAGCTGATCCTTCAGAGAACTTTCCTAATAATATAAAGCACGGGGAATTGTGGAGACCCTGGGGGGCATTCCCTGGTCTAGGGAGACACAAGAAGCTTCCCTCAAAAAGCTGTTAGACCCCATTGGTTGCTTCCCCTGTTCCTGTGTTCCTGAGCCCCACCTTCAGTATTCCCTCACTGGTCCCCTTATCTTTGTACTGCCCCGAGATCAGGGTCAGCCCCCGGGCCCCTGTGGAGACAAAGTGAGACCCTCTGTGTGTGGGTGCTGGGAGCTGAACATCTCCCTGCACAGCTGAATAAAACATCTGTGGACATTATGCAAAGGTCCTTTTTGCTTCTTTACCCTGGACTATGCTAGCAGCAATTCAGACTGCTACAGAGGAGAAGCTGCAGTACTGGCACCAAGATTTTGGCAACTTGACCACAGGCACAGAGGGCGTGCAGGATGCTGCTCTAGGAATTCCTTAACCAGCCATCTCTGGTGCTGGCATATTCCCTCCAGCAGCCAGGGCCACCTTTGGTCCAGTAGATGACATTGTTATTTGAAAAATTCGGCCCGCACCTTGGGCAGGAGGCCATCCCCAGGCTCTGGTCCTGCAGCCCCCTGCCCAGCTGGGGACAGTGTTCCCTGTGGGGAAGATGGAGCAGCCATCACAGGGTCTGGGGGGCTGTTTTCAGCAAGGTGGCCAGGCTCTCTCCCTGCTGGACTCCAGCAATTGTTTGGGCGAGCTGATGGCAAATTGTATGTAGTCCTGTTCATCCTACTCAGAAAACCTGACAGTTTCTATCATTCTTCTGCAGAGTGGGCATGCTGGATTTCTCTTTGCCCACTGCAGGATGCAGCCCAGGCAGAACTGGTGGTGACAGGGCAGAGAAAAATTCACATCCTTCTAAGTGCCCTGGCAGATGGGGCAGCTCCATTCTGTCCCCATGGCCATGTCTGTCTGTCCCAGCAGGAGGGAAGAGCTGAGGACTGTGAGCTGCTCTCATTTGCAATCTTGCTTGCCCAGAGCCCAAGCTCCAGCCAGAGTGATCCAGGCTCTGTCAGTGCCCAAATAGAAGCAGAAAGGGATGTTGTATCACAATCCATTCCTTGGTGAAGGAGGTCCATAGCAGCCTCAAGAGGCACCTCAGACACTCAGCAGTCAAGGCAGTAACATATGGACAGGACACAGATGGCAGTTCATGGCTGGGAGAGCATTTGTAGACAGATGCAAGGACAAATTTCCCAGGAACTCTCCACAGCTCTGGGATCTGCCCATCAGCTCTGTCAGAAGCTTCAGCAGAACAACCAAAGTCCTAAAAAGCAGCTTCCATACACTTTTCCTACCATCCTGCCTGAGAGCTGGGTTGCTTGCTGCAAAACACTCTTTCTCCTCTTCCACAATGCCCTGTGGACACTTGCAGCCAAAATAAAAAGCTCCTGACCCTCTGTGTGATGTGATAATACAGTTTTTATATTTCCATGCTGGGCTGAAAGAAAGCTGTGCTCAGAGTCAGGAAAGGCCAAGACCCACTTGGCCTTCCTGCAGGCTGAGGTGGTGCCAGCAGACATCCTGCTGCTTTTTTGGGGAATGTGTGAGGGGGAGTGGAGGGGGAGACAGAGAGACTGAGATCATAGAGTGGAAACTCAGCTCCAGAGTGGCAGTGCAGACTCTCCCTGCTGAATGCCTGCTGGGGCTGGCAAAGAAGGAAAATGCCCCAATAACAGCCCGGTGGCACTGTGTCCCAGGGACAGGTACAGGGAGGTGACAACAAACAGCAGCATGGCCTGGTCTCACAGCTTCTAGGAAGCAGTGACAGAGGGGCCTCATGTGCCAGAGATTTCAGAAAGGCTGTCTTCTCAAATGGCCACTCTGAAACCCCTCTCTTTGCCTCTTGGGTTTGTGAATGCTTTTGACAGCCACAGCTGTCACAGACATCTTTTGATAAAAATCCTTTCTTTAGGATATTTCTCCCCTCTGAGTAGCTGTGGCCTCAGCAACAAAATGTAAACAATGGTTATCTGCTGCTGTGGAATGTAACAGGTTTATCCATCATTGGTGTCCTGTCAATGTTTGGATTTACTGACCATTCATGGCAGAGCTGCTCTTCCTTTCTGCTGGGACACAGATCTTTGTTATTCATTCTTTTCTATTCTTAGCTTAGCTAGCCTTTTGAGAACCTTCTCTTCTATTCTTTTTAGTATAGTCATAATGTAATATATATACATCATAAAATAATAAATCAAGCCTTCTGAACATGAGGTCAACATTCTCGCCTCTCTCTTCACCTCAAAACCCTTGTGACCACTGTCACAATTGGTGAAGCCCGAGTGACTGAACGACAAATCATCAATTGGGGACCCCTCGTCTGAAGAGGAAATCATCACTTGATAAGACCCCAGAGGAGCAAGAGCTGCACTGGGTAAACCCCGAATGTGTGGCATTGATGGTTGCTTCACAAGTGACCACAGAAGTGGATTCTAGCCAGGAGCTGAAGAACTGAAGATCCTGATTTGGACAGAGTTCACAGCAAGGCTGACCACAAAGAGAACCTTCTGAAAAGCCTCCAGGAGATGTTCAGACAGCCTAGCAGCACATGCAGATGGCCAGAGCATGCTGGACTCTGTCAAAAGGTACTGTTGGCATTTCCCTTCCCGATGATCCTGGCCTTCGCAGATTATGGCTGCAAAGGTGGTGGGGCATTCCCACCAGGGCTGAGGTTCGATTCTCCCCTTCAGAGGAGAAGCTTATTGCCCTCTGGCAAAAATCGGGTGAAGAGGATTGAATTCTGTGAATCTTCCTGTCAGAAAGACATTTGTATGAGTTTTTCCGACGGGCAAAGATTTTGGGTTTTTTACGAATGTGCTGTATGCCCTGGAGGTGTTTGTATGGCAGTGCATGGAATCCATTCTCCAAGTCCTTTTGGACCATGGATTCGGACACCCTGAATTTACCTAACATTTAAGGCACTCTTTCCGGTCTTGGAATGAAGAGCAGCTGTTTTTCCCTGGACTGCTAACTGCAATGGGCTCGCCCCATTTCCCCCAACTCCTGCAGGAGAAGACCCTTTGGAGGGAGATGATCTGCTGCCTCCCAGCCCCACTGCATCCCGGGGGGGGGGCCGGGAGATCTTGTCCGGAGCTGAAGTTTTTTTTCTCTGCGTTTATGGAGCATGCTCAGATGGAGCTGTCTTTTCCCCTCCCCTCGTCTCTCTCCGGGGGTTGATGAGTTGCTGGCCTCCTGGACCCCACCCCACTCACAGATGGGGGCGGCACCGGTCTCCGAGGCCCCGCCTTTCGGGTCGGCACGGCCGCCTCCCAGACCCTCCCCACAGCCGCCTCCCCGGGCGGCCCTGCCCGGGCCTGCGCTGGCTTCCCCGCCTGTGTCCGAGTCAGACACACCGCTCCCTGCGGTTGCGCCGATGTTGCTGGGCAACAGCGATCCTCCGCCGCCGCTCCCCCCGGCCGTTTCGCCACTGCTCGTGCCGGCCCCGCCGCTGCCCGTGCGCACTCCGGCGGCTTCTGCAACTGCATCTTCCACTGAGCTGACCCCAGAGCCAGGGGCAGGAGACGCTGCCGACCCCGTGCCGTGCCCAGCAGCCTTTCCCACAGAGGCAGAGCGCGTGCCTGAGCTGCCGCTCCCAGAGCCGAGTGACACAGCAGCGGCGTGTTCCCGTGCACCCCCGCCGCCTCAAACCGAGCAAGTCCCTGTTCAGGATGATGCTTAAAACAGCTCTAAACCCGCGGGACCCTCGGAGCAGCCCGCAGTGGCTCCTGCACCCAGCGCGATTTCTCCCCCAAGTTTTTCAGGCTGTCCCGGGGCTGCCCCTGCGGAGGGAGCTGGGACAGGGGAAGAGGGCGCCAGCCTCTCCTTCCGGGGAAGAGGCATGGCTCGCCAGCTGGCTGTGAGTGCAGCCCTGTTGCTGGCGTTCCAAATCAGCGCTCTCGGCGGGTTGGGGGGTGTTTGGTCAGTTGCTGCCCCTTGGGGGGTGCGAATCTCTCCGCCGCTCCTCGCACACACCAGCGGCGAGGGGCAGGTGGGTCCCGAAAGTTCTGCCTTTGGTCCCCCGCCCGGAGGGGGTGGTGCCGTGAGGCTGATGGGAGACACACCTGTTTGCATTTGCATTGCAGAGGCAGAGGGCACAGCGGGAAGCGATCATGGTTTGCTTGCTGTGGGGAACAAACATCCCCAGACCCGAGATGAGGATTTTTGGGAAGGCTTCTATTTCCCCGCTGCTGGCATGCCTTGGTGATTTTGGGGAAAAGAAGCGTTTCATCACTCGTTCTGCCATTGTACTGGCAGCAGAGTGCAGGCCTGTGGCAAGGCAGAGCCTGCCTCGGGGTCTGGGCCCGGGCTGTTGAGCTGACATCCCTGGGCCAGGGCCACCGTCCGGCCTCCTGATGGGTTTGGGGGTTTTGCTTCCCCCTTCCGCTCCTGGGCGGCCTTTCTGATTGGCCAAGGCCCCCCAGGGCCTTTCTCTGGCTGCTGTGCTGCTGCTGGTCTCCCCCAAACAAAAACAAACAAACAAAAAAAAAAAAAACAACAACAAAAAAAAAACAGAAAAAAAACCAAAAAAAGCACCCCCCACACACACACAAAAAAAAATTTAAATAGCTGGCAGCAGCTCTGAAGCATTGAAGGGCCAAAAATTAGCTTCAGCCCAAGTTGTTCAATAAAGGGCTCTGGCAAGAATTTCCAGGAGTTGTCTGAAATTGTTTGAAATTGTTTGATGACTGTCAATAGACTTTTGATAACTATTGATGGACTTTTCTGCAGCAAGCTTGTTTCAGGACCAAAAGGATTTTTCAGAGATGGCAAAGAGGAACATCTTCAGCCCATGGACTTTTCCTGAAGCTCAGCTGCTTGGACTTAGACTTTCTTTGTATTGTTTTTGCATTTTCTTATATTGTACGATTGTTTTAGTGATTTGATAGAATTGTAAGTTCTACAGGTGAACAAATTCCCTGCTCATTCCACACCAGCACTTGAGTGAGGTTTTGATTGGCAACAGATAACCTGTCAAGTGTTTGTTCTTTCCTCGGCATGTGCCCAGCAGAGAAAATTGCAAACACTTTTCTTTTTAATTAAACTAAACTTAAAACGGTGACATGTCACAGACATCTTTTGTGAAAAATCCTTTCTTGGGATTTTTTTCCCTTCTGAGAAGCTGTGGCCTTAGCAACAAAATGTAAACAGTGGTTATCTGCTGCTGTAGAATGCAACAGGTGGGTCCATGATTGGTCTCTTGTGGATGTTTCGATTTACTGACCACTCACGGCAGAGCTGCTCTTGCTTTCTGCCGGGACACAGATCTTTGTTATTCATTCTTTCCCTTCTATTCTTAGTTTAGCTAGCCTTCTGAGAACTTTTCCTTCTATTTTTTTTAGTATAGTTATAATGTAGTATATATATCATAAAATAATAAATCAAGCCTTCTGAACATGAGATGAACATTCTCATCTCTCTCTTCATCCTGCAATCCTTGTGACCACTGTCACAGAAAAGGGCAGAGGAGAGGCGGGAAAGTGGCCATTTTGGGGTGGAGGGTGGAAAAAACTTGGATCAGGAGGAGACAAAATGGCAGGGCTGCCACATTGCCAGCACCATTTTGTAGGGTAACAGCCACTGGGGGAGATGAAAGAGGGTATGCGGGCATAGGAAGAAGGTTGAGGGGAAGGTCCAGAGCAGCATGGCCAGTGCCGTCCGGGTAAGGGGAGAGTGGAGATCGGGAGGCACCAGGGAGACAGCAGAAACCCTGTGCTGAATAGCGACATCCACCTGCTGATTGCTCCCCAGGCAGGGAAGAGGGTCTAGGGGCTTGGGGAGAGGATGAAGGGAAGGGGTTTTGAAGGGGAGACCCAAAACTTTTCCCAAATTTTCCCCTGATTTTTAAACTGAATCATAAATAGAACAAAAAAGAAGATAAAACATTTTGCCATAAATGGAATGAAAAAGACAATAAAACTTCTCTACTTTAAAATTTCCCTTCATTTATAAAACAAATATCCTGATCCCAACCGTACCCCAAATCTCAAGTGATTAAACTGATTCCCTTGTAACATAAAATATTTGAAAGGAAGATGAACAAATGCTTTCAAATTCCCCTTTGAAAAATGAATTTCCCGAGCAAGTAGGGCTAATGTAACTTGGATATAAATCTCCCATTGTGGAAAGAGTTTTGTGCCCATTCTGCAGTCTTTCCATCCACAAGTTAAAATGAGAAAACAAAAGAAAAGGGTGACTCTGACTGAAACATACTCACCCAGCAGTGCATCAACAAAGGATCTCGTGGGGGTGTGTCAAGGAAAGCAATCCTCCAGCCCACGACTTTGGGAGGGTTCCAGGTCTCTCCCTTCAGCGTGCCCAGATAAAATTCAGAGGTTGTCTTAGGCTAGTGGCTGACTCAAAGGCAACTTAGATTGCAGCCATGCTGGAGACGCTCTCCAGGGGTACCAGACGAAGGTACCTGTTTGGGCGCCACTGTTGTGGTCTGTGGTGGTGGTAGATGCAACTTCCCTGAGAGCATCTTGCACCAATGGGCAGGAGCCATGAGAGCCCCAGCACACACACACACACACACACACACACACACACAGACACAAGACACACACACACACATACACACATGGAGCAGGTCGGCAGTGAAGACATCGGAGGTTCCAGGCATGGAGTTCCAATGTGCTTTATTCAGGCAACACTGAAGAGGTCCAGGGCCAAAGACAAAGCCAAAGGAGGGTCTAGGTTATAAATGAGGAAAAGAAAGGGTGGAGAAGAGCATCAGGGATCCAATGGTCTGAGGGCTCACGGGTGGTACACAAGGAAGGGACCAATAGGAAATGCTAGAGTGGGTAGCCAGAGACATAAACCAATGGGATTACAGGGAAGGGAGAACTCACCAGAACATGAACATATAAGGGTAAAAGGGGTGGGAAAGGCCAACAGGCCAATAGGGAGGAAAGAATTGGGATAAATTAATATAGTGCTGCAAGGCACCATGGGGGAAGCTTCTTTCCTCACCCTGAGCTGTGAGGAACGCCCGGAGTCTAAGGTGCATCTCTCCAGGGGATTGCTGTTGACCTCTCCTCAGTAAGCTCACAGGTCTGCAAGCACACACTGGAGTTGTCTGGGGCCATTCATCATTTCTCTGCTCTTCAGCACTGAGGCTACGGACTCTGGCTACATCCCTGAGCTCGTGCCCATGGCAACCACCCCTGGAAATGGGGCTCCATGGAGCTGCTCTCGGGAAACCCCCAAGAGCTGGGGAGTGCCCCAAAACCACCTCAGAAATGTGAGATACCCCAGCATCTCTTCATGAACATGGAATATCCAAAAACTCACTCAGTAACGGGCTTCCCTTCCCTTCATCATCCCCAAACTTTGGCCGTCTCATTCCAGACTCCAACCCACCTCCCCTGTCCCAAACCCAACCGTTCCCACCAATCCTGGACATCAAGACCCCCTTCCCAAGCTGTATTTCCCCCATTTCACACCTCCCAAACCACATCCCACCCATCCTGCCCCACCCAATGCCCATCTCATCCCTCCTGATCTGCATCCCACTTCACCCAATCTACTTTCAACCCCATTTCACCCCAAGGGGATATGGAATCGAGGAATTCTAGGGTGGGATTGAGTAGTTTTCAGTAGCATTGAGTAGTTTTGAGCTGTCAGATTAATGCCTCTTATCTTTTGGAGTGTCAAGAAATAAAGAAAACCAAATGAAATACCCCCAAAACCCCCCATATTCTCCCAGATATCTCCAAGAATCTAAGTTTCCCTCAAAACACAAGTAAAACGTGAGGCTTGTAGTGCCTTTGATGAATTGGGTCGATTTTTACCCTGATTATTGGTGTTTTGAAGGAAACGAGATAAATCAAAAGATAATAAGAGGCAAAGAAAAAGCAACACAAATCACTTCCCACTGTGTATCACAAGGAATGTGGGTCACCAGGGCTCTGACCGTTGTGGGTCCTCCAATGGGGATGGAGATGGAGCAGTGCGTGAAGCTCCACCTGCAGTCAGGGTTCTCGTAAGGCTTCCCTTACCGGTGCCTCTGTTGGTGTCGGTTAAAGAATGAGCGGTCTGAGAAGCTCTTCCCACACTGGGGACACTCGTAGAGCCTCTCCCCAGTGTGGATGCGCCGGTGGGTGACGAGGGTGGATTTGCGGTTGAAGCCCTTCCCGCAGTCAGAGCAGCGGAAGGGCCTCTCATCCGTGTGAATGCGCTCATGCAGGAGGAGATTGGAGCTGGTGTGAAACCTCTTCTGACACGTGGGACACTGGTAGGGCCTCTCTCCAGTGTGGATGCGCTGGTAGATGATGAGCTTGGAGTTGCAGTTGAAGCCCTTCCCACAGTCAGGGCAGCGGAAGGGCTTCTCCTTGGTGGGAATCTGCTGGTGGTTTACAAGGGCAGAGCTGCAGCTGAAGCCCTTCCCACACTCTCCACACTCATAGGGCCATTTCCCAGTGTGGATCATCTGGTGGCTGATCAGGGTATTGCCCTGCCTGAAGCTCTTCCCACACTCCAAGCATTTGTGGGGCTTCTCCCCATCATGAAGCTGCCCATGGGCCACCAGCTCTGAGCTCTGGCTGAAGCTCTGCCCATCTTCCTGGCTCAGGGTGGGTCTTTCCTCCACAGAGCACCCCAGACTGGGTTTGCAGCCCCTCCTCCTGTGGGATCTCTGGGACTTTTCCTCCCTGTTGGATTCCTGTGCTGTGGAGCTGCTCAAAACAGCCTCTTCCACGAGGTTCTGCCGCGGGGATTTTTCACCTCTGGTCTCCATTCTCAGCTCCGTCTCTGGGGGAGGAAGGACAAGGAGAGGATGGGATTTGCCTCCATGCAAGAGGGAAGGAGAAGGAGATCCCCCCAGTGCATCCCCGGCAGGACGGCGTTGACCCCAGGTTTCTCCTGCAACCAGGGGCAGTGCTGGGCTGGGAGATGGAGCAGGAGAGAGGGGGAAAGGGGCACTGACTTTCTCCTCACCTGCCTGGGCGTCCCGGGGAATGTTCCTTTTCCTTGCAGCCTCCTCTTCCATCCAATCAAGACTTGGGAATGGGAAATTCTGTTTTTGGTGGAAAAAACCAGATGAGCACATTGTTTTTTGTACTGGTTTGAAGGCAAACCTGGGTAACGGTCTAAGCCAGAAAAGCAATTTAAGAGGAAAATGAAGATCAAGGAAATGATACAGAAAAACTGCCTTAAGCTGACAAAGTCAGGATATAACCTGACACTATATTGGCAAGGGTGGTGGCTGCAGTCCCATTAAATGGGGGCTGCAGTCCTGTTGGAGAGGTGAACGTGGTTCTGTCAAAACAGTGATGCTGTAGAAGGGTCTGGTCTTCCTCTCAATGTCCAGTGAGGGTTATGGAGCTCTTGTCCTCTGGGAATCCAGTAGGCAAGGTGCTCCTGGTGTTGCAAGAATCAGCTTATATCCAGGTAGGAATGGATCCTCCCCCTGGGCGGAGCATCCCACAATGGGATGATGGAATTTTATCAGTCCTGCAGAGACACTCAATGGCCCATTAGCAGAAGATATCTCCCCTGGAGGGCGTTATCAGGGGTGAGTCATGGAACAGATAAAGAACCCTGCCCCACCTGTTTATAGCAGTTGATGAAGATGGGGATTGAAAACATGCATTTGGTTACATCTTGCATGGCAACCTGAAACAGTGGGGTAATCCCTGCTCAGGGGGTGAACACCACCCCCCTTACCCAAACTGGCTCAGCTGTAAAACCCCCACCCTGGGAAGGGCACACACACAGGGGGCAATGTCACACTTGGCCTGCTCCAGGGGAGGTCTCTGTCCCTGTCACTCAGTTTTTCTCCCCCCCTTTTCTCTTTCTTTTCATCTCTCTCTCTACCTCGCATTTACTGTTCAGTAAAATCCGTTTTGTATTTGGTCTCGTTAGCACCTTAACTGGGGCAGAGGCATCTCTCCGAAAATTTTCTTATCCAGATTGAAACATTTTGGCACAGTGAGTTCAGGGCACTGTTCTCTGGCCCCAAGTGCCTTTGACAACAGCATGGTTCCCTCCGAGGAGCAGGTTGTGGTTCTTTCTGGAAGAACTCTTGGAAACTTGGACACAGTTCCTCCTTCCTCTTGTGGAACTTATGGGAGAACTGATGAAAAAAAATGGCTGATGTGTTAACCAGGGAAAAAGGGAATATTTTGTTCTCCTTCCTTGAAATGTTTGTTAAAATAACAAGAGGAAAGGGAGCAAATGATACAGTGAGACTGACAAGGTTCATTCACCCCATGGTCAAGAACACAAGGCTGCTGAAAGTCCCAGAAGAAGCCCAGCTCAAGTAGCTGAATTCCCAAATAACTCCAACCAGGGGTCTCCGGGAGGATTCTTTTAGAGAGTGTTCGGAGCTGGCAGATCCCAGACTCGAGCCCCAGATATCTCTGGGCCCTCCAAGAGGAGCTTTTTCAGGGGGAGGAGAGGCGCGATCGCCCCTCGGGAGGGTCCCGGGGGGTCCACGTGGGGATGGCCCGGTACCAACGGGGTGGGACATTGGTTTTGGGGATCCCCGTGAGAGCCGGGGCTGTGGAACGGGGGACCCCCGGGGCGGGGAGAGGGGAAGGGGCGATACCAGAGCTGGGGGACCCCCGGCAGCCCGGAGATGAGGCAGGGACAGGACCCCCTGACCCTGACTGGGGTGTCCTGGGGTGACATCATGGTGCTCATACCCTCATGGGTCTGTTTAGCCCAGAAATGAGTTCTGCACCTTTAAGGCTGGTTCTGAGAGTGAAGGGGAGGAGGAAGAAGCTGCAGTTTGATTTCAGAAACTGCACTCACTCCTCTACAATAGAGCTGCTGGATGGACAGATAGTAGGATAGAGCTCTCCTTTGCTTTTAGTCAGTTTTTAGGTCTCTGAGGCAGAGAAGTTCCCTGGACTCTGACTTTTCTTTTTCTTCGGAGCTGTTTAAACCTGCTCTGGACTGAACAACCAGAATACCACCAGCAGCTCTTCCCTGAGGCCCACCAGCCTGGGCCTAGGCATTCCCAGCGCTGGACAGACTGATAAGAGACTGATAATAAACAGATAAGAGACTGATAAGGCACTGATAAGGCACTGATAAGATGCTGAGTGCACAGAGCTACAACCCAAGGAGGGACTTACGGAGTTTGTCATGTATTTTGAAGCAGCAGGAAGTTTTATTGCTTAATATTGTTCAATTTTTGTGCTGGTGAGTGCTTTGCCTGTAAAATAAAGTTTTTTTAGACTTTTGTCCCTGGAAATATTTTCCCGGACTGGCTTGAGGGTGGGGCTGCTGAATCGGCATTCTAGAGGAAACTCCTTTTGGAGGGTTTCAACCAAATTTACCCTAAACCAGGAATGAGTGGTGGAAAGAAGGGGGAACCCCAAGTTGCTGGATTGAGGGGAGGCTGGAGAGGGGGACCTTGGGACCCCAGAACCTCCCAGAATCCAAAATCAGGACCCTGGAGAGGAGGGATCCCCAGGACCCATGGGATCCCCACCAGCCCTGAGATGTGGGAACCAACCATAACCCAAGAGGGATGAGACTGGAAATGGGAAACTCCTGGTGGCTTTTTTTTATTCACTCTTGATTTTTGGACATCAGGTGTCTTCTGGAAATGGACGTGGATGGGAGGAATCCCCAACCCAAGGCATTCACACCTTGTTTTTCCCCAAACCAGGATTTTCCCCAAACCTTCCCCCAGTGACATCCCCCCTGTACTGCCCTGGGTGAACTCAGTCCCAAACCTGACCCTGATCCTGGTCTCAATCTCACTCCACGTGTAGACACACTCACAGTTCTGTATTTTATCTCAGCCCAGCCCCATACTCGATTAGCTCTATACCCAATCCCACCCCCAGCCCTAAAGCCAATCCCATGTCTAGCCTTTACCCCAATCCCAGCTCTAATCCAAATCTAAGCCCCATCTCCAACCCAGCCCCAATTCCAGCCCCTTCCTAAATCCTCAGCCCCAAACCAAATCCCAGGTTCAGCTCTTCTGGGGGTTTGGGGGTGTCTCTGTCCCTCTGACCCCGATGATGTTTGGGTGGGGTCACAGCAGGGCTGAGAGGGACAGAGACCCCCCCGGCCTCCCCAGGGGTGAGAAGGTGGGACAGCCCCCCCAGCCCCGAGCACCTTCAGCAGTGAGAGGGACACAAAGCCCCTGGTCCCCAGCCCTGCACAGGCATTGCCTGAGGCCAGAGGGATGGAGACCCCCCGAGCATTCCTCAGGGCAAGGGGATAGAGACCCCCGAGCATTGCCTGGGCTGAGAGGGACAGAGAGGGGAAACCCTCCCAGGCATTTCCTGGGGTGAGAATTATGGAGACCCCCTGGGGAATAGCCTGGGGTGAGAGGGACAGGGACAGCCCCTGGGGAATAGCCTGGAGTGACAGGGACAGGGACAACCCCCCTAACCCCCCTCCCAAGCATCCCCCAGGGTGAGAAGCACAAAGACCCTTTGAGAATCCCCAGGGGACTGGAGAAAATAAAGTTTGAAGAAATCAAACTTATCTCTGCATAAAATACTTTGATGAATATTTGATTTTCTGACAAGTCACATGTGATGAAAATGCAAACAACTCCCAAACATGAATAAACTGACAATAGAAGCAATTCTGTGGCAATTCCAAGTTTCATTGGTTCCTGCACAGCTCCTGCTCAGATGCCGGCAGGTTCCAATAAAAGAAAAGCACAAATTCAGCTCAATACAGATATTATTAAAAGGAAGTGGAAGCTGTTATTACCTGTCACAAAGGTTACAGGGATGAAGAGAAAAATGATTCTCATAGTTGGCAAAGCCCCTAAGCCTGGGAATCCAGGAGTTATTTGGGAATTTTGCTACTTGAGCTGGGCTTCTAGTGGGACTTTCAGCAGCCTTGTGTTCTTTACCTTGAGTGAATGAACCTTGTCAGTCTTGCTGGTAACATTTGCTCCCTTTCCTCCAGTGATTTTAACAAACTTTTAAAGCAAGGACAATAAAATGTTTTTTTTACACTGGCCACCCACAACAGCCATTTTTCTCATCAGTTCTCCTGTAAGTTGTTCAGAGGTAGCTGTGTGCAAGTTTCCAAGAGTTCCTCCAGAAAGAACCACAACCTACTCAGAGGAGGAAACCATGCTGTTGTCAAAGGCACTTGGGATCAGACAACAGTGCCCTGAACTCACTGTGCTAAAATAATTTCGCAATCTGGTTAAGAAAATTGTTAGAGAGATGCCTCTGCCCCAATTAAGGTGATATTGAGACTGAATTTAATGTGGATTTTATACTGAATAGTAATGATAAGGTGTAGAGAGAGATGGAAAGAAAGAGAAAGGGAGGAAAGGAAGGGAGTGACAGGCACAGAGACCTTCACTGGAGCAGGGCCAAGTGTGACATTGTCTTGTGTGTGTGTGCCCTTCCCAGGGTGGGGGTTTTACACCTGAGCCAGTTTGGGTAAGGGGGGTGGTGTTCACCCCCTGAGCAGGGATTACCCCACTGTTTCAGGTTTGTCCTGGGGTGACGTTATGATGCTTGTATATCCCCATTCATCTGTTCTGTGCCTTTAAGACCGGCTCTGAAGAGTGGAAGTTTTGTTTGGGTTTCTCTTATCAGGGACACAGAGACGAGCAGTACATAGGGCTGTTTTTTCACTTCCAGCTTCAGCTTGCTGCTTTTGCTTGCTCTCTTTTTCTGCTCTTGCTTCTGCTCTGCTTTCTGCCTCTGCTTATTAGCTAGTTCTAGCTAAACAGTCCACATTGCTTCCTGGACTGTTTCTCCTCTCCTGTTCCTGTGACCATCTCGAACCTGCTCCGGACTGGGACCCGGGAACACCGAAGGTTCGGCTGCCGCAGCTGGCCCAGCGCCGGAGGGACTGAGAACAGAGCAACCACCCCCCGAAAGAGACTTTCTGATTTTGCCATCTTTCTCAGAGCGGTGTCATCGGGTATTGTTCATTTTGTGTGCTGGGGGGTGCGGGGCCAGTCAAATAAACAGGTTCTTCCCACCTCTCTCCGAGGAATTTTTTCCCGAACCGGTTGGGGGGAGGGGCCGTGTGGGTTTCGCTTTCTGGAGGGGCCCTCCTTTGCAGATTCTTTAACAAATTTGCCCTAAACCAGGACAATGTTGCAATGCAAGATGTAACCAAATGCATGTTTTCAATCCCCATCTTCATCAACTGCTATAAGCAGGTGGGGCAGGGTTCTTTATCTCTTCCATGACTCACCCCTGATAACGCCCTCCAGGGGAGATATCTTCTGTGAATGGGCCATTGAGTGTCACTGCAGGACTGATAAAATTCCATCATCCCATTGTGGGATGCTCCACCCAGGGGGAGGAACCAAGCATTCCTACCTGGATATAAACTGAGCCTTGCTACACCAGGAGCAGCTTGCCTACTGGATTCCCAGAAGACAAGAGCTCCATAACCAGCACTGGACCTTCAGAGGAAGATCAGACCCTTCTACAGGGTCACTGCTTGGACAGAATCACGTTCATCTCTCCAACAGGACTAAAGCCACCATTTATTGGGACGGCTGCCATCACCCTGACCAACAGGGTGTCAGGTTATATCCTGACTCTGTCAGTTTAGGGCAGTGTTTCTGTATCATTGTCTTGATCCTAATTTTGTTTTTTAATTGGAATTCTGGCTTAGACTCCCCCCCCCAGGTTTGCCTTCAATCCGGTGCAAAATTTAGTGCGCTCATTCCTTGTTTTCCTCCCAGAACAGGATTTCCCATTCCTAAAACTTAGCCAGATGGAGGGAGAGACTGCAAGGAAGAGGAAGATGCCCCAGGACACCCAGGCAGGGGAGGAGGAAGTCAGTGCCCCTTTCCCCCTCTCTTCTGCTCCATCTCCCAGCCCAGCACAGCCCCTGGCTGCAGGACAACCCTGCTGCCAACACCATCCTACCAGGGATGCACTGGGGGAATCTCCTTCCCCTTCCCTCTGGCTCAGAGGCAAATCCCATCCTCTCCTTGTCTTTCCTCCCCCAGAGAGGAAGCTGATGATGGAGACCAAGAAGGACAAATTCCCCCAACAGAACCTTGTGGAAGAGGCCGTTTTGAGCAGTGCCACGGTGCATAATTCCAACTGGGAGGAAATGCCTCAGAGATCCCACAGGAAGAGGGGCTCCAAGGCCAGTCCAGGGTGCTCTCAGGAGGAAAGACCCTCCCTGAGCCATGAAGGTGGACAGAGCTTCAGCCAAAGCTCAGAGCTGGTGGTCCATGAGCAGCTTCATGATCAGAAGAAGCCCTACAAGTGCTCAGAGTGTGAGAAGAGCTTCAGGCAGAGCAGCACCCTGTTGTGCCACCAGATGATCCACACTGGGGAATGGCCCTATGAGTGTGGGGAGTGTGGGAAGGGCTTCAGCTGCAGCTCCGCCCTCATCATCCACCAATGCATCCACACTGAGGAGAAGCCCTACGAGTGTGCCCAGTGTCAGAAGAGGTTTCAGACCAGCTCCAGTCTCCTCCAGCATCAGCAGATTCACACAGATGAGAGGCCCTTCCACTGCCCTGAGTGTGGAAAAGGCTTCAAGCGCAACTCCACCCTCGTCAGTCACCGGCGCATCCACACTGGGGAGAGGCCCTATGAGTGTCCTGAGTGTCAGAAGAGGTTTCACACCAGCTCTGATCTCCTCCTGCATGAGCGGATTCACACGGATGAGAGACCCTTCCTCTGCCCTAGCTGCGGGAAGGACTTCAAGCGCAACTTCCACCTCATCAGGCACAAGCGGACCCACACTGGAGAGAGGCCCTATGAGTGTGGGGAATGTGGGATGAGCTTTAGCCAGAACTCTAACCTGATATCCCACCAGAAAACCCACACCAGAGAATGACCCTATGAATGTGGGGCATGTGGGAAGAGCTTCAGTCTGAAGTCTCTCTTGAGCTGCCACCAGAGGATCCACACTGGTGAAAGGCCACACAAGTGTGGGGAATGTGGGATGACCTTTAGTAGGAGGCCCCAACTGATCATCCACCAAATGACCCACACTGGGGAGAAGCCCTACAAGTGCCCTGAGTGTCAGAAGAAGTTCCACACCAGTTCTCATCTCGTCCAGCACCAGCGGATTCACACAGTTGAGAGGCCCTTCCGCTGCCCTGACTGGGGGAAGGGCTTCAAGCACAACTCCACACTCGCCACCCACCGGCACATCCACACTGGGGAGAGGCCCTATGAGTGTCCCCAGTGTGGGAAGAGCTTCACTAGCAGCTCTCACTTGACCAGACACCAATGGAGTCACCAGTAAAAGAAACCCTGCACATGCCCCAACTGCAGGAAGAGTTCATGCACTGCTCCAGCTTTATTCCCCATGGGAGAACCCATGTTGGGAAGAGCCCTGGGGACCCATTTTCCCTGTGATTCATGCTGGGAAGACAGCTGTACCTTTTCCTGCCCCTGCCAATGATATGATGTGGGATGGAAGAACATGAGGGTCTGTCCATGGCCCTGTCATTACATTTACTCCCACCTCAGGTCATTGCTAGGGGCAGGAAAGGGACTCTCTCTCTCTCTGAAGAGAAGGGTGAAATTTCCAGGCAGGGGAAATTGTGGCCAGGCAGACCCAGTGAATTGTGTTTAGTTTTCCCTGTAGATAGTTTTTCTTATCCCTTCTGTTATCAATATAATTTCTGTTCCATTTGTTCCTTATCTTGTTGCTGTTCCAAATAAATCGTTCTTATCCCAGTCTGGGATCGTTGCCTTTTGTGCTTTCCATGGGAGGTGGGAGGGCAGCGAGGGCAGGGTGGTTTTAGTGGGAGCAGAAAATTGGGGAATCCCATTCCTGAACCCCAGCCTGTGGAAACCCAGCATCCCAGCTGGTCCCAGCCCTGGTGGCCATGGCAACAGCCTTGGGAACGGGTCCCTGGCTGGGGCTGTGGCAACCTCTTCCTTCTGGTGCCCAGGAACAGGAGTGGAGGGAACAGCTGCAGCTGAGTCGGGGCAGGCTCAGGTTGGATGTCAGGAAAAGGTTTTTGCCCAGAGGCTGCTGGGGCCCTGCCCAGGCTCCCCAGGGAAGGGTCCCAGCTCCAGGGCTCTCTGAGCTGCAGCAGCATTTGGACAGCGCTGCCAGGCCCAGGCTGGCATTGTTGGGGTGTCCTGTGCAGGGCCAGCAGTTGGACTGGAGGATCCTGATGGGTCCCTCCCAGCTCAGCCATTTCTGTGGTTCTGGGATCCCATGAGCCTGGGGATGGGGCTGCCAATGGTTGCCATGGCAACGGGCTCTGGCTGCAGGCCTGAGCTGGTGTCCATGGCAACCACCCCTGGCATGGGGTCTCCATGGAGCTGCTGAGGGACTGAGCATAGCAACAGGGGTCTGGTGATGGTTGCCATGGAAAGTGGTGATGGTTGCCTGCTAAGGATCAGATTTGTCACAGGCTC